>NC_070608.1:40267500-40867500 GCF_027172205.1 Podarcis raffonei
TGTAACAGACTGTTACAAGATCAGACAAAGGGAACTTAACAAGGACTGTCTAGCCAAGTTAAATTCTGGGCTGTGGCACAGCCCCACAAGTATGCAGCTTCCATGTCTTACCACCTTGAAAGCAAGACAGCTCCTTAAACAATCTCAGGCCTAGAATAGTCATTCATGTTCTGTGCAACACCCATGTAACACTGAATAGTCATGTTAATCTGCTGCAGATGAAAAAAAACCACCACAGTCTTGCAGAACTTTAAAGGCATAATTTCCATTCTTTTTACAGGATGCAACTTCTGCCTCTAGGTGTAGAAGCTTAAAGGTAAAGGTAAAGGGACCCCTGACCATTAGGTCCAGTCGCGGATGACTCTGGGGTTGCGGCGCTCATCTCACTTTATTGGCCGAGGGAGCCGACGCTTCCAGGTCATGTGGCCAGCATGACTAGGCCGCTTCTGGCTAACCAGAGCAGCACACGGAAACACCGTTTACCTTCCCGCTGGAGCGGTACCTATTTATCTACTTGCACTTTGACGTGCTTTTGAACTGCTAGGTTGGCAGGAGCAGGGACCGAGCAACGGGAGCTCACCCCGTCGCGAGGATTCGAACCACCAACCTACTGATCGGCAAGTCTTATGCTCTGTGGTTTAACTCACAGCACCACCCGCGTCCCATATAGAAGCTTATGCTTATGCTGCAATAAATCTGCTAGACTTTAAACTGCCACAGCACTTGAGTATACTATGCAGAATTCAACCACTGCTTTGGCCCACTTCCGTCTCCGTGGTGTTTCTTCCACCTATGTCTGTCTTACAGCACCACCCTGTATATAAAATGCCTGTCAGTGGCAAGGGAAAGGAAAACTGAAATAAATGAAAAACCATTCCATCTGCTGTTACTGAAGCATCACCCCTGCAAGGAATGTCTAACACAGCTGTTTGTGTGTGCCTAATGACACCGCTGACTATTTGTAATCTTAATTGTCTACAATGAAACATATCAAGCTCTTGGCAGGATACATTTTCATATATACTAGAAACATAGATTTATTGGGGGGAAGGGATAGATCCTTGATTGAGGCACAAATTTGTCTGAAGTCTCCAAACAGGAACAACTGCCACACTCTGAGAAACATCTGCAAAAATTATATTTACAAAGGATTTTGTGGTCATTGTTTCTTAAACAGCTACCATCTGCTAGCATCCCACTATGCATTCTTGTTTCCCACCAACAGATAGCTATGGAACTGAGGCAGCTAAGCAGAGATTTGGCAAACACCCTCGCTTTTAATTTTCAAGTGTTTCTTGAATACTTTTTGTGCTTATACGCCTTTGCAGCTGTTTATTTTTTGATTAGCCAGTCACCTGAATGATTATCTTTTTTTATATAAAAAAAGGTTTAAATCATGTTTTATGTTTGATAATGTATACCACTTTGATATTTTATATGGCAGTGTAGAAATGATTTTTGAAATAAACAACTCTAAATGTCAGTTTTTCACCCATTTTGCAGCATAAAATGTGAGGGCAATTATTTGGCCATGTAACAGACTGAACAATGGATTGCCTTCTAGTCCCTTGAAGTCACTGTGGGCCACTGTGCTAATTAGGGCTTGCAGGCTCCTCTCAAAATGGCAGAGCTGCTTGAGGAGTGTGTGATCAATAGAAACATCCTTTGACTTGTCCTGTTCAGCAGCTGCCACACACCATCCCAGCTGAAGCCAGGAATGACATGGAGCTCTGTGGCTCTCAGCAAGGGAAAAACTGTGTGCATCAAACCATCTACAATTCTGTTGGTGAGCAGTGGGGCCATGAATGCATGGGAGCTACACACTCTGGACTCCCCATTCAAATGTACCAAGAATCCAGCAACGAAAGGAATAAATCCTGTGCTCTTCATATTCATTCATACTTCTTTACCTTTGTGGAAGTTGAATAACATTTCACTCAATATTTAACAGAGCAAATAGTTTGAACTCAAGGTTATCATTTCATTACTACTACCACCACCACCACCACTATGACTACTACTATGTACCATCCGTATTGAAATAGAAGCAATTATTTACTTTACTTTACTTTACTTTACTTTACTTTAGTGGAGTGTTTCTTGGACACTGGCATTCCTATTTGTGCTTCTCAGTGAGGACTTGAACCACTTGTTTGGTGAAAATGAAGCAACCACACATATTCATTTTATTCTTTTAAAAAAGGATTAGGCTGCCATTAAAAAAAAAGTCTATCAGGGAAACATACAGCCAGAATAGTAAAACATCAATATAAAATGTCAGAAAATGTCTGAACAGAGAAGAACAGCAGCATTAAAAAATTCAACCTAGAATTTCAGCAAAGCAGATAAAATCTTTATACAATTAATTGATAGTAAATGTTAAAAGCCTGGACAAATAGAATTTTTTTGTCTGATATGGGAATCTAATCACAGTTCTTGCCAGGCAAGTCTCCCTAGGTAGGACATTCTACAAGTGTCCACAAAGACTAAAATCATCATTGTTCAGTGTTCACAATGACTTCTGTGCAGACTGAACACCTTACTTCATGTTGTCTTGGCTGCAGGCCATTTTAAAATCTACTGCCATGCAGACTCCCCACCCCACCCCCCACCAATCCCTAGCACTAAAATTAAATCATATTTGAAAGTGTACAACGTGTAATTCACCTGCCAAGTAAGACATGTTTAGGTCCAAGGAAAATCTACAGCCACTAGTTCAGCTCACAAAATTACTGAGGGACAACAGCAAGCAAGTGGAAAGACACACATAAAGGATACCATTTCTTGTTTCCTTCTTTCACAGTGCTATACAATGTTCCTTCAGCCTAAGCCCCTCACACAAATGCTACTTTCAGTCCAAAGCAATTTTCTGCTCTCATAGCACTTGACATTTCTAGCCACAAGGCTTGTAAAATTCACTCACTAGGACAAGTGGAAGTTCTGTCCAAGCAAGTAGGCAGACTGAAACCAGACAACTGCTGGCTTCTTCCCTAGAGGGAGGAACAATGAACAGAACAATCTCTTAGATTTTGTCTTTTTGCGGTGAGTCAGAAAGACATAGGGAGCAAACTCAGATGCCAGTAATGGTTTGCTAAACAGGAGATGAGTGCATATAAATTTGATGTCATTATTCCCCAGTACAAGAACAGAAGCTGGTCAAGAAAATTGAAGCATTTGGAGATTTTAGCTGGAAAAGGAGAAAAGAAAAGCAGCTGGAATCTCTGTTGACATTTCAGAAATTGCAAATTTTACTATCAAGCATCCTGAGGTAGTATCAATCTGTGCTGGACTGATCTTGGATTAAGAATCTGCTGATCAGGACATAGGGAAGGGTCATTGCTCAGTAGGTCTGAGGTTCAATCCCTAACATCCATTTTCCAGGTAGGTCTGGGAGAGAACCTCATCCAAAATCCTGGGGAGCTACTGCCAGTAAGCGTAGACAAAACAGAACTAGATGGGCCAACAGGTTTTTTTATTCAGCTTTTTATGTTCCTATGCACCTGGGTGAGAAGACAAGAACACCCCAATCAGTATTTAAAGGCTGGGAGGGATTTCCCTAGGTCTATACCCAGGAGATGCCTGGAGAACCCCTTGAGTAGTTTTATGACCCACATCTGAAAAAGGACCCTCTGGCAAAGTAAGAGGAATGGCAAAGTCACTCTCCAGGCTTTGAAAGTATCAGCACTGGAAGGTCCAAGCCCAGGCTGCTGGTTGACAAGGGAGTGCAATCCTGGGAGGCCAAGGTCACTGCACGACCTGTACTTCAAAGGGCTCCTTGAGACTAATGAGATGCCTCAGAAGAAAGGAGTCTTAAGAGCAGGTTCAAGCATCATCTTGGGCATGGTATGGGAGACCAGGCTACATCAGGCTGCAGTTGAAGCCTGCCAGGCACTGGAACAGCACATCTCATTCAACTCCATGAGCCTGACTTCTTTAGCTTCCCCAACTTTTGAATTGATCTCTTCAGCTGCTGACCCCAGGAATCCTGTTTATGCATGCTGCCACTAGATTGCATTCTGCCTCAGCCTGGCTTTATGGACTCCTTTACATTCTGTTGTGTTGGGGAGGGAGGCCCTAAGCCTGCAATGGACTCTACTGGGAAACCTGACCCACCAAGCTCACAGATTAATAATGCCAGATGTGGCCAGAGCAGGACAGGTGGAGGGCAGGGAGATTTTCAAAATGACAATCTGTTCCCAGATACAACTCTGCTTCCTGTCTTGGACCTAATTTGGAGAAGACTTCACTGCCAAGTTAAGAACAGAAGAGTCTGCTTTCTTCTGAGCCAAGAGCAACCTTTGGAAAACTGCGTGGAATGCAATGGAAATCAAGAGCAGAAAATATTAGATCCCCCCAATACTCATGACATTCAATAGGATTTCAATATCATTTCCCTATGTTGCTCTGAAAATCCCCAGCATATATAGTTCTGGAGCCACAGCTATTTGACTATCATTGACAGTGTAAAAGGGAAGTGGTACTGCCTGCATGTGTTCATAATTTTATTCCCCTGTTAACTTTCTTTCACAGCCCAGTCCTCTGTTCAAAAATCCTGCTCAATACTTTCTCTACTTGAGATACAAACAAATAAAATCTGAAAGCCTCAGCTGGCAATTTAAGATAAGTAACTACTTTGCTTCTTGAATTATTGAACTACAGGCTGATATATGATTTAACAAGATTAATACAGAAACATTTAAAGCATTACTGTAATTTAATGTATTTACAGATGATTGCTGTGAAAACATGTAAGCTCCAAGAAGAGAATTTTCTGATACTCTAAATATGCCTAAAGGAGATTATTAGCATATTTATTGAACAACATGATGCATCACTGGACTGATGCATTCTATCACACACTTCCTGCTTAGAATCACAATGTGTGTCAATAGCCTATTGGAGTTTTGGAGGTAAAAGTGCAAAATTAAGTTTTCACTTACATCATTCCATTGATTTTATTAACTCCTATAGAATCATGTATGCTTTTGATTCGCAAAAGTCACAGACAGAATGTATGATTCCTTACAGAGATACATCTCTATGTACTTTAACAGTGAATTTCAGGTTAGAAAATATAATTTAAAATATAGTGGAATAATAAATTAACAATTAACATCCTTTTTTTCTTTACTTCCACTCTTATGCAAGAAAATTAACCTGGTTTCATCATAATTGTGTCATGGAGTTTTATTCCTGTTTTTTTCCTCGTGACATTAGTAAACTGAAAGTTCCTGGTTACTCAAACCCTTCACTGATCTCAAAGCTGCAGCACATTATAGTCTCTGCGTCCCCTTGATGTATCTTGCCCTTGGCCTAGTAGAATCTTCAAAGTGAGATCAGCCTTTATGCCAATTCATTCCTGATCAAAGTCACTGTAAATCAGGACACAGGAAATCTCTGAATTAGATACTGAAACCAGATTGCAACTCCAAAAATGTCCGACCCTAACAGCTTTATTTCTACTCAAGCAAGATAGTACTTTTGACAGGACAGAAATGACTAATAGCTACTGTAAAGGTGTTCCCAGATGGAGAGGCTTGCAAGTGTCAGGCCTGCTAAAGCTGCAGACTAACATCATGTCAGGCATATGTGAACTCTTTAGATCCCTGTGCTAATAATTCAGACAGGAGTGAAGGGTCACAGATGGCACAATTCAGTGCCATGGATGCCCTCCAACATAAAGTGTATTTAAGTCCATTGGTTTCAGTAGGTTGAAATATGCCTGACTCTAGTGCTACAGTTATTGCACACAATTAACCTAGTCCCCCTAGTAGTTTAAGAGGCTGCTGTGGTTTTCCATATATTCCCTGCCCATCCCCCACTTCAAAGAGGCTGGTCACATTTGCATCCTGTCCAAAATTCTGCACCCAAACTAGGAGCAAGTCAAAGGGGGCATTATCATCACCCCTTTAACAGATCCATCTGTTTGTCTGGCATCCAGCCAATTTCTAACTATTCCTGAAGGAAGAACCTGCACCTCTCTCTTCCTCTCTGTGCTAAATTTCCCTAACTTTGCCCCAGATTACAGCTTTATTCACACATGGGCACAGCTAGCTTACACTCTCTTATCTCCCATTAGCTGGGATGTGATGGAATAGTTGTAGTCTCCCAGCTCTGATGAGCTTCACATTCTAAACCAAGTCAACTCTTCAGTTTTGGAGAGTTAAAAAAAATCAGGAGAACTTAATTCAAAACAATTAGTAACACAAGCACATTCAGTCTGTAAGCGTCATTGACAGTCTTCATTAAACAGCAGAACCGAGACTCCTTTAAGTGAAGTATTTCTGCTGATTCTCACGATGGAATATATTGAAACTGAGTGAACAAAACATTTCTACTAGATTTACACATGAGATTGACTTCACTTCACATCTTTTAAATTCTATAACTGCAGGTTCATTTTCTCAATGGAGTCTGAAGCATGAAATATACAATGAATGTGGCATTTTTGCAAACGCTATCGCTGCAGTACACACGATAGGCTTGTAAAAACTGCCACGCCTGAATGTTCTATCCCTCATCCTGACAAGCTTGTTACCATATGACTGCATGAATGGCAAGAAAAATATAGTAGTAGTAGTATTACCTTTCTTTAAATAAAAAATATTCAGGGGTTTAGGATATCACACCTCTTAATCATCCTGAAAACATTGAGGAAATGAAACATACTATTACCAGAACCTCCCTTTATGCTCTTGATTTGGTTTTCTTGACAAATTATCTGTCTGAAAGTCTACAACAGTTAAATCTAAATGGAAATTGAGTTGTAATTTACTGACAACATATTGTACATGCAAAATAGCAGAAGGGTGGTTTGTCATTGTGTGCACACCTCTTATTAGCAAAAACAGTTTTTGAAAATATGGCTAATGTCAAGAGTACTAACAGCTGATTAAGATGACAGCTGCCATATCTGCAATATATGAAACATGCTGGTTTCAAATATTCAGAAATCCTATAGACGCAATACATTCCCATCTGTGTTGTGGGAAGTGATGGACAAAAATGTTCTTCCACTAGATTTGGGGAAAAGGCTGGCAATTACAGGCATATTCAGGTTGGCAATGGTGTGCAACTAGTTGCCATGGAACTGGCTGGACACTGAGAAGTGCTGGCTGGATACTGATGCGTGGGCACCAGGAGAAGCGTGGTTGGAGACTGACTTTGAAGAAGGAATCGGTGAACTGGGGGAAATCTGTAAACAGCCAGGAGATGAGAGTTTGAGGCAGGTGAAGCTGCAGGAATGCAGAGTGAAGGAAAGGTGCAGGAGAAGAGAGAGATTGGTCAGGCTGCTGGAAAGTCAAGGGATTCCACACCTACTCTTCCTGCCTCCACTGTCTCCCAGGAGAGTAACAACGTGCTCTATGTGGGGCTGCCCTTGAAAAGAGTTCAGAAAATTCAGCCCATGCAAAATGAAGTAGCCAAGATGTTGGCTACAACCAGCTTCATGAAACCAATAAGCTCCATTGTTACAGGAGTTTCATTAGCTTCTAAGTGACTTCTGGCCCCAATGTAAGGGACTGATGATTACCTATAAATCTCTAAATGGTTTGGAACCAGATTATTTGAAGGAATATCTTCTCCCACATGAGTCTTCCAACCCTTCAGAGACAAAGCTCATCAGAAAACGGGGCCTTTTCAATAGTAATGCCAAGGTTGTGGAATGCCCTCCTGAAGGAAGCTTGTTTATTTTCCTCTTTTAGACTTTAAGTGAATAGCCCAAACATTCTTGCATCGCAAGGCTTTTGCATTGCTTTAACTTTGCACTCTGATGCTGGTTTAATGTGGTTCTGAGATCTGCTAAGTAGGGCCCTGGACATCTGCACCCAAGTCTTGCAGTGATGGCACCACTGCCTTTTCTAATATTGGATCAGCAGTTTCAGTTTTCTTCACAACCAAGAGAATCCACTGAAGGAATTTTGTCTTGCTTATGTTTATAAACACAGGTTACAGCACACAATTTTCAACAAGCTACAGGCATTTTTTTATTTATGTTTACACTTATATCCCACCCTTATAGTGCAAATGCACAACTCAGAATGCTTTACAGCAATAAAAGCTATATAATTTATTATGCTAGCATGCCCGCCATAACATTCTCTCAACAGGGCTCCTAACATCTAAAAAAAAAACCCCCTCTATGTATTCTTACTTGACTTTTTTTTAAATGCTGGAACAGACTACTTAAGGCAGGCTGCCATCACGTTTAGCTTTTATATTGGAACTTGCTTCACAGTCCCTACACAGAGATATGGAATTGTATTGAAGCATAATACATTCCTTTCTTTCTTTTTAAGATCATGAGGGGACTAACAGCATCATCTAATCTTGCTTCCAGCGCAATGCAAGCCATGACTTTTTCCCAACTAGGGAAGACAGTGCCTAGTTCATGCTAGTAAAGGCTGATTTAAACACTGCTATAAAGAAGCACAAAAGAATGGACTGGACTCTCTATAACAGCTCATTAGTAAGACTGCTTCACAACCTAGAAGTTGTCATGAAACTGCAGAACACAGCATTCCTTAGTGGCTGAAGCTGCAAAGTTTCAAACCGTATGAAGCTTTATCACCCAAATCCAGAATGTGGTTTTGCATATTGTACTACAGCTGTTGAATTAGACAATCATATGTGTAACCGAGCATAATGAATTGCAGAAACCTGAACACAAGAAAAGGATGGCCTGCCTAGAAGGCAAAAGCTCACCTCAACACATCTAGTGACAATTGCCCAGTTATTGGGGGTGCATGAAAACTACCTCCATAGGCTACTTTTTGATACTTATGTTTCAGCCCAATTATGCTTCAAACACAGCCACTTTATTCCAATTGAGCAAGCAGTTAACCATAGTTTCCTGTTACATCCAAACTGGGAAACTATGGTTCACCTGGATATTAAGTCAATTTCAAACCATGTCTTCATATCTTGGCTTTTTTCAAGGCTAACTAGCTTCCCTAGAGACTATATTTGTACCATAAACACTGTGCAGGGATGTTGATGTCGAACAGGCCTAACTCTAACACCATGTAATATTCTTAAGTGGGTCCCTCATGCATCTACTCAAACACTTGCATACCTTCCTGTTAATTATGCACCACAACAGATGGCTTTGAGGTCTCCAGATAGTGGGAGGAATTCAACATAGCACTAAGAAGATTGCTCCTTCAGCACAAGCATTTATGCTTGCTTGATGTAATTAGCTCTCAACCTGTTGCCTCCATGAGCTGTTCTGGTGGTTCTCCTGACAAATACAAACACACAGACAATTTGAGGTGGGGGCAGGGAGAAAAAGGGGGAGCCCCATTGCACTAGCAGAAGTCCTTTTGCAGGCTTCCACTAGCAGCACAGTAAGCAATCTATAACTGGAAATAACGAGTGATACTTGAAGAGAACAGCAGAATGGCTACTTTATTAAGCTCTGAGGTTAGCTTACACAGAATGGAACTGACAAAAATCTGAAACGCACACAGCACAAATCCCACCATGTTGTAGGAGGAGCAAGGGTTGCTGTAAATCTCATTTTAACCCTTTACATACTATAAACACTAGCTCCCCGTTTCAGGTATGGAGGGCAGAGTGAAATGGATGTGTGTGGAGGTACAAGGCTCATTCATATCTTGGTGTATTAAGCAAAGATACAGTTTCTCAGGCATGGCCCTTGTCTGCCCCGCCTTTGGTTACTGTTTCGAGCAACTAGCCTTGTTCCAGTATTACTTCTTTGTGCCCAATCATTGCTAAAAAGAAAAAGGGAAATAGTCCAGCAGTGTGAATGTGCTGCTGCTGTTGTAATCTAACATAATTAACACAAAATGTATCAGATCCCTGTGATACTGATTCCACGGACAAGGACGACTGTAAAGACAAGGACAGAAAATAAAACTGTGCAAGCACAAAAAAACCAAACCATGGAGAAGTCTTCCTGAACTCCCAGCTTTTTGATTTCCAGGATACTATTTGATTGCTGATCATTTTATATGATACTCAGAGGAGACCAAAAGGTTCCCCACAAAATGTGAAGTGATACAAGTCATTTGTTATACTGAGGCAGGGGTGTTGCTATACCCACATCTTGCACACATTTAACTTGTGCACATTCAGCTTTACGCACTAGGCACATTAAAAAAGGGGGGGTGAAAAGAAAGTGGGAATGCAGAAAAAACACTTTGGCAATGCAACCCACCATTTCACCCAGTGTGTTTTGACTATATACGATTGTGTCGATTGTGGCTTTAGGCATGCTCTCCAGAAAGTAGCTATTCAAGAACAACATTAGGTTAAGAGAAATTCCATCAAGGAGAAAGGTGCCTCCTGTCTCCAGAGGTGCATCATACTTTCCTCCTATATCCTCTTGCATGAATGACAAACTTATGAACCTCTTGGGGTGACCAAAGCACAGTCAAGTCCTGTTGTATTGTATGAGTTTCGGTTGGTAAAGCTCGAGGATGTGGGGAAGGTGCTTGGATTGGTCAGGGTGACGACTTGCGTTCTAGACCCTTGCTCCTCTTGGCTGATAAAAACCAGCAGGGAGGGAACAGCTGGCTGGGCCAGGGAGGTGATCAGTGCCTCTTTACAAGAGGGGGTGGTCCTTGCCTCTTTGAAGGAGGCAGTGGTAAAGCTACTCCTTAAGATAACTTCCCTGAATTCCCTCTATGCTCTTACTCTTGGGGGCTCAACATATTTAAGCCAATAAACCTGTTTTGTCTTTTTTTAAAAAAATAAAATCTAGTCTGTAATGCTGAGAACATTTCCCTGAACACAAAACATATATTATGCAAATCTCCAAGGAAAGTGTTTCCACACAATTCTTACACAACTTGTTTAAATGCTGAACAGCTCGAACAGATAAATGTTGCTTTCCTAATGTTTTATGTTAAATCTACTACTCCGTATTTTAATCTTATTGCTTTATGTTCTGTTCTCAGTAGTCATAGTAATCAACTAGTTTCCCACTTGTTTTGACATTTCTTTTAATTTTAAATTGTTTGCATTTTCTTCTTTTATCCCTTCCTTCCATTTTCTGTCACAGAATCTTATTCCCAGAGTGGTTTCCCCCCTTTGAATCTTGTGTTTTTTCATGTCTTGAAATGCAGCTCTCCCAATGGCTTCTTATCACCACAGAGTAGGGCAGCCTTGCCTAATTTGGTGCCCCTCTAGATGTTATGGAATACAATCCCTATTAGGCCCAGCAATGCTCTGTGGTCCAAAACATCTGGAGGGCACCAAATTGGGAAAAGCTGGAGTAAATAGAGCAATACTATTCACTTTTTAGAAAGCATCAAGATTAGCAATAGGCAGTTATAACAAAATGAAGCCAAAGGCAGATTTGCACATTAAAATGTTTCACTTGATTGCTCATCATTCAATGACTTTTCAGATTATGAATTCCAGCTGAAAGTGTGAATTGCCTTCAAGGCGGATGAGCGGGGAGGATAACCTTTCATTCTGAGTGGTAGGAAAGATCTGCTTGGAGTAATTGAATCTAGTTGTTTGCGATACTGCGGTTACTGAGAGATGAATGTGTATGTGTAATCTCACCCTAATTTATTTGTTTTCAGTGAGAAATGTAACAGATCTTGGTTTGTGGATGTTGTTGCAGAGAAAACAGAATGGCTGCCATCAACAACAACATACCACCATTAACACATTCCTTCACAATTCTCCTACTCTTTTCTAATTGCAAAGCCCTAGAGAGAGGATGTAATTTATTCAACAGAAAGCGTAGCCCATAATCTCACTCTAAACAGTGCATTGTGCTGCACTGCGTAAGGAGTTGAACCTTACTGACTTTACAACTGATAAACAAAGAGTTTAAACCAGCAGGGATGGTGAGAAGCACCATATATTATTATTATTATTATTATTATTATTATTATTATTATTATTATTATTATTACTACTACTACTACTACTACTACAGTACTACTACATTTTCCAGTTTAAATTTACATATCATATATTTTTCATCATACATTGTTTCTACACAGACTTTCCAGCCCATCACTCCATGGCATTCCAGTATACCTTGTTTTGCTGCATATCCATTAGTTTTTCTACCCTATTTTCCTTCCATCAATTTCTTTGTTGTTAACTGTTGCTCAAAGTATTACCCCTACTTGTAGAATAGTTTTGGTGTCATCTCTTTTTAGATATTCTTCTAAATATTCCCACTCATCTCTTGCTTGTCTCTCATCCTGGTTCCTTATTTTGGCTGTCATATTTGGTAGTTCTGCAAACTATCAGTTTATACAGCCATTTTTCTTTTGTTGGAATACCTCTTTCTTTCCAATATCTGGTGTATACTATTCTAGCTGCAGCTGTTGCATAGAGGAATAAATTATATGCCTTTTTTGGTATCTCATCCCCTACTATGGCCAATAAAAAGGATCGGGTGTTTTGGGGAATGTGAATTTGAAAAGCTTTTTAAACTCCAACTTATTATTACATTTTGGTAGAAGAAAAAAGTTTCAACTGTAAGAGGGCCAGTTCACACATTACACACACACCCTCTAAGTGCTGGCAGCATTCATTAAATCAATAGTATGCATATTTCATGAAGAGGTTATATTTGTAAAGGTGAGTAATCCATTCCAACTCCATTGCTTTTCTGGAGATCTGGCTATCTAAATCTTACGGCATATAGTAGGGATGCGGGTGGCACTTTGGTCTAAACCACTGAGCCTAGAGTTTGTCGATCAGAAGGTCGGCGGTTCGAATCCCCGCGATGGGGTGAGCTCCCATTGCTTGGTCCCTGCTAGCAGTTCGAAAGCACGTCTAAATGCAAGTAGATAAATAGATACCACTCCAGTGGCGTTTCCGTGCGCTGCTCTAGTTTGCCAGAAGCGGCTTAGTCATTCTGGCCACATTACCCGGAAGCTGTACACCGGCTCCCTTGGTCCGTAATAATAATAATAATTTATTATTTATACCCCGCCCATCTGGCTGGGTTTCCCCAGCCACTCTTGGCGGCTTCCAAAAGAATATTAAAATACAATAGTCTATTAAACATTAAAATTTTCCTTAAACAGGGCTGCCTTCAGATGTCTTCTAAAAGTCTGGTAGTTGTTGTTCTCTTTGACATCTGGTGGGAGTGCGTTCCACAGGGCAGGTGCCACTACCAAGAAGGCCCTCTGCCTGGTTCCCTGTAACTTGACTTCTTGCAGCGAGGGAACCGCCAGAAGGCCCTTGGCACTGGACCTCAGCGTCTGGGCAGAATGATGGGGGTGGAGATGCTCCTTCACGTATACTGGACCGAGGCTGTAACGTGAGATGAGTGCCACAACCCCAGAGTTGTCCGCAACTGGACTTAATTGTCAGGGGTCCCTTTACCTTTACCTAATGGTGTATAGTAGTGGGGTAAACTGGTTGTCTGAGCCCAAATAAGTGGCTATTTTAATGCTTGATGCATAGTAAGGTTTTCCTTGCTATTTGGCAGGGTGATACAAATGAGAGCTCACCAAAAAAATAGGTGTCCATTGCTGAAAGGGTTAGAACCTAAAGTACACACCTCTGTGCACTGCCTGCTCTTTAGCACACAGGGCTACTGTCAGTGGTTTTCTCAGGGGTACTCAATGGTACTCAGTACCAGCACCATTTCCCCAAAAACATTGGTTAAAAATGTGGCACTGTAACAACATCATGGTGAATACTGCTTTTTTCTAGAAGAAAAGCACTGGCTACAGATGAAAAGATTTCTCAAAGACGTCTGTGTGGCTTAAGAGTCATTGAAGAATGAATGTAGCAGTTGCACTCAATGTTGGCCTGACAAAATATTTATAAAGAGTAGGCAAATAAGATTTCCTTAGGTTGTAAAGGATTCTCAGGTACTGGACTATCTCCAGACACTCAACTCTTGGCAATTGACTTTCCTTAACAGAAACAGTTGTAGAGGCTTCCTGCTTGTTCAATTACTTTTCCTGAGCAACTGTCTTTCCTGATTGTGCTTATTCCAATTCTTGACTTTGTTTTTCTGTTCTGGAGTGACCTTCCAGCTTGACTGCAGGCTCTGACTTCTGGTAGGACTTTGAGCTGTGTGTGACTCAGCCGTGGCAGATAATTTTGATCATCACCATTTATTCCTAACAAGGGCAAGTATATGTGGCTTGTATACTGAAGTGTTACATCAATCTAATTTGGGTTTGCTGGTTTGAGTAATGTTGCAAAGTTCTATTTATAGACAACCAAAAAGAAACAACTCACAAAGATGATTTATTTGCCTACTCTTTATAAATATTTTGTCAGGCCAACATTGAGTGCAACTGCTACATTCATTCTTCAATGACTCTTAAGCCACACAGACGTCTTTGAGAAAACGGATACATCCATTCTTAACTTGCTTGCTTGCTTGTCGGGAGACAATGGAAGAGTGTGCCTTTGGGGGTGAAATCAAACTGTTGGAAGGTTACAATGCATGCTGTGACTGTAGAGACCAATATGGAAGAGGCATGTTTTGGTGCAGCTGGGGCAGATGAAGGTGTCTGGTTGTGCTGCTACAGATGCAACATGGTGTTTCTTTTCTCTGCACGCCTCCCAGTGGTCATTCCTCCTCTGGTCACTACTATGGATGCATGACCTGACTCTGTATCCAGGCACTGCAATAATCTGCAAGGGATTCACACATGGCGGGGGTTGATGATGCAATGTGAAAGTTTTGTACAGATCTTCCAAAAAATCTGATACAAAAAATGGGAAACTCAATTTCCTTTAAAACAGGAGATAAATTTTCAGGGAAACATCACATCGTTGCTTGCAAACACTGCAGAACTTAACTAAACATTCCCCTTAAAAGTTAGGTCCAGATTAACAGAGCTATTGTTTTGCAAAGTGATTTGCTTACAACACACATGAGGTGGAGCACTAATCCAATTTCAGTGCCAATGGGCTTACCTAATGATGCTGAAACAAAACTCCGCCTCCCCATTTGTTCAAGGGTTAGATTCGTTTTTCTCTGTTATTACTATGAGACCACCAAAACAATAAAATATCTCCAACCAGTAATCTAAATGCAAACTTTTAATTATATTTTTAATTAAAAACTCCAATTAAAATGTAGCTTTGTTACCTTGAGTTGGCAAACAAACAGACAGATGAAGTCATATTACTGTGGATCCGATATTACTGAACTTGGCATTGTGATATGAGCAAATGTTAGCAGCCTGTAGCAAATATTACAGAATACAGTAAAACTGAGGAACATTCAGTCTTCCTCTTCCTTTGTTTGTTTCTTTGTTTATTACATTTATAGACCACCTTTTCCTCAAAGGAGCTCAGGTTGCTGTACATGGTTGTCTCGTCCCCATTTTATCCTCACAACAACCTTATGATGTGAGTCAGGCTGAGAGACAGTGGCTGGATCTAGACAGGTCAAAGAAGCAATTCAGTTAAACGCATTGTAAACTCATACAGGGAAAGACACTACGGGAAGATGGTACTCCACAGCGTCATCTGGTGTCAGTGTTATACCGCATGTACAATGCATTCAAAACACTTTGTCTTTACCAATCTAGCTGAGTCCCAAGAACTGGCCCAATCTCACCCAGTAACTATCCTTCAGATGTTGCTTTATCAAATTGTGTGGATTTCATGTCAATCACAAGACTGATAAATTCACAGTTAAGTCCTCTTCGGGGCATTATAATCACTCACTTTAGAAGCACTATGTGTGGGAGAACAGAAATGAGTGTATTCAACTTCAGTGCCCATTACCATCCTGCCTTCTACGAGATGCAGGATGAACTTCTGAAGTGGAAGCCTTTTCATTCCTTGGAGTATCTCCTCACAATTTAGAACCCTGTTCAAATATATACTATTACATTCAACACTTATATTTTCACACAGCCTTGGGGGCTAGAATTGTTTTGTTCTAGGTGACTTCTCCAACATGTAAAAGTGGACAACACTACTACAAATGCCAAATCATCAAAATGGAATTGCCATTTTGAAGTTAAAGCATTTTTATAGTAAAAACTCATTATGTAGGAAGCTGTTTTTATGATTGCCTTATTTTTGCATATCTGGGGTTGTTAAGCCTATCGTTTGCTATTTTATTATGCAATTAATCCACAAAAGAACTGTTCACATTCCAAACTATGGCTGACATTTACTAAAAACAGTGAAAGAGACAAACATTGCATGCACTAACATGCAGCCAAGCAGAGAAAAACCCCAACTAAATGGTTTGAGCATAAGTGAAGATTTGCGTGGCAAGTCCCCTCCCCCATGTGAAATGAAGACACCGGACACAGAATTTTAGGTTAATGGGCATAAAAAGGCCACAACTTTATTGATTACAGAATTGGAAGGTATTGGCCTTAGGCATTGGCTCCTATCGACTACCCGGCATGGGGACCGGGGAGGGTTGTCCACAAACCGTGGGAGTCCTGTTGAAGTACGCCAACTAGGATCCCACGGGTGTCACCACTCTGGGGCGTGCCGGAGGCCCTTACCTCCCTAGGTTTCGGACAAGGCCACGCCCCTCGGAGCCCTCTACCGGACTACCCTTACTTTTGGGGAAGGTGATGGCGCTTCCTTCCCCCCTTCATTTGCATAACAATTGACCCCTGCCAATGCCTAACCGCCAATACCAAAATAAGTTGTGACGTTTGCTACGAGGTAGACGAAAAAACCAAAAGGCTTGAAGTCCGCCAACTTGGAAAAAATTCCTACCAGGCCCCTTGCGGCGACCAACCGAAGTCCATAGCAAGGTCAAGGCTAGCTAAACCTAAAGGGAGGGTGGGATGGGAAAACCGCTCAGCTGGAAAGGGGGCAAAGAGGGCGGTCCCCGGTCGTGCCTAGTCTTAAATAGGCTAGGCCACGCCTCCCCGGCCCGCTGATTGGCGGGCTGGGTCGCTGACACGCCCGGGGATTCCCTAACCACGCGGGGGCAAGGGCCAGCCCCCGCGTGTGAGATGTGGGAGGGATTTCTGCCCACAACCCCCTCTCCTCCCAGGTCGGAAATGGCTTTGTAAAAACTACAGCAATAATTGAAGCATGCTTCTAAGGTAAGGTCTCTCTCTCTCTCTCTCTCTCTCTCTCTCACACACACACACACACACACACACACACATACATATGCCACCATATAAAAAATCTCCCCCAATTTTGGTATACATAGAAGAGTCTACTCAGAAAATCCTAGGGCATGTGTAGGATGATTCTCCTTCAGGTACTCAGGTCCTAAGCCATTTAAAGGCTTTATGGGTGAACATAAACATTTTAAAATTTGACTCCAAAACAAACACACAGCCAATGTCATGCTTTCAGAATCAATCTGGTTGTACCTGTTAAAATTCTGGCAGCTACATTCTGCTCTGCACTAATTGAAGCTTCTGGATCATCTTCAAGGGCAGCCCATCTCCAATGTATTACAATAATAGGAGCATGTTATTACTAAAGCTTGCATTCACCATGACAAGGCCACTCTTGTCCAGAAATGGTCATAAGTGGCAAATCAGAAAAAGGTACTCAAAACCACTGAAACTACTTAGTCCTCAAGCAACAAAGCTGGATTTGGGAGTATCCCTATACACCTGTTCCTTCAAGAGAAGTGCAACTCCATCTAGAACAGTCTGTTTGCCTAACTCCTGGTCACGGGAACGATCCAGCCACAATGCCTCCATCTTGTCAGGTTTCAGCTTTTGGTTTACTGGTCCTTATCCAGCTCTTTACTGCATCCAAGCATTGATCTAGCACAGTGGTTCTCAACTTTGGGTCCCCAGATGTTTTTGGCCTACAACTCCCATGATCCCTAGCTCACAGGAGCAGTGGTCAGGGATGATGGGAGCTGTAGGCCAAAAACATCTGGGGACCCAAGGTTGAGAAAGGCTGACTAGCACATGAATATCCTCATCCAGCTCTGACGACACACTGCTGTGTGTTATCAGCATATTGCTGGCACTTCACTCCCACCCACTCTGATAACCTCACCCAGCAGCTTCATATAGTAGTGGAAACAAGATAGAGCATTGAATGACTACAAGTGCCATGGAACTGAGCAACCATCACAAACTCAGTGCCACTTTCTGGAACTACACAATAATAGCTTGAATCATGGAGTTGGAAGGGACCACAAGGACCATCTAATTCAAACCCTTTGTAATGCAGGAATCTTTCACCCAATGTGGGGCTCAAACCTACAACCCTGAGATTAAGAGTCTCATGCTCTATCGGCTGAGCATAGCTGTGCCACTTTATTACCAAAGCCCTGAGTCCTAAGCCCACCAAGTCAGTCCAGAAGAATACCATGTTGACGGTACCAGAATCCACTTAAACTAAGAGAATTAACAAAGTTGCATTCCCCATGTATCTCTCCTGACAGAAGTCATAAGAGGTTGACCAGGTCATGGTGACCAGGGCCATTTTGGTGCCAAAATTGGGCTGAATAATCCATTTCCTTCAACTGTGCCTGCAGTTGAGCTGCACAATTAAGCAAATTGCTTAATATTTGTTGCTCATCATAATCTGCGAGTCAGCTAAACACCAGTTTTAATTCTTTGGGAAATGCTGGAAATATCTGGTGGTAACTATTAAATATTCAGATGGTCTCTTTGGTTTAATTCAAATGTGATGCTTTCTTTAACTTCCTAAAGAGAGCTTACAGAACAAGTTCTCATTATCTGCCTGAAGTAACCCTAACTATTCAGATACTACTGTGCCTGAATAATAACATGTTTACCACACTGTTCAAAACCAAAGGATTCCAAGAATTATATGCATATTAGAGCTTTAAAAGCAACAGGAAACATAAATACACATACATTATTAAAGAACCAGAGTAGCAACACAGCAGCACAATAAGAAAAAGAAAAAGCAGTCCATGTGTATCTAAATACAGTTGAAGCAATGTAAACTTTCCCTAATTAAGAGATTACTGAAGTCTGAATTTTACAAAAACAATTGAGACCCCATTAAAACCTACCAACCAAGTCACTCCAAAATAAATTCTTATTTAGACAGAAGTCTGCCCCACCTCCCATGCTGGAAGTCTGTGATACACCTAGAAAAAATTTATAGACCAGCAAAACCGGCAAACACAATAGTATTCAACAGTAGTAATACAGAATATTAAACTGATGAAGCTTTTTATGCACAATATGTCACTGCTACATGTCTGGCTATTATCATTCACTTTTGGTACATAATTTCAATTTAAAGCACAGCAACCAACATAATAGCCAGAGAAAGAGATCTCTAAAGAGAGCTCAGATAACAGTCTGAAAGTACAGTACTTTGTCAAAGTTCCATCTCTGACACTTTGCACCTCTGGAGCAGTTGAGTTCCCTGAGTGAGGCCAGGCCACATAGGAACTCCACAAATTTGAGTCTGAACTCTATGGCAGAAGGGAAACAATGTTAACAAACAGGTTGACTGAAACACACCAGACTGACTTAATGTTCCCCTTCCTTATTCTGAGCCTTAGATACATCTACCAATAGATAAGCAACAGAAATGTAACAATGGCATTTCCATGTTAATGCTAAAACATGAGTCAATGCTATGTTCACAAGCTGGAACAAGCCCAGGTGAAGTTTAAGGCTCTCACACATCCGACTTCCATCTCCTCCTCCCGCAAACAGATTTCAGGTGGGCCCTGAAAACACACATATCAGGTGTCAAAGGCCAGGGGATAGAGGTGCGTCCTCAGCATTTGCTGAACACTATATACTGAAGAAGCCAGGTGTACCTCTGAGAGGAGTGAATTGCACAACTTAGGGGTTGCCCCAGAGAATGCCATCTCCTGGGCCGCTGCCACCCTAAGGTTCTATAGCTGTGGCTGGAAAGTTGTGTAATGGCAAACGCAAAAGATGGCAGCAAAGGAGTTCATAAATTTTCTAACTCACAAGTTATTTCATATGTCCCCAAAATGGATTTTTCTCTTCACCCTCTTATACTATTAATATTTTGGAAATTATTCAGCCAATGCAGATAAAATCATTGTGCCCATGTTGCCAGGGCAAGGGCTGTGGCTGAGAGTCCATGGACTACAGCAGCCCTACAAAAATAGCCCAGTGTCACCATAGTCATTTTGCTGGAGGGAGTGGGGAGTCAGAGAGGTGTATGACAATCCTGAAGTGCAAGCCACTGTTGTTATCCTGACATATTGGGATTTTCTGTTTTGTTTTTATGGAAGTGCAGGGGAGGCTGTGAAGGTAATTGTAGCAGCAGTGCAATTAATTACAGGCTGGAGGGGATGAGGAGCCAGGGAAAGAATGGAGCATTTCAGCAATAATTGGGAAGATATTTGTCTTGATGCCAGATCTACCAACTGATAAATAATGGCAGGGTAAACCTGAAATACAAATCTCTCAGACAGAGTCTATCTAGGCCTCGACAGCTCAACAGATCCACCAGAAATTACAGGTCTGTTCTCAGATGCTAGTTATATATATATATATATTTACTTATTTGAAGTATTTACTTTTATCATCAGCATGTTTGAAATATTATTGTGGATACCCATGCCAAATACTAAAGGATCATCCAAACTTCCTTTTGTTCCATGTTTCTAGGCACAGGTTTTAGCTTTAAAGCTCCATGTCTGGGCAGTCTTGTGTTTTTCCCCAGTACTTTCTGTGGGAAAATCCATGTTTTATTGTTGTATCACAGGAAATGTCAACAGGGTTTTCCATGGATTGCTGTTTGCAACAATTCAGCACTAAAATGTGGATTTTTTTTGTCAGGGAAAGCACTGGGACGAAAAAATATATATTCAGACATGGTGTGGACCAGTTCCTGGAAAGCACAGTGCAAAAGGAAGCCTGGATGAGCCCCATATGATGCTGCAGTGTTACATGCAAACTGGGCCAGTGTAACAGAACATACATAGCACACTGGTGGATGCATGTGGAACAAAATAGGTTCAAATCCTCACTGACTGGAGAAAGGTCACTAGGGGGCCCTTGAGCAAATTCTAACCTACCTCATAAGAAAGACTAAAATGTCACTGAGCGGCTTCTAACAAATAAATAGGATGTTATCGGGGTTTGTTCTACCAAACAACCATGTATTTTGTATCTATGCCAAGTGGTCATGTACTTAGTGGCAGGACTAAGATCACATCAACATTACTCAAGCAGAAGGAACACACAAAAAAGAATCAGGGAAAGGAGCTGATTGCACTGATTTACAGCAACATAATCCAATTTGACACATGATACAAGTTAACAAGGAGAGAATGTTTCGTACAACCTTAGGAGGGCTTCTCAGTTATTATCTCACCAATACTGCCACCAAATGTAAAATTTCCTCTCTATTAACCCACCAACACTACCATCAAATGTGGAAGATTATTATAGCTACTGCTATTTACTCACTATGTTTGATCCTGTTGCTCTACTGCCACCATATATTTTAAAATGCCATTCAATAATATGCATTTGTTCACCTGTAGCTTTGATTAGGTGTGGTACAGACATTGCATACAGTGAAACAAAAATGTAAGCTGTATTTTATTTTTCATTAACACATAATAAAAACTTTCTACTTACTTAGAATGGTTACTATAGAATAAAGTTAACTTGGCCACTGTTAATTTAAGTAAGAGTGTTCACTATACCATGGTACTGTGTTATTATCACTTTAAAAAGAATAGATCTGGGAGATTCATCTCTTCTTGCTATTTATACCAATACCCAATTACCTGAGTATCACTCCAACCCAATTGCCACTTCATCACTTGGCACTGAGGCACTATGCTCACAAAGTCTTCAATTTGGTCCTCTTGTTCTGAGACTTTCAGGTGTCTATCTGGACTCATGTCAAAGTCTTCACCTGGACAGAGCAACCTCTGTTACCTCAGGCACCCCACAGTCTCTGCAGACCTTTGACTTTATTCCTTTATTCCCTCACAGACCTTCAGTTCCAGCTTATCTTCAGGATTCCCAATATATTTTGCCTGGCCCCAGTTTCCAGCTCCAAGCTCTTTCTGGGGCTGCTTCATATGATGACTAATTGACCAACCAACTGACTGGCTCTCTCTTGACTGATCTGAGACCTGCCCTTTTATACACAAGCAGGGTCTTTCCCCCAAACAATCATTCTAAATTTATCTGGAATTCTCCTCACTCATCAGGCCACAACTCTGGTCCAATGGAGTGAAGCAGAATGTCCAATGTATTATCCAATAGAAACCCACCAAATTTGAATCAACTGGTCCCAACATAAATATTAAGGACCTCAGTTTCTGAGCAAGCCTCATTTTGACAGGATGTATCAGGCAATTAAACTGGTGCTAGCACCGTGGATATATCTACAAGACAGTACACACAGATAACCTTGTACATTCCACAGTGCGAATTTCTACATACTTTACTTTTAAAACAAAACCTCTACCCCATAAAAACATTAAAGAACACTTATTTCTCCACCAACCTGCAGAGTTACTGGAAGGGTGGATGAATAAAACCAGAACCTTTGAAGGTCCATCACTTCAAATGCCTTTCAGACATCTGAAAAACATTTGGAAAAATGTGCTCTAAATACAATGCCAGAAGTTCATACTTTGCTCAAGCAAGACTGAATCATCTTTCTCTTCCCCAAGATGTTCAAATCCCATTAACATTTTAAAATTAGTTCTAGGAAGACATGATGCATGAATAGCTAATAGCAGTTTACATTAATCAGCATGTGATGATTCATGCATATTTAAGCTGGTCAATTGTCAGATACAACTGGAATGAAAAATGAACTCCATAACAAGTGAATTATCAGAAGAATCATAGCAGACAATTTACAATTCCCGGCATCCTGTGGGAAAGGATCAACCTAATCTCACTACAGAGAATAAAAGGACCAACTACATTTTGGCAACAATAGGAGAATGAGGCTCAAGTTTCTCTGAAAGCGACACCTTCATCCAAGAAAGCCAATCCCATTTATAAAGTGTTTTGCTAAACAAGACAAGCCAAAGGCTTATACTGCCTAACTGACTTCTACACAAGCAACATAAGAAATACAAGACAAACTAGGGGGTACTCAAATACCCTGGCTGACACACTACCAACTACACGCCACCTTAAATAACCAAGCAATAAAAGCAGCAGCCACTAGGCCTTTGTCCACATTCAAAAAACTTCTCCTGACAACAGAAGAAGAGACAGCAAGGGGATGGGATCCACAAATATACAAAATACTACTCCAAGACCCTACAAACCCCCTAACAACAATCAAAGACCAATGGGAACATGACATAACATACAAAATAAACCCTATCCAATGGTCTAAATTGGGGTCTAAACCACCCTTTAAATCCACCTTGGTCAAAAGAAGTGAACTTATTTATACATAGTATCTAACACCATGGAAGCTGGCGCTGATACACCCAGAAACCTCACCCAAATGCTGGAGAGGTTGCATTAATACAGGCACATACATCCACATGTGGTGGGAATGCCCCAAAATTCAACACTTTTGGACATTATTCAAAAAAGAAATCAGCAAAATATCAAAACAGCTATTAGAAACAACTCCAGAACTGGCCCTATTAAATATTTTCCAAGACAACAACACACACTCACACTATGTAAGCTGCCTACTCTCAGCAGCTAGAAGCATCATAACTAGACACTGGAGGGACCAGTCAGGAGTGATCATAGACCACTGGTACCAAACCATATGGGAAACAGCCCAACTAGAAAACCTAACCAACAAACTGAAATTAGCATGGGTACAAACAAAAGAGGATGCTTTTGCCCTGGTGTGGCTTCATTACCAGATCACCTTTTGCCCTTATTACCCTATTGCTCTATTGCCCTATTCACTCCAAAACAGATGGCTAAAACAGATGCTCATTCTGTCTTATATTTTGTCTTAAAACAGAGATCTTGGGTTCACATTCTCACACACCATCAATGAAATAAGAATCTAACATTAGAATCTAACGGGAATCGCTTGAGGAGGGATTACTGTGTCCAACCATGAAGGCAGAGGCTCTATTTTGTGCTCCGCGTTGACATATAGTTTTATTAGTATTTATCAGCTCTTCTAAATTTTTAACTGAGCTTAGCAGTTTTAAATTATCACTCTTTTTTATTAACTGCCAAAGGCCTATTTTTATCCAAAAGGGGCTCAGCAAGCCGCCCTATCTTCACGGAGCTGGTAATTAGCAGACGGGGGAGGTCAGCTACTCCTTCGGAAGGACGCCGAGCTTTTATCTATAAAAAAAGGAAGGAATTGAAGCTGCTATAACCCCAAGAAACACAAGGCAAGTTCAACCCGATAATTATTCCAAGGGACTTTTGTTTTCTTTTCTTCTGCTTCGTTATACTGCCTAGCTACTTTATTGGTTACGCCGTGAGGCTGTTGAATGAGGGAGAAAGACCTAGTTGAATTTTAAACGAAACAAGGCACAGTGTGAAAGCTTAAGACCAGTAATATTTTCTAACATTTTAAATGACTGATACCTCACAAGCCCCGATGTAAATTGCTGGAGAAACTAACAAGTTGGAGAGGTTGGAGAGGTTTAGGAGGCAACTTCCACAAATCGGCACTTCTGCTACTGTTTACTCCAGCTTAGAACAAGAGATAAGCCGTCGTCAAGCAAGCACCCCCTACCATACACCCATATATACCCATATACCCACTATGGTCCTCACTAGGAAAAAATACAAGGACCAAGGAATTTTGCCTAATTCACCGCAGAGCCCGATGGAGCGACGAAGGAGACAAAGTAAAATTACCAGCTACTTTCCTCAAAAAGACTCGAGCAAGAGAACTCAGAATGAGAGTATCCTAGATGTTGCTATGCCTTTGCCACTCACAGTGTTGGATTGGTCAACACAGCTAAAGGACTTGCAAACAGACAACAAGAGGACAAACCACCCAACAAATCTGGCCCAAGAACTTGCCATAGCAGAGAATGCTACAAAGGTTAACACAGCCAACACACCTGATGCCAATCCTCATTTGTCACCGCTGGAACTTGGAGGTAATCTTTCAACTCATTGGCTGAAAGCCAATGACTGCGGAACAAAAATGTGGGGTGATTATCCTCAGGAGCAGATATACCAGATTTCTAAGGATCTCCTTAACGTTAAAAATTTCTTAGCGATAACAAACGGGCTGCTCCTGACCCTAGTGGATAATTTCAAACAACATGTGAGCGCTTCAGACCAGAATACAAATCCCCTAGCCAGCCCGGATCCACCTCTCCCCAGCAAACCCCGGAGGAAAAAAGCCAAGCCTAAGATGAAGAAAAGCAAAAACATGAAAAACCCAAGGCGGCTTAAGATAACTCACCACACCTGTAAAAAATATTGGCAGAAGCTCTTTAACCTTCTTCCATCTCTTTCCACAAGTGGAACAAACAAATCCAACTCGAGTGCCATCAAAGAGACATGTAAAGTAGATACACCCATAAAAGAATCCAAATCAAGCTTTGAAGAATCAACACCGAGCTGGGACAAAGGAACTAATCCATCTGCAGTTATACCGCCCCAGAGTCCTCTTATGGCCAGCACAGAATCTGCAGACAGAGGTGAGCAGGCGACCCAAACTATTGAGGGGAACCACTCCTCCCAAGTTCGACAGATGTTGTGTCCCAAAAGAGAATGGAGTTTAGTCCTAATCCCACAAAAGCTTGTCTTTGCTAACTACCCTAAACCGCATAGATTTTATGCAGGGTTGGACCGTATAGACCACTTTTTGTCCATTATAAGTGGCATTCTACCGGGGGTAGTAAAAGCAATTGACATAGCCGCTATAGAGTATCTACATCAAGATGATTGCTCGGTACGAGCATTGATTACTTTTTTAGATCATAATCT
The DNA here is from genome assembly GCF_027172205.1 of Podarcis raffonei. Lineage (NCBI taxonomy): Eukaryota > Metazoa > Chordata > Lepidosauria > Squamata > Lacertidae > Podarcis > Podarcis raffonei. Next base: position 40,293,255 of record NC_070608.1, read on the forward strand.
GGCCAGTTTCATCTTTAGAGCTAAAAACCTATTCAAAAAAGAAAGAATAGTCCTATTAAGAATATTTGAAAATAGAGCACCTGCAACCTCTCTGATGGGGCCCAAGAGCATAGGAATGGAAGTTCACAAAGGGGGAAAAACCAACCACCAAAACCATCGAAATAGAAAGCATAAGCTCCAGCAGGATCATCCCCACCAAACAGCACCAAATGAAAAAAAGGAAGCCTCTCATCCAACTAGCGTCGGGCCTCTCACGTGGGATAGTGAGGACTCCGCTTGGGAAGAAGAACTTTCGCTGATAAAGCGATTTTGGTCACTGCATTCCCCAGCTCAAACTGAGATCCTGAAAAGACTTGATCTACTTCGAAGCAGACTAGAAAAAAAGGATGATCAAGGTGAGACAATGAAGGACCCTTATGTGCAACCCATATCTCCCAAATGTCTGGTGGATAAGAAGACAGTGGGAGGCACCTTTAAATGTGTAGACGTGGAATTACAATCTGAGCCCCCTGTGATGTACAATAAAGTAAGACCAAATCAAGGTGTGAAACCTCAAAGCTCCTGGCACAGCTATCTTAAATTGTCTCCGAGTGAATTAGCTTCCCCTTTAACTCCAAAAACTAGCCCCAAATCACCAAGAAAAGAGGACCACTACACTCTCTCCAAGCAGTCAGCCCCGAAAAGAGCCAACGGGTGTGTTTTTTTAGACACCAAAGAATTGCTGGACATGGTGGTGTCATAGATCCAGCTCCCCGAAGGGCCCGGGGCCTAAAAGTGCTGTCTTGGAACATCGCGGGTTGGCACGCCAAGAAAAATAACCAACAATTTTTGTGTTACCTTAAGCAATTTGACATCATCTTCTTTCAGGAGACATGGCAGAATGACCCTATATTTCTTAATGGGTATAACTGCCACTACCTGCCTGCCTCTCCATCTCTGAGGGGCGGCAGATCTAGTGGTGGCTTAGCTTGCTTCATTTCCACGGAGCTGGCGCATTCTCTAACAGCCCTACCTAGCTGCAATTCTGTAGCAACAGCCGCTCTACTTAGCTTCAAGAGAACTACTCTCTTGCTGGTCAATGTCTATATTCCCCCAGGCCAAAAAAACCCCGTTGTCAAGGCTACATGGGCTGAGCTAGAGGCGTTTTTAGAGCCTCTCGAATCTACTTACCCGTCTGCCCTGACCATTGTGTGCGGAGACTTCAACGCTCGCATAGGAACAGATGACAACAGTCTATACACTCATTTCAACCAATTTATGGACCCCGAAGAACTGACGGATATTGGCGCGACACGACTGTCCAAAGATAGCAGAAGTAATTTCTCAGGTCTCTGCTTGGTGCAGGCTGCCAGACGGAGGGAACTGCTGATATTAAACGGCAATATAGAGGGGGACCGCCCCGGGGAATATACCCATTTCTCCAAGGCTGGGGGAAGCGTTATAGATTATATCTTAATCTCAAGATTTGCTCACAGCTTTGTAAGGAAGTTCCAAGTGGGCCACAATATTCTGAGTGATCACCTGCCTCTAATTTTAGAGCTTGCAGGTCGGCCTTTTGACTATTCTATTGTCGAGCCACAATATATACCTTCTGCAAATTTGGTTATACCTGCCCCCAAAAGACTTAAATGGTCCCCAATACTGAATGAAAATCTAACCCTCCTTCTTCAGTCAGTGGAGTTAAAGCGTATTCGCTCCGCTATCGTATCAGGCAATTCAGTAGCTGCGATCATGGAACGCTTTAAATTACTTTTGGAAAGATTGAAACCCCATTTAACAACAGTGATACATTGCTCCGCTACAAAGAGGGCAAAGGACGGAGCTAGCTGGTTTGACCTGGAGTGCAGGCAAACAAGGAGACAAACGAGAACAGCCTACTGGAGATACAGGAAATCAGGGACTGCCCCCCTACTTAACGCTTATATTTATCTGAGACGGTCTTACAAACAATTACTAAGGAGAAAGAAATTGGAAGCTGAAAGAGCCGCTTGGCACAGTTTGGTTAAGGCATCGCACGAGAAAGATACTACTTGTTTTTGGCGAACCATATCTGGTCTACTGGACCAGGAGCGTACTAATTCCATCTGTACAGTGGAACCAATGGAGTGGTTGCGCCATTTTCAATCTTTGTTCTATGACCAGGAAGCCCAACATTACAAACTATGCATCCAATTGGAGGACCTACCTCATTGGCCACCAGTAACTGCGAAGGAAGTTGAGAATTTAATCGCACAACTAAAGAACAACAAGGCCCCAGGGAATGATTACATCCCTGCCGAACTTCTGAAGTCCAACATTGGCTGGTGGGCCCCCCTGCTGGCGTCTTTATTTTCTTGGATCGACTCAACGGGTTTACTCCCAGATGGTTGGTCTGAGGCAATAATTATCCCAATCTATAAAAAAGGACCCATGACAGACCCGGCGAGTTATAGACCAATCAGCCTTCTGCCTATACCGAGCAAACTATATGCCAAACATCTTTATACCAAGCTAACTAGCTGGCTGGAAACTGAAGCCATTTTAGCGGAAGAGCAAGCGGGTTTCAGGCAAGGCAGATCCACCATAGACCATTGCTTCATCTTAGCCTATCTAATTGACAAATATGCCAAAAAATCCCGTGGGGTGTTATATGCAGCCTTTATCGATCTAAAGGCTGCTTTCGATTCAATTCCACGTGTAAGACTCTGGGATAAATTGAGCACATCAAGTATAGACAAAAGACTATTATTTCTGATGAGCTGTTTGTATAAAGACACGGTGCTGCATGTAAGAACTTCGTTAAACGGCCATCTTATAGGACCAGTTTCTGTCAGTAAGGGGGTCAAGCAAGGTTGCATCCTGGCCCCAGTTCTATTCAACATCTACATCAACGATATGGTTAACTGTTTGTCATCTCCGGACTTCCACGCCCCCAAACTGGCTGACAAAGCAATATCAGTGCTTTTGTACGCTGACGATGCGATACTCCTATCCCGAACAAGAATAGGCTTAAATAGGCTCATAAGTGAATTCTCAGCATACTGTAGGAGAGAGCAACTTGCAATAAACTATCAGAAAACCAAAACTATGGTTTTTGCAAGGAAACACAGACAGTATAGCTGGAGGATGGATAACCAGACAATTGAACAAGTCAAAGCCTTCAAATATCTGGGTATCGTTTTCCAGTCGACTGGGTCCTGGGATGTCCATCAAAAATGTGCCAAAGAAAAAGCAGCTCAAAGTATCAAGATGCTGTCCCGCTTCTTCTACACGAAGGGGGGCAGATACATCCCAGCAGCCCTTGAAGTTTATCAAGCAAAACCTCTGGCGCAGTTACTGTATGGGGCCCAAATCTGGACGGGGAACCACTGCTCCAGTCTTGAGTCTGTCCAGTCTAAATTTCTAAGGCAGATTCTCGGTGTCCCCCCCTGTGTTCCCAACGCAGCATTAAGACTCGAGGCCTGCCTTCCATCTGTGGAAACTCGGACTTGGCAGAGAACATTCAACTATTGGCTTCGTCTTAATCTGAATCCACCTGGTCTACTGCCTTTAGTAATGCAAGACTCTCACAAAAGCAAGTGGTTCAAAACCGTGCATCAAAAACTCCTTACATGCGGTCTGCACTCACAGTCCCTATTATCAATGGGCCTCATCAAAGCAAAGAGTCTAATAGGCCAGCGCCTGAAAGACATCGAACGACAAAACAACCTGACCATCTTAAAGAAACTGTGCCCATGGTATACCTACTTTCCCCCTTCTCATTTTGACTCTCCAGCTTCATACTTGTCTAAACTAACCATCCCGAAATACAGACGTGCCTTTACATTGGCTAGATGGGATGTTCTTCCCTCTGCTGTACTCGAAGGTCGTTACCAAAAGACTCCATTTGAAAAACGACTCTGCCCATGTGGAGATGGTAACACGGAAACAGTGTCTCACGTCCTTCTTTCTTGCCCCCTCTACAAAGACCTAAGGAATGAGATTATTACTCCACTCATTCTCTCCAACCCCGGCCGTTCATCAGACATTACACTGTATTTTCTATTATCTGATACGGAAAGTCAGATAACAGAGAAGGTCGCGAGGTACATCGAGAGAGCTGCGAAATTGAGGGCCACCATCTGAGTGACAGACTTGTTCATCCGACGGACCATCTTTTGCCTGTTCTTTTCCTCCTTTTATCTCTATTTTTACTTTTAACTCTTGTACAGCTGTGGCCTGTTGGCTTTGCTAATAAAGTTTTGTTGTTAATCTAACATTTCTTACTTTCTTACATAGTATCTAACACCATGGAAGCTGGCGCTGATACACCCAGAAACCTCACCCAAATGCTGGAGAGGTTGCATTAATACAGGCACATACATCCACATGTGGTGGGAATGCCCCAAAATTCAACACTTTTGGACATTATTCAAAAAAGAAATCAGCAAAATATCAAAACAGCTATTAGAAACAACTCCAGAACTGGCCCTATTAAATATTTTCCAAGACAACAACACACACTCACACTATGTAAGCTGCCTACTCTCAGCAGCTAGAAGCATCATAACTAGACACTGGAGGGACCAGTCAGGAGTGATCATAGACCACTGGTACCAAACCATATGGGAAACAGCCCAACTAGAAAACCTAACCAACAAACTGAAATTAGCATGGGTACAAACAAAAGAGGATGCTTTTGCCCTGGTGTGGCTTCCCAACAAGACAACGACATAACCCCACCCACACCTCACAACAGCATACAAATTGATATGGCTATTTTGACCCAACAACCCCCACCCCTCCACATACATAAACAAAACTCATTACAATCAACTGAATGCAACCAACCATGTCCTGGGCTCCCCAGTCTTTCACATCGTCAATGAAAACAGATAAATGAACAGATAAAGAACCTATCCATGTGACACTGACACAAAACCCCTGCACATACATTATGCAAAAGATGGAAAAATCATTACCCTCCTTTCTTTCTCTCACCACATCTTTCTCCCCCAAACCTCACAATGCCCAAGATAACAAGAGTCTCACACCAAATGTAACTGACATGTAGATAGGATTCTATGAACTGAAAACAGAGGCATTATATGTACTTTTGTTATCCGTAAAATCTTCCACTACAATTTTTAAAATAAAGTGTTTTGTTGTGTTTCCTGCATAGTGAGGGAAAGCAAGTCTTAAAGTCACAATGTTCTAAGGCTGAGGCCAGGCATGGAAATTGGGTTCTAGGACTAAGTTTAAATGTTAAATTAAATCATGAATGAAACCTTTGTCAGCAGTGAAGGGAACACATAATAAGGAGAACCAAAAGGACTCCATCTTTTTGCATACACTAGACATTAGCTTTTGTCTCATACATTAGAGATTGACTAGAAACTAGCAAGGCATAACAACTCTCCCCAGTAACCTTGTAACCAAGCTCAAATAGGAAAGAGTGCTGCAATCTGAATAAACATTTTCTTTTTCCACCCCGGTGTGATTAATTTGGCTTGTCACCCCAGGTTTGGACCTTTGTCCGTAACAGTAGTACCACTTCAAATGCTACCATATAGGCTGTCATCCTTCTAAATATTTTAGCTGGTGCCATGTTCAGTTATGAGGCAATCACTTCAGTTAAAAAGGGCCTATTATAAAAATCCTAAACATGTGTATCTTTTGAGATAACAAAGTATGAAAAACTGATTATTTATTTGATGAACTCGAAGTTAACATTCATTGTTCAAAGGAAAGGCCAGTAATTTCTTTGACATTCCCTCTTGCAGTTGAAATCAGCACTCACATGACCTCAGGGACACTGTTTATTTATAGACCGAGCAACATTTGCCAAGACATACTCAAATTGCCCACCACCTATCAACTAAAGTGTTAGCTGCTGAACCTACATATACAACTGCAGATACAGAGACTTGGATCCTCTCCAGTCACTGCCAGCTGCCCAGGGACTCTGGAGCCGAACCACTGCTGCTGCCATTGTGGCCATAAGCACATTAAAAGTGATGAACAGTAGCTGAAAGGAATTCAATAAAATGTACAGAGAATTATTCCCACTATCTTCAAAAGCATTAAGGACATTTGAAAGAGGCTTATAAATACAAAATAAACAAATTAAATGAAATAAACTAAAATGAAAGAACACAGTCTAAATTCAATGTAATCCAGAGCCCGTGAAGGCTGCCCAATGTCTATACATAGTTGGCATATATTATAAATATTTCATAACCCAGTAAGCTAGAGATTTGTTTAATGAAGAGCCTGTACAAAGTCACTTAATTTAGCAAGTATTCCAAATTTTTATCTTACAGTCCCTGCAAAGAAAAACAAGTTGCAGATGTTCCACCGGAAACTTGGTCCTGCCTGTATCATATGTTCCACTGTCTAAGTATCAGAGAGAGAAACTTGCTCCCGGCAGTTCCCACCTTCATTTTACTACAGCTCAAGATAACACATAAGGCTAAGTAGCGTCTGATTTTACAAAAAGTCTTGAACATTCACTAAACCCACAGAGATTAAAACCAAGTAGGAAAGACTGAGCTGGATTTCATAGGAGCAAGACTTACCATCTAGTCTCTGTCTTGCCAAATATCAGAGCTGGTTAAAGTATCTTGGAGTGAGGAGGGATGTAATACCATTTGAGGATCTCTCTCTCTTTTTAAAAGCATTCAAAATGATGTAAAAAGCCCCACATGCAGGGGGGTTCAGGTGGAAATGTTTGCAAATGTGCATGGAGTACCACCTCCCTGATCTGAATTTGCTTTTACACAGCATGAAAGAAAAATCATCAGGTACTTGTAAGCAATTATGGTAAGTGAAAACAGACTCAGAGTGCTGGCATACTGCTTCCCGCCATGCATCTCTGATCTAGACCTTTGCACCAGCCAGGATAGAGACCTTATTGCTTCATTCCACTAAGTATTCATGGGTAATGGCCTGTGGGTAATGTCTCCCTTCATTCATATTTGCTTTTAATTCATTGTGTACAAATATCACCATGATTTATATTTTGAATGAATGTGATGGATCTCATGCACAGATTCCATTAAGTTTCCAAGGTAGTGGAAAAATTATTATAGCTTTTTGAAATATACTCAGAGTCGCAAAGTGATTTCATGCTCTTTATTCAGCTCATAGTGGTGAGGAGGAATGAATGAAAGTCCCCTCAAAGTATCTGCTTTATATACATTATTTACACAATGGGCTGCACATGATTGGCTAATTCCGGAATTCTACTGTAAGCCAATCAGGTTGTGGATTCACTTCTATCTGAAGCATGATTGGGTGGTTCCTGCCAACCAATCATACTGCTGCATTGTTCTAGGACCAATCAGACTGCTGCATTCTGAATCCTATTGTTCTAGGACCAATCAGACTGCTGCAGTTTGGATCCTATTCAACTCAGTACATAACACTTTTTAAAAACCGAAACTAATGGTTACTATTAAGTCTGGATGCAATGTTCTACTTCCATTTGTCACATGAAAACGAAACACTCTTTTCAATCCATCAAGATTGATTTTCAATGTGTGAGCACACTGAGTGTAAGCACTTGACCCAACCGTTACCCTACACATTTCACGACAGAATTTCAACTTCTTTCCTTTGCTGTCGTATTAGGACTCTTCAATCCAGTCACACAATGACCTCTTTATTGAACATGAAGTTTTTCAACATTCTTGACTTCTCTCATGCTTAAATATTTCCCTCAAAACTCTGTCAGTCATGTCTGGGTCAAGAGCATGGGTTTCTGGAGCTGAATGACAAGTGGTAGGAGGAGAAAACTTTGAAGAGATGTTTTGAGTCCGGATGCAGATGTTTTAAGTTCAAATACAGATAGGCAGAGCCTAACTCTTTCCCCAAGGCTGCTTTTGAGTGTGATATTGTTGCACTGTAAGTTGCTTTCATGTCAAATGACACAATGTTCAAAGTATAACCAGCCATCCCCAGCCTGGTGCCCTTTTAGACTACAGCCACCATCAGCATGGTCAATGACCTGGAATAATGGGATCTGTAGTTCAGCAACATTTGGAGGGCACCTGGTTGGGAGAAGGTTGGTTTAAAGGGTATCCAAGGAAAGTAAGCAATGCAGCAGAATGATTTTTCTTTCGCCCTCTGCTAGAGCTTAGGAAAAACTGGAGACACACTTACAATTGTTTTTTTCTTTTCTTTTGATAAGTAATCAGGGCAACAGAGAGCATTTTAATACAAATAAAGTTTATATTTTAACAATGTGATCCTCTGCACACTTCTTCAGAAGTAAATGTCATTGTTCAGCGGGACTTACTCCTTGACAATGCATACTTACTTGGGAGTAAGCCCCTTTGACCTCAATGCAACTCACATCCTTGTAAATATGTACAGGATTATACTGCATATTTCATTATGGGCCCCGGATATTCCATGTCTAAGACGTAAACAGAAGTTATATGTAAAACCTGCATCACAGGGTCTGCACACTTGTGCACGTAATTCATATTCCACGTTAAGGCAAACGTTACATGGAAATCAGTAGACAGAACAGAAAGGCACCTGTGCAAGACAGGAAGAAAAAGAGCTTTGTCAAAACATCTCAAGTACATAGCAGGTAGTTGGGTGGGTTTTAATGCATTTAATTCTAAGTACATAATTAAAGGAAGCATGACAAAAAATAGTTACGCATAACAAGACAGGTAATTAAGGACTAAGAGACAACACATTCTGGTCTGCTTCACCTTTCAACAGCAGGATATTTCAAAATGTAGCATTTGAACAGAGTTATTATTAAGCTCGCTCCCACTAATACTTAGCAGTGAGAGGCATTTGTTAAGTGGACTGCCTGCAATATCCTCCTACATCTCCTTTCACTGTGGTTCCTACATTACATCCCTTACAGTACCCATTAATCTTTGGCTGGCATATTTATTCCCTATTATGATTTGCGGTTCTAGCTTTAAACTTTTCAATGCTGCATTGGTTTCCCCACTAACATCTCTGAAATCACCTGAAATGTTATGAAAGTTGTTGGCTTTTTTCTTTGGGGCTGGGTGCTAAAAGTGTTTACCTACCAACATAAATTACTTGGATTCTAAAGCATCAGAGGCCACATTCCCACAGTACATTTAAAGCACTATGATACCACTTTAAATCATCATGGTTTCCCCCAAAGATTTCTGGGAGCTGTAGTTTGTTAAGGGTGATAAGAGTTGTTAGGAAACCCCTAGTTCCCTCACAGAGCTACAGTCCCCCAAGTGGTTTTTTAATAGTCAATCCCTCTTCCCATGGAACTCTGGGCATTGTAGCTCTGGGAGGGGAATAGGGGTTTCCTGACAGCTTTCAGCACTCTTAACAAACTACAGTGGTACCTCGGTTTAAGAACAGCCCTGTTTACGAACTATTCCGCATAAGAACTCCCCAAAACCAATAGTAGTGCTCCAGTTAGCGAACTTGAACTCAGTCTATGAAAGGAAGCCGAACGGTGGAAGGGCACTGGCAGTGGGAGGCCTCATCATGGAAAGCGTGCCTCGGTTTAAGAACAGCTTTGATTTAAGAATGGACTTCCAGAACGGATTAAGTTCATAAACTGAGGTACCACTGTACATCACCTATAATCCTTTTAGAGAAGCCATGATTGTTTAAAGTAATACAGTATAGTGGTTTTAAATGTATGGTGTGACTGGAGTGTCACCATTTTAAAAAACGGCAGCACAGAAACCAAAGTCCTCCTGATACACTGATTCATAATAACCCCATACTGTGTGGGGTTATTAAGCTTTTGCATCCAGCTTCAAGTAAAATCTGGATCACTCCAAGGCTGCAAATTTAGCGAGAGAGTCAGCTTCAAAGAGCATGGTGGGACTTAATTAGGAGTAAGCATGCATAAGAGTAAGCTCTATATATTCCATTAATCAATTTAACCAAAACCTTCAGTAGGCATCCAGTTATATGTTGGCCCTTCAGTTTTCCCTGACCACTTCTATCTGCTCCCAAATTTAACATGTATGCACACACCTGTACACACACACACACACACACACACACACACACACACACAGAAACCAAAATGGCTCTGGCAGGCAAGTGGCCCTGTGATAGGATGTGGAAGTACACCAATCAACAATTTGATTTGTATACTTGAATTAGAATAATACAAAAGCCCACATCCCTCAGCTATAAATGGGCTACTGTATTCTCATAAAAAAGATTTGCAAAAAAGATTGCAGGGCCAGTCCAAGGTATTTTGCTGCCTGAGGCAAAAGATAAGATGGCATCACCACCCAATTCCCTGTACAGAAACTGAGTTAACAGCTTTTTATTTATTTCTAAAAGCATTTATATACCACCCTCTAGTAAAATACCAGGGTGGCGTTCAGCAATATAAAAACACAAAACTACCAATTAAAAGCAGCACAGCTCAACAATTAAAATCATTTTTTTAAAATTACAACTCCACAGGCCTGTTGGCATCCAGAAGTCTTCAAGAGATGCCTGAAAGTCAAAAGCAAGGGCGCTTGCCAAATCTCTGCTGGAAGAGTGTTCCACAGCATGGGAACAGTGATACTAAATGCCCACCTTCCAGGTGAAAGTGAGCAGACTAGTCTTGAAAATTGCAAGAAGTATTGTGGTATTCATTGACCAATTACACTAGATACAGAATTATGTCCAAAGAGGGGTGGGAACAAGCTAAATCCCAGCAATATATCTAAGACTAAATCCAATTTTATGATGATGTTCCCTGTCTGTATTAACAGAATTTTCCTTCCTATTTATCCTATTTACACCCACCATCAATCATAGAGAGCATATAAAATCCCTCTGTTTTTGACTATTTCAGCTACAGAATTCAGCCCATGCTGAGTTGTATAGTGCACAATGATAAATATTTATTATCCACTATGACACATGAAAGCTTTATTTTTATGTTCCTCCAGCAATCCAAGATTTTGCTCTTTACTTGTGGTGTCCTGTTAATAACACAATTATTCAGAAACTTAGCCAGCACCCCCAACCATGCAGAATAATTGTAAAAATGCAGGATTATGTTTTAAAAGTCCTATTTCCCAAATGTATTATTAGACTTTGGACAGTTTAAAATTTCAGTGATGTAAACCATGCTATTTTATAGGGGGAAACATTTTCTTTCATTGTAAGAAATGGTGGTACTTAGTAAGGGGATTACTTCTCATATCTGTGGAACTGCATCCATATACTTTGCCAAAGCCTCAGAAAGCAAGAAATGGTGCTATTGCAAAATGCCAATGAGGCCCCATCTGTCCTATACATTTAAATCAGAATCATACCATTTCAAATAGTCATGACTCTCTGCCTCCCCAGATTATGGAAACACTAGTTTCTTAAGGGTGATGAGAGTTGGTCATGTAGTAAGAAATCACATCTACACCATCTTGTTTGTTATACAGGTGAGGAACAACCACCTTTTGAATAAACCACAGAACCAATGAAACTATTTCCAAGTCCAGCATCCAGATTTAGGGACCCAGCATAGATATTGCAATAGGACAGAGCTCACTGAACTCAACGTGCCAGTTGAGAAGGTCTGCCCCAAAGCACTTCAGAACAAAAACTTATACAGTAGTTCAAACACAGCAAACAAAGAGTCATAAAACATCTTCAAATATGTCAGGAAAGGTTACAAGTCATGAGAAGTAAAGCACACATGGCTCCATACTGGTATCTTCACCCCCATAGTCACCTATCCTCATTACTACAGTGGTAACTATTCCCGCCTGTCACACAGGAGGACCAGGGTTTCTAATTCTTATATCATTAGGTAAAGGTAAAGGGACCCCTGACCATTAGGTCCAGTCATGGCCGACTCTGGGGCTGTGGCGCTCATCTTGTTTTTTTGGCCAAGGGAGCCGGTGTACATCTTCCGGGTCATGTGGCCAGCATGACTAAGCCGCTTCTGGCAAACCAGAGCAGCGCACGGAAACGCCGTTTACCTTCCCGCCGGAGCGGTACCTATTTATCTACTTGCACTTTGCTGTGCTTTTGAACTGCTAGGTTGGTGCAGCAGGGACCGAGCAACAGGAGCTCACCCCATCGCGGGGATTCGAACTGCCAACCTTCTGATTGGCAAGTCCTAGGCTCTGTGGTTTAACCCACAGCATCACCTGCGTCCCTTATATCATTAGGAGGCACCTATTTTCCTCACAGAGCTGCAATTCTCTGAGTTTTTAAGCAATCAATCCCAGGGATCTCTGGAAGTGGTTTGAGGCTCCTCTTTCATTTGCTGTGGCAATGGCTCACACAGGAGTGCAGAGGCTGACTTTAAAGCCCTTTGGATACAGCAAAAGGGCTTTGAAGCCATTGCAGGTTGCCAAGTGCCCAAGAGCCAGCTGGCTATCTGGGGCTTAGACACCTGGTGCAAAGGATTTTGAAAAGTGCATAAGGCCAGATCCAAACCTCCCTTCAACCGCTGCAATCACTCTGACAGATGGGCAGGCAGGGCCACACACCTATGTCACCATTGCAACAGAAGGGAGAGGTCTGGAAAGCCTGTTTACACCCTTCCTTCCACAACTGTCTAGCAAGGTAAGCCAGTAGCATCCAAAAACCATATGGTAGTTGCTGTCACCACACTCCTTAACCCCTACAAATCTCAGCTGATACCAGAGAGGGTTGCTGCCAGAGCCTATTGCACCAGGCGTCACCTGCCAAAGAGCATTCAGGGACACGTTTTAAAGTTCCTGATCACTTCCTTGCTGCCACTTCTTTATCTGTCCCACATCCCACATCACTTACAATGTCAGGTGTGGTGGGTGTGTTTTAGGGAAAATGTACATCTGAGCCAAATCAGGACCCCTGCAGGGCCCAATGTGGCTTGCAGGTTGGAGGTTCCTCATTGCTGCTGTACATTGTGCTACTTTAATTTAAAAAGTCTACTGAAATACCTGGAACTATCTTACTAACTTTACCTTTTTACCTATAACAATGGGAACCCGGTAGCTGCGCAGTTAAGATACGATCACTTTTTAGCATTCCACCATCGTAAGTAAAACATTTCTACTACTTGTCACATTAACCTCATTTGTCCTGTGAATATGGAATTTGGTGTAAGGAATGACCTTGGTGAAGCATACTAGCAGACTAAATTCCAGAAAAATGAAATGAAGAAATGGACAGATACAGCAGTACAGGACTTTGATACCCCACAATGGTTTCTGGCCATTTTCTGGCCAGTAATTATGTACCTTAAAGTTAGCTCAATGGAGAATGAAACTATTAGATGAAAACCTGCTGTGTAGTTTTAAGTTTACACCTTGCATCAAACTTGTTGCCCACATACTCATTGAGAGACAGCAATTCATTATTGGGTGCATGTGACAGAAGATTCATCTACAGTCCAAAGGTACTCTATCAACGGAGTTGGGTCTAATGAAAATTAATCTGCACCCAACCCAAAATATCTTATTGATGGCAGAGTGGTATTATGCTATTTGGAATCATTGCTGAAGTCAACATTGAGCTTCTTTATCATCAGGTTGGCATTTACTGAAAGTTTGCAGAAGAAAATGTTTCCATTTCCACACATCAGCATTTACAATCAGTACCGAGAGGGATATTAAAAAGGCATTAACTACTCAGGCCAAACAGGACTGAGCTTCCCTGTCCTCCAACAATGGCTTATCAGCATCTGCCTTGTGAAGATAAGAACTTTACAGCTCTTACAAGAGGCCCTTATTCACATCTCAGAAGATAATCTGGTTATAAACTGATGGAATTACAGAATCGCTCTCTGCCTGCACAAACCCTTCAAAAGCCTCCTGAGCATTTTATCGCTTCCACATCTAAATGTTGTGGTATTTCAGCTACCTGCTGAATAATGCAAACAACCCTGTGTAATCTGGTTCTCTGATGGATGCTGTTTGCATTCTGCAACAGACCAAACACATCATTCTAGACTCCCAGGAAAGCTTGCATTACAATGAAAGGTTACTGGCCCAAATGCAACGCATTTGGAATCTCAGTTTAGCACAGCCAAGCCTTCTCCAATTATTTGTTGCATATGAATGAATCATTTGTATGCAAGAGTAAAGGTATAAATTGAGGTGTTAAAAGAAAACTGGAATAGGTAATTTCTTCTACTGAGGTGAAGAAAAAAGTTACAATTAATTCTGCCAGATGATAAAATTTAATAACTGGATATCTTTAAAAGTAGTGGTTTTAAAACAACCTCAGCCCAGTATACCTGAATGAGAGTCTCCGCCCCCATCGTTCAGCCCAGACACTGAGGCCTAGCATTGAGGGTCTTCTGGCGGTTCCCTCACTGCGAGAAGTGAGATTACAGGGAACAAGGCAGAGGGGCTTTCTCAGTGGTGGCGCCCGCCCTGTGGAACGCCCTCCCACCAGATGTCAAGGAAATAAACAACTACCTGACTTTTAGAAGACATCTGAAGGCAGCCCTGTTTAGGGAAGTCTTTAATATTTGAAGGTTTATTCTGATTAATATTCTGTTGGGAGCCACTCAGAGTGGCTGGTGAAACCCAGCCAGATGGGCGAGGTACAATTTTATTATTAATTATTATTATTATTATTATTATTATTATTATTATTATTATTTCAGTATAAGAATTAGAACTTAAATAAGTAGCGTTGTTTGCTTTTGGGGTTGCCTCAGGACATGGGATATATTTCTTATATCTTCAATTTCACAATGGGACAATTTGAAACTACCAAATTTACTAAGATGGAATGTGGACTCTTACCATTCAAACCCTTATCAGGATTCCAGAGACCTCAGAGTGTCAAAGCATGTGACTCAACAACTTCTGACATTCAGAAGACATCTTAAGGCAGCCCTGTTCGGGGAAGTTTTTAATGTGTGACATTTTAGTGTATTTTTTGGTCTCTGTGGAAGCAGCCCAGAGTGGCTGGGGAAACCCAGCCACATGGGCGAGGTACAAATAATAAATTATTATTATTATTGTTGTTATTATTATTATTATTATTATTATTATTATTATTTATTATTCCCTTCATTGAGAAGTAATCCCTGAGAGGGGTACAACAAAACAATGTAAAATGACAACAAAAAGTGATTTGCCATAAGTCAGTGTTCCATAACACCATGAAAGGACAGATAACAAATATCCAGCAACCAATATTATGCACCCAGGTACACGGGGAGTGTGCGAGTGGAATATGGAGCAAATAAAAACATGGAGACATTTATTGGGATGATCAAGGCCACAACCTGGATGCATAGCAGCAGCCTAAGGGTTTGGCTAGGCATAGGGTAAGGATCAATGCATTGTTTAGTCTATTTGCTGTGCAATGTGTTAGCTCAGGCATAGGCAAACTCAGCCCTCCGGATGTTTTGGGACTACAACTCCCATCATCCCTAGCTAACAGGACCAGTGGCCAGGGATGATGGGAGTTGTAGTCCCAAAACATCTGGAGGGACGAGTTTGCCTATGCTTGTGTTAGCACCACCACCACTCAGCCCATGTGCTGGGGCCTGAACTAGAAGTTGACCTGAAGTGAAGAGTACACCACAGTGCCCACCAATCATGGTAGGTTCTTCAACCAACCAGGTCCACCTCCACCCATTATGACCCCCCTGAAGTATGACGATGAGGCCACAACTCACAATCCCTTAAGGTTATTTCCCCAAAGGGTAGAAAGCCTGGAGACTGTCCATTACTTTCCCCAACAGTAACACTGCCCAATTCCTATTCCCATCAAAGAAAGTTGTGGTGAGAATGTAATGAAATGAAATATAGAACCAAATTTCCTTGGCAAAAACTCTTCCTATGGGTAAAATTCTTTTCCAGTCCTAGTCAAACAGTGGCTGACGAACATCCATAAGCAAGGGTGATGGAGAAATAAGAAAACCCAAGACATTTTAAAAATCACTTGAAAACTTCAGCAGGCATGCTAAAGAGATAAGGCCTTACAAACAGTAAACAACACAATAAGCATTATGCAAACAGACTGTCACTTGCATGAGGGGACTTCTCCATTCTTTCCTCCCACCTGCAGCCCTCATACCCTCTCCAAGCCCTCCAAAGCAGATGGTGAGGAGTGGGTGCATGGAAAACCACAGAGGGAAGAGGTATCCATTTTGCCAAGAGAGACTGTTCACTGCCAGATGGACACAGCTGGATTTCACCCAATGTGTTTTATTAGCAACAATCCTTTGATCAGGATACACTTGTTAAAACTGCAAACAAACTAACTCTAATTGGTATGACTGATATATAGAAATGTTTAACAGGCTTTCAGTTTGACTTGGTTTTTATAAAAAGGATATGTATAAAACAGACAGCATTTCACCTATGTATTTCCTTTTTGAGAACATTTCGCTTCAAATTTTGGTTTCCATGGATACTTCCCCTACATCACATTTCTAGCCTAAGGTTCCTATATCAGTTTCTAAATATATTTAAAAGCTGCAACATTTGTATTCTCCTTCACCTAAAAATGTTATAATCCAACAAGATTAAGAACAGATTAGTAAAACTGTCCATCTGTTGAAGAAATTATTAAAGCAGGACATCACAGCTAATGATTTTGTTGGTGGTGGTGGTGGTGGTGGTGTATTAAGTCTATCAGAATGGACAGGGAAATAATTTATTTTACTTTTCATAATGTGAAACTATTCATGAAAGCTATTTCTGCACATGTAAAGGAAAACAGGGAGTGTTTTAAAACAAAACTAATGAGTTTAATTGTTCAAATAAATCTCAGTGTTACATTAAACCGGACATGAAGTCTTGCTACTGCTTTTCTTGTGCTTTTTTTAGACTTCCATTGTACTCTGCACTGAACTTTGGAGAAGCTGACTATACATTCATTAAAAATATGAACTTTCTTCCTAAAGAAATGGATTCAGTTTGGAGTCATACTTTGCAGTAAAAATGACATTAAGGAATTACTGAAAATCTTGAACACTGAAGGCAGTGACAGAAGAGACATGGGTATAAAGTAACAACACACTGCTGAGGATTAAGCTACAAAATCCAAGCCTTCATGGACTGGGACATGTCATAATGAAGTATATAGGTTCAAAGTTTTAGTCAAGAGCTTGTCTTATCACAGGGCAACATGAAGCCACTTCAGGCCGCAGATTCAGCTGTGGGTGTCATTTCCCGGTTTCCTAATTTTAACTTGTATAACTTTACAAATAACCCATCAAATTGGCCAGAAAAGGAACAGCTACAGAGAGATGGTGTCCCTTCTGTCAGGACAGGGCTGTGGGCAAGCAGACTGCTAACAATACACCTTACCTAACATTTCAGCATATGTAGCAAGTGAAAGAGTACCTGACCACAAAGATGGCCTCGTCATATTTCATAAGCCCAATGCACTAGTACTCCAAGGAATTGGACTAATATGAACATTCTGAATCAACATCTTCACAGGAAACCAACAATGGGTATAATGGTCTTTTGGTGTTCAGCTGCCTTTGCTGCTTATTGGAGAATAATTGTATTCTGTTCTGCTGGCTTATAGCTCTTCTTTGTACTTGATAGGTGAAAACAATTTTTAAGAATTTGAATAATACTCTAGGAACATGATATGATCTAACTTCAGGAACATTAAGAAATGAAATTTTCCCAGTAAACTTCCATTTCTCAACCCGTTAATTCATTCAGGGCACAGAATCAGTTTTGCACCACTAACCCAGTATCTGGGACTTTTAACAAAATATTGGTATCAAGGAGAAATGCTTCATGCCAAATCAATTTATCTTACAAACAGATTTGAGTGAAAAAGGATACTGCTTTCAAAACTGTCTTGGATGTTTTTGAAAAGAGTATCAGGACAAGAAGGGCTTACAGTCCATTCCTGTGCATGTTTACTCGGAAGTAAGGCCCATTCTGGTCAATGGCCCTTATTTGCTAGAAAGGTATGTTTAGCCTTAGGAAATTATTATTTTTGTCTTAAATTCTATTGTAAAGACTATACACCATGTCACTTGACAGTAGACTGTGTAGAAATCAATGGACTTAGTTGGATATCACTCGTTATGAAATACACAGAATTAAATAATTCATTCCATGCTTGTTCTGTGACAAAACATAGAGACACTGTATCAAAAAATTAAAAATTAAACAATTAAACAATTAAAAATTAAATTTAAAATTGCCTTCTTTTAAAAAGTAAGCCTTCTTGATTTAAGCCTTTTTCTTTCAAAATATGGATCTCTAAAAGATATGGAATACCATTCTGAATATTTCTATGATACCCAAGTCTCACAACTTCAGTCAAATATTGGCATCGTTTAAATAAAAGAATCCTTTCATAACACAATATCACTTTCCTGCAAATGTTTCTGCAACAAAATTAATCTCTGATTTAATAATCCAGGTGTATATAGTGACACCTATAGTATTTAATAGCACAAACTATTTTTTAAAATGACTTTTCACAGATTGATAACAGCAATGAGGAAAGCTTGGAATACAGTGGTAGAATAATAAGATACTTTGATCAATATGGTTTTTTAAAAATATATATATAAAACCAGATTCCTACATTAGAAGTCGTATTTAATAGCAACTTCTTTAAGCGTACTGCCTACTGTGGTTTCAGAAACTTAGCTGCTTAAAAAAAAAGAAAGAAATGTGTTTAATGTTTTTCACCTCGAAGGTTTCAGGACAAAATTTAAGAACTGTCATGTATTTCAGATACATACTGATTTTTGAAACCTATAGAATTTTCTCTGTAATGATGCTTAACATTCAGGCAGCATTCACACTGCAGTTTATTCCATTTTCCTGATGTTTCCCTGTTAGCATCCACATTCTGTTTGAGATTTCACACAATGTAAAAGTCACTTCTAGAAATATAGCTGGATATAGCACGCATTTCCATGTTATTTGCCAACAATTTTTTTATTTCTGGAAGCAAACATAGAAACGAGCACCCTAGTTGTGTGTCATTATGCTATATTTCTGAAAGCTGCTTTTATGTCATGTGAGAGCTCGAACAGAATGCAGAAATTAACAGTTAAGGGAACATGAGGAAAACAGAAAACTGCCATGTGAATGCCGCCTCAATCAAGAGCAGACTATTGTGAAACTCAGAACATCTTTCTCCACTCCATCTAAGAAGAGAATGACAACCCTGCTGAATCAGGCCAAAGTGCATCTAGTCCAGCATCCTGTTCTCACAATTGCCAACCAGATGCCTATGGGAAGCCTATAAGGAGGACCTGAGTGCAACAGTGCTTGTCCCACTTGTGATTCCCAGCAAGTGTTATTCAGAAGCATATTGCCTCTAAAACTGGAGGTAGTGCATAGCCATTCTGGCCACATTTTGGCATCTTTACACACCAGAGACATCTATGCATTCCTATCATTTACCTTGTGACTTTTCAACCTATTATTTTAAGATAGCTTGTCTTCAAACAGTTGGAAAAGCTGAGAGGCAAATTAAATGAATGAGCTGCTGGGAATAATGGATGCAAGCAAATAAGAAAATACAAACAACATCACAGCATTCTAATCAGTTACGGATGTGAAATGATGCAGCACAGATTGCAAAACACAGGCTGCCAAAAAAGTTGGCAATTGGACTTAAAGCATTTCCTTAGTGAACAGATTCCTATTTCTGACTCTCCAAGACCTAGCATATATCAGGAAGCTTAGGAGATCAAGCTGGAGTTGGAAGATATGACATTTTCCAAGTTAAGATGGCCCATCAGTGGTACTTTGCCCAAAGGCTCGCAAAATCTGGAGCCAGCTCTGCATCTTCAGGAGTAATTCTATGTGGCCTTTGTAGATGAGACGCCACCCCTACAACTTAATTCACAGAGCTATACTGAGATGGCAACAAACTTGGAAGTTTGTTGTTGTCCTCCATTTATCTCAAGAGACAATGGAGTGTGCCTCTGAGGGTCAAGTTATTTCACTGGAGAATCACAGTGCCTGCTGTGGCTGCAGAAACCGGCAACTTGCATCCACTGCCTCCTGCATTGTTTTTGCTGCATTAACAGCATCAAAGTGACCTCTCCAGAGGGCAAGCCTGCACAGGACCTGGGCTGCCCAGGTGACAAAAAGAGAGAAAACCTTCTTGCCCTCACAGATGTGGTCAAAAGGAAAGCAGAGTAATACATTTGGCATCAGCTTGGCTGAAGGAGTTGCTAGGAGGCGGCCTACAAGACACTATCTTAGGGATTCCACTCCAAATTTGTGTAGGGTTTACTCCTTAGCCTTTCCTTCTCATGAAGATGTCCCACAATGCAGCAGGTATGGACTGCTCCTCAGGGTTTACTTTCAAAGGCTTTCTCACAAATGAGTATAGCCACAATGCAATGGAGATTTAGGAAAACTCTGTTTTCCTTCACCTAGAGGGGCTATCTTCCCAGGTTGATGAGCCTCATCTGCCCCTCATTTCCCTCTACAGCATGTGCAGTAACTGCATCTTGACCACTGGACCCACTATTGGTCTCATCTGCTTAATCCACCAGAGCATGTCTTCACATGCAGGGGAAGTACCTAACACACTGAGGGTTTGAGAACCATTGGCTCACATGGTTTAGCAAGCCAATTGAAGCAAATTACTTCATATCATTGCTTAGATGTAACTTGCATCTACTTAGAGATAGACATCAGTACCTTCTTATATAGCCACCAAAAGTAAAACCAACTTATGTTCATCTTGTGGTCTACTAAAACCCCTAGATCCTTTCCACATATACTACTGGTGTCCCTCATCTTATATTTGTGCGGCCGCTTCTTGCTGCCTAAGTGCAGCCCTTATTGACATTCATTTTGGTAGTTTGGATCCAGTTCTCCAATCTGATAAGTTTATCTTGAATCCTGATTCTGGTTCCTGTGGCATTAGTTACCCCTCCCAGTTTGGTGTCACCTGAAAATTTGATGAGCATCCCTTCAATTCCCTCATTCAAGTTGTTTATAAAGATGTAGAATAACAATGGGCCCAGGCCAAAACCCTGAAGCACCTTTCTACAGTCTCAAAAATATCGCAGAAGAGCTGGACTCTTTGATTTAATATTCAAAACATGTGCTTCTAAAGGTGAAATTGACCTTAACTTGATACTAAATCAATCCACATCTATGTGTTTATGTAACAATAATCATGACACACATGATTAGGCTCAAAAAAGCAGATGTAGGGATGTCTTCTGTACCACTGAGCTTCAGCCAGTTGGCAAATCCTGCTAGAGGTCAAAACATTCAGTTGTGGTTTGTGACAGCCATATGTTTAACTAGAGGAAAGACTAGTACTCATTTTTTAAATCACCATGTATACTTTATTGTATATAAAATTCTCTTCTGTGCGCAAGTCCATACAAAACTGCAAACTCAAACAGTTCCAGGCTATTAACTGCATCTAAACAGTTGAAACATGTAATTGGAAAACTATCAGTCAGAAATACACTATTATTTATTCATTTCATCTATGAATTCATTTCCATTTTAAAAAAAACAAAACCAAAGCTTTAATTCAGAGATGTAAGATTTCAGGAAATGTTGAAGACATTGAAATAACATAGTTCAGAGCAAAGACACATTTAAGAAAAGCTAAATGAGCAGCTATGGCAAAGGGATTTCCCTAACTAATCTTTATTTCTGCTAAAATACTTACACTGTATATACCCCTGTCTCTCAGCTTTATAGGCATTGTTCACCACTCCTGATCACCCAGGAAAGAGACTCAGGATCTTGAGACTGTTCCAACCAAACCCGCAAAGGACTCAAGGAAACACCTAAAATAATTTAGCCACTGCTCCCCTTCACTGTTAAGCCAGAAAACAAAACAAAAAAACCCTTTGTTCTGTGCAGCTTCATAACTTGAAGTTGGACTACATCTCCTATGATCCCCCACTGTGCATTATTCTCCTTGGTCCCTCGTCTTGGAACAAGAGCTCTCCGCCACCTGTTATCCCCCTTCCCCAATGTTCCTCCCACCCTTGAGTAAGTCAGCAGAGGATATGGAATCAGATAAAGAGGTCCAAGAAACAATTTAACACTTCTATAATAAGCTTTAAACAATTCCAGTTTAACCAAAGGTTTAGGTAAAAAGTAAACACAAGACATTCAAATGGATTAAAAATGGTCTTAGTTCCCACCCTGTTTTTCACCTACAGCAGCCCACTCACTGTCTCTCACACAAAGAAGGCCCCACTCCATGCCAACAGACTCTCATAAAATAAAATTCTGAAACAGAGGCAATAAAGAGTTAAGCCCTAATACAGCATTGTTTTAAAACTGACCTGTAATTTTAAATATGCACTTGAAAGGCAAATATTTTATTGCAAGACTTGGTTCCTGAGAGGGTAATCTAAAGCCAGCAACAGCCTGAGATTCCTCACATCACCAGTTCAAGAACCACTGAGGGCTCTAAGCCTTAGCACCTATTAACAATTCTCCCAAGAAAAACTGTAGGGAGAAAATTTGACCTGTTACAGTATAATTGGCTTATATTTGTAGAATAAAAGTTTTTTTTTTTTTTTTTTTGCTTTTGTTAGGCAAGTTTATTCATCCAGACTAGAAAAAGTTGCATCAGTTCTTTTGACACTGGGAATCAAAGAAAGCAGAGCCAGGTAACAGACATACATAAATCACAGGTGACAGACAAGCAACAATATATTCCATACAACCCTTTAAAAGTTGTTCTTCCTGCACCAACGTTTTACTAATGAAAGACTTTTAGACTGCTGTGTGAAAACTCTATAAAACTATGTTTTATGTACTCTGCTTAGGGATTTTTTTATGAAGCAGTTTATAACCTGTTCTAAATATAATTTTAAAAATGAAGATTCCTGCATTGGACTAGATGACCCTTTGCATCCCTTTCAACTCTAAAATTCTATTATCCTAAGATACCCCCTCACCACGTCAAACTACTACTTTAATTTTCAGTGTGATGGGGGCGGGATGCAAAAGGGAGCACTAGTTTAATTCTTAAAGTTGAGCAAAGTGTTTTGCTACTGAGGTCAACACAGGGACGTTTGGAGGCAAACCCCCTCTGCTATAGATGTCAACTCTCCAAGGACTTTATTGATGGAGAGAAGTCGTGGGGTTCAAGCCTCTGTCCTGGAACCTATGCTAACTTATCCTAGATATCTACATGTACAGAACCCAGGATTGAGCTATGTTCTAGACATGAAGGTATATGATATAGTAACCTTGCTAAGCGTATGTTGTCTGGTCAATGACTGGAAGGGAGCTCACCAGATAATCACGTGCCAGATATTTAGCCAATAATGCATACATTACAGTCACAAAGAAGAAAACCCACCACCATGTGATTAATATGTGAGCCAGATGAACCACGCTAGTTTCAGTAATTTAGCCAATGGTATATGCATAGCCAACAGAAGATCAAAAGTAAAATCTTGCCCAAGGCTGCAACAGATTAGCTCCAAAATAGCTTGGTGTATTAGTACAGTACAACAGGCATACCTGGCACTTAACATATTTTAAAATACTTTAGTGCAGTATGTGCACCATCACATAAATAAATCTTTCACTCTGTTATCAGCAAAACTGCTCTGGGATGCACACCCTGACCAAAATGTGAGACTGTGAACTTCTGAAAGACTGTGCACAATGGCCCAATTTAGACACTTAATGGGAAAAACATTCTACTGAAAAATAGAGCAGATATGTTGGGAACAAAAGGCAAACAGATTTAAGTGAGCTCCCAAAGTAAATCTTTGTCAGCATTCTGTGGCTTAAATCACATCCTCGATGCCACTATCAAGAGTTCACATGTCTATTCCACACTTGCAAGGAACTGATGCACTTTGAAACTCCCTGCTTCCCTCCCAAAGGATCAGTTCCTTGCAAGTGTGGAACAGACATTATGTGAGTTCTTGATAGTGGCATTGAGGATGTGAGTTGTTTAAGCTACACAATGCTTAAAAACTTTTTTTGTCTGAGCCAGCCTACCCAGGCAAACATTTATTTTGATATGTAAATTTATTTTATAATGTATGTTTTTCAAACTACTGGTCTGAGCTATTTTTAAGCAAATTTGCCAAAATCTACACTGCTGACATGGGTTGCCATATGTCCAGTTTTTCCCAGACATTTAGCAATTTTCACCTGGAAACAGTTTCCAACAGCCGAATCCTGGCTATGTCCATAAAATTTTGGACATAGGTTTTGGTACTTTGTAGAAAAAAAGCCCTGAACAACTTGGGGTATGATTACCTGGAAGATCACCAGCTCTCCCACAGACCCACCCACACAGTATAGCTTCCCCAGGTGGTACCATCTTTTACAGATGGAAAAGAATGAGAAGGGAGCTGAAATGTAGAGGATGTGCCTAGCTAGAGCTGAAACATCAGCTGATTTAATTATCAGATCCTGCAAGATATAGTTGTTTGTATGATAGTATGACCAGCAAAAGTATGCACACATCTTCCTAAAAAATAACCATGAATTTATCAGAAAGTCGTTTCCTAAATATCTGTTAGCATTACATGCCACTTACATACCTGAAACATGAAAAGTAAGACTCCAAATTCATTGAAGGAAGGAGAGCGGGAGCAAGAGAAAGGAAATGAGATTTTTCAAGACCAGTCAAAGAAAAAATAGGGTCAGGCTTCCTCACATGATGTCGCAAGGCTTTTAAAGCTTAAATTCAATTATTTGCTGGAGGGAATAGAATTAAAGTACACTATAATTTTAAAAGTCAAGTAATAGATTCACACAAATTTCAAAATCTATCTACTTCTGAACTTGCTGGTTATAGCAAGTGGCACATCATTTTCCAGTCCACAATGCATTTTGACACTTTTCTGATAAACCTATTACAAGTTAAACACTAATAAAAGTTTAATAACGCTAAATCTTGCCTTAGTACATACGCTATGGTCTAGCTTGCAGGCAAGTGTGTGTGTGTGTGTGTGTGTGTGTGTGTGTGAGAGAGAGAGAGAGAGAGAGAGAGAGAGAGAGAGGTTGATTCTTAGCCTGAATGTCTAAGCGGTGTAACAAAACAAAAGTACACATCTACATCAATAAACCCCAATGGAAATAAAACTGTAAAAAAAGAAAATTTTAATTAATCTTTAAGAGCAGTAGTGAATACTCCGCCATCAAGGGATAAATGGATACACCTAAAACTAGCTTTATGACTGAAGAATAGAGATGTGTGCATAGACTGGATCTATGCTTGTGGAATACATGTTGCATGTACTGTACTTGAATTGCATTCATGTGGATTGAAACAGAAATTGCTGGCAAGGTGATGGTGGAAATGGACCCAGCTCTGTTCCACTAGGAAGTACGATGGTAAAGACTAGGCATGGTTCATCTAGGGCAGTCTTTCCCAATGTTCACAAGATGTTTCAGACTACAAATCCACTCATCCCTAACTATTGGCCATTCTGGCTGATGATGGGAGCTGCAGTCCAAAATATCTACACAGGACCTGGTTCAGCAAGGCTAATCTAGGTATCAGTGAAGTGTGAGGTGGGGCAGATGATGCTTGGCTCCAATCGCATTCAGCAGGATCACCATTTCCCCACTCCCACAATTCCCACCCTTTGGTCCCAAATAAAACCTCACAAAATTTAGCACACGTTTACATAATGAAGTACAAAACTTTGGATGATATAATACCATTAAAAATGCTGTTGTTTTAGTTAACTGTGGATATGTATAACTTCTTCTGTTTTATACACCACTTTAAATGTTTTGGGGTTTTTTGCCTTAAAGGTCAGTGTAAAAGTATTTTAAAGAAAATAAAATATTGACACTTGCTTAGTCTCTTAGTCAAGGTATCTGCATACATTGCATATGCATCAATTATGCTCAAAGGAGTTCACGATAAAACCATGCCATTCAAAAATAAAAACACAACAACAAAACACCACTAATCAACACTATAAAAGCAATCCAACTGTTTGATAATAATGCATAATAAAACAATATTTCTATTGAAATGAAACAATGGCACATACATATGCAACAAATTACTCAGAACGTGGCTATGGGGAGCCATGGACACTAGGGCACCGAAGAAGATGCCAGAGCCTGTGCCATACATGCAGAGGGACCTGTTTATTAAAATATGTATACTTGGCCTTACCATCCCTAGCAGGGCCCTCATGGTGACAAACAAACATCAAACAAACAGCTAGGTTCAAGGTTAATAACTTGTGTTAATTCACAAAGCCCAAAAAAACTTTGGCATGAAGAATCTTACAGATTGGGACGCAGGTGGCACTGTGGTTTAAATCACTGAGCCTAGGGCTTGCTGACTGGAAGGTTGGCGGTTCAAATCCCCACGATGGGGTGAACTCCTATTGTTCGGTCCCTGCTCCTGCCAACCCAGCAGTTCAAAAGCATGTCAAAGGGCAAGTAGATAAACAGGTACCGCTCCGGCGGGAAGGTAAACGGTGTTTCCGTGTGCTGCTCTGGTTTCGCCAGAAGCGGCTTAGTCATGCTGGCCACATGACCCAGAAAAACTGTCTGTGGACAAACGTCGGCTCCCTCGGTCAGTAAAGTGAGAGGAGCGCCGCAACCCCAGAGTCATTCACGACTGGACTTAACTGTCAGGGGTCCTTTACCTTTTTTTATCTTACAGACTGCCTTGATCACAGAGATCTTCTAGTGAGGAGTTGTTGTTGTTGTTGTTGTTGATATATATATATATATATATATATATATATATATATATAATTATTATTATTATCATTATTATTTATAGACCACTTCATAGCATAAAGCCGTTGAAGTAGTTTACATGGCAAAACTGGAGCTACCTATGCCCCTGAGGTTTGGTTAGCATCACTAGGGACCAAATCTTTACCATGGCAGTACCTACCTTGTAGAACCCCCTGCCAGTAGAAATTTGGCAGGGACCATCTCTGCTTTCTGTGCTGTTTTCAACTGTGCTGAAAACAGCACAGTTTTCAGACATATTCTGAAAACTGTGCTGTTTAGACAGGGCTTTGCAATACAAATTTCACTTTTAACCAACCTGTGTTTTTCTGATGTTTTTTATTATGTTTTTATGTATGTTCTTTCTAATTTTATTAAATTTTATGTATGTTCTTTCTAATTTTATTAAATTTTCTATGTTGCACACCACCTTAATATACTTCCTATGAAAGTGCAGGTAACATTTTAATAAAACAAAATAAATTTTAAGATGCCCTCCCAGACACTGCCGAAACATGTGAAGGTCACTTAGGTAAAAGCAATAATGTTTATTGCAGTTGCACGAATGTGGCACATTACCTTTTTTTATTAAAAATCACGGGTAACACAAAATCAAAAATAACCTCCAGATAGTCACTTCCCAAAAGCACAAAGGGAAATCACCTCTAGGAAGAAATACCATATGGCATGGTGCTAGCATGACTGACAGTTGTCATGTCAGGTCCCTTAGTCTCCTCTGGTGACTTCGATTGTGTCCCTCGTACTGCTTCAAGCTCTTTGGTCACCTATAAACTCATAAGTCCCTTCATCTCCAATCACCCTTACTGAAATAAAGTACTTAAAACGAACAAGGGCAAGAAGTGGCCTGACAAGAGTATTGCATACCAACGAAATGCAGTCTCAGGCAACGTGAGTCAAGTTTCATAGGCAATAATCTCATGCACATTTCTAAAGTTAGAAATAATAACTTCTGGGAGATTGCTGAATCTGATATTAAAAATATACTCATTTAAAACAATGTGGACACTCAATGCCTCCTAGCTGCTTGTTTCACTGTCATCTAATGAATGTTTATTACTGAAGCATGAAACGATGACTTATTATAAGGCATGTTATAAAATGCTTCTGCAACATCTGCTAATTATTTTCTAGCTACAAATATAAAATTTCTAAATTGTTTTAAAACTCATAATTTATTAATTTAGCCTAGAGGACAACTGGCCGAATTGATAGTGTGGTGAGAGCCAGTGTGGTGTAGAGGTTAAGAGCAGTCGACTCATAATCTGGTGAACCAGGTTCGATTCCCCACTCCTCCACATGCAGCTGCTGGGTGACCTTGGGCTAGTCACACTTCTCTGAAGTCTCTCAGCCCCACTCACCTCACAGAGTGTTTGTTGTGTGGGAGGAAGGGAAAGGAAAATGTTAGCAGCTTTGAGACTCCTTTGGGTAGTGATAAAGCGGGATATCAAATCCAAACTCCTCCTCCTCCACTTCTTCTTCTTCTTTTCAGTCTTAATACTGTGATATGGGGACGGTGATCTATCTCCATAATCTATGGCTGAAAAACCCATAACTTTCCATTGCAAATTTCTGCTTTGTAAACTTTAGAAAATGGAAGGCTCACATGAGTTGAAACATGTTTTGCCACTCTTTCACATTTAAGTTGGTCCTTGTTTATGTGTATTTTTCAGGAATACATATTTGAGAAAAGTGAGCTACAGGGCGAGAGCGTGTGTGTTGTAGAAACACCTTGTCACCGTGCTGAAGGAACAAAAAAGGCTGGCATGCAGTGTGGTGCTAAGTCACTCATTCTATTACCACAATAACTTTCGCTTGCACAATGGAACTTCCCCACTTTCCTCCCTCCACATGCCCCCTAAATCTATTTATGGAAGGGGAGCCTCTCAACCTTCTGGAGCAGATTTGAGAAAGTGAGTTCCATTGCACACAATGCTTGTCAATCAAATGCAATACATGTTTGTCATGGTTTATCATTGTCTGTGTGATTCTCAGGCCCAATGTCAGTGGTAATCCTTTGTAATATAGCGCTCTGTGCGAGGCCAACATTTGGTGGCCCAAAATGGACTTTATGTCCCCTTAGCTTAGTCCCCTGTGCGAGGGAACCACCCACACCACCCTAAATCCAATGTTGCTTATATGCCTGCTCCTACTTAGTGTGAGTTAGTTAAAAACGTTTCCAATCCCTTCCTCATAACTAGAACAGAGGAAGGAAGGTAGGTAGGTGCATAAGCCCAAGGCTTGCCTAAAACAGAGGTCGGGAGCAGGCCTGACCTCTCTGGCTTGTTCCTGTGGCTCTCCCATCCATCACCCTGCTCTGCACTGCCTTGGGTGCTCTTACATGGCTGGAACAGGCTCCTGAGCTATGAAAATGCCTCTTCTTTACCAGAATGAAGGATGGAGAACCCTCTAATTAGTCTCTGGTTGGAATGTATCCAATATACAACGGAAAGGGTCACCATCTGTTGCTCCACACACTTTGTCTCTGGACCCATCCACCACTGGCAGACATACTCCATAAGGCTGTCCATGAGGGAATACAGCCCTCAGAGGGAAGAAGATTCTTACAAGGCCATCAAGTCCTAAGAGTGTTGGTTGCCTAGTAATACAGACAAATGTGGGAGCAATATTATCATAACCATCTTGGAAGCCAGGATCTGGGAGTTGCAGCGGTGTCGTTGGCTGGAACAATATTCTAACACACTACTTCAATAAGTATTTCAATTAGTCTATCCCCCCCCCCCCCGCTTCCACATCTCCCATTTTTGCATAGGAGGAAGAAATCCTTATGACAATTTGAAAATTATTCCAGTTGCTGATTCCCCTGCCCGTACACACTCTAGATGTTCCTTGCAAGTCACCTTTCTGTATAAAATGTAGCAAGTACAGACATTCTAGCAAAATATAAGATTATAGAAGTGATTCAAAAAGCACTGGGGTCAATAAGGGATTCAGCTGATGAGAGGGAAGCTCATATCTTTCAGCATTTAATGCAAGCTCTGAGGGACATCAATATGAGGTACACAAGCCTTCTTCCATCTTGGTGGCCTCCAGAAAATTCAAATATAAAAATCATTTGAAGAATTAGGCTTACGGGTTTACTCATGCATCGAAAAGCATGAGAACTGCATCCATGTTAATTTTGACAGTCTATCAGCAATAAACATGTTCTCCCATCTCCCATATATGCAAGATTCACCTGCTCCATTCTCTTACTGACTTGTGTTGCCTCTCAAAACCAAATTAAAGCAGGTCAGTGTAAAACTTGGTGGTGATTGCCCTCGTTGTGGCCTCAGCTTCAGTGTTCTTCTATTTGCAGAGGATGAAGGTGAAAGACTGCAGGGAAGTGTGGGTGCAGAGGACTAAATTGTAAGCAAGCACAATATGCAGGACTGTAGAATAGCTTTACCGCCTACATTGTGTATGGACAGCTTAACTTGCAATTTCCATGCTTTGGAGTGCACCTAAGAAAGCCTTAGCTCTTCTCTTTTAAACAGCTTTTTAATATCCCTGGATATGTATTGAATATAGTTGTAGTCTTAAGAGTCAGAAATATGCTCTAATGAAAGTCAGCAGAATTTTTTGGGACATCTACAGCAAAATCATCAATACAATGGCATTAATTCTAGCAAATTATACAAGCCAAATAAAACTGAGGATCCAATATGCATACTTACTTGGGAATCAGCCCCACTTAACTCAACAGGCCTTTAATTCTAAGTAAATATGCAGGGGGAAGAAAGGAGGACTTTGAAAGGGCATACGCCAATGCATACCCCCCCCCCGCCATCCTCCAGCTGAAGTCAGAGCTATCCTATCTTCCAACTTTGTTTCTGTTATAAAAAAGAAATCTAGTTTTGAAATCTAGGGCTGATCCAAACATGCTTTCTTTATGATAAATTCAATAGGACTTACTATTGAATTTAACCGAGTAGACACGGTTAAGGTTACAAGTTACCTCTTCACATTTTACAATAGTAAAATAGTAGCCAGAATTAAATAATTTGAATTAGTGCCTGCCTGCATATGAATCGCAGATATGAGAAGACACTAAGAGCCAAATGTGAAAGGGGGTAATATGGTTCCTTCATCAATTTCTAAGTGACTACAACACAGTTGTGGTTGCTACTGGGGGTTTTTTTTCCTGTTCACAAATTGGCCTTTACTTCTGCTTAGCACTTTAGTGGGACAAAATAACTTATTTAATAAAGTATGTGAAAAACTACTTTGACCCCAAAAACAGAATCACTCATCTAACTATTTAAGCTGAAAAAGTGAGAGAATAAACTTATTTCTCCAGATTGCTTTATCAGGCTAGCCGCTAGATGTTACACAAAAAGGAGAAGGTTGTTACTCCTCCTCCATCTCGCACCCTTGTTTAACATCCGGCCTGCTAAAGAGTTCTGGTGAACTCCAAAACTTGGTCACTATTCTGTGAAACTTTGAGTGGTCCTAACGAAAGTATTGCCAGAATGTGGTTTTTGAAGAGGGGGGAAATATGTTCCAACATGCCTTCCTTGGCTTTTTTTGTAGCTGAAGTAATTTAGTAAAACAGAGGATCCTCGGGGTTTCTTTCCAACTCTATGATTTTATGATTCTATTAACATCTCATTAGTTTGTCTAGCCAGAATCACTACACTGTGCTGATCAGTCACCAGATTGTAGGACCCCCTCCCATCCTCCACTTAAGCAAGGCACATATTAAGTCCATTAGTTCTCATGACAGTATTAGGCTAAACTGCAGAATTATATGAGGAAAGAAAACAAAACATGCATTTGGTGTCTGGATTTGGTTGAGGACCCCTGGTTTCCCAAAAATCATCTGCTTATCTCATCAGCTACTGTTAAGTCATTTCTGCTTGTAAAAAGGGACCACTCTAATGCACTCTAAATAAATCCCAGCCTTCAGGCAAGGTTTGGCGTTCTGTACACAGTATTGTACAGGCACTTTAGTGAAAGACTGCCTCTCTGCCACTGCATGGGGAACTACTACAATAAGTGCATATGTATAGTTCAGAGGCAGACTGCATTGCCAAACAAGTCTTCCCCTTCTAATTAACATTAAGACCAGGTAGGCAGGTAGGGTGTGTAAATGCTATACCTTTGAAGCACATTTTTTTCTCAAACAATTCTGGGCTGCTGTTTTCTATGGTTTGCTGGGAATCGTAGCTCTCTAAACTACAGTGCCCAAAATTCTTTTTTCTTTTCTTTTTTTAGGAGGAAGTGCTAAAGGTACACAGGCATACCTCTTACACATTGCAGGTTCTTTTCCAGGCCACCACAATAAAGCAAGTTACACACAAAACATTTCTCAGTGAATCTAAAAGTTATATTTACACTGTACTGAAGTCTATTAAGCCGTGCTCCCCTGACAGCAGGGGGGAGAGGGGGGGAAACCCAGATCCAGCACTAGGCAACTCCACTCCCATTGCCAGAAAGGGGGGGCTCCCTTCCCCTGGAAGCAGCCAGACTCCCCACAGCTGCACCCATATACCCTCAGAAGCAGCAGTATTTGTGAAGCACAAGAAAGTGAATCACAATAAAATGAGGTATGCCTGAAGTGTGTATGCAGTCATCATCACAGCAGGTAGAAATTATCATCCCAACAATCTAAAAACACTTCAGGTTCTTATGACTGAGAAATATGAACCTTGCTGATGCAGTTCTGGAAGTGCATTTAGACAGCTAACATACAGGACCTATTTCCTCACCTGGTGACAGCCAGGTACAATACCTGGTTGAAAGATGGATTATATATTCTGTCTTTTGCTATGAATGTATTTAAATAATTATTCTCTTTATTCCAACAAGATCAGCAGATATAGCACTATACAGAGTAACGTAAGGAAAGTGCACATTGATCCCTGCCCCAAGGAGCTTATGACAATCCATGTTCTCTGGGATGTACAGCTAAAATATCATGCTACAATATGCTGAAACTACATTTAATTGTATCTACTAATAATGGCTGTCACAAAATACCCAAAGCTGGAAGCACGGGCCAGAATAAAGTGCATCAAACAGGGAAGCTTTATGGTTGGTTGGTTGGTTGGTTGGTTGGGGGTTTTTTTATAAAAAAAAATCAAACTACTGGGCAGTATCCCAGATACAAACCTGCCAATTTCATTTTAGCTTAGTTTTCCGCAACATATATCAAGATATCATTGCATGCAATCCCACTCCTTACCATAATATGTGACAAAGTTCATTTATGCAAGTCAAACCAAAATAAAAGCCTTCTCTGCCTCCACGCCTCCCCCACATGCACCTTTGATAGCTGCACATGCTGATCTTAATGTGCTCACTTGGAACAGATCAAGCTAGTAGACAAATGCCCACAATTGCCTATAAATCTGTTTAATGGCTCTTACTCTGCAAATCTTTGAGGGTAAAGCAGAATGCAAAAAGCAAGGGCAATGTGGAAAAGATTGCAGTTTGCAGTCTCAAGGAAGAGAGAATAGCCGGCTGGCTCCAATCACTAATTGTGCTGAGAGGGAGAAGTGGAGATCTCAGGGCTTTCAATGTGACAGGCTTGCCACAACTGATGA
Source organism: Podarcis raffonei (assembly GCF_027172205.1). Classification (NCBI taxonomy): domain Eukaryota; kingdom Metazoa; phylum Chordata; class Lepidosauria; order Squamata; family Lacertidae; genus Podarcis; species Podarcis raffonei. The sequence goes on from NC_070608.1 coordinate 40,326,382, forward strand.
GTTTCAAGATAATAATGATTACAGTTCCATAGGCCTTAGAATATGTTTCAAAAACACACACACAAAACTTAATATTTGACTCAGACACCTACTCTGTGCTATCAACACACTAAACTGAAATCATACAGGATTCAGCAGCCGTTTTTGTGACAGATTTCCAGCTCCACAGTGACCCTCACAAGGGTAAGTAGTTCCAGAGGCAAGAAACAGACCACACACACACAGCACATGGGCTGCATATAAAAAGATATTTGAGAAGAGCACCAATAACAACAACACACTCTATGTATCCAAGACAAATCAACAGAAGCACAGCTTGTACATGTGAAGGAACAACTACTGGACTAATGTGCCTTTTGCTTTACAAAAGACTTGGCATTTACCTGGGGAACTAATGGCAAAACGGCAGGCAGGCACATTTGCGCTGTTAGCTCTGTTGTGCTCACGGACCCCGCACCGGGTCTCAAAGGTATGTCAGCACTGAAACAGAAGCATCTCCAGTGCTTCTCAGAGCTGGACAGATGGTGTACTGCAACAGAGCTTCTTGCAAATGAAAGCACACTAGGAACACCCATCCAAAATGTAGAACTGCATTTAGTACAGGGACCATGCCCTCTTCCCCCTTCCAGGTCCCAAGAGAGAGTAACAGCGGCATTATCATCTTAATAATTTTTTATTTAAAAAATGCCACACCAGAGGCAACCTTTTCCTGGCGAGCATCACCCCCCCCCCAAAAAAAAAAAAACCACCCACCACCACTTACTTGCTGACATGCTCGCTCTCACTGGAACGCCGGACTTTCAACTCCCCGAACCGCCTCTGGAAACTTGTTTCCCCAATATTCCCAATCCACGCAGTTAAGAGAAGCGCCGCCGTGGCAAGGCGCTAGCCGGCTGACTTCCGACCGCGGCGCCCATTGCTTAAGAGTCGCAACTTGCACTCCGGAGGTTTCCAAGCGCTGGGCTCTGTGGAAGTCTCTGTGGAGAGCTCCAGACTGGAGAGGGAAGGGAATCTGCGATCCCTGCTTGCATCTGCGGGGGGAGAGAGCGGAGCACGGCAGAGCAGCTACTTCGCGGCGTCCATCCGAAAGGGAAGGGAGGCGGGGGCGAGCCAAGAGGTAGCAGCAGCCGCGATCGCCCTTTCAGCAGCAGCAGCAGCGAGGCGAGAGCCGGTCTAGAGTCGCCAGCAGCAGCAGCAGTAGCGGCGGCGCTTCCTGGCGCTGGGTGTGCAGGCTGGAGGCGCTGTCCATGCCTGCGGGTGCCGACCTGTAAGCCAAGCGCCGGGCAGCTCCGCCGATCTCCCGCCTGGCGTCCTTCTCGGCTCGTTCTCGGGAACCTGGGCGCTCGCCAGCGTGTGGCTTAGAAATGCCTCAGCCTCTGCAGGTGGAGCAGGCGCTCCGAAGGACGACCCGGGAAGCGCGGGCCCTTTCCCAACCGACCCCTACTGGGGAAAAGAAAGAGGCGGAGGAGGCGGCGGGACGCCGGGAAGGAAGTTTTCAATCGCGCTGCTGGTTAGCAAAGGGGGCGCCATCCATCGGAAGGCAGAGGCTTCCCTGAAGAGGAAATTAATATGCGGGGGCAAATTAAGGTCCGCCGCCCTCCTCCCGCAGGAGATTTGCCATCATGCCAGAATCTCTTCGACGGCCATGTATTCCTCTCGCTGTTGCCCCAGATGTGGGGGCGTCGATCCTGCTCGATGGTACCAAGCTGTCCAGCGGGGAGTGAAGACGAGAATCGCTAAACTAGAAGAGAAAGAAAAAGGATTCGTCGGGATCTGAACTACAAAGAAGAGACGGCTAGGCATTCCGCCCCAAGCAAGTCCAGGAGTTCCCTGCCACTGTTGCAACGAGCACGTGTTGCACAAAGTTACGATTCGCCCCCCCCCTTCCTGGGGGTGGCCAGCTTTTGTTTTCTGCGGGGGCGGAAAGGGGGGGGCGTCACATGTCGTTGCTTCCACCGGGAGGGGGATGACGGGGAGGAGAGTCGGAACAGCCAGAAGCTTGAAGCTGAGTTTAATAGGTGTTTTACATGCATAAGGAACTGGGTCTCCGGGTGGCTGCTCATCCCCGCTTCTCAGGGCTAAACTGATGTAATGTGCAGCTTACTTGGAAGTCAGCTAGCCTCATTCATTTCATGGTGCTTGATCCCCAAATAAGTGTAAGCAAGGGAGGGAGAAGTGGGTCAAAGTCGGAGCACATACAGTACTAGAAATCACCGAAATAACGTAAGCCGCCCCCTTTCAGTCCCCAAACCCAGCCGTGGAGTGTTTGAGTGCCTTTTCCTTCACTAGTATCCCAACGGGCCAACCTCTAAACATTTGGGGTGAGGACAAAGGGTTAAGACTCTTGACCTGAAGAAAGGCTTGAGAGACCCGCTAGCATAAATTCATTTCAGACGCCAAAAGGCGCCGACGAGCAAGCAGGTGCCTGGTGGGAGTTTTACATCAGAGTGTCTCACAGCAGGCGACTTGTGATCAAAAACCATCACATAAAAAAGGGATCCTCAAGACGCCATAAGATTTAAGCACTGCAATCACGATGGTGATTTTCTTTTTAAAGAAAAAGAGGAAAAAGCTTGCTACTCAAAGCTGCGTTACTGGGTGGTGCTCGGCTCCATCCATCGCCCTTTAGAATAGGAAGGCGTTTTGTTTGCACAGCTTTTTGCAGCAACCCACTCTCGACCCTTTATATTTCGCTAAGCAGAGAAAGAAAACGGTGGCTCCTCTGACTCCGAAAAATACAGCCTTAGAGCGTCCCAAACGCGGAGACTCTCCCATCCCTCCCCTCCCCCCAATCCGATTCTGCTGCGTTTTACTTCTACTCCACTGCTAGAACTAAGATCGCGACGCACCTGACAAGCCAAGCTGCTTAACAAGCCAACCCGTCGTGGTGGGCGGGTGGGTTTGCTGGATCTGTTTTTGTTCTGGTTTCTGTATCACACTAAAAAAGGAAGGAACAGAGAAACAGCCTGGATAATTCCTCAAGAACACCGTCACCATAACTCTGGCCATAAAAAACGTTCTACAGTATTTGCGCCGAAGAAATTGGAAGATTTACCTACGCTAGTGGAGAGGCACATTCAGGCTCAGGGGCGGGCGGGGCAGGAAGACGAGCTCCTTTTCTCTGATTGGCTGTTGCTGCTCCGTGTCACGCGGCCGCCTGCTTCCTGAGTCTCCCCGCATCTCCGCCCTGGTCATTATAAGGAAGGAGGATGAGGGACGAAGGTTCTATCTTTCCCTGTGCTTCCTCCACCTGCGCCTTTAGTGTTTTCCAATTAAAAGGCAGCTGGTTAGGAAAGAATCCACCTGCATAGATAAACTGCAGGATTGGAGCCAATAGCAGACGTTCCCTCGCGCCTCGTCTCTCAGGCTCTTTCCCGCCTTTGGCCTTTGCTAAGGAACACACAGATGCAGAAACAGATTCATGTGTACATAAATTGGAAGGGCTCCTTATTGCATGAGGTGCTGATAACACGCCCCTTTCAAGGGCTGTGAGGCGGGAAAGGAATTAAGGAGGGGGATCGGCTTCCTTAAGCACCCATGGAAAGAGCTGGGCAGATGATGGCGCCTCGCTTGGGGGAGGCGGCGAGCTCTTAATTCCCCCCCCCCCCCGCGAGGAGAATGATCGCGGCGGCGGCTCGCTAAGTAGGTGAAGACGGAGGCAGCATCTTGAGGCGCCTCAGGCGTCCTTCTTGCAGCATGTTCTCTCCCCCCCCCCCCCAGTGCGAGGAGTTCTACCTTCAGACTGCTTGCCGTTTCTTAAAAAACAAAACAAAAGAAAGGTCGAGATGGCTCTTCCATCTCTCTTATACTTGTTTGGTTGGTTATCTTTTTTAAGGCGTGGAGACAATGGAGTGAGGAATCCTCTTTGGTTTCCCTCTTGCGGAGCTTCTCTCCTAAGTGAAGGGATGCTCTGAACCCTTTGGGCAGAAGAAGGAGCCAGTCTGGCCAGTGGATGCTAAGCTGGCTGGCCATTTTGAAAGAGCTGATAAAGCACTGAACTACAAGAAACATGCTGTATTTTTTCCGTGTATTTACTGGGAAACCGCAAGGTCCACCTTGTTTTACGTTTGCCAAAATACTGTGAGAAAGTCATGCACACACCATTACAAGGGGGACCTTGCAGTGTGGAGTGCTCCTGTTCACTGTCCCAGCCATGCCCATTTCCAAGATACTCCATGCTGTTACCCTTCTTGTTTTCTCCTAACAGTCAGCATTATTTAGCCACTGAGCATGCTGAGTGCTCCTTAGGCTGCATTCATGCGCCTCCCAACAACATTTTTTTTTGTACTTCTGGGGTTTCCCTGAGCCAACTTTGGAATTTCCTAAGGTGGCTTCCAATACAAGAGCTACTAGGAAAGTGCAAATTCTCTCCCACATCCCTCAGATGTTCTGTGTCCTGCTCACCTGCTGAACCCACAGCAGGTCTGAGAAGAAACAACCTCATGGAAAGAGGCCACCCTGAAAGGCAGCCTATGCTTGCAGAAAATCAGCCAAACCACTGGTAATGGCTGTCAGAGAGCAGCCAGATGTTAGTCCAGGTGTGGGGAACTTTTCGCCCTTCAGAAGTTGCTGAATTACAACTCCCATCATCCCCGGCAACCATGGGTGATAGGAGTTTTAGGTCAGCAACATTTGGAGGGCCAAAGGTTCTTCCTCACTGTGTTAGTCCCATGCAGACTTGGGCTTGTTAACTTGAAACAGTGTGGTGTACTGGTTAAGAGCGGTAGTCTCCTAATCTGGGAAACCGGGTTCGCGTCTCCGCTCCTCCACATGCAGCTGCTGAGTGACCTTGGGCTAGTCACACTCCTCTGAAGTCTCTCAGCCTCCCTCACCTCACAGAGTGTTTGTTGTGGGGGAGGAAGGGAAAGGAGAATGTTAGCCGCTTTGAGACTCCTTAAAGGGAGTGAAAGGCGGGATATCAAATCCAAACTCTTCTTCTTCTTCTTCTTCAAGACACAAGAGACACTAAAGGGCGGGGGAAGTAAAGGTGAGCACAGGCCTTCTACCACCCAGTCATCAGATGAAATGCCTGATGACATTAGCATTTGTAAGTGCTCACATCACTTCACATACATTATTTCAGTAATCTGAGAGGCCAAAGATTGTCAGATTGCTTTTAAGATTTCATGCAGGTTCATAGATGCCGAAAATCCCACAGCTCAACAAAGCATATTTTCTTCCTCCATTTTCAGCTACCTACTCATCTGGTAAAATAATATACTGTCTGTTCCTTAGCACATTTGAGAACGCCGGGTGATCTTATGTATAAAATAGATAGCAGCGCAGGGAACATTATAATGAATGTGACAAAGTCTGATGGCGCTCACAAAGTACTCCTTTGCACTCTTATTCGGTATGTTTGGTATCTTATTTATTTTGCACAATTGTGCCATAAAAAATACAAAAATGTCTCCACCAGAAAGAAATCGATTTTCTACAAACTAGTCATAGAGCCTACTAATATGAAGAATAAACATTTTACTGTCTATCTCTGTGCTTCTTTTTCTCTTAAGTCCCACTGAATTAATTTAGGGAGACGGTCTTAACTGCTGAATCACTGCATTCAACATCCCATGGGGCTCTCAGCAGCAGGGTGGAAGTCAGGGTTGAGCAGCACTCTTATGTACCTCAATCCTTTTCCAGGTTCCTTTGTTAGTTTGTTAACAATTAACCTCCCATCAGTGTAGTGCTCTCTCTGGTTCGGTGTAGTTTGAGCTCCAGGGCTTCTGTTTTCCCCCCAACTCAGGGCTGTTTTTTGGGGCTGGTGTACTTTTCTTCCTGGTATCTGGGTATTGCATGCTTTGCATCTATACCCTCAACCTGCCTGCTGTCTACTCCCATTTTGTCTCACTGATGTCAGAGCTTTGTCAGTAGGACAAAGGCTGCAGAGGTTTCTACAGTGGTGGGAAATGAGCAAGTCAGAGTTCTCTTTCCATCCAGTGAGAAAGTACCAGTCCTTCCTATGGTCTCTGGAACCATAGGATTGCAGGGCCCATGTTTCAGATATAAAGTTTATAGCTCAGCATTACTGAATAGCACAGATAGGATTATTGTTATGAATTTAATATAATATTAATAATACATAGCAAGCCACCTAAAGGAATTAATGCTTAAATCCCATGCACAGTTACATGGGGGTAAATCTCACTGAAGTCATGGGAAGTGACTTCTGATGTTACGTATGCAGAATTAGGCTGTGCATCAAGCAACTTCATTCAAATTCAATAGGATGGATAATTATATCAAGAATTTTATGACAGTGTTAAGTGGATAAAGACACAAACACTTTGCAATGATAGGTTTTATGTCTGCTTGAAAGCATTTGTACTTTATTTCTTTAGATCTGAAAGTAGAGATTATTTTGTTTCCTCTCTTTCATGGATGTGATTGATGCTAACAGTGATATGCGTATGAAAGCCTTCAGATAAATCTCTCCTTTCAGTGCTCCCAACAAAAAACATTTAATCATTTGAATTGTCAGGCCTGGTTGCTTTATATTTTGCTTGTACATGTGAAGGAACAATTATTTATCTGATACTGTTCAGATCCTAAAGTGTGGCTTTGGAAGCTGTATCAATTAATTTAATTCCACAGTACCAAAATATTGTAATTAAAGTTGTGCTTCTGGGCATCACTTTTTGTGGACAAAGGTGACTTATCTTCTTCATCATCACCATCATCATCATCCCACCTTTCCCCCAGAACTGGAACTCAAGGCAGCTCAAATAAACATAGATAAAACATAGAAAGCTGAAAACACATCAAATATAATAGCTAAAAAGTAATTAAACCATAATAAAATTAAAATAATATAAAAAAATCTGTAAGATCAAATAAACAAAATTAGTTTAAAATAGTAATGTATGTGTGGCGAGAACTTCATTCTCTCAAGGGCCACATTCCCTTGGGAGTAATCTGTTGAGGACATGTGCCTCAGGTGGGGAAGCTTGAAGCCACTAGTGGGTAGGGCCACCCCCTTCTCTACTGCCATCACCTCTGCCCCACCTACCCAACAGGTTGCCAGAGGTGTAAAAGTTGAATTTGAATGCCATGAGAATTCTCCCTACCAATACACAGTGAGGTGGGTGCTGTTCCACCTTGTGATTTCTCTAGAGCTGCAATGAGCGGTACGAAGAAGTTGTCATTAATAACAAACTGGCCAAGACTGTTCATTTTGTAGCATTCAAAAGAGCATTTTGTATTCAGAATAAAGGATACAAAAGAAACAATGAGCAATTTTTATTTAGAATAAAGTATACAAAAGAAACAATGAATATAACTCATGCAAACCCTGTGTCCAGTTCCAATCCACACTTTCAAACAAACTGCAAACCATGTAAATGTTTTATTAGATGTGTAAACTTTGTTAGTTTTGTATCTTCTTTTCCCTCGGTATTTTGTTGGAAGCTGCCCAGTGTGGCTGGGGTAATGCTATTATTATTATTATTATTATTATTATTATTATTATTATTAACTATTATTATTATTTTATTTTAACTAGAACCTAAATTTCTCATTAATTAAATTACTTGTCAAATATAGAAGGAAATGTTGCAATTGATTTCATCACCTGAGGGAAGCAACCGGAGAACTTCAGAGATCCACAGGGGCTATGAGGAATTTGATTTTATAAGTCTTGTTATCTCCCTTTCAGATTTCACCATGCAGGTGCATATGGACCAACTGATTTGCTCATATGTTGCTTTATGGAGCACTGAATTGCAATGTGTTAGGAACATTATGTGCCAAGCACTGAATAATCTAAAGAATATTGTTTAGAGTAGAGCATGTATTAACATACCTTCTACCTTCCAATTGAGTGCACTTGGTCATTTTGCATAGCAACAACATTAGTATTTACCACTTTGCTTTAAATTGATCTAAAATACGTTTGTTAATGTGTCCGGGATTGTGTTGCCCTGAAATTACTTGGTTTCAGCCACTGTTTCTTTTTCTAACTACAGTCTCCTGAGACTGCTACTTAGAGGTTGATCAAACAAGCATCAGATGAAGTTGCTTCTGCTGTTCTTCAAAACTAAAGCTTTCTATTGCAGTCCATGCTTTTTATGGCATTTGTGATAATCCACCAATACACTATATACATATTCCCCCTTTTCCAGGGTGCTGGTAGACTAACAGGACTGTAAACAACTGAGCATTTATATGTAGGTCCCAACTTAAACCTCTCAAATAATTATAGGCATCTTGGAACACGCCAAGCTGTGTTTTGCTTTATGTGGCCAATCCTACACTGAGATTTAGAATTGTATTTGATTGTGTTTTCATTCCTTCTAACCCTACCATAGCAACATAGGCAAGAAACCGGCTGTCAATGGCCTATTAGATCATACATTAAGTGAAGTTTTGAATTTGGAATATAAACAACTAAATTAAAGTGGGCATTAAAGAACTAGCTATGTTAGGACAAAATAGCAAATTTAATCTAATTTTTCTGTTTCTTACTTGTGGCCATGTAAAGGTGGCAACATTTATACGGAACAAAGAAGTTATTCTGTCATAAACAACTGCAGTAAGTAAGCTTAATTCAATCAAGCAAATAAAAAACTACATTGTTGTCTACACTCAGTCATATTAGCTTGTTCTGGTTAATTAGTTCTAACTGCAGGCAAAGTTACTGGTTGGCCATTGCTTCTAGAGAAATGCCACTGTGTTGAAATGTTTTCTTCAGTTCTGAAAACAGTGCACAATTACATTTTATCACTTTTGTCCAGATGCCACACGCTTGGATGATATATATCTTGCTTGCAATCTAGCCCAAGGTTTGGAAGAGCAAGTTAATATAATATTGTTTTCTGTTAGTTTTCTTTTCTTTAGGAAAGATAAAACATAGGGATCCTTCTAACAGAGTGAATATTGAAAAAAACCATCACAGATATTAATTGATAAAATGTAACATGAATTACATGTTAATTGCCCATTAGTTTTAGCATATGGAAAGAAGCAGATCACTACTAACTTGACTGACATTACATCCATATATTATGAGTGGCACCAAAATGGGAAGAGTTTGCTGAATGGGTTCTTAGAAATATTGCTTCAGGATTCAGTGGTGTCCCCCATTTTCATTAGTATAAAAGATTACCATGCTTAGACCACTACTAATAAGACTGTATGAGATGATTAGCATATGAACAGATAAAAAAAATGCTTGTGATATGCTAAAAAATAATAATATAGTACGTCAAGCATTTAACTGGGAAGTTCTTTCCCAGTAACAAGCAATCAGCTGCAGAATATGTCTTTTATATCTATATTTCCTTATTGAGTTTCCTAATTGGATTGCATGTGATTAATGCAAACTTTAATCCATGAAGATACTTTTTATAAAGATACAACTAAAGCAACTAACTACCGTAGTTTCAGAAAAAGAATTATCTGCTATATCTGTCCTTCTAAATTAAATGTATTCTTGTAATAAAGTAGCAAAAAAATAGAGAGGGAGAACATTCACACTCCAGAGATACTACTATAAAATAAAAACATTATCAGTAATATTTTTCTCCAATTATTTTCAACATCAGTGATATCCCTAATTAATTTCATTATCAGCTTCTTTTCTCTCAGTGAAAAGATAACCTTGTGGATCTTTTAAAAAGTTCAAAGATCTTTTATGAATTTGATAAGCACATAATATTTCTGTGACATCCCCTGGCTCCTTTGGTTTATGTGTAGTCTCCTAACTCTCAGAGATCATTTATTGCACTCTTTAAGAAAGGAGTGTAATTACTTCATCTTTACTTTGGGACTAAATCCCACCATAAACACACTATAAATTGTGAGCTCTGCGAATACATCCTATGGAAGTATTGGGTAACAAAGATTCTTAAAATCTATGAAAAGTACTTTCTTCAACTGTGCCATCTTCCTGTTTTAATAACCCAATTTCCCAAATAAATCTTATCCTTCCTGAAGCTGCAGTCGTATCCAGATTTACCTGGGTGTAAATCACATTGAACTCAGTAGGATTTACTTCTGAGTATGCATACACAGGAGGCTTTTACGAGGTAAGTTATGCCTAGAAGAATTTGGTGGAAAGCATTATTAAGTGTTGCTGAAGAAGAACTAACTTAGCTTCTGCAAAGATATGTCCTGCCCAACTTTGAGAGTGTCACTAAACATGTGGTTAAGTATGATTCACTTGAGATGTAACCTTAGACTTTTAAGCTGCTTTTGATAAAGTACATCACCAAAGACTCCTAAGTTAGCTATCATAGTATGAGAAGACAGATCCACCTGTGGATCAGAAAATAGTTGAAGAAAAGGAGACAGGAGGAATAAATGGAGAATTCTCTCAGTGGGAAGATGTAAGAAGTGGGGTTCCCAAAAGATTAGTATTGGAACCTGGTACTTTAACTGAAGTTAGACATGAGCACTGAGGTGTCCATGTTTACCAATGACGGCCAATTGTTTAGGGTGGTAAAAATAAAAAGGAATTGCAAGTTTTAAAGGAAAATATCCAAACTGGGTGGAAAAGCATTAAAATGCCAAACAGAATTCAATAAACGTAAGTTAATTTATGCAGATTGAGTTGAAAAACCCTAACATCACATTTACCCAAATTAGGTCTGAACTGGTGGTGACTGATAGGAAAGAGATCTTGGGGTCATGGTAGATAGCTCACTAAAAATGCTGGCAGCTGTGAAAAGGGCAAATTCCATGCTCAATTTCATTGGGGAAAGCATTGAAATAAAACTGCTAATATAATGTATATTATACTAAGCTATGGTGCAACCACACTTGTAATAATGTGTACAGTTCTGGTCACCACACCTCAAGGAAGGTATTGTAGAACTGGAAAAAGTGCAGAAAAGGGCAACGCATTAATGTTCATTTCTAAAATATGAAAATTGAGTCAAATAGACCCCATTTGGTTCAATTTTATACTAGTTATAAAAAAACATGTAATATATTTGAATGAATAGTCTAGACTGCTTATAGGCATTGGGTTCTTGTACCGTAAGTGGTATATAAGTTTTGTTAATAAAAATTAACAAGTCCACATTCCTAGAATCAGGTGAGATACTAGAGGTACTGAATCACGGGTGTAATCGATAATGCAATGAATGAGAATTAATGCATTGAATTTAAGCATATGCTGAATAGGGTTTCCCCCCCTTTTTATATTACAGTATTAGCAACAGAACTGAAGCCCAACTATGATGCAGTATTTCCTAGGAACAAATGATGCTAATACAAGCTAAATCCTAATATAATTTATACAGTAGTTTGCTTAAAGTTACATCCCAGCACTTTACTACATTAGTATTTTATTATCATAAGACAGTCTAACATTAACCCATTCTTATTTTTATTAACACCTTTATTATGGGGGGGAAAGTATGAGCATGAACTATTTGAAGTACTCCATTTGATCTAAGATCACTACTTTAGTCAATTTCATAATAATGTTCAATTACTGGTTAATTTTATGTGCTCTTTGCAAATTATCTTTAAAAGCCCTATAAGAACAGAGTGCATTACATGCCAAAAAACCAAAACTTTTTAAAAGTCTGTACATGACCCCAGTTGCAAACCTAACTCCACTGACCTGTGAACTAAATTCAACAGGGATTACTTCTGAGTAGACATAGTTAGGATTGTGCTGCTAGTAATTATTCAGAATCTATTGAAATTATGTTTTCTCTTTTCTTGATAGCAAATAGCCGCAGTCCCATATTCACTCAGGTAGAGATGAGCCCCATTTAATTCAGTGACACATGGTATTGAGCAGACACATACAGGATTGCACTGTTCATCACTAAAATGGTGGAGCTCAACACTTATGCTTTAATCTGAATTCCTGAGATGAGCAGCCTGAAGTTTAGGTGCTCAGGAGAACTGATAGATGGAAAAAGCAATTTGCACTTCTTCTCAATTTCTGCAGGGGACTGGGAAGTAAGTAAGTGCTGCAGTTTCCTCTCTTCCCAGGAGACCTTGTCAGTTTGAGAAATTATCTCCCCTCCAGATCCTCTCACTTTGCGTGGGTGATCTAAGTCACTTCCAGACCATTTCACACAAGCTGAGAAAAACTATAATGTACAGTAGGCTGGGTGGGAGATCCCAATCCTTTCACTTCTTGTGGGTCTATCAAAAGGAAATAAGAATACACACACAGACACACGGTTTCAGAAACACTGTGCTAGATCCTTCCTGCCACTGGGGGAGGAAGCAGTGGCAGGTTGTGGTGGGGATTGATGACATTCTGATGCTCTCAGGGGGAATTATATGAGAAACATAGTTGCCCCCCATATAAAAATTAGGTTGGGGTGATAGCAAGAAACTTTCCCCACCTTTACAATTTTCCTCTGAGAGTGACAGAGTATCATCAAGTTCTGCCTCTTCCGTTGTGAAATACTGAATTGGTAGCAAACAGTCCCCTTGCACTGGTTGCTCCAAGCTATGATGACCTGTTTGTGAACTTTTTTTTTTTTTTTTAAAGCAAGAAATAGTTTTTACCAGAACACAGGAAGCCCTACAGCCTTGTAAAAGGGCTGCAGGACGGCAAATTCAACATGGATCCATGATCCAATTCAGGTCATGATCCATCCAGATCAAACAGGTGGTTCCACTTTGGAACCCAAGTTTGGCATATTACTCCCCTCCCAAGGTATAGCAAGTTGAAATCATCCCCACCCCAGATTAACACTCTAGGCACTGATGCCAGTCTAAACCGTGAAGCCTTGCAGTGGTATAAAAGGAGAGAGAGTCACACAGCAGTAGTTAGGTAGCTCTGCTGTCACTAAGAGTAATACATTAATTTAGTAATGGGGTGCCTATTGTTGGACTCCAACTTCCATCTGCCCCAGATATCATGACCAATGGCCAAAAATAATGAACCCTGTATTCTTTAAATATCTGGAGGGCCACATGTTCCACATCCCTACATTAATTTAGTACATAATATATTTGAGCTGCTGTAAATATGGTATAAATTAGCAGAAGTCAATCCATTAATTCTCTTTTGCATGCATTTACTTTCTTCAGTAGCTGGTAGGCCTATATTGTACAGAACAGAGGTCCAAGCTACATTTGCAACTAGTCCTTAAATAAATATGAATTAATTTTAACCTTTTGACAAAGTATATTGATAGTATACTTTTTATTATGATACTAAAATGTCTCTCATAAGTAATTAAAATTTCAGTTTTGAAGGAGTGTGCATAGCACATGTGATTCAGCTCTGAATGCTAGACTGTGCTTATTTTCATTTTGCAACATTAATTTTCATCTTGTGCTTAAGACCCATCAATGCTTAGGAGAGGAGATGGATGAGGAACTAGAGAAGAGTGGCAGGGCAGTGAAAGGTGTTAAGGAAATACTTAATTACTTACAGAAAGTAAAAAAGCAAAAAGTATAAAAAGTTTTTGCAAGACTGGGGGCAATGAGATAGGGGTCACAACTATTCCCAAAACAATCATAGAGTTGGAAGGGACTGAGGATCATCTAGACCAACCCCCTGCAATGCAGGAATATGTAGCTGTCCCATACAGGGATCAAACCTGCAACCTTGGCGTTATCAGCACCACACTCTAATCTACTGAGCTATAAACTGCACATGTTTAGGTTCTTAATGCCCTTAAATATAATATTGGGTTTAGCAACTGCACAAGAGGATGAGAAGCCTCAAATCCCTCCTATGCAGTCAGGGACAATGAGGCAATGGCACAGAAGGGTCACAACCCACTATGAAGATAATGTCTAAGGGCAGCACCCCAGAATAGAACTTTTGGGGAGAACCCTAAAGTGACCCTACAAGGGGGTGGAGAATCTGCTGAAATGGGACCTGTTAGTTCTGACGAATGGTGGTCCCTTTATTCTTCTCACTTATGAAAATCAAAATCAACATTCCTTGTGTCTGAAATCACTTTAGAATTTTTGAAAATGTTCTTCTATTATCCTCAGTTGATTCATGTCCTCTTACTGCAGAAATGTATGCATCATAGAAATAGACTGCATAGAATCAGATAATAAGTGGATGGCCCTCAAATTTATTAGTGGTAAAAATAAATAAATCATGTTACTATGAAACAGCTCTATGCTCTGCCTTCTAATGTCAGTGTCCTGCAATCAAAAAGGAATTACAGGTGGCAAATGAAAAGATGGGAGTGCATCATTATTAAAGCATATACCTTACATAAATATATTCATGCTGGTTTTAGCTCTTGACAAAAATAGCATTCCAATAACCTTGACATTATTTTCCTATTTGCTAAAAATGTGATAAACATTTCAGTTGAAAAGTAAACCTAGGCTAACTCCTAACTCCACTTACATGAGAGAAAGCAGCCAGGTCATTATGACTTTGTGGGTCAGTTCACAGATTAATGTTTATCCCTTGATTTTTCATCATTTTTTTACTTATGACTAGATGATTTGTGGTTGAATATGTGACCCAACTACATCAAAAAATAATATGGGTATGCAGTACCTGCACTTCTCTTTTTTCAAACGTTAAAAATGTGGCACTTCATGGTGAGTTCTGGCACCTTTTTTCCTTTTTTTTTAAAGGGTGAGTTCTGGCACCTTTTTTCCTTTTTTTTTAAAGGCACTGCCTTTCACTCATCCCCCCCACAACCCCCAGACCTAGTTCCTACTACTCAGAAGAAAATGCCATTGAGTTTGATGGGATTTACTCCCAGGTGCAGACTCCCTGAAATATTGATTTCCATGGGTCTTCTCTGAGTATGGATGTTGGCTATCACCCATTATTTCCCAGTAAATTTTAGTAGGTCATGGCCATTTTGCTGTTTTCTTACAACACACAATAGCACTGGTTATTGCTGTGGTTATATTTCTGGTTTCGGTGTCATACATTATGCTCTGGGCTAATATTTAATATTCCTGTGGTATGGCCGAATGTTAAAGATTTGGGGTATAAAGAATCCTAAGTGCAATAAAACAAATATTTATTACCTCCATTGCAAAAAGAAAGTAATAATAACTTGCCAAAGGGAGAATTGTTCTTTTGTTAATGCATGTGGTCCTCAGATTTGAGCAGTATATTATTCCATTTTTGCAATGTTCATAATCTTGTCTTCAAAGCCAGTCAAGATTTGTTTGCTGTTGGTAATGGTCAAATCTTCACACTTGACAAATATGTTAATCCTGTGAACACAAACTGAGTAAATAAAAGATAAATGGTTCCTATTCAATGTTTGCCTGTATTGTGAGATGAAATGGACATATTCAGAATATGAACTTCAAACCTTGCTGACCACACTCAAATTTTGCATATCAGTTTAGAGCAAATTCGAGACATAGTTTCACTAAATTATTGGCAACACTGTTGGAGAAACACCTTTGGCTAGTAATTAACTGCCTTTTCCCTCTGTCTACAAATAAGGGACATGGGTGGCACTGTGGTCTACCACAGAGCCTCTTGGGCTTGCCTATCAGAAGGTTGGCGGTTCGAATCCCCGCGACAGGGTGAGCTCCTGTTGCTCGGTCCCTGCTCCTGCCAACCTAGCTGTTCGAAAGTACGTCAAAGTGCAAGTAGATAAATAGGTACCGCTCCGGTGGGAAGGTAAACGGTGTTTCTGTGCACTGCTCTGGTTCACCAGAAGTGGCTTTGTCATGCTGGCCGCATGACCAGGAAGCTGTACGCCTGCTCCCTCGGCCAGTAAAGCAATATGAGCGCCACAACCCCACAGTCGTTCGCGACTTGACTTAATAGTCAGGGGTGCCTTTACCTTTACAAATAAAAAAACAGTAAAAAACAAATGATACACAGATATTTTAACTCAGATAACAATCACTTTCAGTTGTGGCAACCATTTCTTTGGTCTCTGTTTATCTCAGAAATATTCTTTAAGTTTCATTTCTTTCAAAATTGGCCTTTTAACATCTGCAAACTGAACAAGATTAAGTAAATTGATTAAAGCCTCTCCAGTGTCATGGTTTAGATTGCCTGGGCCATAGTTTAAATTGATTGTTTTTAAAAAATGGTTCTCAGAGGAATGCACTAGTGCAAATTACATATTAAGGGAAAGCTTTTGTAATTAGATGCAGTCCTTAGGCACTTATCAACAAGGTAGACCACAGGGGGAAAGTCTGTGTCTGAAATAAAGAAAACACATTGTTTCAGGACAGTTCCCTAATCAACATTGTGCAAGATTAGGGTTGCCCATGTCAGAAGTGCGAATTTACTTTTAAAAAGCTAAAAAACTTCATTTTTTTGGAGAGTTTGCCCCCCAAAAAGCTTGGTGACTTTTGTGTACAGATTTTCACTTTTTGAAATATGGCAACCCCACTAGGGCACCCTTATTGTATTTAATCACAAGATGAATTTAAATAGCCAGTTTAGATGGTGAGTGATCTGTGATAGTGTAGTTAGGGCTGCAGAGTTTTTACTGGCGTTACTCCTATATTTTGGCGTATAAAATTTGGTATGAAAAAAAATGAATTAGTGATGCTTTTCCTGGCATGGAGTTGCAGAACTGCTTAATTTCTGCACAACAGGCTGCTGTTAAAGGAATAAGAACAGGTTTGGTCAGCAAACCTAATAATTCCTGCTAACAAACTTGCAGTTTGTTCCAGTTAAGGGAGCTGGTAGGTCAGTTGCGGAAGAAAGACTACTGAATTCTTAGGAGGATATTTTTACTGGTTTGGATGGCTGCTTTCTTTGTGTCACTGAACTATGAAACAGCCTGGGCATCTTTTCCCTCTGGGCTGGTAGGATTCAGTGATATCAGTCTCTCCCTTTCTCTACTGATACAGACCTTTCTGTTAAGGAAGAAGAGGATCTCTAGAATGCAAATGGGACTTGAATCATGTCAAGGCATAGATTTCTTAGGAATATGCCATAGACAAGGGCAGTAGCAATAATTTTCTCCTCCACTGGCCACTGATAGATTGCTAAAGAGGGAGAAGAGATAAGAGGTCACAGAACTGCATGTTTGCCTATATTAATTTATACAAATAGATTAAAATTGAGAGATAATTAATTTAAATAGAAAAATAGTACATCTCAACATAATGGTGAAGACTGTGGTGGTGTGACAATCTGGTGCACAGATCCTGCCTGTTGATGAACACCTTCAAGGCCCTAGTCTCTCTTCTAATTGTTCTTTTTCTTTAAACCAGACTTGGACCAGACAGCTCTTCAATAGGACTCCATCAAAGACAGCTCTGTTCTCTATGAGGTTAGGACACATGGTCATCCATTGACTGTCAATTGTCTCCCAATTATGGCTACTAGAGCTGTTCTGATCTTGAATATCTTATTGAATCCAAGATATTTTCACCCAGAAGCTGAGTAATCAACAGTTGGCACCAAACAGATCCAGATGAAGGCAGATTGTCTGAGCATCTGATATGGCTCTGGTGAATTATAGAGAGAACAAATTAATAATGAAGATACAGTTCTCCCCCTCAATCAGGAACTGGAACAACTTGTTGGAATTACAACAATAGCAGAAACTCAGAGAGGATTTGGCTAGCCCACCTATATGTTTGGGATAGTATGGTGAAAGACGCTGCCTAGGTTTCTGGTAGGAGAATTGTGATATTGCAGAAGTGAAAGAAATAATTATACAAAGCATAGGAATGGATGGTGGACCAACCAGGAGACTAGGGTTTAGCAGTTGAAATTGTCCTTAGTGGACCATGACTGACCATTTGGTCTTCACAAATACTTCAGCATGGGAGGTTGGGACTTTTTCTTCATCATCAATAGCTACTGCTTCATTTCATTTTACAACCCTTTTATAAACATGCAGAGTAAGGGTTCTTCCTCTGTACAGAGCAAAAGTGATTGTTCGGATGGTTTATGAAAATTGAAATGGAGAGTGTTTATATAAGTGTAAACAGCCTACTGTGGCATGCGAAACAACTATAAATGTAGTTCAGTGATGATTTTGGAGAAAGAAAAAGACAGCAGCCTTAAGTCTGGATGTGCTTAATAGTCTGTGAAACGGGATTTTGTTCCATTTGTCATATAAATCTCTCCTAAGACATCCCTGTATATTCTTCTAACTCTAAGTATGTTCTCTATTGTGCCTAGAAACCAACAATGAGGATTAAAATCAGCACAATGCAGTTTCTCATTCTATCACACCTCCTCCAACTTTATTCTCCAGTGACTCAGCACATTCATGTGATGTTGGCTACAACTGTGAAATTCAATCTAACAGGTAACAGATGCTTTAATCTCACACTTACCTATGAAGCCATCTGTACCTGAGCTCCTGAGGAAAGACTAATGGTACATTGGAAGCTGCCTTATACTGACTCAGTCCATTGGGCTATCTAGCTCAGTGTTGTCTACACTCACTGCCAGGGTTTCAGACAGGTGACATTCCCACTCCTACCAGGAGGTATCAGGGATTGAAACTTTCTGCATGGCAATAGATGTTCTAACTCCAAGCTCTGGGCCTGCCCTAATGGGTGACTGAACAAAAAATTTTATGAGTTACAATAATATATTATTGTTATGCATGGGGTGGGGGGAGATAGGCTGTAACGTGAAACCCTTCTAATTCCTGGATCCAGCAAGCATTAAAATATAAGCAAGGATATTCCTGGAATAGCCAGGCTTGCTTAATGGTGAGGTGATAGACTAGGTAATGGGCCATTAAGGGAAGGAAGTAGCTCTGTGCCAGAGGACAAGTGGGTCAGCTCTACTCCCTTGACTCACTGATAGTAGTTAGAAAAGACAAAGGGTAAATAGAGCTGAGTTGTGTGTGTGCAAACTAGAAGCTAGAAGCTGGAGGAAGAAGCAGGCTGAAGCCTGTGAAGGAAAGACATGCCTGATTTCTGCTTGCATTCAAGGCTGTCACTATGGGTGAAGTAAGACCCTCCTTGGGTGTTAATGCTGTGACCCCATCCATCATAGGCTCAGGTTGTGTGTGTGTGTGTGTGTGTGTGTATATATATATATATATATATATATATATATATATATATGTAAATAAACCATATCACATAAAGACATCACAGAATGTACCTCATTCCAAAGGAAGGATGAGCCCTAGGTAAGCACCTGGAACCCCTGGAATCTCATACTGTTTGGAGATTGGGGTGGTGTGCAATATGATGTTTGTAAAGTTTAAGTATATAATTTTTAAAGTATACCTTTTCTGTATAAAACAGGTCAGGATCCAAAGAATTTCACAACTAATTTCACAACTAGTTGTATATACAATTGTTTCTCAGGTAGAGGCCTCTTACGTTGTGTGACAAACAGAGTTTCCAGTGGAAGAGTCATGTGGGTGACTGCTGTTCAAACAAGCAATCTTGCCATGTTCCCACTTCTACATCCATTCCAAATAGCACATGCATAGCTAGTGTGTCCAAGGGATGAAAATACCCAGTTCCTTCAAAAAATGTATCTCATTGGGATGTGAGATGCTACCTTTTCTGAAGCAGCATCTAGTTGATTGGTTTGATTTATTCCCTTTCTAGCTTTAAAGGTAAAGGGACCCCTGACCATTAGGTCCAGTCGTGGCCGACTCTGGGGTTGCGGCGCTCATCTCGCTTTATTGGCCAAGGGAGCCGGCGTACAGCTTCCGGGTCATGTGGCCAGCATGACTAAGCTGCTTCTGGCGAACCAGAGCAGTGCACGGAAACACCGTTTACCTTCCCGCCGGAGCGGTACCTATTTATCTACTTGCACTTTGATGTGCTTTTGAACTGCTAGGTTGGCAGGAGCAGGGACCGAACAACGGGAGCTCACCCCGTCGTGGGGATTCGAACTGCCGAACTTCTGATCGGCAAGTCCTAGGCTCTGTGGTTTAACCCACAGCGCCACCCGCGTCCCTCTTTCTAGCTTTAGGTGAACTGTTAATACCTTTTTATTTTGCTTAGCCTTTGCTTTGTGTTGACAGTGTGTTGATTATTACTTGATTATTACACTGCTCCCCAATTTTGTACTGTGTTGAAATTGATTTTTATTGTAGTAAGCTCCTTCGGGAGCAAGTATATACATTGTCAAATAAACAAAACAGATACTATGTATGGCAAACAGGTTTAAAATAACGTATTTCTTCAACCGCAAGCCTCAAAGCTATGTACACTATTTTCAATATTCCTACTCCTCACTAATTTTATTTATATTTTTATCAGCCAGAGAGAGAAAGGGAGAAGATCAAAAGTAAGGAACACAATATAACATGAATTTGTAGGAGAGGGGAAGAATCTAGATAGTAATGTGCAGTTTTACCTGCTGTTATGAAACAATACTTATGGGGTTTCAAGCTTATGAACAGCTTAGTTTTTTTTTGTTCCTATTAAGAATCTGAGAAGAAAATCTTCAGAGTGCCATTTTATGCTCCTGGAAATAAAAACGTCAAATACAAAGGTGAATGTGCTGTTTTCTTTTTTCTTTGGAGAAGCTTTTTTGCCTCCTGGAATTTATATAAATGTTATTACACTACACCAATGAAGAATTCAGATGATACAAGCTTCTTGAAAACTTGTGGAAAGTGCATCATTGAGGAGTGATGGTATTCCAGTTCCATTTAAATAAATGATAAATCTCTAGCTGTGCCAGGTAGGAGCCTTAACTCTGCCCTGGAGTCATGCAAAGTGTCAGAGCCACCACAGTATCCAAAGCCCTGCCAGTCAGAAGGTGGGCAGACAGTTTGGTTTCTTTTTGCTGTGTCACCTCCAACTGGTTGGCTTAGGATCCAGTGGATCCTTGGTCAGTCCTGTTCCACCCCGAACCATGCTCTGTTTGGGGGCCTTCCACCAGCTACTGCTAATAGTACTTCCAAAAACAGCACATGCTTTCATTAGACATGGTGGGAGCTTCCAGTGGTTCAGTCTGGCTAAGAGGCACCTCCACCAAATCTTGTCCCCCATCATAGACAAACAGTATAGACATAGACATAGAGAGCCAGTGTGGTGTAGTGGTTAAGAGCGGTAGTCTCGTAATCTGGGGAACCGGGTTCGCGTCTCCGCTCCTCCACATGCAGCTGCTGGGTGACCTTGGGCTAGTCACACTTCTGTGAAGTCTCTCAGCCCCACTCACCTCACAGAGTGTTTGTTGTGGGGGAGGAAGGGAAAGGAGAATGTTAGCCGCTTTGAGACTCCTTAAAGGGAGTGAAAGGCGGGATATCAAATCCAAACTCTTCTTCTTCTTCTTCATTAGACTATCATCACCCCAATCCTATATATACCTGGAAATAGATATGTTTAGCAAAACAGCACTATTGCCATTAGATGACACCCATATTACCCCCACAGTGCATGTTTACTCAGACGTAAGTCCTACTTTGTTCAGTGGAGCTTATTCCTATGTAAGTGAGTTTAGGATTGCAGTCTTAGTTTTCCCTATCACATAAGGGAAGTAGGTAAAACAAGCTCTGGATTGCACTACTATGAGCCATGTCTTAAGCTACTATCTCAAAAACTGTACAGGAATCTGAAGCCTCAGAAAACTGCTTTTGTCATTTTCACAATGGAAAAAAATGAAACACAATGGAAATAAACTTGAGGCTAGCAGCTGGAGCTTGCATGAAAAATAGATGAATTTTTGAGGGACAATTGGGAACTCATTGTTTGCAATTGTGGAGGAGCTTGTTCTGCATTCTGAGGGTGAGAGAAACTTCTCAGGTGACTGCTGCTTGGCACATCCAGGCTGACCAAAATCATTCTATGAACTCCAGCAATATTACTTTGGGCAGCTTTGCTGTCCAGAGAACAAGGAGGAAGTGGGGCGGGGAGTTATTACAATAGAAATGTTTCTTATTTCAGTCACAGAAGAGATTGCAGAGCATGTCGCCTGTTTCAACTATTTATAAATAACTTGCAATTTGATCCAAGTCAGTTTCATGCCTCCACTCTAATTGTTCTATAAATGCTCTAGCATTAGTTTTCAGGTAGTTAAGATATTGCTAAGATTTTCAGAGTGCTCATTATCCCTGTGTGAAAACATATCAGGTCTTCAGAAGTAACATTTTGAATGAATATTTAAGTGTATCTACTACAGTTTACCCAGTAGCTTCATGCATTATTTGATTTACTGTGTGATCTTTTGTGTTCTGTGCCATAACGACAGTAATGTTTGGTCTCTAATTCAAGAACCAGCTTTACAAAAGTATGTAATTTTTCACATGTATTTCAAGTATGGGGAGGCAAAGACAAACAAAAGGACTAGTATCCATTCCCCATTCCAAATTCATTGCTACAGAGAGAAAATGTTGCTTTATCCAGCCAAGAGATACCTACACATCATCATTACTTCATATGCCAAAGGCCCAACTAGTCTAGCATCCTGTTCTCAAAGTGGCCAGCCAGATACATTTGGGAAACCTACACATAGGACCGAAGTACAACAGGGCTCTCTCTCCCTGGGCTTTCCAGCAACTGGTATTCAGAAGCACACTGCCCCCAACAATGGAGGTAGAACATAGCCAGCAGGGGTAGTAGCTGCTCTTTTTGGAAAGGGAAAGCAGAGAGTTCCCCCCTGAAATTTCAATATACTGAAAACCATGTAGCATTTAACCCAGTGAAGCTGGCAAGGCTACCCATCAATGCAGACAAGACAGCAGAGAAGTGAATTATTGCATAGCATATTATGATTATTCACAGTGAGTTACTAGAGACAACCACTCCTGGAATTACTTTGTTGTGGTAGCTTAGCAATATTTAAATACTCAAGCATTATATGTTGCCTGGATGCAGTGGTGGGATGAATGAGAAAAAATAAGTTGAGCTTCATTCCTGGCAAGATGGAAGCACTGCGAGCAAGTGGTTCCCATGTCTGAGAAATTGGTCAGCTGCTGCCCTGGATAGGGTTACACTCCCCCTGAAGGTGCAGGATAAAACTTCAAGGTGTTTCTGGATGCAGCTCTGTCACTGGAGGCCCAAGCAGCCTTTTTAAAGCTGTGACAGGTACAATGGCTGCTGCCATATCTGGACCAAGAGAGTGATTATATATATATATATATATATATATATATATATATATATATATATATATGTGTGTGTGTGTCTGTAAACCAATCAATCAATATTGTTGTGCAGATAGTTAAGAAGATAAACTGAAAGTAGGATAATGTCAGAGCCTTTGGTTCAATATGAGTTGCAGCTCTCCCTTTGACGTAAAAATGAATTGTATGCTTGGTTCAATCAACACGATACAGAAAAATCTCAATAGTTTACAGGATAGATTATAACAGAAAGGCAATGCTGGAATTACCTTAACAATGTAGTTATTGTACTGCTCCTTTTGATTTCTTTCAAGTAAGGGAGAAAGTACCCATGAACTCTTTGTGTTTGCTAAGTATTCCTCCCTTTCTATTATAAGTTTCTTTTTGGGTAAAACCTTTCCCATTTAATCAGAAATTGCTCAATGTGAAAAAAAGACAAACACTGGTACCCTACGTCAAGAATAGTCTGTGCTTTCTCATGGAACATCCTGCAGGTTCTTTAACTATGGTTTTTTGTGGGTTTTTTTGTAAGAGGTCTGGGTCTATCATTTTCATCAGTGTGTCTGGTGGAAAATTAAAGGAGCAAGTGCCAAGCGCTCATGGATCAGTTTAGCAATCAGCTCTGAGGTGAATTACCTCATTCAAAGGAGCGGGGAGGGAATACATTCTTGTTCTTGCTCTGCAAGCTCATGAAATAGACCAGAGCACCAATAGGTCAAAACTCCTTACCTACAAGTCATTTCACACCTGATATTTTTCATATGTTGTAATAATAATAATAATAATTTATTATTTATACCCCGCCGATCTGGCTTGGTTTCCCCAGCCACTCTGGGCAGCTTCCAACAAAACACTAAAATACAATAACCTATTAAACATTAAAAGCTTCCCTAAACAGGGCTGCCTTTAGATGTCTTCTAAAAGTTTGGTAGTTATTTTTCTCTTTGACATCTAGTGGGAGGGCATTCCACAGGGCGGGCACCACTACCGAGAAGGCCTTCTGCCTGGTTCCCTGTAACTTGGCTTTTCGCAATGAGGGAACCACCAGAAGGCCCTCGGCACGGGACCTCAGTGTCCAGGCAGAACAATGGAGGTGGAGACGCTCCTTCAGGTATACTGGACCGAGGCCATTTAGGGCTTTAAAGGTCAGCACCAACACTTTGAATTGTGCTCGGAAACGTACTGTTACACTATGCAGAGGGGGGGGACCCCCAATAACCCAGTCTACATTCTACACTGACATGCAGCAGAAATGAGGGGACACTCAACATCCAGAGATAGGTAAGTTTTATGACTAGACTACACATTTTAAAATAAATAGCAGCATGTAATGAAAGAGGGAAGGGGAGATATATAGGCCACATTTATGGCCACATCACCATTGTTTGTTATTGCATAAGAACACAGGGGACTGCCTCAATCTGAATTATTCAGACCACTGGTCAATCCCGTTCAGTATTGTCAGCTGCCTGTGAGTGGCCCTCCAGGAATTCAGCCAGGAATCTTTGTTAGCCCTAGCTGGAGACACAGGTGATTGAACCTGGGACTTTGTGCATACAAAAACTGTGCTCTGTCACTGAGCTACAGCCCTTCCCCTCTCTGGTACCTATGGAAGTCTCTGCTTTGCAGGGATGTCTGCTGCCTCCCACTAGCCATTGCCCCCACCACACCAATGCCAGAACATGTGCTACACTTGGAATGAACATGAGATCAGTGTCTATGATATCTGCAATTGTGGATCAGTGCATCTGCAAAAGACTAAAGTAGATTCTCAGGAGTGTGTGGTTCTCACACTGCCATGACTAGTTTCCATCTAGGTTTTGCAATCATATTTCTGAAAAAAATATGCAAATCAAAATGCAGCCATCCTTCAACATTTACACAAATCAGAGATAGCCTGTTGAGTTTGGAATCCCTTTTAATCCCAGGACTATTTTCACTCTATTTTCTGTAGAGTAGTTATTCCCTTCCCCGCGCCCACAGCCTTCTACACTCTTTTCTTGCTGGCTCACCAATGGACGTATCAACCCAGAATTAATTTCTTCCTCTCTCCTCTTTCCTTGCAGTCCCTCTCTTTTCTCCACTGCCTTCTTACTCACTATCTCCTTTGGCTGTACATTTATTTCCTGTCATTTGGTCTCCTTCCACAACTGTGCAGCCTCTCCTATAAACTCCCTGGGCTCGCTCTCTCTCTGACCATCCAGCATCTATGTAGCTACTGTGATGATCTGTAACACCCCACATCTTATGTTAACCTGACACGTCACCTCTGCCTTGCATGTGTTGTTGTTTGTGTTAGCCAAGAGAGGAACGACATAGGAAGTGGTGGAAACTTCTGCATCCTTGCAACATGGTGTATCAAGTTGCATCTTCACCTATACACAACCTGGATATTTTCAAAAAGAAACCCCTCAGATATTATAAAATGCTGTATGTATCCAAAGCGCAGCAAATCTGAGTAAGTGCCACTCAATAAAGTAAGGTGAGAGTAACAATATAGTTTTCCCCCCACCTCTCTATTCCACCACCTGCATTGATTCAAATAATAAAATAAAAGTAATGTTTGTGTAGAACCCAATTGCCTTGGATGCAACAGACATCACCACCTGTTTGTTGCAGAAAAGCATAAAGCCTGAGATATGTCGGGTGGGGGTCTTTTCACTAAATGACATTCAGAGGGAGATGCAGTAGAAAAAAGTGGGCTAGTTATTCTGATTTTAAATCTTCCCTGACATTTTCAACAAGGTTCTTCTGAGATAATTGGAATATAGCTGTATGATAGAAAGAAAACAAAGGAAAAATAATTCAAATAAAAAATACCTGCCTCGAGAAGTCTTTATACCTGCTACCTCTTGCCTGATGCTCACTGTTTTGTGAAGGTCACATCTCCTCCTGCAATTTCTTGGAAGTTATGCAAGTGTGATAAACAACTTCATGTTGTTTTCTGGTAAGGATGAGTATGTTGGATGTAGCCTTTCTGATGCTTCCTAGATATATGATGCTTAAGATTTCCAGCTGTTCTTTCTGCTGCAAAAACCTTTGCACACCATCACTCTGGGAAAGAAGCAAACACCATTCCTACTCAGCCCTGAAAATAGTGACCTGCTCATCTTGTCAGCAATTGCATGCGCAGGCAGATTGCTGCTGTGCCATGCACAGAGGCAGACAGAAGGTGTGTGCCCTTAACAATGCATCACCATGTGCCTCCCCACTTCCTTGTGCCCAGCATTGCCTTGTATGGCATCCTCAATAAGTCAAATGCCTCAAACGCAGTGGAAGAGGAACAAAATTCATACCAGAACACCACCAGAAGACCTTTTATGCCCAGCAAAGACTTTTCAACTTCCACTTTCATAGTTTCTAGTAAATTCACTTTTCGGTTGACGTCTACTTAGTCTTATTGATAGTTGATAGCTCTACTTTATTATTATATGGATACTGCAAGTCACCAAGAGGTTATTGCGTGGAATATAAATGTGGTAAATAAACATACTACTGCACAATGTCCTGTGTTGCCTTCTATATGAAGTTGTGAAATTCAATATGATAATTTAGAACAGAGATTTTATTAATAAGCAAGCAGACATATGCATTATTTGCAATAAACTGTTAGAGCTCTGAGCTTATATTTTCCAATACGTAAATATACCTCATGACTACATTGTAACATATCATATCTTAAAGCGTGAGGAAGTACACTTGATCTTAGCCAAATGGCTAAGAAGCAATAGAGTGAAGAATTACCACTTGTAGACTTTTCATGAGTACTGCTTCAACAACAGATAAATCATACATAAACCTATTGTATTGACTTTCTACTTCCTTCAAATAACGTTCACCTACAATGATTCCATCACAGATTGCTGTTGCCTAGACAATTTTCTTCCATAAATCATCAGACACAGGAACTAATTTACTTAAGCCATTGATATGAACATGAACCTGACCCAAATCTACATCCAGCTCTTCTTGATTTCTATTAAATGACCATGGCAACACATCACCCAACACCAAGTTAGCTCCAGGCTGATACAGAAGTATGAATTTAAATTGCAGTAATTGATAGAAAAGTCTCGTTAACCATGGGGGCATAGACATCAGATTTTTTTTGGTAAAAATATACTAACCAGAGGCTTGGAATCAGTTTCTGCTACAAATTGACATTCCCCCCTCTCCTTCTTATAAGCAGAGACCAAAGCCAGTGTTGCCTTCTCTATTTGGACATAGTGACATTCTGATTTTGTCATTGCCCGTGAAGCATATATAATTGGTTTCCAGACTTCACCATATTTTTGCACCAAAGCTGCACCCAATCCATGTTGTGAGGCACCTGATGTTATTTTAATTGAGCTTTTAAAATCATAATATTTTAATATCTGTATTGTTTTAATTAAAGTTTTAAACGTAGAAATGGTTAGTGATGCTAAATATCCCAAGTCCAAGCTCTCCCTTTTGCCAGCAAAGTCCTTCAATGACACTGGATTAATTGGATTAGTGGAGGTTGTGTAAAAAATATCTGTGCTCTTTCTGAACATTTATTGCAGCTGAACACTGTGATGATTGACTAAAACATAGGAAATTGCCACCTTGGTTCCAAACCCAGTACCCGTTCTCTCTACTTTGTAACTTGGGGGGGGGGGTAAACCCCAGTCATTCAGTGTTAAACTATTTGAATCTGACCTTCTGCAGTGTTCTCTACTGAACAGCATAGCAACCCAAAATATTGTGAAGCATATGACATGTTTGGGTCTGATTTGACAGCTTGTGGATCAGGCTGCATCATTAAAACACAATCTAAATCAAGGCTATGGCACTTACTATTTGGGATGCGGGTGGCGCTGTGGGTTAAACCACAGAGCCTAGGGCTTGCTGATCAGAAGGTCGGTGGTTCGAATCCCTGTGACGGGGTGAGCTCCCGTCGCTCGGTCCCTGCTCCTCCCAACCTAGCAGTTCAAAAGCACATCAAGTGCAAGTAGATAAATAGGTACCGGTCCAGCAGGAAGGTAAACAGCGTTTCTGTGCGCTGCTCTGGTGCACCAGAAGCGGCTTTGTCATGCTGGCCACATGACCCAGAAGCTGTCTGCAGACAAACATTGGCTCCCTCAGCCTATAGAGCGAGATGAGCACACAACCCCAGAGTTTTCCGCAACTGGAGCTAATGGTCAGGGCCCCTTTACCATATGGCACTTACTAGGGAGCAAAATACTCAGCTCTTTCCAGGTAGGGAGGTTAATAAAAGCACTTCATTATCTCTAAAGTCTGAGACATTAAGGTTCACTTTTCAGCAGCTAAAAAACACAAAACATTACCAAGGATGAATGCTAATGAAACATCTTGCATGAGGAGACACACTATTGATTTTTGCCTTATCATCAGGGTGTAGAGTTGTTCCCCTACTTAATCCAGAGGGGTTTTAAAATATTTGAAAAATGTCAGCCTATTCCAGCCTTGTTTCATTTTTTTTCCAGACTCAACACAACACAGACAACATAACTCAGTCTCAAAAGATCTTCAATCTAGACCCAGCTTTTTCTCTTATTCTTTTCTTGCCCAAGTTGTCAGCAAATCAGGAGCTACCCTCATGAATGCCTATTTTCTCTTTCAAGTGTGAAGGGGCATTTAGTGGTCACATTACAGGTATCAAATTTTGTGACCTTTAACCAAAGTGATGCCACATTGCAAAGGGACATATTTTGTTCTCCCTCTCACTTCACCCAAATTAGTACACCTCCAAGGTTTCAACCAAACCGGCATAATTATTGTGTGTCTAGATCCGTGTTCCAACTGTATTCAGGTAAGCTTTCTCTGCCCCTTTCTCACAAGAAACCCACTAACCTGGGGCTAAGCCTCATTAAACACGGAGAGACATATAGAGCACATGATATTCTCTCTCTCTCTCTCTCTCTCTCTCTCTCTCTCACACACACACACACACACACACACACACTAAGCAGAATCTGCAGGAAAATAACTTGTAAGGGAGTACCTGACAAGTTTACAAGGAGACAAAAGCCAAGGAGAAAAGTGCAGGGGACAAGGAAATAACAGATATTTAGGACTCATTAATTACAGCTCTGAGTTCACTCAATGGTTAAAACATTGAAGGCGAGGGCAGCGAGCAGTGGGATGGAAGCTCACATGTCATTTCATAATTTTTCTTAGAGGACTAGAGACTTAACTTTTCAAAAAAAATAAAATGACAGTGGCTATGGGGACCAGTACATCTGTACTTGCCTACTGGCAGCTCTGAACAAACCACATGAAATAAAGAAACAAAGGCAGCAATTTGTTACTTTAGAGAAGCAATTTAGAGATTAGTGATGTAGAACAGCCATGTGTTTTACCAATTTGCTTTAAGGAGTGATCATGAAAAGCTAGTTTACAAAAGTGGAATCTTCATTTCCAAATTTAAATCTTGCTATTTATCTCTGCTTACTGAGGTTCATTTGTAGCTTGCCTCATCTCTAGAATTATTCTGACAAAACCATATGGCACTGAATAGTTAATATCCTTCATCTTTGAAATAAATCTCTTGCCACAAAGCCCATTTCAAAAGTGTTTTTGAACTCCCAGAGAAATCATCATATCTCTCAGCTCTGCTGCTGGCTAGGAAATGGTTCCCATGAGACTGTGACAGTTTTCTTTCTTTTTCAATTGTTGTCTTGTTATGGCTAATGCAACTAGCTGGTTCCAAAGGCTGCAACTTTGAAATGAAACCTGCATGTTATTGCAGCAGAGACCCACAGCTGTGTTCACAGATACCCACCCTCTCAGCATAAAATGTAATCAGTCATGCAGAAGCTGACACGACACTTATTACCTGTAATGTGGGGAGCAGCAAGAAGGGGTAATTGAATTTAAGCCTGCTTTTTCTCCCCAGTGCTCCAGGATCTTGGGATTGTCTGATCATACATGGGGAGGGGATTGTATTTGGATTTTTATCAAGTCCTTCCTCCTTTTGTAGTTATACAAATAATAAAATATTAGTGGGAGCAAACAAGTAGGAAGGAACAGGGTTGTGTGTGTGTGCGTATTGAGGGGAAAGAAAGTCTTCTGTTCCTTGCATGCTGTAGAGTATCCTAGTATGTATAATGTATGCCTTACTAGACATATGTCTCTGTAAAGCAGTCACGATGCTGTTTGGGGCTCATAAAAATTTGTCGACAGTAGACAGCAAGCTTATATAGTGATGAGGAAGTCAGATCCTTAGTCCTCTGATGAATTAAAGACAGACTTGTTTCTTTCCAATGTTGCAGCACCAAGCACTTAGCTTACAAAAAGGCATGGAGGATCCTTCTTTATATCTGGGCAAAAAATCCCAAATAGTTTGAATGTGGCCCATCATCGCATGCATGTCTGGGAAGCAGAAATATTTAACTAATTTCTCAGAATACACTCTGGTTTTTTTACTCAGCCCTGCTGCCGAGAAAAAGAAGGCCACTTTGCAGAATTTTCTCTGAATATTCATCACCATTTTTGTGTGTGTGGTGGCCTCCATTTTCATTCTCTTACCCCCTGCCCCCCAGTAGCATGCCCTGGAATGGTGCTAGGTCCAGGGAGTGGTGGAAGTTGCAAAATGGTGAACAGGTTGCCAACACAGTTGCTGTTGCTGCCACTTGCAGCTGTAGCAAAAAAACTAAACAAAAAACACTGGAGGGGCAGGGAGAAGCTATGCTACAGCCACCAATAATGATGAGCCCAACCCCCAAGAAATTGTTGGAGAATTTCTCCTTCCCTTGTAGAGATGGAGTGGAGAATTTCAAGAGGCCATTGGTTCACACAGCTCTAGTAAGGAAAGCAGATTTCAAATAGCACCATCCTTCATAAAACATTGCTTATTTGTTAATGTTTTCTTTTTGAAAGGTTATATGTACTGTACAGTGATAGTGAGAAATTCCTTGATATCAGTGGGATTTACAACACAATCCCATGCATATTTACTTGGAGGGAAACAAAAGAACACTGTTCCCTGCAGACGAAAGGCTTGAACACCAGCTTCTAACATGGCAACTTGTTTAAGCATGGAACCTATCCAGGGGAGCACAGAGACCACAAAGAAGAACCTGCTCCTTTCATTCTCATGAGACAGAGCTCATCAGAGTGACCATTTCAGCCATATCTCCCACAGTTCCTTGATCAAATCAAGGGCATAGGGGATTGACCACAATTTTCTAGTCTTCGTATGGGGGCAAATGCAAAAACTCCAAGTTCAGTTCCCCATGAACCTTCAGTGTAAACTGCACAGCAGCAAAGTGTTTTATGGCTAAGGAAGTAGGTTGCTGCTGCTTGAAAAGGTCCACAAGTGAAAACCATGCTGTCTGCGCCTGCACCAACAGAATTCCAATGTTGTTAATAAATAATTTTTTAATAATGTATGTGTTAGACATCTAGAATATAATAAATTGTGCTTTTTAGTGCAATCCTATAGATGTGTACTCAGGATATAATATCCAGTAAGAAAGATCCACATGGCTTACTCCCATGTAGGTGGGATAGGACTGCAACCTTAATATACATGCATTATAAATATGAAAAAAAAATGAGACAATGCAGACTAGACAACTAAAAATTGTCTACTGCTCTGAATAAGTTTAGTCTTATTCTGATCAGAGGTACTTCGGGAGTGTTGTGTTGAATATGCAAAAATCAGTGATCATTTTTGGATTCGCTTACCTCTGCCACCTTTACTGATTGCTTTCAAGTGATTTTCTTCAAGTAATTTCCCATCTTTTAAAATCCATCCTTCAGAACCAGACTGGAGAGGAAAAGGAAAGATTTTGTTTTTAGTGGTGACCTTGTGCTACCAGTTCTCAAGTGGTAGTAACAGGACATTCCATCCCTCTATATGGACATGGGTAACTTGGCTCCAGAATATATAATATTACTCCCAGGAAGTGTCATATTCATGTCCACTGCTTTTAAAAACAATTGGGAGAGGACATGTGCTGCAAGGTTAGAGGCAGGATACAAAGCCTTCGGATAACTAAATAAGATGGAGTGATGGTGGGACAAGCAGAGGATTCCTGAAGCACCATTATTAAATCCTATTCAAAGTAATTAGTTGTTGCTAACCTGTTCCACTGATTTCAGTATGACTTACAGCATAATCCTTTACATGTCTTCTTCAAAGTAAGCCTCACTGTGTTTAGTAAGGCTTGCAGTCTCTGTCATATAAATAAATTTAGCATTATCTGGCCTAGATATTTCATTAATTCCATATTACTTGGAACAAGTGTTATTTAGAACATGATAAAAATGTTAAGAGGAATTCCCATGAGGCAACTAGTTAAAAAAACCACAGAAGGGGATTTATAAGAAAAATAAATTACCACTTGAGCATATGACTGTGAAAAGATTTGCCACTTCTAGTCTATTTTAGACAATTCAAGCTCAATAACACAGTTTCACTGCAAAATAGAAGACAAAGTTTCTGAAAATCTAAGGCTTATGACAACTTGCATTAACATTTAGTACCTTTTTCTTTGACTTTCATACTAGTACACTATGGAAAAGTTTTAAAATCATTGATATTCCACACATATATTGCATAGGGTACAATCAAAGTCACTTACAAACACAATCCTTAATATCCAGTTTTACTAAGTATCTAATAAATATATATCATAACTACTGAAATCCTTCATTAATTAAAAATTGAATCAGTCCAGCAAATCCCTTCTACCAATTCAGTATAAAAGACAGCTTTGCAGCTTAAATCATTCTAGTAAAAATGTTAATGTTTCCAAAGAGACATTCTTATTAAACCATCAATTCCAATAATGTATAGGCTAGATCAAATTTTCATAACTGTTTCCCTGCATAATGCCACATTTTAGATTGTTGTAACGTGCTCTGGGACCTGCTGGTGAAGGGTGAGTAGGAGTAGTAGTAGTAGTAATAATGATGAGATGATATAGGGGTTATACCTTTTAACATTGGTTTAAACCATTTGCAGTGAGACAATTTTGCTCATACCTATACTGGTTGTAACTCAGGAATAGCTCACTGATGGTCCTCCAGGTTTTTAAACCCCAGCTCCCATTAGCCCCAACCAGAATGGTTTAATGTGAAAGTTCTCAGGTTCCCCACCCCTGGTGTAAGCAGCTGGGCTGATGTAGAAGACTATCAATTCAATAGCACCCTTGGTTTAGATTAAAGGTAAAGGTACCCCTGCCCGTACGGGCCAGTCTTGACAGACTCTAGGGTTGTGCGCCCATCTCACTCAAGAGGCCGGGGGCCAGCGCTGTCCGGAGACACTTCCGGGTCACGTGGCCAGTGTGACATCGCTGCTCTGGCGAGCCAGAGCCGCACACGGAAACGCCGTTTACCTTCCCGCTAGTAAGCGGTCCCTATTTATCTACTTGCACCCGGGACTGCTTTCGAACTGCTAGGTTGGCAGGCGCTGGGACCGAACAACGGGAGCGCACCCCGCCGCGGGGATTCGAACCGCCGACCTTTCGATCAGCAAGCCCTAGGCACTGAGGCTTTTACCCACAGCGCCACCCGCGTCCCGTGGTTTAGATTACCTCCCACCCAAACCTGACTCCAAGCCCAGAATCAGTGTAAGAACTGCTCTAGGCTCTTCAAAGTCATACATCCCAAAATGTGTTGAAGGAGGGAAGTTACTCTTACCAAAGTTTATTAATTTTGGGTGGGTAGGCCAGGCAATCATTTTGGGAAATCCAGCCCTTGTCTACCCAAGTCAGATAACTTTGAGAAACTGGTTAAGCGAAGCCTTCTCCATCCTGCAAGAGATGTTTCAATGTGATCACCAACAACCCTTCTTTCCTACCAGTGCTTTCATCCACACTGACTCTCCTATGGGAAAGGGCAGCTACCTTTACTCCTTCTGCTTATGACTTGCCTCAGATAGTATCAAGCAGGCCCATGTTGTAAATCCATCTCGAAGATACCTAGCTGCTTTTCATAAAAACCTATTACGAAGTATGCACAAGTCCTTGGGCGCACTTAAAATTGTGTTCTCAAACACAGACATTGTGTTTAGCTGCCAGATGTTGCTTTGCTGTTAGTTATCTTGTCGGCATCTGTATGTCTTAGGAGACAATAGAGGAGTGTGCCTCTGGGGGTGAAGTCAAACTGCTGTGACTGTAGAAACTGATACAGAAGAGACATGTGTTGTTGCAGCAAGGGCAGACGAAGGTGTCCAGTTTTGCTGCTGCAGATGCACCATGGTGTTTCTTCTCTCTGAGCTCCTCCCAGTGGTTATTCCTCCTCTGGTCACTGCTATGGATGCACAAACTATCTGTCTCCAGGCACTGCTGTCATCTTCAAGGGATTCCTTCATGTTACATTTGCAGACATCTTTGTAATTTAGAGTTCATCTACCAGCGATCCTGGTGCCTGAAGCCAGCTCCCCACAGAGCACTTCTTTGGGGAATCCTACCACCTTCCATTCTGTAGGCATGACCAAGCCAGTGGAGACGTCACTGAGACAGGAGTGCAAACATGCTAGGAATGTGGACTTGGGGGAGCACATATTTGTTTGAGACTGTCCTGCTATGGGGTGCCCCAAATCTTCTTGATGCAACACATGTGGAAGGCGTTGAGGTGTCATTCCTGATGGTTGTAAGTCACGACTCACTTTCATAAAGCAGCATGCTCAACACACAAGTCTGGTAGGCCTTCATCTTGGTACTAGAGATTAGCATCGCATTCTCCTATACCTTTTTGGAGAGGCAAGTCATTGCTGTAACTGCCTTGCCAATACTCATGTCTGGCCAGAGCAGACATTGATGGAGAGGCTGGTTATGGTGGAACCCAGGTAGACTCAATCATCTACCACCTCAAGTGTGTGGTCATCAGTGCTGATGCATGAAATGCTGGCGACATCCTGGTCTTTGTCATGTTGGTGGCAAGGCCACCAACTCTCAGCAGGCTTAGGCAAAATGAGGTAGATGAGCCTCTGCAGAGATTTCTTAGAGTGCACATCATCTGCAAGCAACATATATTGGATAAGGACCCTCCTCCACACTTTTGTCTTGGTGCAGAAACATGCCAGTTTGAACAGACCTCTGTCACTGTCTTCAGTTGAGCTGAAAGCATATAAGTGCAACAGGGAGAAGAATACGCCAAAGAGAGTTGAGGCAAGAACACAGCCTACTTTCACAGTGCTCTTTATAGGGAAGGCATCCAAGGTTGAGACATCATACAGGGCAGTGCCATGCATGTTCTTGTGGAACAGCACAATCAGCTTGTGAAGCTGTCTTATATAGTAACTTTGATGGAATGAAGCTACGCAGCTCAAACACTGTAATGATACTAGACTTTGAATGTCGGATTTATACAGAAATTTACAAGGCTTCTTGAATGGACCAATGTGTCATAATGCTTGACAGCAGCCTCACTTTCAAAGTGGATCTCCTGATCCCCATCCCCCAATATAATTCATTCTAAACTGTACCCTTATAAATGGAGGGAAAACAGTTTTATGTTGGGAGCTCTCAAGCAATCATTTATTTATTTATCTTTTTAAATACTTAACTTTTCAAGTCATAGAGGCTAAAACAATTATATCTAACATATAAGGAATCTGTGTCTGTGTGGTAGTATCTTCTGATCCCAGGTGGCTGTTGACATATTGTATGTTTCAGGCTCTTGCTTCCTGAAGGAAGTGGTAGAACAGTGGTAGCTGATGTAGTGCTGTACAGAAGTTGCTGGACTACAACCCCCATCATCCCTCACCATCTGGACAGCACTACATTGACTACCGCTGGGATGGAAGGAATTCCAGATGAACTTGAGGGCTTGCTGATGGTAAGGAATACAGTATTACAGAAAAAGTCCTCCTGTTTATCTGTGAGCTCCTCAATTAGTTCATAACATCGCCCATGCTCCAGGCTCTGTGTTTCAGAGACTGATGCCACTTGTAGATTTTGGTCCAGTCACAGGGAAGGATGACTTTGAAGATGCCCTCTACTGCATGTTGTTTTTAATTACTAAATGCAAATAGGGCAGAAAGGGGAGTGTAAAGGAGTGAAAAAATAGATATCTGGATGACTGGGTTATGCTATTTTTCTATCTAGCTCATAAGAAATGTATTCATCCATTAGGTTTACGCTCCTCTTTTCAAACCAAGATTGGCCCCAAATTGGGATCAAAAGGGGGACAGGCTGACAATAGCTGCAGCACAGATCTTTGAACTGGAGATTGGCTACAGTTGCATGTGCCTAGGGGATGGCTAATTAACCTGTTCTAGTGGCAATTTCAGGGCTCATTTTATTTATAGGCATCAAATTGTATCCTGAGGAAGTTCTCAATCCAAAAAGGCTGTTCTCTGAGATATAAACACATGAGACAAAACATTAAGAGCAGAATAATGTAAAAGGCATTTTAAAAAAATCCTATGACATGCAAGCTAAAACCAATGCTAGAAAGAAAGGGAGCCACATGCATGTTGATGAATGCTAATTTAGAATGATCTCCTAAATCTGAAAAAGTGAAATGGTTAGCATTACTCTCCTGTCCTGGAAAACACATTGAGAACTCTGCAGTCATTCTAATTGCCATTTACATGATAGATTACATTTGGTGAACCTTTCACCAACTGGGAAATTAATTACTGAGAACTGATCTGGAGAAAAGAGACAAAGTAATTTAACAAATAATGTATTGCAATAATCTTCCACATCATTAGGTACAGGTGTCTCTTGTACAAATGACTTGACTTAATGCAATGCATAACCTTCATTTCAACATAAATTTAAAACAATGAGTTCAGAATTTCTAATGTGCTGTATTCTGGTTCTACTAACAAGACAACTACCACAAGAAACATAAAATCACTTAATGTACCAAGGAAGGATGAACTGTTTGATTACTGCAATCTTTTTCTTGTTGATAGAGGTAA
This sequence comes from Podarcis raffonei, assembly GCF_027172205.1. Lineage (NCBI taxonomy): Eukaryota > Metazoa > Chordata > Lepidosauria > Squamata > Lacertidae > Podarcis > Podarcis raffonei. Next base: position 40,363,141 of record NC_070608.1, read on the forward strand.
CAGAACTTTATTTGCACCACCAGAGATACTGAAAAGCTATTAAATGCTACAATTCTAACCCCACTTACCTGAGAGTAAGCTCTATTAAATACAATAGGAGTTACTTCTGAGTAGGTATGGTTAGGATTGTGCTAAGGAATATAAATGGAAATGTGGATCAAGAGATGCTTTAGATGTTACTTGCAGTCAATTTTTTTTCATTTTTGAGACAGGCTGTTCTGCGAACAGTCTAATGCACAATCCAGGAGATCAAAGATACAAGCCAAAACAGTTTTAGGGACTGGAAAGCTACATTTAGAAACTTGAAAAGCAACTCTCCACAGCATAGATTGTTAAATTCCAGCTCACATGGTATGCTGCTTAGGATACTAGTCAATTACCATGAACAATGACAGTACCTAAAAGTAATTTGTGAACTAGTTTCTGGAGCATAAGAAATTTTTTAAGGAACACAGTCTTTTAGCTATTCAGTCTAGGAATTTGTTTCCAGTATCATAACTAAGCTCAAAGTCCTGTCACACAACAATCTTGTTGTGTACTGAATTTGCAGGCACAGCACAGTAGGAGAGCAGCCAGGAACTAGTTAAGGGAGGTAGTGACTGCTTTTCATTAGCTTCACCTGGCTTGGGTAGTCCTAGCCCAGGTGCCTATATATAGCAGCAGGGCTGGGGGTTTTGTGTGTCTTTCTACTTGCTTGCTGCCATGAATAAAGATGTTGCCATACCACCACTGGCTGGACTCACTATATAATAAATCTGCTCTTGGTTACCCGACCGCAAAGCTGTCTTCAACTCAGCAATCAAATAGTGGAGAGGGTGTTCTTTTGCTGCTATTGTTTAACATTCATGAGTGAGAATCCTTGCTGGTCTCATGCAAATTACTCAGATCTGCCAGATCTGCGGGACTTTCCGCAGGGCCTGCAAGACAGAGCTGTTCCACCAGGCCTTTGGTCAGGGCACAGCCTGACTCCCTCCTTTGGCAATCTTCACAGAACTTTAGCCTAATGGTTGACATCAATTTGAGTTGAATTAATTTTATAATGAAATGATTTTAGAATGTTGTACTATTTTATTGTTCTTAGCCTCCCTGAGCCCGGCTTCAGCTGGGGAGGGCGGGATATAAATAAAAATTATTTATTATTATTATTATTATTATTATTATTATTATTATTAATTATTATCCTTTCTCCCTTCTGCCCATCCCTGTCATAGCCAATGTAGAAGATGGATGTGAAACAGAAAATGGCTTATCATCCCTACTGGAATCTCCATGTTATAGATTTCCATCTGCTTAAAGGCCTAGGTTGGTTTGCATTATACTAAAGCAACAACAACAACAAACTTTCACAAGAGTTGAGCGAATCAATTTTCTGCATAGGTTGCTTTCTAAACTGGATTCCTGATATCCTGAAAGAAGATAAGTGGCCAGAGGAAAGTGGAAAATACATTGATATTTGTCAATTGCAAAAATTCACAATACACAATCCATTCCTACGTTAGATCGCTGAAGATGCAATCATCTTTAATGGCTATAGCATCCAAGCATAAACTGTTATATTGTCATTAGTCAAATGTAGCAACTTTTCATTTTCACAGATGCCAGCTAGTTCTAAATCAAATAATTTTTGTTGCTATGCTGAATGCTGCCCTGTTTGCACACCTGTTTTTGACAGTTCACTTAGCTTTTTTATTTTGTTATACAGGGCCCAATTTTAGGCGGGGGAAAAGAATAACTTTGTACTGTGATGGATTATCTCTTGTACTTTATATGCTATAGATTTGGGCCCAGGGAAATTAAAGTTCTAGTTATTTAAAGAAAGGTTTGTTTAGAAACCATGCCTACCCTGCTCTCCACACATGGCTCCTTCAGCATTCCCCTTAACTGAAAGCAATGGCAGCTACTTCCTTAACGTCCAGCAGGAGAATTATAGTCTCACTCCCTGGTGTGAGATGATTAAGACTATGTCTGTGCAAATCCAGAGATGGGGTATTATGATGCATGTGTCTTCATGATTGTTTTATTACATCTGTGTGAGTGTGAGTTGTATAAGAGTATATAAGAAAAGGAAAATATCTGATGTAATGAGTTTAAAGGTATGGTCTATCAAGAGCCCTGTGCTAATAGCACGTGAAAGACCTGGTAAGCTGTGACCACTGGTTTTTAGCAGCTTTCTGTGCTGTTGGTCCTAAACCAAGTTCAACAGCAGGGATGGGGCATTTGTGGCCCTCTGGATGCTACCAGTCTACAACTCCCATCATCCATGACCATTGGCTATGCTGTCTGAAGCTGCTGAGAGTTGGCAACCAACAACATTTGGAGGGCCACGAGTTCCCTACTGCTGTTCTACAGAATAATTCAGGTACTATTTTAAATTGTAAACCCACTTGGGTATATTGGCAAAATGAAGGCAAATGAATAAATATGAATAATAAATATTAAATAAGTGCTAGTCAAATGTGCTATGTGAAAATTAAACTGTTGCTTCACTTCATCACTACTCAGACTCTATATTCTACAAAATATGTAGACAAGTAGAATCAAACTATAGTACATTCATAAGGGGCACATGACTGTTGGATCTGAACTGCCAACATTTCTTCATATTGATGGTATCTGCCTAATCTTAGATAACACCAACAGAGCAGAAGTTGTGCTTAAAAGGCAAGTTTCTTGTGTTTTGTGTGATCAAACTGATAGCATACTAGTTCAAGGCTTGACTAGATTTTACTGGAAAAGTTGGTCACAGCCAGTGCCCCCTATATATTGGGAGATTGAGGGGGGCAGCGGAAACTGACAAAAGAGCATTAGATATTGCAAGCCTGCTTCCTATTACACAGATAACACCACATTCTACACCAGATTAACTCTGACTAACCTACAGTGACAATTTTTGATAGAATTGTATTACTTGCTGAAGTATACGTGTGTGTATATTTGTGTGTGCGTGCGGACAGGCCCCCATGTTTCTAACAGATTGAACAACCATGTTTTATTTGGGACAAAATTCTATTTGCTATTATTATTATTATTATTATTATTATTATTATTATTATTATTAAAAAAAATTGGCTTTCCTGCACTAAGCACAGTGAGATAATATAAAATTTGTAGCCCTTTTAGTTCTTTTTGATGCGTGCCCTGAAACATTTAAATAAGTGTATAACAGTAACTGCATTGGATGCCACCGAGTGCTGGGAATATAAAAACTCATTGCTCTTCCATTTCACAATTTAATAGGTTTAAAGTATTCAGTTCTAGTACTTTCATGGCTTGACTGCAGATCACCTGTTTCCTCTGCTTCTGTACCAGATTTTTGAATGATACTAGGAGCATTCAGATTGAACTATAACTTAGGAAACCTCCTGCACAGTACCACTGAAAACAGACAATTGTCCTCAGTTTCCATGCCATCCAAAAGCAGTGATGATGTCAGGGAAGTGTGTGTATGTGTGTGCAAAACAACAGCAATCCACACACTCCTTCAGTGATATACAGGTGGGATGAATTTTTGTTCTTGAATTGGATTTATATACTTCAGGAATTTTTCAGATGGTTTGTTTTTTGTTTTTCAAATATATTAAGGGCTTACCATTAAGCAACCAGGGCAGCTCCCAACTGGTGGCCACCATTTTCTTTCACCTGAGGGAATGGCAGAGTGCCTATTACTTCTTTGTCAAACATGGAAAAGGGCATGCAAATATGTTCTCAACACCTGTAAATCTAGCAATAAGCCCTGGGTGCAGAATAACGTATTATATACAACTGGGTACTCAGTCTTCAGACTTTTCTCATACACTTTTTCTGACCCTTCTCTCTTTTTTGAAAAAAAAATGTTTACCCACCCTTTACCATAAGGTCTCAGAGTGAGTTACAACAATAAAATATACAATTATAGGACATTTGGAGGGTATGGCATATCCCGCCCACATAGGCCCTCCACATCTTGCACTACCATAATTTCCAAATCATGCAGGCTTGGAGAAGATGCTCCTTGCTTCAGAATTTCCCATCTAGCACATGGAGGGTGGCAAAGCTGGCTGACAGAGAAGCAAAGGAAATGGTGGGGCCAGCTAGCACATTCCTACTTTCCCTTCCTGCAAATGGATCATGTGAGGGATGGCCTCTTCACAAGGATACCTCCATCATTCAAATGGCTGTTTTTAGTGATAGATAAGAACGTGGGTGGGACGTGGGTGGCGTGGGTGGGATGCGGGTGGCACTGTGGGTTAAACCACAGAGCCTTGGACTTGCTGATCAGAAGGTCGGCAGTTCGAATCCCCGTGACGGGGTGAGCTCCCGTTGCTCGGTCCCTGCTCCTGCCAACCTAGCAGTTTGAAAGCACGTCAGAAAGCGTTTCAGAGCTGCGGCGGGGAAGGTAAACGGCATTTCCATGTGCTGCTCTGGTTCGCCAGAAGTGGCTTAGTCATGCTGGCCACATGACCCGGAAGCTGTACGCCGGCTCCCTCGGCCAATAAAGCGAGATGAGCGCCGCAACCCCAGAGTCGGTCACGACTGGACCTAATGGTCAGGAGTCCCTTTACCTTTACCTAAGAAAAACCCTGCAGCTTATAGCCAAAAGTATTCTGAAGCATGAATTATGTCTTCGTTATCACTTACATCAAATAAATGTTAAATAACAGGCACAGAGCAAAGGTCCTGTTAAATTACAGGGCAGAGCAAAGGTTCAAGGACTGGCCGACATGTGTAGTAGCTTCAGGCCACATTAGCCAATCTACCAGTGATGGCTAAGAAAATGTCAGGAAATTAACAAGTCAGCACAATTACTTTATAAGGAAATATTTAGGTGAAATATCACAGTGAGCATTTTCCAAAGTACAGTATGCTTCTCTCTCTCTCTCTCTCTCTCTCTCTCTCTCTCTCTCTCTCTCTCTCTATTACTCAATAGTGGCATTCTGTACAACTTCTTGCACTTCTCAGTAAAATTTGTCTACTGAACAAGATCAAAGAATTTAGTTTTAATGTATTACATCTTTCTCCCTCACACACAAATTCACTACGATGGTTTTACAATGGTACCTCGGGTTACAGACACCTCGGGTTACAGACTCCGCTAACCCAGAAGTATTACCTTGGGTTGAGAACTTTACCTCAGGATGAGAACGGAAATCACGTGGTGGTGGCACAGCGCAGTGGGAGGCCCCATTAGCTAAAGTGGTACCTCAGGTTAAGAACAGTTTCAGGTTAAGAACGGACCTCCGGAACGAATTAAGTTCTTAACCCGAGGTACCGCTGTATTAATTTTTTTAAAAAGCAGCTTTATTCTGTAGGCTGCTCTCTTTAAACACCACAGATTCCCTGTTATTGTCACACAAAAGTCTGAGAGGAATCACATGCATTAATATTTAATTATCTTCTGCTTACCAGAGGAATTTTCAACATCCTCCCCCGCTCCAAGCAGCCCTCTTCACATTACCATTACCTCACAACATTTCATATCCAATATGGGAAGAAAAATACATAAGCATTTGGTTTCAAGCTGACACAAATGTCCTATGAGGGGGTTTCTTGTCCATGATATAAGTTATGGTCACTAAGAAGGAAAAAGTGTGGGTGACCATAATTCCTTGCCCGCTGAAATATATTATCATTACAATACACCAATGTAAAGCAACAAGAAACATGTAAGTCAAATATACCAATAAACAACAAGTTAAAAGAGAAAAGGTTTCATTAAAAAGTCTGGGAGGATAAAAACATGGCACTGAAAGGACGATGGTGTTGGTGCCAAGTTGGCCTTCTATGGGAGGGAATGCAGCAAATGAGGCATCATCACTGAAAAGGCTCTCTTTCTGGTCATCACCCACCTAGGCTTGGATGGAGAATGCTGGAGGAGTGTCTCCCAAGGTGTTCCTTCTGGTATGTGACTTCAGGCTTTTGAATTGTGCTCGGAAACAGCCTGGAAGCCAGTGTAGTTCTTCCACTATGGGTGAGAAATACCCCCAACTGCTGATCCCAGTTAACCACCAACCTAACCCTCATTCAGCTTTCCTACAATGAATGAAGCACCATGGAGCGTGTGTTCAGCCAGTCTCTCTTCAGTCTTTGTGACAGAATTTGGCAGGGTAAAGAGAGGGGGCAAGGCAACGGAGCCCAGATTATAAATTTCCATTTTAAAAAATTTGCTGTTTTGCTGTTCAGTTGCTCTTTCTTCTCCTTTCTCCTACTGCCTCTTATAGTTTGAACATGCCCAATTAAACATGATTGGATGACAGAACTGGGCACTCTCCACCTTTTCAGGTTCAGGGCTGAACTTATCTCATTGTGGTGATGGTTGAGTAGATGTATTTCTTTGTGGAGTGTTGAAGAGAGGGTAACTGGTGAAGGTGAATTACTGAACAATTCCCCACATTCCCACCCTCCATGTGATTGGCAGTGGCCACAGTCCAATGTTCTAAGTGTCCTCCTCTTCTGAAAAAGTTTTTTCTCTCAAAAACTTTGAAAAGGTAGGAAAAAGAGGTTCCAGATAAGTTTCCATTCTCCTAATGACCCATTATGGCATGTTAGGTGAGGAACACGTAGTGCTCTTTCTGGGGTAGTTTGTCCACCTTGGTCCCCACCCTGAACTCAGCTCTCACCTGTGGCTCCTAGAAGCTGTCAGCATGCGACAGCAGCCACACTTTGGGAATGGCTTTCGCTGGCCAGCTAAACCAGGTGAGGGTAACCAATGGGTCTCAAACCCTCAGTGGTTTAAGGACTTCCCCCGCAACGAAAGCTCTGGCAGATTGAGCGGATGAGACTAATAGTGGGTCCAATAGTCAAGAAGACGGTTTCTGAACGTGCTGTAGAAGGAAGTGAGGAGCAGGTGCAGTTTGTCAACCTAGGAAAGTAGCTCATCTAGGAGAAGGATGACTGATCCTAAACCTCCACTGCCTTGTGGGATATCTTCAGGAGAAAGAAAAGCTAAACGCTACACAAATCCGGAATGGAGTCCCTAAGATAGTTGGGTGGCACCTTGTATGCTTCCTTCTGGCACCTTCTGCAGGCATGCTGGTGCCAAATGTATTGCTCTGCTTTCCTTTGGACCACATCAGTGAGGCTGAGAGGGGGCTCTTATCGTCTGGGCAGCCCAGGACCTCCATACGCACTGCCTAGGATTGCACCATGGAAGGTGTCTTCAGTGCTGCAACGCAGTGGTTTGACACATTCCATTGTCTCTCAAGACAGGAGGATGCCAACAAATGCCCCACCCAACAGTCTCTTGAGTATATCTGGCCTTGGGTACCTGTGTCCTCCCTAGTTGCTGAGAGATCACAGCCAGGTTTACTTCTGCTTTAGAGAGGAATTAACACCAGCAATTTGCTATAGAAATGTAATAGCATACACATTTTGCTATTATACTGAAAGTTATCCACAAAGCATGCATTAAAGTGTTAAAATCAAGCTACCGAATGGTGAAGGAACTCAGTTTGAGTGACATGAAGTCCTGGCATTGGATCAGCTGCTCAGAGACTTTGGTAGAATAACAGCTGCCCCTCTGCAACTTATCATTCTCCATCAGTGTCACGGTCATTTCAGGAACCTGCTGCAGACATCTTGCCTGCTGCATGCCATAGAAATGGGCATATTATAGATTTTCTAAGAACCTGATTAGATTTTAATGATCCCTATGGAACTTTGAGCATGCTGTCCTTCAATTGTCAGGAGACGATGGCTAGCATTCTGATTGAAGCAGGCAGAGAGGAGGGGTTGATCTTGTTTTGTTGTACATCTGCACCAGTATGCTTAAAACAGATAAGAAAATGGGGGGGGGGTGTTACTTCATAGCTACTTGGCACAATATAGGAGCCAGGCTCAATGTGATGCAGGTGACAAGTGCCAGACTGCAGTGTAATTTCACTGATGAGATTCTAGGGACAGAAATGTTATCCTAAGGATATTGTTTTTTCCCTATAGCTTCATAATGCATCACCTTCCTTGATCTTTTCCATTTCTCAAATAGATTTTAGCAACGTGTGTGTGTGTGTGTGTGTGTGTGTGTGTATGCACACATATGACCTTTATTTCCATACATTTTGGGATTGTTACACATCTATTCTGCAGTATACAAGCATTTCACTGGCTCTTCTTTTATTCCTAAATTTAACCCTTCATTATGTATAGTTTGCTAAATAGAAAACCTGTTATATGGAAAGCACAAAGGCAAATCACTATAGAAATGTGGCACGACCTGCATTACATTCAATCAACCAACCAGCTAATTCATAAAGAGCAGATAAATGGAATGTGGTTTAATAGCACTGCTACTCCTTACTTTAAATTGTCCAGGTATTACACAGAAAACCTACTCTCACATAATAGGTAGGTACTTATTCTAAATGTAGTGAGATTTGACTTGTTTCTTCCTTGACAAAAAGTGAGTCAGCAACCTTGTAATGCATAATTTAACAAAAACATGTAATTGCCTGGTGAAACAGCCACTGTCTCCCATGCATGCAACATTAATTTGAGCACAAATAATATTAGCAAAAGAGCTCTGACACATAATGCTACAAATGTTTGATAGGAAACCTACAGAATTTGTAGTAAGAGGCACTTACGTTACTCACCTTTCTGGATTCAATTAAAAGAAAGAACAGAAACAAGTTAAAAAAATAAGGCTATTTACTGAGAAATGAATTTAACTTCCGATTGGTGAACAATCCAATTGTGATGTATTTTTTATTTATTTATTCATCCACCCATTCACTTTATACATTGATTAGCCACAATTCAAAATCCATTTTTCCCCCAATGGCAAATTCAAACAATTTAAAACAATTTGAGAATGTATCAGACCTATTTGAAATGATCACAGCCATAACAGCAGGAGGAAAAGGCATTTCAGATTAACATATTGATGCAAGGGGCTATTGTACATTAAACCCCCTTATGAAAAGCAATCCTGACCAAAAACCATTTTTAGACTGTCTAAACACTACCAAAGAGGATACTGTTCATACAAATTTCGGAAGGAAGTTCCATAGATGTGAAGTGACTGCAAGTAATTCCTGTCCCTTGTATCTGCCAGTCTGACTTCACTTCCCGGGGTGGGGTGGGGTGGGCGACATAAGCATGGCCTCTGTTGCTGGCAGGTAAGGCCGCCAAGAATTTATAAGGCAATTCTAATTTTGCTGAAGATTCTCTTAGAATGGCCAAACTTATCAATCTTCACATATAACTCTCTTGACTGTAAATATTTAGCATAACAAACACGGGCTAAAATATGTTTCCCAAGATATAATTTTTGTAGGACTCTGCAATGATGGCTTAAAAAGGAATTCTCATGAGCCAGTTTTTTGTTGGTTGGAAGGATGGAAGCAAAAAACAAATATATTTTTTCCTACTTGGAAAGTACTCTGGAAAGTACTCATGCACCTGTGTCTGGTCCTCAAAGTTATTTTTGTATACAAGTTGTGGAGCTAATCAGATGTTAGGAATGTAGGAAGCTGCCATGTACTGGATTAATCCATGAGTCCATGTAACTCAGTATTGTCTATGTTGACAGGCAGTGCACACTTTGGGACAGAATTTCCCAGCGATCACTGGAGATTCCAGGGCTTAAGCCTGGGATCTTTTGTATTCTAAGCTTGTGCACTACCACGTCCCTAAGATTGCCTTAAGGTTGTCTCAAGATTGCCTTAGAATTACAGCTGGAAGCAGTCCTGTAGGCCATCTATTCCAATCTCTGTTTGATGCAGGAAATCCAGAGCTTTACAGCATCAATGTGACATGAAGGTTGGCAACATCAACCCTACAGTGTGGAAATCCTGTTGACAGACAGTCAGGTCATGTATCCATAGCAATGACTACAGAAGGATTGGCCACTGGGAGGAGTGTGGACAGAAGAAACACCATGGTGCATCTGCAGAGCAAAACTGGATGCTTTCATCTGCCCCAGCTGCAAGAAAACATCTCTCCGATATGGGTCTCTACAGTCACAGCAGGTGCTGTAACCTTCCACCTGTGACTTCACCCCCAAAGGCACACTCCTCCATTGTCTCCTGCGACAGACCAACAGCATAAGCACATCTAATTAGTATTCAGTTCTGACAGTGACCAACCAGATGCCTATGGAAAGCCCACAAAGACATGAGCAAAATAGCCTTTTCCTAACTATGCATTAGGTGAAACAAGTGCTTCTTTTTGTCTGCCCTGAAGCTTACACTGTTCAGCTTCTTTGGGTGATCCTGGATTCTAATGTAATGAGAGGAGTGGGAGGTGGAGACATCTCTATGTTTTCCCACATCATCCATAATTTTATACACCTCTGTCGTGTCTATCATATCCATCTCTGCAGTCAGAGCAGGCATTTTGATTCAGTTTGACTTCACCCCTGGAGGCACATTCCCTTGTCATTTGAGACATCAACAACATCAACAAAAAGGGCACTTTGAGTACCACTGAAAAAGGTGTGTTCTCCCTTTATAGGCAACATTTGCCACTAGCCATCCTTCACATGAGTGGATTGAATATAAATAGGAATGGGGGAGAAATTTGATTCAGTTTGCATTTGAGCCTACCTAATTCATACTTTTCCAAATAATTTGTGAATTGAAACACAGCCATCCTTTGGGGGGGAAAACACACCTCTCCAAACTTTGATGCAGTTTTCCAGCAATTAATGTGTACAGAAATGCAGGTACTAGTGTAAAGTGTGTATGCCTGTGTGTGTGTTTAAATGAAAACTAATGTAGAGAACTGAACTTAAGATTGGAGAATTGAGAAACACAGATTTGCACATCCCTTGGCAAAACTGAGATATCCATATGGTTGTAGTATAAACTTCAATTGTTGCTCAAGGGACCTCTAGTTTCACATACTGGAAGGAAAGAGAGGCAGCTCATGTTACTCTACAGTTGTATAGGCTGCAGAGCTTTAAAAAAAATAGTGAAAGATTGCTGAAGTACTTTGTGTTTATCTACTGAACATTTTAATTAGCTAGCTAGACTGTGTGTGCTAATGAAGAACATTTACAATCAAACACACTGTGGGACCAGCAGCAATACTTTGAAACCTGGTGGGATAAGACTCATGACTAGAATGTAGAAACTGAGAGGGTATGACCTATTCAAAAGGAATAGACCCAAACAAAAAGGGAGGAGAAGTAGCATTATATGTAAGGGATGTGTACACTTGTGAAGAGATCCATGACCTGAAACATGGAAGGCAGGTTTAGAGTATATGCATAAAAATTGTAGGAGAGGGAAACAACAGTGACCTTACTGTGAGTGTCTGCTGTAGACCTTCAAGCCAGACTGAAGATTTACATGATGCCTTCCTAGAGCAGATTACCAAACATTCAGAGAGGAGAGATATAGAAGTCATGGGAAACTTCGACTACCCTAATAGCTTTTGGAACTCAAACTCAGCCAAGAAAGTAATGTCCACCAAATTCCTAAATGGCCTCTCTGACCATTTCATTTCTCAAAAGGTGGAAGAAGCAACATCATCTGTCTTGGACCTGGTCCTCACAAAGAAGGAGGAACTGCTTAACCAAGTTGAAGTACTGGGAACATTGGGAGAAGTGAGCATGTCTTCTTTGGTTTCATGATACAGAGGCAAGGGAAAGCTACATGTAGTCAGACACGAACCCTGGTCTTTAAGAAAGCTGATTTCAAAAAAGCTTAAGGAACTACTGAATGAGATCCCATGGCCAGAAATTACAAGCTTGGTGGATCAGGGTAATGCTGCGGATGTAGTATATCTTGATTACAATAAAGCTTTTGACAAAGCCCCCCCCCCATTATATTCTTGCAGAGAAACTGGTAAAATGTGGGCTGGGCAAGGTAACTGATAGGTGGATTTGTAGCTGCTTGATTGCACCTCATCATCCTGGAAAAAAGTGACCAAGTGAGGTGCTGCAGGGTTCTGTCCTGTTGTTGTTCAACATCTGTATAAACAACATGGGTGAAGGAATTGAGAGAATGCTCATCCAATTTGCAGATGACACCAGATTGGAAGGGGTAACTAATGCTGCAGAAGACAGAATCAGGATTCAAGATGACCTTAACAGATTGGAGAACTGGGCCCAAACTAACAAAATGAATTTCAGTAGGGACAAATGTAAGGTTTTACACTTAGAGCAGGAAGAACCAGATGCACAAATATATAATGGGAGACTCCTGTTTTGCCAGTATGAAAAACATGTGAAAAGGATCTAGGGGTCTTAGCATACCACAAGATTAACATGAGTTGACAGTGTGATGCAGTAGCAATAAAAGCTAATGCTATTCTATGGTGCATTAACAGAAGTATAGTGACCCAATCAAGGAAAGTCATAGAACCACTTTATTCTGCCTTAGTCAGACCACATGTGGAGTACTGTGTCTAGTTCTGGGCATCACAACTTAAGAAGGATATTGTCAAGCTGGAACATGTGCAGAGGAGGACAACCAGGATGATAAAGGGTCTGGAAACCAAGCCTTATGAGGAACGGTTGAGGGAGTTAGGCATGTTTAGCCTAGATAAGCGGAGACCAGGGGCAGACTTTGGTAATCTTTCACAATATAGCACCCTGTGTGAGGCCCAAACTTGGTGCCCCCAAGTGGATCTTCTAAATTTGGAACCCCCTTGGCTCAGCGCCCAGTACAGAGGAACTGCCCGCACCACCACTGGAGAAGACTGACAGGAGATATAGCCATCTTCAAATATCTAAAGGGTAGCCACATGGAAGATGGAGCAAGCTTATTTTCTCCTGATCCAAATGGTAAGACTCAAATGAATGGCTTCAAGGTTACAAGAAAGGAGATTCTGACTCATCATTAGGAAGAATTTTTTGATGGTAAGAACTGTTTGACAGTGGAACGGACTCCCTCAGAAGTGGTGGACTCTTCTTCATTGGAGATTTTTAAGCAGAGGTTGGCTGGCCATCTGCCATGGATGCTTTAGTTGAGATTCCTGCATTGCGGGGAGTTGGACGAGATGATCCTCAGGGTCGCATCCAGTGCTACAGTTCTATGAATCTATGATTTGCTCTCGCAGTAATACAGTAAAACAAACAATACAATCAATCCTCTGTAAAGCTCAAAGACCAAACTACATGCTGTACAAATATGAACTGACAACTTGCATTACGTGCTCAATCATGGATTTTTAAAGTATAAGGTATGAAGGACCCAAAGTGTAACCTAATCAAATATAAAGGAACACCATATATACTTCTGTGCAATAGTTAAAGCCTCCATCCAGATTCTGCAGTGTTATTTATGGCTCATCTTTCTCACTTTGTTTCTCTCTTGTGCTTTCCTTTCAAAGGTACTTCGGTGATTTAGTGAAGAACCACCAAAAATACCAGCTAGAGACTAGTATTTTTTATATAGAGAGCTGAACTTGATGCCATATTTTGCAAGACTGCCTTTAGTTGACAGACTAAACATTTTGAGAGGGGGAAGTGACATTTAATCTTTACTCCCAGGAATAAAGAAACACTTAATTCTGCATGTGATACAAAGTTTTTTCTAATCACTTAAATTTAGGCTCCAGAGATAGCATTGTGTGTGTGTATGTGTGTGTGTGTACATATACATACATACATACATATACACATACACAAACACAAACACACACCAAGTTATGGAATCCTAACATTGCCCAGAGATCCTTCTTTGTGCCCCATGACTAATGGGGGATAGGGAACAGTGTTCCAGTGGGGTGTGGTACAACCATGGACTCATCAACCTTTCTCCTCTGGTCTGCTCCTGGGCCATCAATATAGGCCCACTCTGCTGCTTTGGCATTGCCACTGCTGATTTCCTTGTCTGCCCTCTCTTATCATCATCTAGTTCTACTGTCTCTTGCAGTGTTGTGGATGAAGGTCAGCCAGTAGTTAATGGGGCTGGGAAGGAAGCTTGCTCACAGGGACAATTGGGCCTGGCACTATTGGTGTTTTGCCTACCTCATAGCAATACGGGGGGGGGGGTGTAGCATATTTGAAGCTCTCACAACTTTGTTGAAGGTAGGGAGGCATTGGGCCAAATCTATAGTCAGGTTACAAAGGTGGTGGACACCCCACTTCCTGCTGGGAGGAACCCCCAGAGCACTGCATTCTGAGGTTGTGTGAGGAGCCCTCAGGATTCATGCTTGAAAATCATGGAACTTCCTGAAAGTTGTCCCATTTTCCAGCTTTTAGAATCCTCCCTAATCAGTGGTGACCTCCTGTCACCAGTATCACTCTGACTTACAAAGAAGGAGAGGGGTGAGGTGCGAACACAAGAGCAGGGGCACAGGATTGGCTCTGCTGATCTGTTTGCACCGCACCAACCTCACCCTTCTCCCTCCCAGTAAGCCATAGTGGCACCTGTGACAGGAGATCTAGTAACTGCCACCAGTCCTCCTCTCCAACCATTATTGCCTAAAATATCTTAGTAGGGGATGTGAATGGTCCAAAATATCATGGGTATGTGGTTCTTATTTCCCAAATTTCAGCTTCATGTAGACAAGAGTTATTATTATTACAAGACTAAACCTTTATTGTTTTGATTTTATAAGCAAGTACTTACTTAAGCATTCAGGAAGCCAGAATTCAGTATTACTATGGGCAACAGGAATAAACTCTTGTACTGGATATAGTTCCAAAAATAAAGATGCACAAATTCTTTTCTGATTATTGCAAGTGTTGCTATTAATCTCCTAGGAGGAGAGAAAAGATGGGAGCCTGCATTTCCCTTCACCTCTCACTTCCTACTCAATTTCCTGGGCTTTTTTTAGCCTTCAAAGTCTGACTTCAAATGATTCCATAGATAAACAGGCTATTTTTATCTTTGACCTCCCACTCTTCAGGAAGCTTTCCAAGTTGTCCAGGAAAAGTTCCTCCCAATACGCTCTTGTATAACAAAATTGGCAACCTAACTTAGTTCAATCAATTTAGCATATATAATGAAGCATTGCACAGCAGTTAACATGCTTATCAACTTGTGAGAGCAAATTATTGGTGAAACATTGCATCTGAAAGATTTAGTTACACATCATATTTGCTTTTCATTTCCATATACTTTACATATCACTAACTGATCCAGAGTTCTTGGATGAAAATTATATTTCTTTTTTTAAGTATGCCACCATAAATTTCCCAGTAATAACAAGCACATGCCTCCAGATTTTAATGTCAGCCTATGATAGTCCAGTGTTTCCTGTGTTGTCCTGCAGTGTTTTATTCAGATCTCATTTGGCATGATTTTTAAAATCATAATAAAAATATAGAAATAACTATAAAATTCAGCTGCAGTGGCAGTCTGTATGCTTTGGGCAGGAAAAGCACAACAGAGTTAACATTTCTTATTTGCTTTTTTCAGCCCATGTTAATTAGTGCCAACTGAGTAATTAGTGATAAATAGTCCTTTAGTTGTTCCTTGAATAGCCCCTTAGTTGCCCAAATATTGACTTCTGTTCCCACAAAAGAGAGAAGAGGTTTTAATTACTGTTTTGCTCTCATTAATATTTTTAATTTTTAATAGCAAAATGATACTATTTTTCTATAAAAATGAAAATGCAAGGAAATGTATATCTAGAGCCCTACCACAAGGAACCATAAGTTATTCGAGGGATAATTGCTCAATGGCATATATAGAAACAGCTTGGATAGTTGACATGATTGCTCCGGAGTGTCCTCAACCTCTTAGTAGAGCCTAGGCAGCTCTGGGGTATACCGGATGTTAGGGCAATAAAGCAAGCTGGGAAATAACTTGAACACAGGTGAAAGAAAATCTAGATTTCTGACAAATCCAACCAAAAATTGGGATGTACTCACAAGTGAACCAAATTAGTGGCAATAACTGGGATTTATAATTATTGTATAATTATAAGTAATGTATTATTGTATAATTATAATTAATGAATAACTGGGATATATATATATATATATATATATATATATATATATATATATATATATTTCTCAGTGACTGGTTATTTCCAGTTTTGGAACACCAGCATATGTTCCCCACATTCTGGCCTAACAGGAGAAAAACTGCCCAGGCATAGAGCTGGAGAACTGACATTTCCTCCAACATGAACATATAAGGCTTTAAAACACCCTTAGTCATCAGTACCATCTTCATCCTTTTTCTTGTATAGCACTGATGAGCTACCAAGAAGCTTCCATTGCAAGCCTGATGCTACTGAGGTATTATCAGAAGATGAATGCCTGGGTTGCTTGGTGGCTGGCACATAGTTTGTTATAATTATGAGAGCCAGTGGTGTAGTGGTTAGAGTGCTGGACTAGGACCAAGGAAGCCAGGGTTCAACTCCTCACTGTACCACATAGCTCTTTGGGTGACCTTGGGACAATCACTATCTCTTAGCCTAAACTACATCACAGGGCTGTTGTGAGGATAAATTGAAGAAAGGGAGAACCACGTCTACCACCTTGAGAGCCTTGGAGGAAAGATGGGGTATGAATGAAATAAACAAATATTTTACTTCCTTTAAAAATGTAAACTATCCACCATTTGAAAATATTGTGGCAGGGTACAAAAAAGAAATGCATACAAAATTAAAGCTATAAGAATATATTAAATACTGTTGCCCTGATGATTAGATATTTTATGGTCTGGGACATTATTTCCAGAATCGCCACACACCTTGTCATTTAAAACTAATTCTTTTTTAAAAAACAAAACAAAACCCAAAAACAAAAACAAAAACCTAAATCCAACCTTTTGACCATTCCTATGGGGCACTTCAGGCAAAGGAAGGAAGCTGGTATGGACAACATCAGGACCTACTCCATTTGGACTGTCTCCCTGACTCACCAAGCCAATTTCTAGGAAGTGCTCAGTAGAAAGGAATTTCTTATGCCTGTTCCTGACTCCCAATGGGGCTAGTTGTTTTGCTTTATTCCAGCACATGCTTCTTGGCGCATCTGTTGTATTTTATTGTATTTTATAAGTGCTGTTAGCCGCTTTGAAGGCTCAGAAAGTGGGATCTACTTATACTAAATAAATAAATGAGGCCTTAATATATAAGCCATGTTTCAACCATGTGGATTGTTCACTATATCACAATTAAAAATGCATGCAATCCTCAGAGTGGCCTACACATTTCTCTTCTGTGAACTCCTCCTCTTGTTATGCTAACTTCATTGTGCCAAATGGTTTCTTTGATTAGACAATTGTGTATGACAAAGCTTCTATTAATGTCCCAACAAAGAGGGTGATGGCATGAATATAAGCAGAATTCTAATTTCTGTTATGAGGCCCCATTCTCCTTCATCCTCTTACCTACCTGCTTTCTCTCCGGATGACTACTATTGTTCATATTCCTGTGAAGAAATAGCATTATAAACCAAGATGCTTCATCTTAAGAGATCAAAGCTTTAATATAAAGCTCTTCTTTTCAGTATCTTTTTATCCTGGTGACATCAAACTCATTAGCAACTCTATGTTACTTCTATAAAAAAGCACAATTTAGCTTGTAATGAAACCTGGCAAAAATAAGCGATCCAAAAATAGCCATCTAATGAAAGTAAGCCTTTTGCTGAATCAGTTAAATGAATGTAGGGACCTACATTTTTGTGTTATTCTGGTAGCTGAGGTATATTACACAGAGCTATTAATTTTTTAAAAAAAGTAATTTTGATGATAACTTTTATTCTGACCATTATCAATGGATATTTCCAAGACCTTGATAAGACTATTCTGTTTATTTTTTAATTGATATATACAGAGATAATTGATACAAATAATTCAACTATTTCTGTGAAGTTAACTGACTGGTGGGATCAAGGGATACAGGCTGAATTACTTCAGCAGGATCCACATATTGCTCTGGAGAAAGCAGTATGTTTATTGCAAAACTAGCACTGCTGTGTGTTTGTTAGTAGGAACAGAGGCATATGATTTATTAATTAATTGATATTTATACCCTACTCTTCTTGTGGAAAGCACAACTCAAGAGCAGCTTGCAACTTTTAAAAAGGCAACTTCAAAACAGTAAATCAATTTAAATATCAATAAAAGCAGTTAAAATCAAGTCATAAAAACATCATTCCCCCCCCCATAAACCCAAAGGCTTCTGGAACAAAAATGTTTTATGCAACCAGCAGAAAAAAATGTTGAGGAAAGCTGCTAGCTGCTTCAAATGCCAAGGTGTCCTACAATCCCTGAGAAGGGCCTCTCTCTTGCCACACTCTATGGGAGACACAGAGATGATTTGTCCTTCTGGTCTTGGGAAGCAAGCAAGATGATATGGGAGAAGGTGGTCCCCCAAGAAAGCCATTTAGGACACTAAAGGCAATCACCAACACTTTGAATTGTGCCTAGAAGTACCGGTAAATTGGAATTACCTCAGGAATGGACAGAACAAGCTCACCAGCCTCAGCTGAGCAAAGGCATGTGTGGCTACAGCTGCCAACTGGTTATCCAAGTCTAAAACCAAATCCAGACGCATTCCCAGAATGCTCCCAAACCAAGGAGAGTACTTCCCCATCCAAAACAGGCTGACTCTTTATTCAGGTCGACCTTCTTCCTGAGCACCTCTGTCTTACCTACGAAGGAAACTCTGTGTCATGACAACTCATTTACATCAACTATCATACCATTCACACTACATTCCATTTTTAGCAAATACCAGAAGCATCATCATTTGTTCTGGAGCTCTTTTAAATTCAATTTTGTGCCTTTATTGACAGGTTTGGCATTTAAAGCCAAGAGCAACCATAATGTATTTATTATTGTAATAAATGTTTTCCCATTCCAGTTAAACTGATGCTGTGAGAATAGACTAATTCAGCACCATTTGCTATGTGTTCCATTGCCACCTAGGAAAAACAACCCTGAAGTTTAATGTTATACCTATTAGCTGGGTTGGGCACTTGATAATAGTTGAT
This sequence comes from Podarcis raffonei, assembly GCF_027172205.1. Classification (NCBI taxonomy): domain Eukaryota; kingdom Metazoa; phylum Chordata; class Lepidosauria; order Squamata; family Lacertidae; genus Podarcis; species Podarcis raffonei. Next base: position 40,381,964 of record NC_070608.1, read on the forward strand.
TAGCCAACTTTAACATTTTTAATAGCCTCTGTTTTTATTTCCTGCCCATTCAGGTCTCTGCTCCAGGTTGCACAGCTGACTCCTCCAAAACCTCCACTGCGTTAGAACAAACAAGAGTGATTTATCAAAGCCCTCCATGTCTGGCTGAAAATGAGGAGCCAGCCATCTGAGGCTAAAATACAGATGTTGATAGAGTGGAAAACAAAAGTACAATGTAAGGAAATTCTGTCAATGCCCTTGCTTAGCAGTTTGAAACCTGAATTTTGTTTTGCCTGACATTTTTGTGTGTGAAGAGTCTTCTGAATTATACATTGCAGGCAGATGCAGTGATAAAGGGTAATAAGTCTACCACCCTAGAAAACTATAAGTAAATAAATCAAAATCTCTCTTCCTGGAGACTCCTTCATGCACTCTTGCATAGATAGTTCCTTTCTGCTTTCTTTAAGCCCTCGGGCTCCTCATTCACTCCTGACTTTCCTTTTTCTTCAGTTGGCCCCAGTTTGTAACACCAACATCTAGAATCTTAAACCCTGTTGTGCCTCTCTTTAGTAGGCTGAGGCAAACTATAGAAACAGAAATATTTTTTTCACTTTCAGGAAATCTGACAAGCACCCCATTCTGTTTCATTTCTCTAGCCAGCTTGATTTCAAATTGAAAGGTAAACAGTGGGGTCAGCTGCCTTCATCAATAATGGGAGACACCCCCCCCACCCCTCATCTAATTATTCACCCACAAGTTCGCCAGAGTGGCATAAGAGAAAGGCAAATGCATAGGGGAGCTGCTTGAAAGGTCGAGACTTCCACATCCATGAGAGCTTCTCTCTACTTGTTAATATGGTTTTTATAGTGTGATTTTGGGTTGTGAACTGTCCTGAGATCTGTGGATGAAGGGCGATATAGAAAATTTAATAATAATAATAATAATATAATATATTTGTGTGTTTAACAAAGTAGCCTCCTTTAAGAAGATCTCTCTTTGCCTCTCTCCACACCACCCTCCCAACTTCTGCCACTTACATGTGCCAACTTTGTCACAATTACTGATAGTTAATTTCAGTAGCTTGTTCACAGGTGGGAGGGGAAATCTGTCAAATTGTTTCTCTCAACTTTCCATCTTTGGTTCTACACATTTCTGTTAAATATAATTGTACACATGGAAATTGTACACTAAGTTCTGTTAGTAAAGCTTTTGAACCATAGTTTTGGACTGGACAATTTTTATTTCAAGAAGTTTTTATTTATGCACATTTGGAAGCAATAGGACATTTATAACCTCTCCCAGAGAGCTGTGCACACCCTCCTGTGTATACTCATGCATGCACAGTCCTCAGTGAACTCTTTAAAAAACACACAAAAACCTAATGTGGATTTCTGTATGCCACTAGGTTTTCTCAGGTATGCAGAAGCTGCTGGTTTGTTGACAGGAGACAAGTTTAAAAGCTGCAGACTTGGGTCTCAAATAGGTTATTCTAGTAAATGTTTAACATGTTGATCTGGTAACATCCTCAGAGCAAACCACCAGGGTTAGAAGTGATGTAATGTGATGCTAAAGGAGGCAATTCCTCCTCCCCACAGCTGAATTATATGGCTACTGTTTTTATGGTTATGTTGTAGCAGATCACCTTGTTAATAGGGCTGTGGGCCTTATAAAGGAGAGAGGTTGCATGTTTCCTTTGAGCAAACAAGCTGATACAGGGTTTAGTATTTCCCTATGGTGATCTATATTTTTTATTCTGCCCAATTTCACCCCTGAAACACTTTGATAACATGGAGAGGGCACTGTTGAAAGCTCAGAGAATGGAAAGTTAACAGTTACTAGAGTGGGGTCTGCATGTTGAATGGCTTTTGTGTGTGACAAATCCCCCAAAATATTTGTTTCCCACAACAACTATAGAGAGGCACACAGCAAGCCTTCCTCTCTATTTAGCTCTGAGTTCTTTGGTCACAATGCACGAGTCCCATCCTTCTTCTCATAATTATTTACATGATTACAAGTCCCTTAGTCTTATGGCCTCAGAAACACCTGAACACTAACCAAGAAGCAGTTGTGATACCTTGTAGGTTACTAATTCAAAATCTTTCCTTTCACTTCAGTCTACAGCACTCTTCTGATCTTTGGCCATGCTGATGGCAACCTATTGACTATCCCTAGTTTACAATATTTACACATAAACAGAAATCCAATCAAGTTTTGCAGTATTCTACAGCAGTACAATAAAAAGTTTCCAACTAAACAGCTGAAAGAGAGATAACCTTACAGAAACTGGCATTGTTGATGTGAAAATAGGATCTATACCTAAAGTAGAGACAGGGAATCTGTGGCCCCCTGACCACTGGCTAAACTGGCTGGGGCTGATGGGAGTTACAGGTCTTGAAAGGTTAGATAGATGTTCTAAAGCAGCCTTTCATAACCTGGTGTCTTCCATATGTTTTGGACTACAACTCCCACCACCTTCAGCCAGGTTGGAGAAGGTTGTCCTAAAGCATCCCAAACAGGTGGTCATCTAACTTATCAAGGGAAGCCTATTCTATTGGTGAGTATATTCAGAGTAACACAGTGTCCAATTTACATTTAATTCAAGAGAACTGAGAGTTGTCCTACCTTTTTGGTTCATTCCTTCAGAGTAATCCTGAATGATGCAAGTTCACTGAAATCATGTAAATGTGTAAAAGATTGAAATGGTGAATATCATCTGTGTTCATCAAGTACAGCAACAGGGGGCAATTATTCCAGAAGAATTGATCCATGATAAGGTGTGCAGAGGTCAACGTATTTTAATGTCATCAGGATTTACAAAGTCCTTGTCCGAAAATGGTGCAGTTGAGTCCCCTGGTGAAAGGACATGACAACATTTCTAAAGTTGATTGGGTTTATGTCTTGCTTGCAGATTGCTTAGGCGTTTCATCCTAGTCGGTGGGGTTTTGATCCACTGAGTAGGAGACATCAAAGATAGTTCAGTTTGTTGCTGGCTACATCAATCCCCTATGAATCATGAGCTACAAAACATGGTGTGTCTCTTCTCAACCATTCCAGTCTTGATAGAAACAAACATCTGAGGAGGGACTTTAGCTTTAGCTTTGCACTAAGTTTCCAGCATCAGCATGACTTTGTCTGATCTCCTACAGAAAGAGCCCTAGTGCAATTAAAAGAAACCTTGCTGTGAGCAACAATCGTTACCTCACTAAACAAAGAACCTTGGGAATTAACTTGGATAGAGCAAGATTCTTTCTCCTGTTCTTCATAATGGTAGCAATATCCTTACATAAGCTGCGACTCTGTGATGACCTGATTAGGCATCTTGAGGATCTTGGCAAGTGAAATAATTTAACACTAAAACAAGACATTAAGCTTTATACAGTCTTTCCCAATCTTCTGATAAGAATCAGATATATATTTTTGCTTACCTGCTTTTTTTAGGAGCTTGCATCTTAATTAGGCATGTTTCAGCCTCAAATAAAAGAATGAGACCCAATTTTTCATATAATGCCTTTCTGGTTACTATAGAAACTAAATGTACAATAGGCAAGTGTATACTAAATATCTACATGTGTACAAGGACTATGGATTGCAACTACCTACCATCCTAAGGATACTACTTGAGATAATTTTTGTACCTCAGAGCATAACATATTTACCTCTCATCAGTCCTGAATATCACAGGTGTGTTTAAATTACTGTTTTCCTCTCCTCCGACACAGAAGCAATAATTCAGAAAGGAACAGCCTACATATCTATGTGTTTTGCTATTCACCACTGGTATGCTATTTGTACCCAAATATCTAAAGCCACCAACAGATACTGTATGGTACCTCCCACCCTGTTCATTAGTCTTGTCTTATTTTTTTACTGTTCCAAACAACTTCGGCCAAAAGAGGTGTATTTTTCTGTACCACAGATGGGCTTCTGAATTTATTCTGGATACAGACTGTCTATAAAACATGTTTTGGATATCTTTGTTGCCCAACCCCTTATGCACTATTCAGGCACTCCAATTTGCTCACAGTTAATGCACATAGAAGAGACTGGGTTGCAAATGCTACCCTCCATTCCTCACATCTTCATCTCCAATGTTCCTACACATGTACAAACTGTGCATACAAGGTTGGGGACCATGCAGAAAGCATAGCCACCAAGAGTGCAAGCGAGCCTAAGTAAGTTCAGTTTGGACGCACAGAGACACTTGGCAAAGGTGTTGGTCTTATACTGCAATGGATATCATGATTCAGTATCGCAACCTGAGTTTTCTTCACAATCTTCCAAAGAATGAGAAAGGGTGGGGAGAGTGTTGCTGTTTTCCTTTTTGGCAAATACTATTTTCTTCTAAAGCTAGCCTCTCATTGTGATTCAATTTCACTTCTTCCATAATGAGCAAAAATTAGGTCTCTTATTCAATTAAGAATGTTTAGTTGATAATTATCTTTCTTTAACTGATTATACAGTTAATTGTATTGGGTTAAGTTTTTTGTGTTACCAAAACCTCAATAGAATACCTTTCTTACACTTGAAGGATAATTTGTAATTTAATAAACCAAAATACCGCTCATTGCAATACTTTATGTTCATCTTCAATATTTGATTTCATTCTCTATCAGATGAAATAGTGTTGAGGAGCAATTATGTACACAATAAGATGGCATAAAGCAAGCTGGTGTAAATTATGCTGGCATAAAGTTACATCAGATCCAACGTGTGCTCAGCAGAAGGGCTACTTAATGCAGGCTGTGCTGGCCTAAGTCTGGCAGAGGTTAAACAAGCATTTTGCAGGCATAATTTACACCTGAACAGGCTTAGGATCTAGCCTCCCACTCTGGTCCTGCCCACACCACACCCTGGAATACCCCCTTTTCAAGACTTACACCAGCTTAATCCACCAGGCTTGGCTCAGCAAGCTGGGTTCCAACTGAGCCAGGATGGGGAAGATAAGCTAGCACATCTCCAGCTAAGCCATGGATGAAGGAGTTAAACTATCTTGGTTCATCCCAGAGGATTTTGCTATAGAATTTCTACCTTTGTCCCTAGAAATAAAGATGCTTGCCCTTTAACTCTCATCCACCAGTCAAAATTTCTAAGGAAGACAGTTAAAGCTTTCATTCCCGAACCTTTTAAGCACGTGACAAGTAAAAAAAGAAGCAGAAATGATCAGGTAGTAGAGGGATCACGGTTATATAGTTTCATAGGAAACTAGATTGACCAGTTGCAAAGAAGGATCAGGCTCATTGGCTTCAATAAGACTTGCTTCTGAACAGGTATGTAGAAGATTGCAGCCTTAATCATATATCCACAACATGTTTCTCAGTATATATTCTGCTCAGTCCAAGTACTCTCTGAATAAGATTGATATTTTCATGCTTATGGATGAGGAAGAAATTTGATTCAGTTCATGTTTAAAGGCAAAGGGACCCAACTTATATTTTTCTGAAATACAATCAGCCTTTGACATCCATACTTCTCTGAATTTTGCAATGCAGTTCTCCAAGTAATGTGTACAAAAATGCATAGACTAGGTGTGATGGGAATTGGGGGTTGCTCGTGCGTAAGTTGCCGCCACTCTCGGCGAGGTTGCCTGGATAAACCTTCCCTTGGCTGGACAGTCCTGAATCCGCGTCTGTCTCAGTCACTGGCAGAATCCGTCAGTGGGTGTTTCCTGAACTTCTTCCAACATAAAAGTTCCTTGACGGATAGTCTCCGCCTAGCCTCCCTGCGCGGAAGTCTTCTGCGCAGGGTGGGTGTGGGCAGTGGAGGACCTGTGCTCTCCCCGCTGGTCTCTGGTGAAGAGTCCTGGAGCCATCTCTCCAAAGCCCGCCTCTGCCCGCCTTTCTCCCTGGTGTAACGCTGATTTCCTTCCCCGGTCGCTGAGTCCCCTCTTTTTCTGCTGGGACCTTCTCCGGCATCGCTTGGGAGCCCTTCCTCCACTCCTGGCTGCAATGGCAGTTCCCTGACACTAGGTAACATGTACTTTAAATTGCAAATATTAGTCAAAATAACATGCCAAAATGAACTATTGGTGGAGTATTATTACTACTACTATTTTAGGGGAAATCACAACAAATTGCATACAAAAAAGTGTACATTAAGTAAGATTTTGACTAAAATCCTGATGAACTTTCATAAATTTTAAAAAGAATTCTCAAACTGATGTGGAAATGTGGACACTTTAATCTAAGTACTTAGAGGACAAGGGAATATTTAGATTGCTTATCTAAATGGCTTGTGCACATGGGTCTATGTATTTATTTTACATACCACATTTTTATCTTCCTTCAAAGAACTTGGAGGGTGTACAAGGCTTCTGAAATAAGGAACACTCACATGAGTTGCCTAGAAAACAAACAGTGGAACAGTGTTTCTCAGGAGTTAATAGCAGCCAGTTATTTCCTCATAACAGCCTAATCTTAAACACAATGTTCTTGGTCCAGAGCTCTTTTGCATATGATTTCAGATGTGGACTTCCTATATTTGGGGTGACCTGCTGAAAAAGAGGTCAGGGTTGCTGCATCTTGAACAGCTGTGTAGATGAGGAACTATCAGCAGGTGTAGCTCATCATGCAAATTTTCTTTGTGGAGTGAATGGTCTTGCATGAAAAGAAGAAGCTGGCAGCTTGTAGTTATTGTGATGCTGTCTGAATTCAATCCACCACTGTTGCACTTCATTAAAAGTGATAATTGTTCCACATGTGTTTCTATTATTCTCATAGTTAGCAGGTGCCCTTCTTCCCCAATATTCACTTCAGCAGCTTTTAGGGTGGTGCCTACACATTTGGCAGGGTGGGAGGGGGGCTGTTTGAGGTCTTCCACCAAACTAGATCCAGATGAATGGTTTAAAAGCTTCCCTTCTTGTATGCTTCAGTCCTGACAACAATTCCCCCCCCCCATCTGTGATGCTGTAAAGAACAACAAAGATGCAGCTGCACAATATATATTAATGATTACTTTTACCACAATACAGCTATTTTTACTTGGAGAGATCTGGTGAGTGTGTGGGTGTATTGTTCCCCCCCCCCAATACACAGGGTAGAACTTGAACCCTTTACCCAGAAAGCCCATGTCTTCTCAGTGCATGCTTAATACCCACTAAGCTTTGGAGCTGAGTGGCTGTAGTCTGGGTAGGGACGGATAAATCTGTCAATTTTCTTTATCTCACTTTCCCATTTTTTCCAGTAATAAATTTAGCTCATCACATTTCCACATCAGTATGTGATTTTTTTTAATGCCCTCATGAAAATTTGTTGCACATTTTTCTGAATACACATGATTTTAATGCAATTTTGCCTAATGTGCACATTAGTGCAAGCAATTTCTCCTAATATAATGCAATTAAATACAAACTTAACTGAATCCCTCCCCCGAGTCCCTAGTGCTGAGAGAAGGATATTGGTCCTCCATTCTCTCTGTGGCTCTGTTTGCCTGATAAAAGGTTGCAAGCAGACTATGAGGACTCACTGGAGTGGGCAAGTAGATGGCTGTTTCTGGATGCCTGCTCATTATGTGTCAATGGCCTTTACTAGGATGGGTGAGATGCCATCTTTGTTGCTGTCTAGTTCTGGGTTGGGGTTGGGATTTTTTGCATCTTATATAGGGTGATGGCATTGGGTCATTCAGCTTTTAGTAGGCATTGAAATTTGATGTGGGGAGCATATTTGGTGTGTTGTTTGTGATAGGTGGGTGCTGTGGGAATGTCTATCAGAGTTGCTATATTATTTCTCATTTACACTGGTATTGATTTACTTTTTCCTTTGGTGCTGGGTGTGTGCAGGATCTCAACTGCATTCTGCCAATGTTGCACAGGCATTAGCAGCCACTAGCATAGTAACACCATAATACAGTATTTCAGTGCCTATTTTCTAAGGAGAGAGCCTGAAATATCTCATTAGGAACAAGTATATCCATCACAGTGTGAAACTAAACACATAAAGGGCATTGCTTTTTATTGATCTGAAACTTGGGCAGGTAATGTCACCAACAGTAGGCATTTTAATGCCTCGGATACCTGGAGATTGTGTCAAAAATTGAAGATTAGTTCATCAGAAACAGGGGTGTTAGAAAGTCCATTAGAAGGATTACCCAGATGCTTGTCTTATAGTGCAACTCTCTGCATGTTTTCCAAAAGTGGTTCACAAAGATTTGGTACTTAGCATTGTCTGAAGAGTTAACATCAAAGTAGACTCACAAGGGTCATAGTGAAACAAGACTTCTTTGAAATGTGGTCTCCCTTCATCTATTACAACAGCAAAGGGGTGTTTGAACTTCATTTATCATTTTAGGAATATATATTTACTTGCCTTACAATATTAACATTCTATTATGTACTTATAGAAGTGTTTTAATATGCTTTATGTCTTTGGGGGCTATGACTTTATTCATATTTATTATACGATTTCTTGTCCACCTTTGTTTTTGTTATTGGGTTGCAATATATTTACTTGTACTTCAGAATGAAACTTTTTTAAACAAAAATAATAATCTATGCATATATGCTTGGACATAGCACAAAGGGTTATAGCCTAAATTAATATTTCCTTGTGAGCTTATTTGAACATACAAAGTAAGTCTCCAACTTTCAGCTTATGTTAGGAGAACTCAACGGATGTTATTAATTAATTAAAAAGGATGAGCATAATAAAAAAAGTGATCTGAAACCTCTAAATTATACCATGGAGCAAGCAATTGAATAGTGCAAGTCAAAAACTGGGATATAATAATTGTTACTTAATACATCAATTAGTGTGTGCAGTTTGAGCATTCACATTTGATGGTCAATAAGACATTTTTCCTAGCTTCGTTTCCTGTTCCTTGTTATGAAAGGAGGTTAATTACATATTTTCTATGGTTCTGGTCACCATGGCATCATAATGCTTTGCAATATTTAATGGATTTTCAAAGTACCCTGGATACTGGAAAGTACTGTTATAATAATCTGCCATTTGAGTAGCTGCAATAGAGAGCCACAGAAATTGACTGCCAGCATTTCAAAGGGAACCAATAGCTTTAGAAGCCTCCATATAAATGTTCAAATCCTACCCAGAAATATTTATCAAATATGAAGCACTCAAAATAATTAGCCAATGCTGAAAATGCTAACCTGTGCAAGTTAATCGTTAATCATGTTCTGTATAATGCATATATCGTTTCACCAAGCTGCCAATGTTTTATGTGTCAATGTGCTCTCTCACTCTTATCTTTTGACCTTGATTTGACAAGCTGAAACTTCAGCAACTCCTATTTGGTGGTGAGGAGAGAAAGGGCACTTGCAACATATAGTAACAACTTGGTGCAAGCATGGCACTACTACTTACTCTGAACAGGTAGCCACAAACATCTCCAAATCTTTTCTGTACAAACTTATGGCATACACAAGATATTCCTCTACCCCAGGGCTGTCCAACTTCCATGAGACTGTGTGATCCTGGCAGTGATCTACCCATTGGATTGACCAAATTTGTTGAGCTTTTTTTGGGAAAGCTTCATCAAAGTGGAGGTCTGCATGCATTACTGCTATCCTTTTTTACATTTTGCACACATTACTGATAGGCAGCCTCACTGCAAGGCACATCCAAGCACCATTGACTGATGGAGACGGTGAGGAATGAATGAAACTTTATTTGTGTCAGCCATCGGCCATAGCAACAAAAGAACATACACGGAACAAAATAAAAAGTCAATTATATAAAACACAGTTTAGAGTCCTGAAACAGCAATCAAATAGTGGACCTTATTCTGATTGCCCCAGCTTAAAACCTTGCTACAGATGGTGATGCTTAGTGACTAGCAGAGCCAACCCACCCATGAGGCAAGGTGAGGTGATTGCCCCAGGCAGCAGGATCCACGGGGGCAGCATATCTAGCCTCAAGGAATGCATTGCCCACGGCTACTACCACTGTAACTGTAACAGTTTTGGCCTGCTCCTTGGAGGCCAGATCTGCCACTTCCTCTGCAGGCCCTCTACAGCAGCCACTTGGTGAATAGGGAGCATTGCTGGTCTCCTCCCACCCTTAGGGAGGAAATTGGCAGAGGCTGCCCTCTGGGGTCTCCCGGGGTCTGCACTCACCTGGCATAATTCAAACTGGACAACTTTCCCTCCACCAATGACCTTTGAATCCCACTTCAAATGTTGGACCAAGGTTGATTTGATTCCCCACCCTTGTTCCCCAATGTAAATTTTTATCCCCCACTTGCTCCTGTTGTAGATCTTCACTCACCCCTTCTTTCCTGACTGGGGAAGGGGTGGCACCACTTTGTGGTTTGCCTCTGGTGCCAAAATGTCTTGGGCCAGCCATGGTGACTACTGCTTGACAAGTTACGTGGGTCCATAGCTGGATTGCAGCCAATGAATTGTAGGACTCAAACCAACTAGATAATAGGATTTATTAGGCTAGCTGGAACTGGAGGGTATATGCCTATCTAAAAGAACAGTTCACCAGTCTTATCAGGGAAGCTGTGGATTTCTTTAAATGCTATGCAAGTATCTGTCCAAGATGCTATGCAAGTATCTGTCCAAGATGCTTTACCTTGATATCCTGTGCATGTTTACTCAGAAGCAAGGACTATTCCATTTAATGTGACTTACACCCAAGTAACTATGCACTGGATTGGAGTCTTATGTACAAGAATAAGAGTTAGATAATTACCACTATCCCTAATTCTACATCCCGGACCAAAAGGCTATGATCCAAAGAACCCTGCAGTGTAAACTCCAACAAACTCTGTGTTTCTTGAGGTATCCTTCCTGATGTATAGAAAAATCTTTTGAAACTAAACATGAAGGTGGTTCATGGTGTGGTAGGGGACTTTGTGGCTCTTAGAACTGCAGAGCCATTCATCTAACTTTGCCCATGGTATGCTGGGTGGAAGTTCTTATTGATTGGGATGCTGTCAAATCTCTTATTGATTGACTATGAATACAGAACTTTGTGATTATTAATGCTACATGGTGAGCATTATGATGCTTCAATGCTTCTCCAGCTTGAATTTTAACTGCTCCAACTATATCTATCTGGGAACATTGTTCCCACAGCAGGGCACGAATTCTTCTAGAAAACCAATGGATTCTCCACTGGGTTATGGAGCTGGTTAAGTTGAATTCCTGTCTATCTACAAGAAACTCTAAAATGTATAGTTGTCTCTTGTTTCCTGGTGTGTGCACAAAGTGAGACTAGTGTGGCCTCTATGTGACCATCTAATTGCAGAGACTGTGCATGTACTGGGTTGGGTGACATGAGAGTATTAAACTTTGCCATGCCTTGATGGGTACCTTATATGTGGGCAGCATGAGGAGCATTGTGCAAGTAACTCCTTGTGTGACTGGACCGGAGCTAAGACTGTTTCAATAATGGGCACTCACACTTTACATAGTGGGTGCCCTTTGCGGGATCGCGCATGGTGCTACAGTTCCCAGGGAGCTTACTGGCAAACAGGGGCTGGCTTGCCTCGAGTGATCTCTTGTTGTATGACATCAGGCATGGCCTGATGGAGTGGTTGGAGGTAAGTTGAATGGTTTTCCAGATGTAGGAGGTCTTGGCAGCGAGACCACGAATTTGCAGTCTCGGGTGGCGGTTAAGGCCTTGGGTGGAATCCTTTAGTCTTTCTTCCCTATTGGGGGGGGCATGAAGTGACTCACCTCCTGCAGCGGCAATTCCAGCGTCCCCCTCTTAAAGGGGTTATATATATATATATATATATGGGTGTCACTGGCTATACACTGAAAGGTCATCAGTGAACTACCATGTGTGCGGGGATATGGGCTTGGCTGCTTGCTACACTTACATCTCACAGAGCACCCCCATATCCCATTTACCCTAATGAGCCCCAGTTTTTCCCAGCTGTGGGGCTGGGAAGGATACATGCCCAAGGCTAAGCCAAGGTGTATCTGCATTCGAAGTTTAATAAAGTTGTGGCCTAATTTTAATTCCATATAACATTGTCAGAGTCTTTATTCCTTCCTTATGATCCCTGGGGGCTGGGGCTGTCACCTCCTGGTCATGCAATCCAGCCTATTTCAGTTTTTGACCATACATTGTGGGTGGGCATTTTTGAGGGAGAGGAAGAGAAGAAATTGTCTCCAAATGAGATGCAGGAGGAGGTTGGGGAGTTCTGTACATTTACCTTGATTCTGAGCAGCTGTCTTTTCAAATAGTGGCAATGGTACATGGCATACCTGGACAGATTTGCTATCAATTGTGAACTGTGAATTGTTTTATAAGATCTTGTTCCCATGCTGTTTTGAACCTATGAATATCAGAGTTCCCAATGCCATTAATAAATTGTGTATTATCTTTAAAAAAATTTGATTTTTGAAAACATATTGATTCAAACCTTGCTGAAGAATGAAATATATGTTTTGTTGTTCCTTGCAAAGAGTGCCTCATTTTGAAATATTAAAAGAATAGTGTGTTCGTATTTCCTTAAGGGGGGGGATTAAATACCTCATTGGATGAATATATGATCTTGTCAAAGCATTCATGAGAACTGTCCTGGAAGATCCTGGAACAGTGACATAAAGGCATGAGTTGTGGTCTTGTAAAAGCTATGCAATATTCTAATCAGGTATTTACTAGTAGTTGCATTGTAAGTATGCCTATTCTTCCAATACACTGTGTAGAACATGTTGTATAAAATGATAAATGTACCCAGTGATGTTACCTCAATGTAAACAAGTTTAAGGCTCTCCATCACATAAGTTATATTACTTTTGACTGTTTTACAGATTGATAGTGTGAATATATCTCTCCCAAGTGGAAACACTTGGGAATTTTATCTATGTGAATTACAGGTGGATAGACTTCTGCAGCAGAATACTGCACAGTGATATTTCCCTCTTATTCCCAGCCTGCACTATCAAGTTCAGGGGAACAGGATAAGGGAGAACACAAGAGAGCCATCTGGCTAATTCTGCTTTCCCCTGTTTTAAGCCTTTACCATTCTCTAGATAAATTGCCTGTTTTTTTCCAATTAACCTGTCTCAGCTGAGAGAAATGTAGGGCAAGCTTATTATTGTTATTGTACACACTTCCATTTTTACCAAAGTGCTGATGGTTGCATTATATAAGTGCATTTCCTTAGCAATTCATTTGGATGACTTGTCTCAAAAGAGAAATACCCAAGGTTAGTGAGGGTTGCAATAAAATACAGAACCCAGCCTTTTCCCCCAACTTGGTGCCCTGTAGATGGTTTGGGATTATAGCTCTCATCTTTCCAGGCCATTGGCCATGCTGACTGGGGCTGATAGAAGTCCTAGTCCAAAACATTCGGAGGGCACCATGCTGGGGAAGGTTAATAACTTACTGTAATTAACATTTGACACACCTTAGACCGGTTAAATCTGTCATTGTCTAATGAGGCACCTCTGTTGTGATTGCAACAATCCCATACTATGATTTCACCAACTGCTTTTTAAACCTGGGGACAAGCACAGCTGCATGAAGATATCATTAGATATTCACTGGTAATAAATGAGCAACATTAGAAGATTACAGTTTTGGCACCCTCATTATTACTATATTTTAGACCAACCTTTTTTTTAAATGCAAATGTCTATGCACTGCCCAGGTCCTTCTGATTAAACAAGTGTTGTGGTGCCTTTAGTAAAGCAACATGAGACCTGAATCAGCACATTTGGTGCTGAAGAAAAGGAAACCCTGACTGGATATTTTTCACAATTAATATAGCTGGAAACCAAATGCTAATTTCCCTTTTTAAAAAATGAGCCTGGCATTCTGTGAGCTCTTTCCGTATTTGTATGCAAACAGTGAACCAATCCTGTTTGTGAGTGGGAAGGAGATGGTTTCTCTGAGGCCAGCTTACTTGGATGTCATAGCTAACAGCATAGCCTTAAGCTAAAAGCAATTAAAGACAGGATACATCCTCAAGTGGGAAGCTCTAGCCCTGTGGCAGATGTCATTTTCAGGATGCTGCACAGGGCAGAGCAAACATGTCATACTGACTCCTTAACACTTCCTGTAGGTGACTATATGTGTAAATGAGCAGTTTTTAAACAGGTCTTCCATGTGTTCTGCTAAAGGGGGAAATGTTTTTTTATAGGAGGTTGTAATAACAATTCAAATGAAAAGGGGAAGAAAAAATATATCATAGTAAAACACAGAAGGGAGTAATGCAACGAGGAAGAAGCAGTTCATCTGAGATACATGTAGTTCTTCAAATGACCTCAATACCACGTATTTCATAGGTGGCTAACCTGCATCGTAAGTGGTACAGGCAGTGCAAGATTGTTGTACATTTTTATATGATCAGAAGATTTGGTTACAGCAGGCATTCCCAACCTGTGGCCCTCCAAATGTTTTCCCCATGTTCCCTAGCTAACAGGACCAGTGATCAGGGATGATGGGAATTGTAGTCCAAAACATCTGGAGGGCCAAAGGTTGGGGTTGCCTGGCTTAGAGGATGCAACACTCCTTCCTGTCCCCAATACTATCACTGGGCTACTGCCTAATCTCTACTTCAGTTGATTCGAGGCAAAATCAAAACTACCCCAAAGCACAGAAGTTGCTCTGTTGATGTACTAGGATACTTATTAGAGTGGTCCTACCTCATATTTTAAGCTTGACTTGTGGAGTATTTGGAATTTAAGTTTGGCTGCTATGGCTTCCGTTGATCAAATTAGAAATCAATTAAGAAATTAAGAAATCAAGTATTTTATATACTTTAGATATTTGAGACTCTTGCTCTGCTTTTACAGATATGTATTTACTTTAATGCAAGATAGTAATTCATGTTAGGCATAATAGGGTTAATAGCATCATCATTTTTGTCACAAGGCTTTGGTTTTCTCCTGTATAATATTTGTAGAACAGTGCAGTTCATATGATTATTTGTGCATGTGCTCAGTTAAGCTGAGCCCCATGTAGCTTCCTTCCTTGCTCACTTCTTTGCCAGATGAGCTGCCATTGTTTACAGTATTGTCTGGGGTCCAAACTGTGTCCTTAAAAATGCTAGACAAGCCTGCTGTTTCTACAGATGGCTAGGAGTTTCACCAAGTCCCTGGTGGGCCACCAATATGTTTGATGGCCTGGTGGACCACAAGTGTGGAGATGTGTCAAACATTGTCAAACAAATTTCATTAGGCTTATTTTTAAATGAGAAGCTTTCCCAGAAGAGAACAATAGGTACAGAACAAAGACACCCTGTGCTGTAGGTAAGGGCTGAACACGGCATATATATTTTTTCTCCAACAAACATGCTGATTTTGGTGAGCATAGAAGGAACTGTTCTGCATTCTAAAAATCCTTGTTTCTTGACATAGGACAATTGCTCATCTGTCCATCTGCACTTTTTTTCTGGATTCTTGCCACCAATAACCCATTTTGATACCTTCCCCACTCTGTTGATTTTTATTAATTGAGTTCATTCACATACTGTGAGTACTATGAAGGCTTGATTGTTTTGGGCTTGTGAGGGAAGGACAATCACATGGAAGCAAGTGATTGTGTAGATATTGATACCCACATGGATAGTGTATATGGGACAGGTGCTATTTCTTAGGTAGTCCTCTAGTTGTGAGAATATTGCTATTCCACATACACAGCATTTATATGAAGGTTCCTGTTCACACAGTCACTCTGTATGTTAGTTTTTTCTGATTGCAATATGTTTGCTGTAATCACCCAAGGACTACTTACAGTACATGTCAGCTGACTGACATTTAACCATTACATTAACTACATTGCTCTGTACTAAATACTGCATGATGATTATTCCTTTTCCATTCATGTATCCTCGTGTGCATTATCATCCATCATAGCCCGCTTTTCCAACCAGATGCTAAGCCTTCATAAGATGGGATTGGTTTTAATATTTCACCAGTGGACATTGTGTCACAGTTGAAACTGAATTATGTATCTCATTGCAGGGGGTTGGACTAGATGATTCTCGGGGTCCCTTCCAACTCTACAGTCTATGGTTCTATCTGCTTGTTGTTCAGTTTCTGTTACTAGCACATATCCTTACAATGGTAGAGTTAATGCTGTCTTTAATGCCAGATGTAGCTGATACTGTAGCAAAAAGTCAGCAGCAACAGTAGCCAGGAATGATTAGAGGTATAATCCAATAATATCTGAAAGGCATAATAGCTACCCTAATCTTGAGAAACCCATGTAGGAGGCTATGAAGAATACACACTCCTTGGCCTTTTTGGAGGTTGCATTGTTCAGTGTGGTATCTCCGTATAGCATTCAAGTCAATTTCCCCATTAAAATAAGTGCTAAATTAAAAGTTTAATATGCACAAAATGATATGTTTGTATGCACTGAAGTTAAAACTTACGTAAAGGTTTGCATTAAGTGAGAACTTCCATTCTAGGTGCAAGCAGAAGGCTGATGTTTTCCCATTTCAGAGGGTTTAGGCTACCTGATGATTCATCACTGGAAACCCAGACAGGTCCCTCATCATCATTGTGGGAAGCCAAAAGAGAGATTGCAAGCTCAGCATGTTGGGAGAAGGAGCTTCCAGCATAATGGAATCTCTCTCTGGGATTAGAGAGAAGCTTTTGGACTGTACTAAAAGGTCTATCAGCAAAGCCATCCTATGTGTGAAGCACCTCCAGCTAAAATACTTTTTAATTTGGAGTTCAAACTGCTTAATTCTAGAATTGCGGAGGGTGGGGGACTCTGTATGAAGAAAATAGTTGTGCTGTCAGAGTCAAGAATAGGGAAAAGAGCTATTAACTCATTTAGTATATTTTTCTGCCTTTTCCATATAAAGTGTATTGCATGCCCTCAGCATTAAAACATTTCACCTCATGGTTTGAATGCAAATTGGGTGCAGGCTAAGTGTGATTAAATAGAAGTTGTGGGTATGTTGGGGCGGGATATCATAAGGTTATTTTATTACTCTGATGCTATTTTTGCCTCATGCTTCCTGAGGTAAATGTTGATTCTTTATAAATAATACATCAGCACTAGACTTGGATTTCTTTTATAAGACAACAAAATGTATAGATAAAAATGGCAGAGACCTATAGTCAAGGAATGAGATAATGACAAGTATTTAAACAGCTGAATATTTCTTGGATAGAATAAGCAGAAGCTTGAACGATTTTTTTCTGGTGAACAAATTAGTTTTCTATCATCTCTGTGAGGTTCGCCTCTAACAGAACCACACATTCACAACAGATTGGCCTATATCCCCATTCCTTGGTTTAATGGGCACTAAATATTAAAGGAATTTCATTGCAGATTCTGTGCACATAGCACAAGTAAATAGGAAGCAATAATAATTAAGTAATGACTATGAAAGCCTAAGTGTTCGAGCCAATGCTGATTTTAACAAGCATCGTAGAAGCTTTGAACAGTCTAGCTATTTCTCATGGCAGCCTTTTAACATGGGAACGTCAGGGGCATATGGATGTGGCTGCTGCCCAAGCTACTTGTTATGCCCAGATTCTACATCCAAACCCCAAAATATGCTATTTCTAGGAAAAGTGTTACGTGAGGGAGGTAAAGTTTAGTAGAGAAGTAGAATAATGGAGATATTCCAAACCTTGGTCTTCATGGTCCATAGTTAAATCATGGAATTTGCTACTGCAACAGCTACTAGTCATTCAACATTTAGGTCGGGTTCAGAGGCAGCATGCTGAGAACAACAATGGAAGAGATCTATGATCCCTATGTCCTACTTGTTGTGGGTTTCCCAAAGGTAACTATGGCCACTGTGGGAAACAGGATGTCAGACGAGATAGGTCTAAGCAATTTCTATGAAATGACCCAGTCTGCCTGCTCCCACCTGTCAGTGTTTTTAGCCAATGAGTGAAGTCAGAGCTGATAAGTGAGTTGTTTGGACATTGGGCAATAGGAATACCTGGGGTCCTGAAGAGCTTCGACTTTTAGTGCACTTTTCTTGATTCTGTCTAATTTTCTAGTAGTCCTTGGAATCCCCATAGTTTGCCCTTCCTTTTTCGCAACCAGGATGCATGTTTCCTGTGGTGGGTTCTTCTGAGATCAGGTACACCCTAGAAGCAATCTTCTCAAATACTAGAACACAATAACTGTGTCTGGATGTTAAAGAATCCTCTCCCCAAATGGCAAGTGTAAAATGTTCAAGAGCCTATGTCCAGGCACTCTCAGTATAGTTAACTTTTAGTGCAATGGTATACATGTCTACTTCAGACGTTTGCTGTGATCAAGCTGTGGTTTGTGATCCTGCTTTGGTTTTAAAGTGGGAGTGGAACTTCTCAAACTATAGTTTGGCAGTTTTACAGCATCGCAAACTATGGAAATCCGGAAGCCTTTCATTGAGGCAAATTGAGAGAAAGAAAGGGGGAGGAGGGAACTCTGGAGTTCATCATTCATTCCTGATCTAGGCTATGATTTGTGGCATCTGAATGCAGCCATAGAGGCATGTGTCTGGATAATTAATTGCCTCTAGTAGTGCACCACTGAAAAGCAGCTGAACAGCCCAGAAAGACAGAAAAATGCCCAATTCATGTGCCTTTTGAAGCAGTTCTGTAAGTGTGGCAAGGAAGTATAGACATTCACATACAGTGGTACCTCGGGTTAAGAACTTAATTCGTTCTGGAGGTCCGTTCTTAACCTGAAACTGTTCTTAACCTGAGGTACCACTTTAGCTAATGGGGCCTCCCACTGCCACCACACCACTGCCACACAATTTCTGTTCTCATCCTGAAGCAAAGTTCTTAACCCGAGGTACTATTTCTGGGTTAGCGGAGTCTGTAACCTGAAGAGTCTGTAACTGGAGGTAGACTGTACCTCCATCATCTTCTCAAGGTGAAGTATGATAGGGGGCTGCATTTCTGAATATTCAGAGGACCCCTCTCCCTCCTATATTTTGAAAGATTACACTAATGAATGCATGTACAGTCTGACTCATACTTTATGTTGTACAGTATGCACAATGGTAGCATATGAAGACTGAAGCTCCTTCTTTGTGCATACCACAAGCCCATTTTGATAAAAGTGTGAAGTGATTCAGTTCATTGGGGGCTCCTTGAAGAATTTATAAGCATGATTAGTTTTTCCAGGTTGTGGCAAGTCTCACTGGAATCTACTGCTCTTAGGAATGGAAGCTCTGAGCACATATCCTCTTCTTGTTAGATAGGTTGTGCAGTTAAGAGTGAGAGAAGTATGCAAGTCACACAACCTTTCAAACGCTTTTGATTTTTCTAAACTACACAGATGTTCCCACTTGTCATTTAACTGTTGAAAATAGCTCCCCCTCTACGTCAACAAAGCAGGTCAACAATCTTGTTGGTTGTTTCCCCACCCCAGTCAAATACCTTTCCCTGAGGAGAAGTGTGGCATTCCATGTTAATTTCACGGATTGTCTCAAATTGCTCCCCCCCCCATTACATGTATGCCAGGAAGGTATTAGAATGAGATTTAAAGCATGAGCACCACTTTTTCAAATTTTGAAATCACCATCGCCACCATCCATTTATTTGTATGTCACTTTTCTTTTTTTTATTATTATTATTAAATATTTATTAGCATTTTCAAATAACACACAACAAACAAAAACAAAAAATAAACAAAACAAAAAACACAAAGATACATAACATTCAAAACTAAACAAAAAAAAATAGAAAAAACACATAAAATTTCTAACTTATTATTCTTAACCTTATTTCTCAGACTTCCTCACACCTCCCCTTCTTGTATTCCAATTTAAATTGTCAGTTCAGCAAGTCCTTAACTTATTTCTTTACCTTAGCTTAAACATTTGTTCTAACATACTATTGCTTTACTTTACTTCTTTTTTCCATTTCTTCAATTTATTTTTAACAGCCTTATTTTCAATTAATTTAAAAAGAAAAGAAACCAATTTTACCTTATTAAAATTACACATCAATACTTATACCTCATTGATTATTCTTAAACCTTTTTCCTAAAGTCGACCAAAATTTCCCTTCCACGATTTACCCAATTTCCTTACCACTAACAAAAAAATATAAAAAACAAATTTATCCTTATGTACCCTTTGGATTCCCAACCTCCACCCACCCTTTTCCCGGTTCCAGTCCCCAACCAATATCCATCAGTCTTTATATTATTTATTTAGCCTGGAGATCTCACATCCGAGGCCCTTATATCTCTCTCAGTTCCTTTCTGCCGGTCTCTTTGATAGTCCTTGATGTTAAACCCCAAGTCTCGGAGGGGCTCCGGCCCAACAGAATCCATGTCGCTTCCAGCCAGTCCTCCATACTTAAAGGCAAAGCCTATGGGGTGCTCCAACTCTTGTTTCAAATTTCTTTCAAATCCAGATGTCCCCAAAGCTCCAGCTTTCACCAACAAATTTGTAATCCTCAGGTCTTCAGATCTCCTCCAAAAGGGATCTCTCCATTTTCCAGACTCCCATTCAGACCAGGCTTTCCACATCCACTTTTTATTATCCTTTTTTATCATCATGTCAGGCCTCATATTGTAACTCTCCTTTGACTCCTGCAAATCTCCTGCTCCTCCTTCATTTTCTTCAAAAACAACATATTGCTCCATCGTATCTACACTTTCAGTTTCATTTATTTGTTCAGTTGAATGGGCTTCCTGTTTCAAGTCCTTATCAGGCTCAAAACTGTTGTTTACTGTCCAGTGTAGTAGTGATACCTTTGTAGACAAAGCATTGTACTCATCTTGCAAGTTTCCCAAGAGAACGAGTGCTCTGCCCAATTCTGCTTGGATTTTACATACTCCAGCCATTTTTGTGATGTAATGTCCCTATTACCCCTCTAGGGGGATTTTAGTTCCTTGTTGTTCCTTCCAGCTCAAAACCAAAAGTCCAGTTATTTTGTATCAGCCCTCCTTATTTTCAACAAGTTGTACCAAGTAAACCAGCAAAAACAGCAGAAACAATGTTCTCTTTTTCCAGCTGACAACTAGCTGACTAGCAGCTCACTTGACAGCTGTCAAAATCTTCAATGCAACAGGCTTTCTCATAGGACGTTCCCGGGTCTCGGGGGGGGGGTGAAATTTCAGCTCCCAAAATTCTTTTTATCCTCCAGTAAGTCTTCTTATAGTATCAAAACCGTGAAGTCAGGATCTTTCATTAAAAAACAAAAAACAGATTCTCTCGACCTTAGCTGCCCAGTCCTTTGCTTTAGATTGTTTACAAAGAGGGGGGGGTGAACTTCCTTTTTAGCCCCTTCCCGCTCGTTCCAAATCCAAAATTAAAGATTTTTAAAGTTCCAATCTCCGTATTACTCACGGGTTTATATTTTAGAGTCCAATCGGTCTTGGAAGAAGTTGGCGCTCTCTGTCAATGGCTTGCGGCTTCACTCCGTAGGCGAGGGAGTACTCTCAGCACCACGCCTCACCCTGCCTCCGTTCCGAAGCCTTTAAAAAGGCTCCGTCGCGGATTGGGGGGGCGCAAATGGTGCCCGCCGAGTCTCTGTGTTCACAGGCATCCGCGTCTGTGATTTTAAGGGTCCCCGCTTCGCCGCAGCGGCCAGACCCAGACGCTACGGAGCCGATTCCCTCCGGAGCTCGGAGGGAATCCGCCATTAAACAATGGCGCCAACCCGGAAGTGTATGTCACTTTTCATCCCAAAAGCCTCCAAAGTGGTGAACAGCAGATTAAAATACAATTGTATAAAAATGCAGTAAGTGAAAATAACAATCCATCAAATCAAAGTAGCAGTATAAGCAAGATCGTGAGATGTCAGAAAAGGCAGAGCAAATGGGAAGAGTCTTCAGAAGAGGGGTGGTTAGCTTCAGCCCCAGGGACCAAATGCAGCCTGACAGGCCCCTGTCTGGTCCTTAGAACTGTTTCCAGGCCACATTCCCTCCCTAGCCATGAATACACCTCTTACCGGCCTTGTTTTACACCTTTCTTGAGTGTTTTTGCCCAGATGGTGTGTGCCTTTGAATGCTCATAATGACCTTTGTTTGCCTAGAAGGAGGACAGAAGGCACGTGTGATGGATTCAAGAGATCCCCCAGACTGTGTACCTATTCCTTCAGAGGGAGGGCAAGCCCACCCAGAATTGGTAACTGACCTACTAGAACTTGAATTCCATTACAGGTGAAGGGAAATCTAGATTGCATTAAAATGCTTGCTCCATTGTACAGGTTATAAGGAGACTATTGTGTACCTAGCTGCAGAGTCCCCCACCCCTGGGAGCCTGGCCAACTAGAGGGGTGAATGAAATGGACACAACAACTGTCTGGGATAGAAAATGGCCACAACTTTATTGTTTCAGGTGTAGGTAAACCTTGCCATAGGCATTAGGTATGTATCCCTCCCAGCCCCATTAGGGGCATGAGGCATGACAGGATCTATTTGGGAAAATGAGACCATCGCAAAATGCAGGTTTACACAAATGGCCCCTACGAAGATACTGAGGGAAGCTCTGTGGCCCGCTAGCTACCTGTTTTTGGCTCTAGGGGCAGAGACTTCCCTCAAGGCCACATTAATGGGATATCCTGTTATTGCCACTACAGTAAGGGGGAGGGGGAATCACCACTTTACCCCTCCCCCCCCCAGGTCAGAAGATAGGCTAAAGGTTTCCACTCAAGGCCCAGACCGCCAAAATTGTGACTAGTGCTATGGGGAAAGCAAAACCTGCAGCACAGGGAAAGTTCCTTCCCAGCTCTGAATACAGCAGCCATTGAAAACCATAGCAAAGCCAGCAAATCTGAAAAGGGAAAGGTTAAAAGAAAAGCAACAGGAAAAACAGTAATGCATAGAGGGAGGGCTGGGTGGGTGACTGAGCTGCTGAGAGCAGGGCTACGCATGGGGAGTAGACCTGAGTGAGGACTGCAGCCTCCAGGTCTGCTCCCCAAGTCCTGCCTCCAGGCTGCTGTGGGTTGGTTGGATTTGAGCAGTGGGCCTGGTGGTGTTCACAATGCTGTGTGGTGGCCAAGGGGAAAGCGGCAACGGCCACAACAAAATGGTGAGGCTCTGCAGGGTGTACGGAGGCACCACAGCAGATCGTAACAGCCGTTCACCCCAGAATCTGGTAAGTGGCTATTGTTTATCATTCAGCTTTTTTATTTGTATGACCTAATATTTCCGTAACCATGGTTGTTAGAAAAAGATATAGGATGCAATCAGCCTATTCAACAGACCTAACTATGTTGAATTGTTGCCATAGCTGTTTTAAAAACAAAACTATTCATCCTGCAAAAATGCCAAAGCTGTGTTTTTCAGTATTTGATTTAGTTTCATTAAAATATCACCCTTCTTTCAAGGCACTCAAGGTGGCATAAAAGGATCTCTCTCTAACCTCTTTTTCTATCCTCACAGCAACCCTGTGAGGTGGTTTAGGCAGAGAGCAAAAAATTAATTCCAGTTTACTTAGTGAGCTTCATGGTTGACAGGAAATTTTAATCCATGTCTACTGCATTTAGAAATCTGTTTCAAAACAGAAAACAACATGTATCACTCATAATACTTTTTCTGAGATAGAACTTTGTGATGGAAATTAGATTTTAAAAAATCCAATCCACCTTTTATAAAGGTGATAGATGCTGTAAACAAAGCACATCAAAGTCATGGTTACTAGGAGAACATAATCCATGTTAATTAAAGCATATTTTTCCAGCCTTGCATCTAAAAAGAAAGATTACAACTTTTCCGTATTGATGTTCCTCCATGGAGAATTACATTTGTATTAATATTTATGATATGCATATTGGTGGTTTCAGCTGGGTAAAATTTGCTCCCACAGAAAAAGAGGAGTTCAGAAGTACTACATAGGCTCAGTTATTCGAGAGGAGAGAAAAAAATCAAACACAGCTTTAGGGGATCATTCAAGCCTTAGAGCTGCTGGGTACTTTTTGATATTGCTGAGGTAGTCTGTCTAATGAGGCAGCTAGTAGTTTCATTATAAGTAGGTCAAAGCTTGAACCAGGGCAGTTCTGAGGGCCAAACAATACATTTGGGTGGGGGAGCCTAATAAAAGACTTTGTTTCAGCGCCAATCCATTTGATTGTCACAAGACTGAGGAAATGTACATGACGGAAAAGATGCCTCTTTGAACTATGTCTCACTGTGAACAGTGAGAGCTGCAATACAAGATTGTTCCTACTACTACTTGACATTTAAGTAAGACAAATATGGGCAGGGGAAAACCAAAGCCTTTCTGAGGGATAAACCACAGAACATGTCAGAAGCTTTAAAAAGAACATGTTAGAAACACATGGCATGATCCAACAAAAACAGTATGCTAACAGATTTTGGCCCTTAAATAAAAATTGCATGTCTTTTATTGTATGTGCTCAAAAATATATGAAAGCACCCAACATAATGGGGTGCAGGTATATTAAACACATCCTAGCACTATGTGTAGCTTGCCAAAGAGATAGTTAATATTCCTATGACAGTCCTTATAACTTTATGTCAGTTCCAAGTACTTCCTCTCCCCTCAGTACTATCAGCTTGGGGGAAGGGGCCTCATGAAGAACTTGATACCCACCCACTTTGGATATCAAAGATGAGGCCACAAATTGTAATCTGGATGAGGATGTGCCTATATGTATATTAGACAGTCAGTTCAGACTTTCAAAAATCTTCTCCATGCAATATGGTGGGCCTCCAGTTCAATTTCAAAAAGCTGAGTGGCCTGAAGTAAAGAATTCATTATCTCCAATGTAGCACACAAGGTGAAGATAAAATATGGAGATGGCCTAACCTCATCTGTTTCTTACCCTTAAAATAGATAAGAAAGCTTTCCCATTTAAAGCCATTTCACAATCTTTACACCATTTTCTGGTGCGACCCAGCTTTTTACGTTAGTAGCCAGTTACAATAACACAGCATTGTCTCTGAACACTTGCCACTGGTGTTAGCACATCAAGTTATGACTTAGATAATTTATTTCCAGACAGAAGTTTGCATGCAATGCTTGAAGTGTTCTTATTCTGCACTATGTTGTGCTGCACATTGCATCAGAATCAAAGCTTGGTGTGAAAAACGCCTCTGCCATTACAAACAAAGAACAAAAATAGTAAACAATGGGAGTTGGGTTCTGAAAGAAAACCATGGATAATAGTGGGATATTAGTTATTATTCCATTGTTTCAATTCTAGTTCTAGTTAAAAAGGAAGATTCTTTTTGATACAGATTCTACCCACATGTTTGTAAAGACTTCCTACTGCCTTTCCTTACAAATAGACTTGTCTTTTTTTTTTTAAGGAAGAAAAATAGAACCTAATGCTCCCTAGAGCTCATGAGAAATTATATAAATTGTGGGTCTTCATTCCTGGCTTTCTAGTCTCCTCACAAATTCACCTTCATATATATATGGCTAAACATGTTTGGGAGGAACAGGACAAGCACCTCCTGCCTCCATGTCTGGCATTACACATCCTGGCTCCAATATCGGAACATTCAGCAAAGATGTGTGAAAAGGAAGTTCTACATGTGCACCCTTCCACACAACCAGGAACTCTGCACAATCAGGATTCCCAAACGCATGGATGCCTATATCCATGCAGCTGTAGACTCTTGCTTTTCAGACATGCACACTGAATACTTGGGGAAGAGGTGGGGCTGATGAGGTGCAAAATTTGGGGGCATCACCTGCTCCCCATTTATGCATTTATCCTTATGCAAGAAGGCAAATTTGTGAAGAGACCTTTTGTAATATTTGACCTGGCTTGGAGTTCCCATGGATAACTTCCATTCGGTCAGAAACAGGTATTCTCTGAAGACACTTACCTTCTCTCTGTTCATTCAAACTGCCTTTCATCCTCTCGCATTTCACATGTGTTCATTTTAGTTTTTATATTACCTTTTCTGCTCACCAATTTCCCTGATATTATAATCCATTATATTTCACCTAAACCTCCACATTTTTAACAGATTGTCTGAATAACTAATGCTTTACTACTGTTGTTGTTGTTACAGTAAAAACATGCCTTTGGGTTCCTCAGATTCCTCCTCTTCACATGTGTAGTTCACATTCAGAAGCTCAAATTGAGTTGTTGCTGATATATCTGTACTTTCTGTCAAGCATGGATGATAATGATGCCTCAGTGTGTCCATATGCCTGTCTCTATCCTCTGCTTTCTTCCATGGGAAAAGTTCTCTTTTGGCAACAAAACTCGGGCCCAGGGGTGCGGAACCTTTCTTCAGACCAAGGTCTATATTCTCTTCTGGGCAACCTTTGGAAGGTTAGATGCCAGTGATCAGGATGGTGTGGTAGTGGTGGGTACTGAGCAGAGATATGAGTGCGCAGAGCAACAACTGTTAACAATACATTTGCACAATAGCCTACACACCCCTTCTAGTCTCCAACCAGACAGGCAAGAGGCACTATCAGAGCTCAATGACACATTCTAGCCAGGCAAAAAATAATAATTGAGGTGTGACTTGAGGCCAGTGTGGGGTGCAGCCTGAGGGGAATCCCGATGGGCAGATAAAGGCATATTTTCTCTTGGTCTGAGGTTCCTCACTCCTGCCCCAGCCTAATGTCACATAGTGAGCTTCATGGCTATGCGTGATTTGAGCTTGGGTTTCTCAGTGTGACAGTCTAGCCAGTACGCCACATGGTTTTTAGACAAGCCTCTATCAGTCTCAGTTGCCCAGAAGTAATAAGGGGAGAATAATACAGGCCCAATTCACATCATTTAATGCATATGAAGTGCTCTGGATACTGTGAAGCATTACATCAATACTAAGAATGAGTAGTAGTAGTTCATCTCTGCTAGCAAGAGTCAGAAAAGACAAATATCTGCAGAACTTCCTCCGAAGAAGAAAAAGAAGAGATGGTAATTCTGCACTTCTAAAACCTCTTCCAGCAAAGCATGATTGACACAGATGTGGCTGAAATAGTGAAAAGAAAATGAAGTGAAAAGACAGGCTTCTGAATTTATTCTGAGCTCATTCTGAATCCTTTGAGATCTGAGGTCTTTGTTTGGCCTAACTCAATTATCAGAATTGCCAGGCAGGCGTCAACAGTGTGTCTGGGGTGTTTTTTTTAATATGGGGTAAGCTAAATAGATAATTAATACATTACTGCTAAAATATTAGCCTTATGAAAAATGGAAAAGAATGCTATAGACATTCCAACAAAATGAAGTGGTTGCCAAGGAAATAATTGCATTCCACCATTTTAGCATTTGGGAAAACTTCCTAGAATGAAGAATAGTGCATTTATTGTTTTATATATACAGAAATCAATAGACTAGTGTTGCAATATTTGGTTTAGATTGATCAACTAAAACATTTTGAGCATTAATTCAAATTTATTTATAATATAAGCACATTTTAAAATTGTAGCTTGCAAGTGCCTCTCTGTGTGAGATGAAAAGGAGACTACCTTTATAAATTGATGCTCTAGGACATATATTCAAGGTGCTGGTTTTTTACCTCAGGTTCTTCCTTAAAACATTTGATGGTTGTGGTTTTGCTATTTGCTGTTTATTAGGTAGGATCAAGGTGTTTTAGGCTGCAAGTCTAGACACGCTTGCTAGGGAACCACTCATGGAACATGGTGGAACTGACTTCCAAGTAAAATTGTACATGACTGCACTGTTAAGCACTATCTAGCATTTAGTGGGGGGAATTGTATTGTTTATATTCTGTCTATGCAAGATGAATGCTGATTGTATTGTTTATATTCTGTCTATGCAATATAAAGTCTTCTACAGCCTGAGAAAATAATACCTGCAATGATTTTGTTCAGCTTGCTATTAGATTTAATTAAGCCATGCCTGCCTTTTAATTAATATTTTTTATCCCTAAGAAAGATGGTGAAACAGCCTGGAACACTTCTAAACAAATCATGGACTGCATGTCCAATATAGTTTGATACGGACATGCTGTACTACAACTTTATAAATAACTGCCAAGTTCCTTGTGAAATTAAATCTGCCAGTTTTCTTATTTTACCAAATTTCACTTCTTCTTGGGTCATTTATTAAAGACTGCTTTTAAATTTAAACAATGGCAACTGCAGATAATTTGTGGTAGAGTTTGAAAGAGAAACCAGGACAATTTGTTAGTGAAAAGCAATTTTTGTGGCAAATTAAGTGACAACAAACCCAACACTAGTAAAACGGTGTCATTCTTTCTTATTTACTTACTTATTTATTTCTTATCTATCTGTCTCATGTACACATAATCTTTATTAAGAAAATTGTTTGACATGAGGTAAAAAAGTTGGATCACTTGATATGGAAAGACCCTAAAACAGAAATCATAATGCTGTCTAGCTTAACAAGGTTTCTGTTTTCTTTTGGATTATTGTGGCAATGTATGAAAAGGATTTTGATTACTTTAAAAAGAAGAAGACAGCAGTTATGGCTTAATCTGCTGCAGATAAGAAGTTAGTCCTCTGGCAATTTACAGATTTATGGCCAGACTTTCCATTAGAGAAGCACTGTGATTGTTTTCCCCCTCCCTCAACTGTTGTTACCAGAATAGCAGAGGAAAGGTTTGACTGAGGAGATTTTGTGAGAAGGGACAACTATGATAACCTATGCTCAGATGGCATATGATGTAGCTATGACACTTTAGCTCAAAGCAGCTTAGTGAGGAATTGACCATGCTCAGTGAGCACTGATTTCTGTCTGATTGTTAAGGGGGAGAACAAGGTAGAGAGGAGAAAGAGAATTGAATAAAGTGGCTGGTATCCTGATCAGCAGCACTGCAGAGTAAAACATTTTGCTGCAGGGCCTCACTTCTTTCACATACAGTGGTACCTTGGTACTCAAATGGCTTGGCTCCCATACAAATCAGCTTCCAAACGCTGCAAACCCAGAAGTGAGTGCTCCAATTTGCAAACTATTAAGTGCAGGAAGCTCCTGCAGCCAATCGGAAGCCATGCCTTGGTTTTCAAACCATTTCAGGAGTCAAACGGACTCCCAGAACGGATTAAGTTCGAGAACCAAGGTACCACTGTATTTTCTTTCTGTGGTGCTGCCAGAGAGCACCATTCCACCTACATTGTTGATTCTCTGCTATCACCATGTCTCCAAAGTCTCCATTTTGTCTGGAAAGGTAACTTGGCAAGGGAAGGAAGGAGTCTACACTGCACTACCAGGTCTCACTGACAATCTCAAAGGGAAGAGGGAGTGCCCTAACCCTTTATCTATATGTTGATCTGGGAACTCTTTGACTTCCTTTTGGACTTCCTAATCTCCTCCACTTCCTCATTCAATGAAGGCAACATGGTCATTGATCAATAGGCCATAAACAGCCTTCTGTTATAGTGTGATCTTCCTGTTATTACTGAAACAGGCCCACCAATAGTCAAATACCCGCCCCCTTTGTCAAGCCTGTTCTCTACTGTGCAATACCTGGAAAGCAAACTTCCAGTTGTCACCTCACTCTTTTCTTTTCCTTTTATAAGGCTCTCTAACTAATTTTTAACTCCTGAAGTCAGCACGATTTCAGGAGAGGGGTATTGCAGGGATAAAAACTGAAGATGGCTACATGTGAAGGTTATAACTTGGCAGTGTTCTTGTTTTGTTTTGAAATGCAGCATGTCACAATAGAGAAGTGAGTCACAAACTGAGTCATTACCTTCAAACCACTTGAAAATGCAATTTGCCTTTTACAAGATAAGTCATCGTTTTGAAGATGGTAACTAAAAAGGGGCCTGAGTCTAAAAATGGCAACTTACATGGTATAAATTATATTGTCAGTAACTGTCAAAGCCTCTATGAAATGACTTAAAACCACTGGCCTTTGTCATGAAAGCAATAATCAATGATTCTCCCAGATGTCACCCCTGTGGAAACAGAGTCTCTTTCATATCTGTTAGTGCTTACTATTTTTAGGCTATGAACACACTAGTTAGGCCTCCTCTACATTTCAAGTCACATTTGCACATTGCAGTACACACAAGAGAACAGGTAAGGATGTGTATGACCCTGCTGGGTTTTTTGCCCCAACAGACTCCTATTCATGAACCTGTTATCCGTGCATGTGCTGCCATGCATGCATGCACAATGGTTCTCTCAAATGTACACATCTCAGTTTAACTGTGAAGGTCCAGCCTGGTGACTGGCTCAGATCCAGTTTGCTCACATTGGTCTGAGAGGGGCAGATCATTTATTTTAATACATGAATTCACAAAGATAATATTTCCAACCGGAACCAACTTTAGCTTCATGTTAAACTATGTGTGTAAATTTTTGTGGTAGTCTCTAGAAATGTTCTTACAAGTAGTAAGGACTTTGATGAGGCCTTCAAAACAGAGAACAAGCTGGTAGGGAGAGGAAGCTTTGTGAGCAATGAGATCTCAGGGCACTGGATAATTTTTCTCAATCATGCAAGTCTAACTTCCTTTCTTGATGTTTTTGTAACAAGGCTATTAACTTGTTCTATCCTGTGTGGCTATGTGTTCAGAGTTAGGCTAGCATCTCTTAGAATCTAGGGGTTGGATTATGACTTTCAAATACTGGCTAAAAATTAAATTTTATACAGACCTGAATAGTTTACTAACTTCTTTATTGAGAGATACACATAATTTTCCATGGTTTTCCAATATTACCCTCAAACTCAGGCAAATAGGGATTGCAATAGATTCCCTTCTATCAGATGAGACACAAATCTTCTCTCTCATCAAGCAGAGACTGCTAGATCATGAAATCCAAAAACTCTACCCCTCCCAGCCTTTTGTATGTTCATCTGCTTACTTAGGATTGCAGCCCCATCATCGAGTAATGCTTGATTACTTTTATAATTTAGATAGCACATCACATCGCAATGCTTTTACGCTAGCTCGTCTAAATGCATTCCCCTCATCTGTTTTGTTTGGAAGGATTCAAAAAAATCCCCTTCCAGAACAGATTTTGCTCCTGTAATAAGAAACCACCAGATACAATACATCACATAATTTTGGATTGGCCTCTTCTCAACACCCTTCACAGAGATCTCCTAGTGACTCCCTTATGGCTTAAAATATCAATTTACAAAGGGTCTGTAATCCAATATTTGTTGAGGGATGATACTCTCGGAACTATCAAGATTGTTTCAGCGTATTTAGCCGAGATCTTTAAAGCTAAATCTTATGATGCCTGATTTCTTCAGTGGCAGCTATTGGTTTGTGGTTGTTTAAAATATGTAATTGTCCTGATGCATCTCTTTAGGAGTAGGGAACCTTTTTCAGGCTGAAGGCTGCATTTCCAGCAGACTGTCTTGCTGTTGAGAACCACATTCCAATAGTAGATGCAGTCTAGCAAACACACAATCACATAACCTTAACACACATGATCAGAGGCACACAGAGAGATTTCTGATGGCAACACAGGCACTTATTTAAATCTTAGTAAATTTCCTTCATAGACAGATAGATAGATGATTAGATATAGATAGATAGATAGATAGATAGATGATAGATAGATAGATAGATGATAGACATATCTGTTCCGTTTGTGTGAAAGGTAAAAAGAGATCAGCAATCCTAGTACAACAGTGCAAATAATGTTAATGCACCGCTAAAATAAAATCCCCGCCCTACAGCTATTCAAAGACTCAGACTTCAAGATGCATGCTGGAAATAGCTTGCATGTGATTGAAAAATGTATGGGCACTTTTTGTATATTTGCAAGGAACACATGCATCTCTCTGGTGAGATATTGGCTGCTCTGCTTTCATCTTCTTACAGCAGAGCATCTTGCAAAGGAAGGAGCTGTATTCCTTTCATTTTTGCTGCTCAGGTACTCACTGAAATTATTGGGAAAGCTTTTCCTAAAAAACCGCTGATGGCCTTTGGGCATTAGAGCACACCTAATCCACAAAAAGATCGTGCAGACAGGCCAGAAGAAAAGCATATATAAACATTTACATCAGATGTGAGAAAACATAAATTCCCTATAAGAAATTAATGGTGAGGGTAAGCAAATGCCATTAGAAATATAGGCCTAGTTCATACAAGATGGTAAGCCAAGCCATGGCAAAGTGATACCACACTGGCTCCCAGAGAGGAGCTTGCAGTTGCTTTGCTCCTTTCTCTGTTTTTGTTTGTTTGTTTGTTTGCTGTTGTTGCTGCTAAGCCCAAGGTTTGCTTGGCATGTCATTGGAACTTGAGTTTATGGTTAAGCTCTTTCCACACTAACCATGGGTTGTATCCAATGCTAGTCCAACTCAGAGTGAACCCATTGAAAGTAATAAACATGACCAACTTAGATTCATTCATTTCAATGAGTTTGAGTAAAATTTAGTGCCACAGATAGGCCAAGATTTTGCTTAATAGGTTGTCCTAATCTACAAGTGTGGTTAAGCTCTCTCCTCCTTTATCTTTATCTGTAGCCAAGCCTTGTTCTTAACTACAGATTGTGGTTGATGAGGTCACAGTTTAACCACAATTCCATGTTGGGACAGCACACTAAGCCAAACTTTGTCTCAGTTGCCACACTGTGCTAAGAACAGGGCAGGAGCAAAGTGGTGTGAACTGCTCCCCAGAAATGGTCTGAGTGAGAAGTCGTAGTTTGGCTTATTGTGAGATTCAAACCAGACCAATCAAACTTTCAAGTTTTATTCTGATTTGCAACATTAATATATATGCTCATTGACATGCAAGGTGAGGCTGTAATGCTGAATGTATTTTTGGTGAGGATCACTTCTGTGCTGATGTTTTCTCTTTTCTTCCATCTGCACATAAATTTCCAGCAAATCTAATTAGTTATGGATTTATCCTTGACTTTGCATATCCAATTCTGCATGTTTTATACAAAGTCTTAAGAAAAAGAGATCAAACATTAAAGAATACAACATTTTCCTTAGGAGAATTTATCTCCTCCGTGCCAGGAATTGTAGATGACTCCAATATTGTATTTTTGTTTTAAAACCAACAATTGCCATTTCATATTGTAACCTTCTTGTTAGTTCACCGCATGAAGTGATAACTGCACCTGACATATTTGCCTTGTACAGGTATTAAAAACTGACACTTTTCTATTAGAAAAAGAGGGATGTATATAAAGTGGAACTGATTGCTGTGCCAAATGTCTTTGGAATACAGAATGGAATGCAGTTTGATACTTTAAAAAAATTAGCATCCCACTTTATGTTCCCCAGTAGATTTTCTTACACGTACCTTTTTAGAGCATTTAAGAACCAATTCTAAGACCCCGATTCAGCAGTAAAACATGCAGAGGTTAATCCAAGGATCACCATGCCTATGTGGCACAGTGCAATGTCATGTGACACATACACGTACACGTAAACTGCTTTGAGGTTTCTTTACAATCAAGCAGTGCATAGATTTTATGAAATAAACCATTTACTTTCTACTCCTGTTAAATTTTGTAATAGGTGAGGGTAATAATGAAGAAAAAAATGAGAATAGTCTGTCTCTCTGTCAGCGCTTCTTAACTGGTACTTTGTAAAGTTTGGTCTGACAGTGGCTCTTTCCAGCAGTGTTGTGTTCTGCTCCAGTGATGGATCTCCAGTGATGGATCCCACAGAGGTCAGGCCAAACAAAGAGCTTGCAGGACCATGGATAGCTCCAAGTAAGCCAATCGCACCAGCAAAGGTTGAGAGCAGGTTGACTTTTTTATACTCCTATTCTCATACTACCTTTCACATGCTCAACCCTCTTGTGACTAACTCTAGGTTCTTAAAGAGACAATCTCCCAGCCTGAAGACAGGCACTGCTCCTCTATTCCCTAGCCTCCCATGTGGTGTGCTCCCTTCACTGCTGGGCTGGTGAGATCCCAGGGGAGGTACAGTTGTACCTTGGTTTTCGAATAGCTTCGTTCTCAAACGTTTTGCCTCCCGAACGACACATACCTGGAAGTGATTGTTCAGGTTTGAGAACTATTTTTGGAAGCCGAATGTCTGATGGGGCTTCCCAGCTTCCAATTGGCTGCAGGAGCTTCCTGCAGCCAATCAGAAGCCGTGCTTTGGTTTCTGAACATTTTGGAAGTCAAACAGACCTCCGGAATGGATTCCGTTCAACTTCCAAGGTACGACTGTATTTGGTTCCTCAGGTTCAAGGAAAGGTACCTGTGGGGGTCTGAGAAAATTATTCTGGGAGCTTATGCTCATCAGTCTCAGTTATTTCTTGATCTCCAGCAGTCCTGTACCTGATCTGACTCTTTAGCTGGAAAGCCTGCAGCCTCTGACTCGGAGTCTTGACTACTGCTGGACTCTGAGGTCATAATAGCTTGCAAGAATGGAAAACCAAGCTGGGTAGTCTGTCCTCAGAGGCTGATGAACTCTGATACATTTATTATGCCTGTAGGGTTTTCCCCCCAGTAGACAGAGCATATGATCCTGCCAAGGCTCTTATTTTGCTATGAAAGAGAGAGATGAGTGTGACCATCAATACAATTATTCCCAAGGATTGCATCCAGTGCTGTGGTGATTGCATTGCTCTCCGGTATTCTGAGAAGCAGTGGCTGATAAAACAGACTGGATGAGGACTAGAGTGCCAGTGGCAGAAATCAGGTTCTGAAGCTGACCAAACATGTGTTTGAACCACATGCTAGAACCAATCATGCCTACCACATGATGATGAAGGCAGCTGTATCCATCTCATCCTTGAGGAGCCAGCCAACATGGTTGTTCTGCGTTCTCTGCAGACTATTTACCCCATATTTGGATGGCATGCCCTGTAACATGCTGTGAGCAGTTTACAATTCACTTTGAGGGTAGAATTGCTTGCCTTTGCAGCAACTTAGATGCCACAGTTTGAGTAACATTGTGTTTCTTCTTATCTTCACTTCAACGCATACACCTTTTTATTTTATTTTTACTTTTGAACTATATTTATATCTCCCCAAGGTCAATGAGCTACCTTCATGGCTCAGTGGCAATTTGAACTCTTGTCTCCAAGGAACTAGTCCAGTGCTTTAACCACTATATCACACTAGCTTTCATCAGCCTTTCTTTTCACCCTCTTATTCTATTTGCTCTCTTATTCTTCACTGAAATAGTCTTCAGGTCTATTAAAGGATTTATTATTACACAGTATTATCAGCACAGTCATATGCTCTCATGCTATGTTGATTTTCTGTCAATGTCACTGAAAGATCAACTTCACTTGTGGTGATATTTTTAGAAAATTGATGCATTTTAGTGAACTGGAAGAAGGGTGGTTTTTTTTACTCTTTATGAATCTGACTGATTGGTCACCATAAATATATGGTTACCTGCAACGGCTCCTGTATTGGCCCGTGACTGTAACTATGAAAGTGCCCTGGCTGTGTAGCATTAAATAAACATTTCCTTACTTTAAGCTTCATGCAGTTTCAATGTACTGGTTTACTGCCACATATCCAGATTATGCTCATGGGTTTTATACTCAGAGATAGAAAGATATCATGTTAGGAAAATGTCAGACAAGCTACCTATATTTTAAAAGTAACAAATAAGGAGTCAATATTATATGAAGGATATGGCTGTGGGATACTTGAATCATAAGATACAATGAACTGCCTTATACTGAGTCAGACCAGTTGTTAATCTAGAACAGGGCTTGCCTCATCTGGCAGGCAATCAGGCTTGTCTCAAATGCAGGTCTTTTCATTCACTTTTATGAGATTCCTTAACTAGTTATGCCAGTGGTTGAATTTTAGGTTTGCTACATAAATGGTGGGTGATATTCAATGCCATTCCTACTCAAAGCAGATCCTTTGAAGTTAATAAACATGACTTTTTATTTACTTGTTAAATTCAGTAAGTCTACACTGAGTAGGTCTGAGTTGCATAAAACCCAGTATTGTTCCCTTACACAGAAATATACCTCACCCTTTTGTAAGGAGCCACTACAATTTTACTGGGTCCTGTAAGAGGCAGCTACATTGCCTTTGTCCAAAAGAAACTGATGGAATGGCAGTGTTCGCAGTGCCCATGTTGTTGCTGCTTACAAGAGGTAGAGGGTGAGATGGTGGCAAGGCTGATGCAGTGCAAGCATATCAGAAGAGCCAGTCCAGCACACTTGCATGTATGTTTGCCATGCACCAACCTTAGCACTCCTCTACCTTCTGGTAAGCAGGAGTGACATGGGAGACAGAAAATCAGGTGAGCACTGCCATACCATCACCACTGAACCAGTACTGCACTCGTCACATGCAGAATAGGGCAAAAAATATCCCTGAGAGCATTAAGACAAGGGGCTAGGTCTGAAACCAAATATGAAAGCATAGGCAGGGCAATGTGGGTGTGATGCTTTCAAACAAAGAACCCTTACATGCATTCTGAAGTGGAACAGCCAAGAGAAAAATTGCATGTCACAGTCAGCTGTAAGCTTTTTTGTACCTTTGGGTACATATTCCATATTCTTTGTTGGCTAACATTCATAGAGTTTCATAAGATTTATGAATCATAAAGTTGGAAGGGACCACAAGGGTCATCTAGTCCAACATCCTGCAATGCAGGATTCCCCCCCCCCCAACGTGGGGCTCAAACCCATGGCTGAGATTGAGTCTGATACTCTACCAGCTGATCTATCCCAGTGTGTTTACAGTGGGGTTCATTCATTTATCTTTGGTGTCAGTGCATAATGAGTCAGACTCATGTTTCTCCCCCAACTCATAACAGTATGTTCTATAAAGTAGATGGTATAAAACAGAACTGTTTGACACTAAACAAAAAAGGAGAGAGAGAAAAAGAAAACCCTGTGTTGAATCATAGCTGTCAATGCAGATACAGCACAACATTATGTATTTGTATTACCCAGCTGAGTCCTGTCATTGTATGGCATACAAAACTGATCTCCCTTTTCTAGTATGATTCTTGGGTCATTAGCACACTGATGATGGCTTTCTCCCAGTCAGTATTGAGAAGGTGCATTGTTCACTGTGCTTATAAGCCTTCATGGATCAGGTGCTCTTCAGATGCAGTTGAACTCCATTTCCCATCAGCCCCAGACAGGAGTTGTAGTCCAAAATATTTAAAGGCCACCAGTTTGGGGGAAGGCTGGTATGGCTGTGGTGGCAGGGGGGGCCCACTGCAGCAGGACAGTTTCTCTCTTCAATCAAGCCTGCTGTGAACTTACTTCCTTGGTTATGATAAAATAATCTGTTGGCAGATTCAGGGCAGATAAAAGAAGGAACTTCATACAGCACATAGTGAAAGTATGGCATGCACTCCCACAGGAGGCAGTGATGGCCACCAACTTGGATGGCTTTAAAAGAGGATTAGACAAATTCTTGGAGGATATGGCTATCCACAGCTACTGGTCATGATGGCTATGATCTACCTCCACTGTGACAACAGGATGCTGGACTAGATGGGCCATTGGCCTAATTCAGCAGGCTCTCCTTATATTCTTACATTCTTACTAGACATTACAGTAAACTATCCCCATGATCTGTAAAAGAATGGGGGGGATTAAACACTTCACATATTCTTCTGCTTGGAGGCTTGTCCCCTGTCAGTTTTATGACTGAGTCAGGCTACCTTTTCAATGAGTCCATCACCCACACCAAATATTGATGTCCACATCACATATTCACTGATAGGCTATAATCTGATTTATGTGAGTGCTTGTAACTCCCTGCCATTGTGTCCAGCCTGGAAAATGCAGCTGAAATCATAAATGACTGTAGCACTCTGCCAATGCTCTCACAGAAGCAACAGCTTGAAAAATTTTCAGTCAGTGGAATAGAAGAAGATAGGTGTAGAAAACAAGAGAACATTCCACTGTGGGGACAAACTATCATGGCATTTTCTCAGGGCATGAGTTTGAGATTTTTAAATGAGCAAACTAATTAAACTGAACAGTTTCCTGTTTCCCCCTTCTCAGCAAGTAGTTGTTAATGCCACAAAGGAAAAATACTATTTAGATGGATGTAGGGAGATGGTAATAAAAAATCTTAAGCAATGAAACTGCGTGACTGTTCGCTCCAAGACATATATTCCATTATTTTGGTATTTACAAAAAATGATAAAATAAAACTATTCTAAATCTGGACTCATTTACGCATTTCCCAAGGCCAGATATTCTAATTAAAACATACCTGACAAGATACCTGGTTTGGGGATTGGATTGGATTAATTATCATTTGAAAAACCGTCTGTTTGAAAGGATCTTTATTTTTTCTACTTTAGCCCACTAAAGCATTGGTTACAAGGATAAATCATCCACTGTACTTATTTCATGATAGTACATTTATAGGGAACCTCAGGCAAAGGGGCCAAAGGCAGCACTTTGACCTGGTATTCTCTCCAGACCACACATCCTCCTGAGCCACATTTTCCATCCCCCCTGCTTTGCACCTTCATTCAGTGTTTTTGCCTGGTGAGAATATGTCATTGAACTCCAATAATGCTTCCTGTTTACCTTGGTGGAGGATAGAGAAGGATGTGTGAGTATGGATAAATTAGCCTGCTGTTCAAAAATAACATTCACATTCATTGCTCTGCTCATTTTTGCTTCTGGCTCCACCCAGAAGAAAATGTGTCCCTTGGGCTAAAAATTAAAAAAAGTAAGTTTCCCCAGTCCTGCTGTATTGTACAATGCTCATGAAAGTTTCACCTGATTAGTCTCCCATCACTCCTGGCAACACCAGTTCCCCCACCCACCCCACCCAATAAGACGACTGCGGACTGAGTGAGGGCTGCATAGGCAGCAAATCTATCCTCTTACTGTCTGTGCAGGGGTATTCCAGAGAAAAAAAAGACATGCTCTTTTGATACTGCATCTCATGTCTTTTGGCTGTGCAGTTATAACTGTAAGCAAGGACCACCTCTCCCCATATGAACCAACCCAGACCTTGCAATAATCATTTGACGCCCTTCTTCATGTGCCTCCTCCATTAGAGGTCCAGAGGGTGGCAACACAAGAACTGGCCTTTTTGAGGTACTTTTCCATTTGTGGAATGCTCTCCCTTTCCTTACATACCTTTAGGTGCCAGGCGAGGGGAATTATTGGTTTGTTTTCATTTTATTATATATTTTGTGTTCTCATTTTGTATTTTTATGTTGTGAACCACCTTGTGATGAAGGGTGGTATACACATTTAATAAACAACAACAACAACAAATATATACCCTCAACCTCCCCCAGAAGGCAAAATGAGGATTATGATTGTATTTGCTGCTGGAAAATGCCATTATTGGAATTATTGCTATCATGCACCTCTTTAGCTCGGCCTTTGACACATGAGATGTTTGTTTTCAGGGCCAATTGTATCACTGTAAATACAATTTCTTTTAAGTATTTTTTATTTTTTATTGTTGTAACCCACCTGGGACCTCCAGCTGAATGGCAGGTAATCAATTTATCAGCATCAGCATCATTACTTCATATTCCATTCCCTATTTTGAGAACTATTTTTTAAGATAGTGTTGCAGAACAGTAGCACATGAGTTCCCTGCTTCCATTTTAGCACCAGGAAGAAAAGAGTATGCCTTGCCAAATACAGCACAAAACAATAATTAGGTTTGCTTGTGGTTTGCCTTGGAAACCACACTTTGGATCTCTGCTTTGTGTCCCTGTGTGGGTGGATCTTCAAAAGGAGAATAGCCAGCATGCCTACAGAAGAGACTGAGGATTTAGTCTGCAAACAGTGTTTACAGTTAGGGTGATCAAGACTCTTTCCCTTTAGATGCTTCCCTTAAGATACTAGTCAATGCAAAATCATGTCAGATTATCTCTTATTCAGAAGGCTGTTGTGAGATAAGACTACTAGATCAAAATTGTGTGTGTGTGTGTAAGAGCTGTGCTGTTTGTTTAGTGAAGTTCTGTGAAACTGATGTTTTCCAAAATGAGAGTGACAACAGCCCTATGCAATTGCTGATGGACCCAAAGCAAGGCATGGGTCTGCCCCAAGTCTCATACTCCTTTCCCAACATCTGTATGAACACTGCAGACATCTTACTGGGAGGGAGCCTTCATGTGTAAAGCTATATATGCAAGGCTTCACAGGATCTCAAACCCCAGTTGATTGAGGTGTCCAGATCCTATAGACACATGTATATGTGAGGAGAACCTGAGCTTACAGGGTTAAACAGCTCAGAGTGTACGCCCTGCCTACAAATTGGGAGGAGGGGGGAGACACGTCATATCCGAGAGTCTCCAGCCTTTGTTCTCTCTCTCTACTTTCGCTTTTGAGGAGAGAGGATGTGTTTTCACGATGCT
The DNA here is from genome assembly GCF_027172205.1 of Podarcis raffonei. Taxonomy (NCBI): domain Eukaryota; kingdom Metazoa; phylum Chordata; class Lepidosauria; order Squamata; family Lacertidae; genus Podarcis; species Podarcis raffonei. The sequence goes on from NC_070608.1 coordinate 40,421,902, forward strand.
GTTCACTGTGATAGACAATGGATAGTCTGCTGTAAATAAAAACTGCTTCTAGCTGCTAATATCCTGAGTGGATTTTATTTAAGCACACTGAAGAACGCATTGGAGCTTGCAGCTTTCCTCTTGCCGCTCGTTAAACTCTGCGTTTGCTCAGAGCCTTTGGAATGTGGCCTTTGAAGTCCGGAGGCCCAGCAGAACTGTGCAGCCGAAGCGGGCTGGACACCAAGGCTTATCTGAGCAATTAACATTCTTCAGGTTATGGGAGACAGTAACTGCAATTAGAGGAAGCTGCTTTGATGCCTGCTGTGTGCTTAAAGAGGCTGTGAAAGTTGAGACACTGCTGGAAGAAAAAAAAATCCTGCTTTGAGGCTTTGCCTGGGACAAAGCAGGGAGGCTGGCTGCAAGCTGTGTGCTGCAAAGGGACGCCGGAGGCCTATCCTCGGAGCTGGTTTGGTACTTGTGAGTACTCCAAGGCCCCAAGGGGGGAATGGGGGAGGAGATGGCTGAGCTCCAGGACTTTTATGATGTCCCGTTTGAAAAGCTCACAACCCAGTCCTGGGATATCTGGGTTAGGAGAGTAAGGGGGTGGTTTTTGGCCACAGGGCTCTGGAGTATAGCCCAGAAGGAGCCGGCCCCACCAATGCCAATTGCTACTGAAGATGACGCAGCAGACCTGGAGGCTGCTTTGCTGGAAGATAGAGAGCAAAGAATGCACAGAGAGCTCTGCATGTTGAGAGCGAGCGTGGACACTTTGCTGTTGCCCCACCTGGAGGGCATTGAGTCGGCTCAGGCCGCCTGGCAGGTGCTGAGGAGTCTGTGTGAAAGCTCAGCAGGAGCCCAGGGCCAGGAGAAAGCTGAAAGCAGGGAGGAAGCCGAGAGCCCAGTGGGGGCTGCTGGCCATGTTCCTGAAGTTACAGCTGGGAGTAGCTGCTTTGTCTCCGAGGGGCCATGTGATGTAGAGGCCCGCAACCAGAGTGCTGGGGAGCGTGCAGGCCCAGGCTGTGCACCCAAAGGAGGGGGTGCTGGGAACAAAGGAATGGCTGAAGAGGGAGCTGTGAGAGCTTTTGCTTCCCGTCGCTGTTATCGCTGTGGCTCCCCCTCCCATCTGGTGAGAGAATGTCCAGTGGAGGCACAGGAACAGCCGAAGGCCGTCTCCCGTAGCAACCAGATAAAGGGCTCTTCTTCAAAGCGTGGGAAAGGCAAGCCGAAGGCAGCTGGCAGAGACACTGAACATAAACATTTGGCAGCCTCTATGGCTGTAGTCAAGAGTTGTCAACAGGATGCTGTGCTGGCTTTTGTCATAGACTCAGGTGCTTCTCATCATTTGGTGCCATCTAGAGAATTCCTGGAGAACTGCACCTCTGTAACTTCTGGGAAGACTGTCTGTTTAGCAGATGGGACTCGACACCCACTCACGCAGACTGGCTCACTGTTTTGTTCTTTCTTACAGGATTCGATCCAAGCTTTTGTCGTTCCAGGACTGTCATGCGCGTTGCTGTCTGTCAGCGCCCTTCTTGCTGAGAACTACAAAGTGTGTTTTGAGAACAATAGGTGTTCTATTTCTAAGAATGGACAGCAACTAGTCAGTGTTGAATGTAAAGACAGGTTGTTTGTGATAGATGCTTCTTTTGCAGGTACAGGTGACACGGAGGTGGCTCAAGCACAGTGTGCCAACGTTCCAGTTCATGATGCGTGTGCTCACTTATGGCACTGACGCATGGGTCATATATCCTGGGGGTCAGTGAAGAAGATCCCAGAGTGTACGCAAGGGTGCAAAATGAAATCATGTGCTAAGTTTCTAGATTGCAGAGCGTGCAAGTCCGCAAAGGTGAAAACGTGCACATACCCAAGGTCTGAGAGGATGACCACTAGGGCTTTTCAATTAATTCATGCAGATGTGTCAGGTCCGATGTCTATGACCAGTATGGCGGAGCCAAATTTGCGCTGGTTCTGATTGATGACCATACACGGAATTCCTGGACCTTCACGATCCGACACAAAAATGAAGCTGCGCCGCTAATCAAAGACTGGATTGCGGCTGTGGAACTGCAGTTTTCCACATGAGTGCAAAACTTTCAGAGCGATCGCGGTGGGGAATTCACTGGGTCTGCACTGCAAAGTTTCTTCCACAAAAAGGGGATTCAACACGGATTGTCCTCTCCACACTCTTCCCAACAGAACGGGATTGTGGAAAGACGGAACAGGACTCTAGGGGAGATGTCCGCAGCTCTTTTGTTTGATGCCGGGCTCCCACAGCGCTTTTGGGGGGAAGCTTGGCGAACGGCCAACTTTATTCTGAACAGGTCGTTCAATTCAGTGGTAGGTGACACACCGTACTTCTTGCTGCATGGAAAGAAGCCGAAAGTGCACTACTTCCGCGTTTTTGGCTGTGAGGCTTGGGTCCTCATATCAAAGGCCAAACGCAAGAAAGGTGAACCCAAGTCCCAAAAGATGATTTTCTGTGGGTATGAGCCAGGGACTAAGGGGTGGAGGTTTGCTTATCTGTCAGGGAATCAGTCCAGGATTCTGCTCAGCAACAGTGCTGAATTCTGTGAGCAGAGTGGCTGGGCAAGGATACATGGGAACCCTGACATCCTGTCAGAGAGTCTGTTTGACTCTGCCGATGAAGGAGAGGAAGAGGTTGAACCTGCTACTGAGGCTCAGAGTTCAGACCCAGTGCAGGCAGAGGGGAGAACTTCTCCCAAGGCTGTGAAGATTGAGCAACGCAGTGCTCCATCTTCCCCCACAGGTTCGGCTGAGAAGTCCAGAAGGTGCAGTAAGTCAGAGGGGGAGCTCTCTGATGCCAAGGACGTTCTGGCTGGCCCCAGTGGGTCAGAGGGGGTTCCTGAAGTAGTGCTGCGCCTTTCAGCTCGGACGACCAAGGGGAAACCTCCTGAAAGGTTTGCCGTCACTAGCGTGTGGGTCGGAATGGCACAGTGTGAACCCGAAAGTTTTGAAGATGTTCAGAAACTGCCTCAGGGAGAAGCCAGGAAATGGCATGAGGCGATGCAGAAGGAAATGAACTCAATGGAGTCTCTAGGTGTGTTCTCCCTCACGAAGTTGCCGGTGGGAAACTGGGCCGTGGGTAGCCACTGGGTTTACCGTCTTAAGCCCACAGCAACAGGAGAACCGCAGTATAAGGCCAGATTAGTGGCGAGAGGATTCACGCAGCGCAAGGGGTTGCATTATACGGAAACATATGCTCCCACCTGTAGGAGTGAATCTCTACGTTTGCTCTTGGCCATTGCTGCACAGAGAGGGTTGCTGGTGCATCATTTTGATGTGGATGTTGCTTACTTGAACTCAGACCTCCAGGAGGATTTGTACATGCTTCCTCCTCCAGGGTTTGAGGGCAATGAGCAAAGTACTGTGTGGAAACTTCACAAGTCAATTTACGGCCTGAAGCAGTTGTCCAGGAATTGGAACTTGTGCCTGAATGAAGCTTTGGAGAAGCTAGGTTTCAGGAAGAGTCTTGCTGACAGTTGCCTGTTCCTTAGGGGATCAGGAGACACACAGGAATTGGTGTTATTTTTCGTTGATGACATCATCCACATTGGAAAGGCAGACAAACAGGTGCAGAAGTTTGCCAAAGAGCTTGGGAAGCGGTTTCAGCTCAAGAACCTGGGTGTAGTAAAGATCTACCTAGGCGTGCAGATAGCGAGAACTGAGGATGGTAGCTTCTTGCTCAGTCAGAAAGGCAAGATTGAGCAGTTGCTTGAGAAGTTCAGAATGTCCGATTGTGCAGGAGTTCGGACACCCATGGAGACGAACTTCGTGAAAGATAGCCAGCAAGCAGAAAGTGCCGAGTTTGAGAATGCTGAGCTCTTTCAGTCAGCTCTAGGTAATCTGTTCTATCTGTCCCAATGGAGCAGACCAGACATTGCCTTTGCTACCAACCTGCTAAGTAGGGAAGCGTCAAGGCCCAGTGTGAGTGCTTGGCACGGTATCAAGCGGGTACTGCGCTACCTGCAGCATACCAAAGACTTCTGTCTTAAGCTGCCAGCTGAAGGTGAGGCAAAGCTCACATGCTATGCAGACAGTGACTGGGCGAATTTGCAGGACCGCAAGTCTGTGTCTGGGTTAGAGGTAAAGTTTGGGAAGTCACTAATTGGGTGGAAGTCCCGGAAGCAAAGTCTCATTGCGCTGTCTTCTACTGAGGCTGAATTCAGTGCACTGTCTGATTTATGTCGGGAACTAGAGTTCTATAGATGCTTGCTTCAAGAGATCTATGGGGATTGTAGCTTGTCCATCACGGTTTGGGAAGACAATCAACCTTGTTTGAAATTGGCTGAATCTGCGCAATTTAAGGCCAGAACCAAGCATCTGGACATACGCTTCCAAAATGTGTGTCAGAGTGTTCAGTCAGGTTTGATTCAGCTGAAGTATTGTGCCAGTCATAATAACTTGGCCGATGGATTTACCAAACCTTTAAGCTTCCAGCATCATGGGGAGTTTTGTGGTGATTTGGAGTTGGGGGTAAGTTCTGTACATACTTTCCCCACAGTAGTGCAGGGCGAGAGGGGGTGTGAGGAGAACCTGAGCTTACAGGGTTAAACAGCTCAGAGTGTACGCCCTGCCTACAAATTGGGAGGAAGGGGGGAGACACGTCATATCCGAGAGTCTCCAGCCTTTGTTCTCTCTCTCTACTTTCGCTTTTGAGGAGAGAGGACGTGTTTTCACGATGCTGTTCGCTGTGATAGACAATGGATAGTCTGCTGTAAATAAAAACTGCTTCTAGCTGCTAATATCCTGAGTGGATTTTATTTAAGCACACTGAAGAACGCATTGGAGCTTGCAGCTTTCTCTTGCCGCTCGTTAAACTCTGCATTTGCTCAGAGCCTTTGGAATGTGGCCTTTGAAGTCCGGAGACCCAGCAGAACTGCACAGCCGAAGCGGGCTGGACGCCAAGGCTTATCTGAGCAATTAACATTCTTCAGTATATTTATAACTAGGAGCACAGTGGCACCATCTCTGCAGATTTTTTGCTATGTGCATGAACATCACAGGAGTGCCACAGGAGGCAGGGCTACCTGCTCCTTGCTCCCATATTCACCAACATAGGAGCTATGAAGGCCTTCAGAGGCCTAATATGTTAAAGAAATCCTAAGGATCCCTGACACCACTTCATGGCCAGAGGACAAGGCACCACAACAGCACAATTGCAAGCAGATTGCAAGAATAGAGCAATGTGTGGTGAAACGGTCTTATGTTGCTTTTAAAAACTTTCTATGAATGGCTCGTGAACAGAAGTAAATCAGTTGACAGTACTGATGGCTTGAATGAGAGAAAGTCCTCAACTATTAATAGACCATGGGAAATCAAAAGATGAACTTGCATGTATGAACTTACCCTAAGTGATAACTGATTATATTCTAGCAAGCTATTCAACCTTTGTTGCATGAGGTTAATGCACATGAAGGTTATATCTGTGCATATTGAGAGTAATATTTTAGAGTAACTCTTGAGGGGACTGAAGAGTCTGAAAACCAGCTTAGATGCTGCCTACAAAAAATCCATTATCCATGGCACTGGTCTATGCAGCAGAGACATTGATTCCCCCTCCCCCCACACTTTGATATGAAGTGCTACCATGGCTATGGGCTTTTTGGAAATTTGCATAGAGGAAGGATAATACCTAAGCTGTCTAGTTTCTTTAACTTGAAGGCATTTGCCTAAAGCTGCTGCAAACCACCCAAGCTGTTCTTAAATTCATTTTGTGCATTGCTGCATTGTACAACCACCTGTTTCCACTTCCAGCAGTAAATCCTCATAAATCCTTCAATCCACAGCTTTAGTGAGAAAAGTAATTTCTGTTTTGACTTGACATGTACATTTTCAATATCATGACAAAAAGCCACAAATTAGTCAGTGACATCAATCAAATACTTATTCTACATGTGTTTGGTATCATTCAGCCCTCCTGCAGTAGATTTATCTGGATCTGGTGATCATCAGGTGATAATTTCTATTTCTTGCATTGACTTCTGAAAGCACTGACTATTTTCTGTGTGCTTCATTGAACCATGTGTTGTGCGGAACTCTGTCAACAAAAACTCAGGGTATATATATGACACTTTTGTACAGGTGGAATGTAATTGGGGAAAACAAAATAGAATATGAGGAAAAAACAAGGGGTTTTTTTTGGTACTAGGCTTTTCACCTTCTGTATATTTTGAAATGTAACTGGGTCAAATGAGGAAACTTAAGCTAGCAACCAACAACAGAGATTCAGTGTTGATGTGACATATCACCTTTTAGATAATTCTTATTGTATTCTCAAGGAGGTGAATCAGATTCTTTCCATCAGCTTTACACATCTGCCATCTTTGCCAAAGCTGCATTAGGGCCTTACTATCCAATCTAGTGAGTTGCTGTGCCCGCCCAGCAGCTCATCTGTAATAATAATAATAATAATAATGTATTATTTGTACCAGACCCATCTGACTGGGTTGCCCCAGCCACTTTGGGTGGCCTCCAACATATATAAAAACATGATAAAATATTAAATCTTAAAAAGCTTCCCTATATAGGGCTGCCTTCAGTTGTCTTCTAAAGGTTATGTAGCTACTAATCTCCTTGACATCTGATGGGAGTGCATTCTGCAGGGTGGGCGCCACTACCGAGAATATTAAACTTAACTGGGAGGAGGGTTATTGGGTTGTTGTTTTCATTTTGATTATATATTTTGTGGTTTTATATTTCGATTTTGTCCTCTGAACCACCCTGAGACCTCTGGGTATAGGGTGGTATATAAATTCAATAAATAATAATAATAAATAATAACAATAACTTTCTTATATGAACCAGGATTACCCTGCCCATCTTAGAGATGTGCAAACCATCCCCAACTCCTTGACAAATGTCACCTTTCTTCAAGTTCTTTTTTCTTCCAAGAAAATTCCTGCAGAGATTTTGCCTGAGTAAAAATTGCCTTAGATGTTATTCTAGCCATACTTCTTTAATCTACATTGCAGTTATTAAGTCCTCTCTACAGAGCTGCAACAGAGCTATTCAACTTTCATTCCTGTCGTGGGCTACTCAGTTGCTTTATAGTAGCTTTTCCAGCCAATCAGCAAATTTTCCATAAGTGTTCTCTTGGGAGTTGGTTTCAATGAATGATAGCCATAGCTGTCAACTTTCCCTTTTCTTGCGAGGAATCCTATTTGGAATAAGGGAATTTAAAAAAGGGAAATGTTGACAGCTATGGATAGAGCACAGGCAAAAGATCCCAGGCTTAATCTCTGACATCTCTGGGTAAGGCATGGGAAAAAACTCTACCTGAAATTCTGGAAGGCTGCTGCCAGTCAAAGTAGATAATACTGATCTAATCTGACTTGATATAAGGTCGCTTCCTGTGTACGTAAATGGATGGTTCTTTTAAAAAAATTATGTATTATTTTTCTCACAGTTTCTCTGCAAGTTTGCAGTTGCTCAAGTTTTAAACAATTATTATGTTATATAACAAAAAACAAAGAGAAAAGATGCCACAAAAATTGTACCTGTAGCCTTAAATAATTTTTCCAAACCATTAAAATCTGGAGAAAATGTAAATTGAAAAGTGTTTTTATAAACTTCATATATCAAACAAAGAAAGCTGAATTGTCAATGTTATAGCTGATAGAGCAGCTCCCATTATCCAGTTGTCTTCCAACAGCCCTTCTTATGTAACTTTTTAATTTATTCATTCATGTATCTGGAATTCTGAGCATCTGAATATTTTGAGTATCTGAATATTTTGGCAGTTCCCTTTGGATAAATTTGACTGTATCCCTGCTTAAACTACTGCAAAATGTACAAGGTCCATGATTGATCTGTTCTTGTGGTTTTCTTCCTTCACTCCTGTACCAAGGTAAATTACAAACATGTTTTTCCCCCTTTTGTAGTTGTTATGGGAACAATTTTCAGATCTTAGCAGCAAGGCCTGTGTGCAATTATTAAAATACCACTGGAAAGTAGAAGGACTGTATTTGCAGCAAAACTCCATTTAATTTATACAGTCTCAGTCTCCCTTCTGCTGATATAGAGAGCAGAGAGCCTAGAGCCTGCCATTTGCTAGCTGAAGTTATGGAAAGAAAGGGAAACATTGGTGGAGTTGTCCTTAAGCCTGTATTGGGTTCCCCAGTTGACTCCTGTCTTCTCTTACCATCTCCTTAGCTGGCTCTTGGCGCTTTATCTAGGCCATTGAATTAAAGCTGCAGCCATAGAGATAATGCTGCAGTGCCTTGGTTTCCTAGAAAATCCTTTACTTCTCATGGCATTGCTAAGCTTAGATAGCTGGTCAGTTTCATTAGCTGGAATTGTGCATTTCAGTAGCTGGAGTTATTCCCAGTAATCAGTGGGCTGCTAGGTGAAAAGTCCAATGACACAAAGAAAAATGGTGCTTGCTTCCAAACTCTTCAAAGCCAAATTAGTTTGGCTGCAATGATGTTAAAAAATGTTGTGTAACACCAGTTAGGGCATTGCATTTACTGGCCATTTTATTGCATCATTTGATCAATTAATTGCGACCAGAGCGGCGGAGCTGACAGTTTCTCCTTTGAGGATTCTTTGCTCAGCATTTTATCTTCTGTAATGGCTTTTGGTGTAGGTTAATTTACAAGGTAAAGGAGTTGCCAAGGTTTACAGTGTTATATTTATATGAATGTAGCTTGACATTGAATACTGACCTGTAACCAGAAGCCCTAAAATATGATGCCCAGGGCCAAAACTTTGGATGTTTAGCCAACAGAGAAGCCAGACTAGATACTTTCTTCTAGCAAACATTTATAGAAAACAGTATCCCTACCTAAAGTGGTTACAGCACTAGTTACATGATACAGAATGATGCCTCTCATTAAAAAATCCGGAATTATCCTCATTCCTCATCTACCAGTATTCACTACAAATTTCAAATACCCAGATGTTCTATGTATCTAAGCAAATAAAAACAACCAACAACATTTGAAATGTGAACCGATGAGCTGGGAAACATCTGAAATCAGTCTGAGTTTGCTGCAATTTGTCACATATTCTGAGTTACTGGTAAGTACAGAAAAGCAGCATCCAGTTGAGATGGAAACATGGGTGAGATTCTGTTAAGCACCCACTCATTTTTGGCTAGTGGTGAGCAGGGCCATGGGCAAAAATGGGTAGAGCCAGATGCAAAAGTTAGTGGAGAAATGTATGTAACTTATGCCTCCATAGAGTATATTTTTGCCACACAAACACCAGAGGTTGATGCATACTCACATCTCTCTGTCCTCCATTCTAGCCTGCAAGAGGCATTATCATCATTCAAGGTCACATTCCAGCTAGGCAAATGCACCCAATGATGATGCCTAGAAGAGTAACAAGAGATTTGGCTTGGGATGTGGGGAGTCCTGAGGACCAGATACAGAAGCCTGGAGGATCACACACCTGGAGGACCTTCACCCAGACTGTCTTAGAAAAATGCCCTACCAGGCATTCCACCCAAGACCACTTCATATGGTTGGATAAAGGGGTGTAAACATGTACACACACATATTTAAATTTCTATATGTGGCATGGAACTGTGAATGGAACAATGTAAATACATGTGGTAAAATGTTTATGTAGTTGCTTCAAGGGCGATGGCCTATACCAGATGTACATGCACAGATACTGTCTATTGTCTGCGGAGTTAATCTTTTCAGCTGGCATAATACCAAGCCATTTCTATTATGCAAGACTGGATTATAATGGTACAACTGCAAGTGGGTCCAGATGCTAAGCTTTCTTTTTTAAAAAAAAGCAAATCTCTAGATTTGCCACCTGATTTTATTCTGATCTGAATTTGATTTAAGCTGCATTTTAATCAATTGTTTGATTTTATGTTTTAATGTATTATATACTTGGATGTTAGCTGCTCTGAGCCCAGTCCTGGCCGGAGAGGGTGGGGTATAAATAACATTTATTATTATTATTATTATTATTATTATTATTATTATTATTATTTATTAATTCCTACAAGCAAAGTTATATGCAGGCAACTTCCTAGTCAGCCACTCTAGCTGCTCCCACCCTTCAGTGTTTTTAGCCTATGAGAAGAGTCAGACCTGTGTTTGATGATTTGAGCTGTTTGAACACAAAGGTATAAGAATCCCTGGAGTCTAAAGAGCTGGTGTTGCCCCTTCTCCCCTAATGCACTCCCCCCCCCACACACACACTGCTTGTTCCTCATTTTCTGTTCTTTTAAATCTCTGTTCTTTGCCCTTCCTAGCAACCAGGGTTCAATTCCCTATGTGGTTTTGTCTGGAAACAGGTTCTCACTATTAAAACATCCAATAAGCAGGCTGGATTAAGATTAGGTGAAACCTTGGAGCTGTAATTAATTTGCAGTGAGGGGCAGAAAAGCATCACATTGGCTAAAGGAATTAAGATTCTATGCCTATGATGCAAGCATCAAGTCCCCTTTTGCAGCCATTGTGCACTTCCTTCTATACCTTCCCAAGAGACCTGTAAGGTAGGCTAGGTGCACCAAGAGCACAATCAGCGTAGTTACAGCTGGTATAAACCAGTGATGAAAGTAATTGTGGGGGGAGGAGTATAGCTATACCCTGATTTCTCTGTGAAATTCCATTTTCCTTTATTTGAAAGACAGTGTGATGTGGAGGAGATGGGGTGATAGGTTTGATCAAAGGAGTTCCAGTTTCAAATGCCTGCTTAGTCACCCTAAATTCAGTGGGTGGCTTTGTCCAAGTCACTATCATTCAGCTTAATCCATTTCAAACTTTTTGTAATGTGAACATGAAACAGAAAGCTATAGTACCCTGGGGATGCAACAAGGTAAAAAAATGTCAAAATAAATCTATTCTGATTCAAAATGTCTTACCATGGCCAGAATCCTTGGGGTATAATCCTTGCGGTAAGAAATCTTTGCACATTTTGGCAACATAAAGTAATTACAAACAATGTTACAAGGGCAGTGTGACCTGTAAGAACTTGCCTCTTCAGATTTTGAAGCAGCTCCACGTTCCAAGCTCATTAGCCTGGCCCTTCATTCCAGCTTTCCACAGCACGGTGCATAAATCCTGTAACAGGTACAGCTTTTGCATAACACAAAGAGTTAATGAAATCTGTCACAATGCTAAAAGCTTATTTAACAAAACCCAGCTATCAGCTTGTAGAAGTCAAGGAGGCTTGCTTTCAATCATGCACCGAAGAGCTGATTTCTTCTGAAGTGGTGTAAGGTGATGATAATGATAGGAAAGGGGGAGGAAGAAATTACGAGAACAGGGATATGATTTGCATTTAAAGGACAAAAAATATCCAGATATTCAGATGACATTACAAATGCTGGTCTAATGATCAAGAGAAACAGGACAGGGTTTTGAACTAGCATGCCTTGGACCTGTTCATTTCACTCGGGTTGGGGGGTAGGCTTTGTCAGAAGCTAGAAAGCCTACCACATTTGGGTAGATTGTTACTCCACACTCCAAACAGGCTGCTCCCAATACTACAGAGAGTTGAAGAATTCACCATCTCTCGCCCACCTTGTAAATTGTGTTCTTGCTCCTGCTCCTCTGGCATTAAAGCTGGCTCTCCTGCCGGTGCCCATATTTACTTACTATCCCTTGCCCATTCAACGTCCTCCTTCCCAGCATCATAGAGCAGCTGGGAAATAGGGGTGGTGTGGGTGGATGACCTTCAGGTTGAGGATACTGCTATATTGGAAAGAGATGGAACACATAGATTATTGGCCAAGCCATTACATGCAACACTTGGCCAACATTCTACCCTCTATTGACATAGCATGGAATACATGGCACTGTGGTGGCTTGTCAGGCCAGAATTAGTAGAGCAGAAAGTTGGCATGCCGTCAACAGTTCATCTAGCTCTCCACTTGGTACAGCTGAGGACTAAACGCACTGTTCTTGTCCTTCTGATGTTCAGTTGTGCAGAAGCACATTTGCTCTTCCAGCTGCACACAGAATTTGGCAATCTGAACACAAGTTTGATTCTGTGAAATATTAGTTAATCATATTAATCCAGGCATAGGCCTATGCCTGCATTAATCTGCCTGGAGGTCAAACATGAATGGATAATGTTCTCATTTTTAATTCTCTCAGGCAACAGATTTCCTATAGCATTATTTTGCTTGAGCATCAACCTGTATGAGCACATGTGTATAGGGACGAGGAATGCATGCCTCCTGTGTTTGGAGGTATTCCAGTTTGCTGAATCAGAAAACCTAGATGCTGTAAATATTCACTGAAAGGATGCCTGGAGGGACTCAGCTCACATCTATCTTCTTAGTTACAGCTGTCTCCAATAGTTAACTGGTGGGGAAATTTATCTTTGCATGGTACTGTGCTTGCTATGATCCAATTTTGGTTTCTGTCCACTTCTCTTGAACTGTCAAATGTTAGATCCTTTCAGAGCCCTAAGAGTAACTTTGGGGCATTTCCGGGTCTGAAATTATTCCATGATAATGCCGTCAACTCATGCAGTCAGTGGCTCTTTAGGTGGTGTCCTGGTATACTAAGTCTCATTAGGATTTAAATTTGTTTTGCCCTAGGGAGGTACATGCAGCTATAATGTATACAAAAGTTTCCATCTACTCTTTGACCATACATGTCAGTCATAGTTTTAAACAGGCACAATATTTTCCCTAAAGTTCTTCAAGTGTATTTCCTTAAATGAACTAATTTAGCAAATTCCCTTTAGCAAAAACTGTTTAGTTCTGTTCAGGATATATATTAGCATTCCCTGAATATGCAGAAGGATGTGAGACTTTTGCAGGTGAACTGAGAGTTCTTTTGGACCCTGGGTGGGAGGGTGAGAGACAGGAGACTGAAAGGGAGGGTATGTCCAAAGGTGAAAGAACTGACATTGGTTTACATTTATTAGTAATTCTGTATTGATGCTACATTTTTATATGTTAACTGTGTGCTTTTAAAAATATTTGTTGCTTAAGCTGTCCGTTGTTGCTTTAGTTTTCTGTACACTGCTTCTTTTAATATAGTAAGTGGTGTAGAAATGGTGCAAATAAACAATAAATTCCTCTCAAGGTGGTGTGCAAAATAAAACAATAAAACAGTGAAACAGTGAAATCACAATCATATAACTAAAATGCAAGTGCCAACCCAACCGCTGTGTCTCAGCTGTGAGCCCATGAATTTCACATACTTTCAGTACTATGATGAGAGGGAAAGCCCTGTGTGGCACAGGAACAACACACAAAGGGCTTTTGATGCCTTGGAAGAGGGCAGGAAAGGAGCAGCTTAAGGGATATGCAAGGAGAGGGGATTCTCTTAAGCTTCTCACAGAACAATGCCACCCTAATGGCTGCAGGAAAGGACCATTGCCTCAGCACAAACTGGGGCTGATTTAATCCATCATCACAGCAGCATGGAAGCTGTGAGCGCTTACCAACAGGTTCTGCTCCACTAACCTTCATATGCAGGAGTTATGTGAGCAAAGCCAGTGACTCATAATGCCAGATGAATTGGCCTAAAGTGGGAGGCTGAAGGGGTTTAGTTTGGAGATAAATGGGACAGATACGGGTAAGTTTGCATAGATTGTCTTCCCTTTAGCTGTTGTGATGCGCTCAAAAGATTTTGTAAAAATAGCTCAAGAGCACTCACCTCTCTGTTTTCAACTCTATTTTTGTTTAATGAGCGTTGGGGGTGATACTAGTCATATATATTGCTGGAGGTCTTTTTGTATAGCTTTTCTTTCATCAGAGGTCTCAGGCAAAATCTTAGGTACTTTAATTACTATACTGAAGTACCACAGGAAACTGCTCTCTGGATTAGAGATCAATGGTTTCTGAAAGTAGCATTAGCCACACACAGAGGGGCTCCTTATAGCCAATAACTATATAAAAGTGGCAAACTTTCTTTCATGCCAGTGGGAACTTTTAACACACAGTGATTTCCTTCACTTGAGAAACCAATGTTCCCTTTACATCTTGGATACAAAAGTCATTCCCAGATAGACAAAGATCAACGGGAGTGACTTTTGCTTTGTAAATTAAGCCCCACAAGAAGTGCACTGTAACTCTTTGAAAGAGAGTTCCCTTGATTTCTTCACTCTGCTCTCTTCAACCAGACTTCTTGATTGTCTTGTGTTCTGTTCATAGGTCAATAGGCTCATAGGTTAGGTTTCATCTAGGTCCTTGGGTTGACTTTTACTTTGGGATAAATTGAAAGTACTTTATTCATGGTACTTTAGAAGGCTATTCTATGGAAGTAAATATTAGACTCCCAAAATCTGCCTAGGGACTCTGTTACAGTGGAAATTGAATTCTACAGGAGTAATCCCTGTTGAAATGGTACTATGATATACACTGTAAAATCTGACTGAACACCCCCCACCCCGGTTAAGCAAATAGAGCTTTACCTGCTAACAGCCAGAACTTCTAAAGGGTTCTTTGTCAGGGAATATGGAGCAATCCTCTACCACCACTTTGTTATTATATTAATAATAATACACTAATGTGCTATGTGTTTCTTCACATAAAATCATCTCAGCAATCAACAACAGAAGCCCTATAAGGAATGCTAGTGTTACGATGCTGTCATATAACCAATCCTGATTCATTTCATAGTACCTTGAAATCATCTTGCACAAACTTCTGGTGTGGCCACATTTGGAATATAGTGTCTAAGCTGCCAGGAAGGGCAACCAAACACAGTAAGGTAAGTTGTAACTTTACCATAAGGTTCAGGTATTTGGGGCTTATATTTGGAAGTTTATAAAATGATGCATGCTCTGAAGAAAATGGACCGAGAAGGCTTTTTCTCCCTCTCTAATAGCAGCACTGACTCACTCAATGGAATTGATTGGAAGTAGATATAGGACAGACAGAGCTAAGTACTTCTCCACAGAATCTATAATAAACTTATAGATTTCACTGCCACATGAGGAAGTGATGGCCTGACTTTAAAAAGGAATCAAACAATTTCACAGGAGAGAAGAGGGATTATATCAACGGGCATTAGCCTAAATTTCTAAACAGAGCCTCCAAGTTTGCAGGTAGTGTGTCTCTGAGGCTGCAATGTGCACACTTACCTAAGTGTAAGCACTACTGAACACAGCAAGACTTACTTCTGTGTAAGCATGCAAAGCAGCAGGCTGAACATGCAGGGTCTCACAGGGCCCAGTGGGGGGTCAAACCAAAGAGGAGCATGGGTGACTTCATTCTTTGTTGCTGGACTCCCTGAAAACATCCAGAAAAAAGGATGCAGGACTAAGTGGGGGTTTGATCTTACTCTACTATTCTTAGGGTTAGGAGTGTGTGTGTTGGGGGAGGGGTGTTCTTCTCTATATATACCTATACCTAAGATAAATATTGCTGCAAGGCTCATAGCAATAGCACCTTCCATTTGAATACTAGGATGTAATGGGAGATGCTGTCTTGAAAAGGCATTCCACCATCTATCTGTTTCCCTGTGCTGCCATTGCCATTCCTGGGATCACGCATGTCGGCAGTCACCAGTGTGGGGCCCACAGAGGTGTTCCCTGACACTCACAGAGACCCCTCCCTGCCATTCCATCCCTATTGAAATAAGGTTGAAAGCAGCATTGTTCTGTAGGCTACAGAATAGGTTGTGGTGTTTCTCGGTTGCAGTGTGTGTGTGTTCTGCCCACAACAGTTTTTCTGGTCTGCAAATGTGCCCACAGGCTCAAAAGGACTGGTGGCTGACATTAGAGTAGTCTCTTCTATAAAAAAAAACAGCTGACTCAAATTTTTCTGTCACTGAATGGCACTCCAAAACTCTCAAAATCACTGCCTGAGGCAATCTACCTCACCTTACTTTGTGGTAGGGCCAGCTATGGCTGAGTTTCTATTACTGGCAGCTTCTTCAAAAGCTGTACCACTGCCATAAGGAATATTAACACAAAGATATCTAACATATGCTAGAGGATGTCTGAGCATCTTCTAAGCAATCGCCCAGGTGTTCTTTCGGCTCTCAAAAGCTATATCTATTTTCAGCAGTGCAGCTTAGCAATTGCTCACTCTTACTTCTAAAGCCAGTACCATTCCTTTCAGAAAGGAACACTGCAGCAGCCATTGTGTATTTTACTGTTCTTTGATGACACTGGAAATTGTCTCCCTGTTCTATGAAAGTCTGAAGTTACATGTGATTCTATACGTTTATATAAATTGTTGTAGGCTTATTGCTATTTCCATTACAGCATCCATATTAGCTTCCTGCTCCCGCCTTGCTGATCATCTGCCTTTTCAGCAGGAAAGACACAAAAGATTATTTCAATGCACATCTCTGAACATTCGATCCCTGTGCACTTAGTCATCCATGCAATGGAATTTAATGGAACTTTTTATTAAAATAATTTGGGCCCTGCTCTTGCCAAATTGATCCCTATAATAAGTGTTCCAAATGCTCAAAGACTAAATATACAGCCGCCTCTTAGAATACAGAGTACTCTATAAACTCCCTTTCTTCCTGCAATATATTTTTACTGTGGTGCTGTTGTTTTACAAAAAGTGTAGGAATGTGCTAAAATTCATTCACAGGCCAGACATTAATGATACTGATAAGCAGGCAAAAGGCAGAAATTATGTGCATTTAAAAAAGAAAAGCAACAAAGATACAAATGTGCATTTTCACTGAGAAGCAAGACCAGCTGAGTTCAGTGGCATTTACAGTGGTACCTCGGTTTAAGAACAGCCCTGTTTACAAACTATTCAGTTTACAAACTCCACAAAACTAGAAGTAGTGTTCTGGTTAGCGAACTTTACCTCAGTCCATGAACGGAAGTTGAACGGTGGAAGGGCACCGGGGGCGGAAGGCCTCATTAGGGAAAGTGCACCTTGGTTTAAGAACTGTTTCAGTTTAAGAGTGGACTTCCGGAATGGATTAATTTCGTAAACTGAGGTACCACTGTACTTCTTACTAAGTATGTATGGATTGCAACCAAAGATTGTATAGATGTAAGCCTACTTGTGCTATTGCATTTGCAGATCCCCATGCTATATTATTTTAGACCCATGCTAAAAAGTTAGATACATATAGTTTTATACAGTTTTGTGTACAATAGAGGCTTTAAACAGCTCAGGACCGCAATACCTCAAGCACCACTTCTTTCCATATGAACCTACCCAGACGCTGAGATCATCTTCTGAGGCCCTCTTTTGTATGCCTCCTCCTCGAGAGATCTGGAGGGTGGCAACATGAGAACGGGCCTTCTCTGTAGTGGCTCCCCATCTGTGGAATACACTCCCCAGGGAAGTTTGCTTGGCGCCTTCATTATACACTTTAGGCGCCAGGCAAAAACATTCCTTTTTAACCAGGCCTTTGGTTGATCTGATTTATATCCTATGCCCTTTGAAAATGTTTTTTGGGGGGAGGGGCTAATGGGTTGTTGTTTTAATTTTTTTTTATTTTTTGTGGTTTTTTATCTTGATTTTATTCTGTGAACCACCCTGAGACCCCCGGGTATAGGGGAGTATAATAATAATAATAATAATAATAATAATAATAATAATAATAATAATAAATTATTAAGTACCATAGTTTATACATTTTTTCCTAAATAAACAAACTGTGTGCAGGATTTCAGCCTAAGGAAAACTCTAAGATGCCATAAATATGGCAATATTTGATCTATTTTCCTATCTGAATCCATTATGAATTTGCAAATCTGAATATGTTTGTAGATCCAACATTATACCAAAATACTGTACAGTTTAATTTAAGTCGCTGAAATCAATACAGATTGGCATTGTTGACCTCACTGAGAAAGTTGTACATAGGATATGTCATGCATCCCAGCATTAACACAAGTCCTCTTATTTATTTTTTTGGCACTGGGAATCCTTCTTACCCACAGACATGAGTACACCAGTGTTTCAACTCTGCTTCTGCATAGCTCAACAAAGTTAGGGGTATACCATCAGAACTTCTAAGAATAAGAGAAAGTTGGGTGATCTGAAGTTGTAACAAGACTGCTGTGGATCACACTAGCCATGAAGGACTGAGATCTCCTTGTATACGAATTCTAAAACTTAGCTAATATGGTCATTCACTGTTCTTTTCATTTAAGCTCCCTGAAAACACAATACTCACACTTGCAATTAGAAATCAATAGAGAGGGGTGTGTGGGTGTCTTTAGAAACTACCCTGCTGTACAAAGGTACAATATACATACATTGCTGTGCCCACTTTTGCCCCTAGCATGTGGCCCTCAGAAGATTTTTCAGAAGGGAAAGTGGCCCTTGGGCTGAAAAGAATCTCCTACCCTGATAAAAGAGGTGTCTTCTTTCCAAGGGCAAGAACAAACTCATACCCAATGGTGGTGCTGGGTTTCCTGTTCCTGGTGACTTGTAGCCGAGTGAAGCTTGGCAAGCAGATACATCTTAGGAGAGATTATGTAAGGGGGAATCTTTCTTTAGGAAAGCACTGAAAGCCACATTCTTCTCCTTTTAAATATATGCTACTTCTACTGTAGGAATAAGCAACTATTTAATGTGCAATGGAGAGGGGAGGCTCTACCTTCACGGGGGTCACAATATGCTGACCTCAACTACAGGTAGCTGGATGCTACCACTGATGAATCCCTGCAAAATCAGGTGTTTCAGGGGCAGGGAGAGGCCATGAAGGTTTGGAACTGAGTTGGCCAAGGATATGCCAGATCCTAAAATAGGCTAGCTACAAGCAAGTTCTAGAAATTATCTCAGTCTTATTCTCTCTGCATGCGACTCCCTGTTCTGCCCTGGCCAGCCCAAGCACCTGGGCTCCAGCTGTAATGGCACTCTCCTTCTCTGTTAAGCTCCACTGCTGCCTGCCAGGGGCCTGGATTTTACCCTTTTCCAGTTATTACACCTGTGTGCAGAACTTCAAAATACTCCCTTCCCATTGGCTCATTCAGGGTCCTATTCTGTGTTGTTTATTTGTGCTTATAGAACTGTTTGCTTACTGAACCTCTGGTGTTTGTGATTAGATAGGCCATTTTCTTGATTTGTTTGGAAGTTTCATTAGCTTTAAAAGAAGTGTTTTGCTTTTGAACCCTCAAAAAATAATGGGACCATCTTTCAAAACTACCAGTTGGTCTGCTTTGAGTAAAATGTTTGCTCATCTTCAAACTGCACACACAAACACACACACACACACACACACTGAGCTATTATAAAATATTACCCCTTGGCAAGAGCAATACATACTGGCACCTATTACACTGGGGGTGCATAATAGCTCTGTCCCTTAACAGCAAGCATTTGCTAGCAAAGGCTGGGACGTAATAATAGCAATCTTTGCATACCCATAATGGGTGTTGTCTGCAATGAGTCCCATTAGCTTGGCTGTCAAAAGCTTGACTTATTTTACCCATGAGCCAGCTGATAATGGAATTAGCACCGCCACCTTTGCATCTTGTGATAATTCAAAAGCCTTTGATGCTTATGAGCTGAGTACTTCAGAGCTGTTTCAATAGATGTTGCCTAGATTCAGACACATGAGGATGCTAGCAATTATTAGCTAGTTATCTATTTACTTGCTCGTGTGTTTGCAAGCTGCCAGGCAAATTTAATCAAATAATAGGATGCCTCCTGCTTTGTCAATGAACCTTTTTATGGTTTTTACAGCTGCTTTCCTTGCCTACAAATATAATAAATGATTTTAACTCAAACTGGGCCATCCTTTGACCTTTTATTTCGCATGTCGAAACCATAACGGCTCCTTTTGGGGCTGTCTTGTAAAAGGCAATAGCCTGCCTCATAAGTCAGGCCTGCTTTACTGCAGAAATATGTCTGGCTTGTTAGTGTCTGACGTGTTCAGAAAGCTTATAGCTCAAATGCTGCCAAAGCAATAGATTTCTCCATCACAGAGCAGTAGATAATCTCAAACTTTCACTGTTATGATAGATCCAAGGCTGTTTTTCTTACAAAGTCAGAAGAGGCACAGATGTCAATTATAAATTAATATTGTATTTCCAACATCTCATTCATACAATGGTCAGAGTACAGATGTTAGGGCTGATCCTACATGCTATGCAAAGTGACAAACATTTGAAAATAGAGAATCTCAGGGTGGATTTGGTAATTATTTTTATAACAATTGGCAGATTGCATCTTACTGCTGTGGGCTTACCCTTAGCAAAGGACAAAGAATTCTCTTTGAACAAGAAGCAAGAAACAAGAGCACAATAGCTTTACTTAGAATATTTAGTACACTTAGCAATACTCTAAGGAAGATTCATTGAGTCTGAGGTTGAATATTGAATTGAGAATAGCCAGCTGCTGCATTTAGACAAAGAGTACAAGCAATCTTGATTGCATAGCTACAAATGTGCCTATTGTCAGGTACGGGTGGAAAAATGAGACATTTTTAAATGACACTTTTTTTAAAAAAATCCACCTTTTGCATATGATTTTTTTCCTGAAGGTTTTTGAGCAGGCCCCACCACCAATTTTCCATTCCATGTGTTGATGGTCAGACTGTGGAGGGGGACATTTCACAGAATATTCATGCGGGGGGGTGAGAGTAAGTGTGAAATCCTCCAACAGTTTGGGTGGGGGCAAAAAAGAACATCCATGACATCTATCATCAGACCAGAAGACAAAAAGTTTTGATACAAGGTAACAGCTTCTCCTCAAAGACTTTTATTTGTCAGGGGGGCCCTTCATTATTTTTATTTCCTTATCTCTGTGGAGAAGATCAGTGATGGACACTTGGGTACATGGGGCGTTTGCACATGAGCGTGTTTTTAGCTTGATGCGCCGAGGTTCTCCTCCTTTTCTTATTGTCTCATTCTGGTTTTTCTTATATTCCTGAGATTGGGGAAACCCCTTATTGTGCTGCCTTGAGCTCCTGTCCCCCAGAATTACTCCCCTGGGTTTCGGGGCAACTTACGCCTTCCATTGCTCCCCTCTAGCTTTCTATGTGCCGCATCTGTCTTGAGACAGCAAGAGCCCAAGCTCCAACCCGATACTGAAAACGCTGATCCGGAAGTCCAGCCTTCTTATGTATTGATTGGGCTGAGTAATCTACCCAGCTGAATTGCACTATTTAACCCACTTCCAAATAGCACAGCCAGATCTGTTTCAACATGGATTAAGTTCAGGGCTGTTGATTCACTTTGACCTGTCAGTAGCTTTGGAAACCTTCAGCCATGCTATCCTACAGAACCAGCTCTGTGTGGGATAAATCAACCTGATTTAACCAATGATCTAATTAATTCATGAAGGGGTTACGATCACAGAGTAAGCTGTACTGTCAGGCTTAGCTAGGTTACACCCTCTCATCTTGGGAGGAAGAGTTACCAAACTCTCTATTCTCTTTCCTCCCACTATGTAAACCCACCAGTAAGGATGTCTCAGCTTGATGCTCCAGACTTAGACTGTGGCTTTAGCAAGCTATATTTGTGCTTCTATACAAATAATTTAGAAACTGCCTCCACTTTGGAACCTGTGTTATACTGCCTGTCTTTTCTTGCCTCTGTATGAAAAATTGCATGAATTTTAAAAGTTTGTTAGGAAACCATTTTTAACTTGCCAATCATGTCATCTTTTTCTATGCTAGGGGAAGTAGGGAACTTTGGAAGCGACTTTGAAGGGGATATTTTAAAGGTCTAACAGACTGTATTTCCATGCTTTACTTTGTTGCATGCTTTGTGATTTTAAATCTCTGCTGGAGCTTTCTCACCAAAGAGTACTTGCCCCAAACCTGGATCTAGTCATCCAGAGAATTCTCCTTTTATTTTACTGTATTCTAGTATACAGTCAAACCAACACTCTGTGGGATATGGACAGCAGGGGCATAGTGATACTGTGGTTCCAGTCCTATCTATAGTGTTGGTTTCAGAAAGCAGCACTGGAGAGCTCTGCTCTGAGATACTGCAAGTTCCATTTGATCCTCCATACAGTGTATGAAGTGTTGAGTGAAATCATTCCAGGATTTGGATCAATATGCTGAAGACACTCAGCTCTACTTCTTTGATAGCTAAGTCAGATATAACTATGTAGCTACTGAACTGGAATCTGGACACTGTAGTGGACTGGATGAGGGGCAATAAATTGAGATTGAATCATGGCAAGGAGGCAAGATAGTTTTTGTGTCTGTTAAGCTGGTGTTGAAGTGGTTCCAGAGGGGGATGTGCTTTTCATAAAAGAACTAGGTATATCTCATCATTGTCACTTGAAGCCTAGGTGCGCTTCATGGCTCAGAATACCTTTTCCCAGCTTTGATTTTGTTGGGCAGAGATAGCCTTGGCATAGTGCTCTGCAGTGCTGCATCATATCTTATTGCTCCTAAAGGATTCTGGGAAATCTGGTCAGTGGGAAGTGGCACAAGAGTCTCTTGAAGGCACTTCCTAGAATGCTGTTGGAGCAAAGCAACCTCACATCACATCACACACCCCCAAGGCATTACAGGAAGTTCAGCCAGCAGGAGGCTGTGAAGACATCTTCATGCCATAATGAGCCATTAAAATGGTGAGGATGGGGTAATCTTCAGCCACCTCCAAGGTTAAGTAAGTTTGGCAGTATTGCCCTTCAAAAAAAAATTCAGAGATTTCTGCCCATCCCAAGAAAGCAATACTAGAAAATGGGTCCTTTTTTTCAGGAATAGAATACTTTTGGGAAACTGGAGGTGGAGGTAGGGAGGAATTTTAGCCTGACCCTACAAATAAGTAAAAGACCCTGATGTTGGGAAAGACCCTGATGTTGGGAAAGATTGAGGGCGCAAGAAGAAGGGGACGACAGAGAACGAGATGGTTGGACAGTGTTCTCGAAGCTACAAACATGAATCTGACCAAACTGCGGGAGGCAGTGGAAGACAGGAGTGCCTGGCGTGCTCTGGTCCATGGGGTCATGAAGAGTCGGACACGACTAAATGACTAAACAACAACAACAACAAATAAGTCATACATAAGAACTGCTCTCCATTGTAGATCCCAGCATGTGAGAAAGGAAAGACAATGAAAGCTTATAGTGGGAGAAGTATGCCTCTAAAATGACTAAGCCTTTGGGCACAAGAAAAGCTGCCAGAAGCTTTTGGGACTTTTGTCACTGACATATCAAACTGTGAATCAAAGAACTGCTGACAAGGATGGTCATGTGTCAACTTAAGAAATCCACTGCATGTATTAGAAAGGTGCAGTTCTCCCACCCCCATCTTTTTTTAACTCCTTCAATCAAGAGTGTTGACAACTCACATGTAAGTCAATGTTTCATAATCTTAATGGCAGCTGCAGTGTGATTTTTCAGCAAACACAGAACTTGAAGGCAATAAAGAAAGGGTCAGGCTCTGAGGTTGTTTCTGAAAATAGTGGCTTTGAGAAATGTTTCATATTGAAACCACTTCAGATAAGACTGTCACTGGTAATATTCACTGATTGCCCTCTCCTTGGATAGGAATAGATTGATTATCAGTGAGAATTATCTACCTATACACATACGAGTGTAAGGCAGTCATCACATAGCCCTCATTGGAGGGCTGAAGGTAAAAAGGGTGCTTTTCATTGGAGGTGAAAAAGAGTGCTTAGCAATTGTAATGTGTAGGAGGAGGACAAAGCAGGAGTTGACTACTGGAGTGGTTTGTGTACAAGGCAGTTTGCACAAAAGGAGGGAGGAGGCATTGGCATGGAGGTGAAGGTGAAAATGGGTACAAAGCAGTGCTGCAGAATAGAAGAGAGAAGTTGCTTCAGAAGATGACTCAACTTTATCAATCACTCACCAGTAAGAGTGGAAGAACAATAGAAATACTGGAGACAGACTCCATTTTCAAGAAATAGACACAGAAAGAGGCCAGGAGAATTGGCCTTTTTTTGGGTGGGGGTTATTTCTGGAGATCTGGTGTGGGGCAGTAGAACTGGCTGAGTGTTAAGCTGTGCCTTCACCTATGTAGCTAAACATACCCATATTCCAAAATGCCATAAGCTTCCAGCAAACTCCTTCTAGAGGAAACCAAACCCAGACTAAGTTAGTTGAGCTTAGTCACCACTGAAAAGAATGGGACTTAAGTGAAGGAATGTCATTAATTTCAGTAGGATCTAAATGTAATCTGCTTAGTCTGGATTCAACCTGGTGTGTTTTAGTTGACTACAGATACTTGCAGACTATTATTGTAGAGTTGTATTCAATCCCTTAATGGCAAATTCTGATTGCATAATTATATTGGGTGGTCTTTCACAACAAACATGCTCCCCTAAAGGACTGGACTTTTTTGCAATAAATAAACTGATCCAAAAATGCCCTGGAAAGTGTGGAATAACACTTGCTTTGGTGAAATAACACCTAACTGCCTCACAAATATTTCACAATGATTGTTCAGTGAACATGCCATGTGGAAATACCACATGTGGGTTGTTAGTTTGTGTTTCTAGTGAGCTGATAGGAGCAACTCATGGTCCCAGTGACATTTTTCAGCCCTATTTTGAATATACTCACAGTAGCAATTGGGCTACCTGCTTTCTTCCCTTTTTTTTTAACTTGAAAACTAAAAAGGCAGCCCTTGGACTACCTTCAAATACCGTAAGACATTGTACACAATCAAAAAGAACTTTGCAAACATTCAGAGTAGTGCAAAGCCAAAGTTTAACTGTTGCAAAACCTCCCACCTTGTGATAGGCAAAGATAAAAGCAGGGCCTCTAAAGATTATCTGAGGAAATGAGTTCAAAAGGTTGTTCATATAAGAGAAGGCAGTTCTTGGCTTTCCTGCTCCCAGATCATTGAGCCCACTGAATTGGTCCATGGTGCCCACTGCGAGGGAGCCGTGCAACTGACACAATATTATTAAACCTATGGAAAATGTAACTTGAAAAAAGAGAACCCACAATAATTAATTACATTACCTTGTTAAAATTAAGTTGTTGCTTTTTTTAAAAAAATCACCCCATAATAAAAATACACAACAACATGATCCTATTAAAATATAAATGTTCATAATTAAAAAGCATACTAAAGCAAACCCATTAAAACACCACCACCACTATAACAAGGGACTTGGTTGAAGAGATCAAAGGAATGCCTTTGTGTCTTTAAAAACTGGTGGAACGCCAATACAGATGGAGCCTCTCATATTTTGCATTGCAGTAATATGTCCTTCATGACAAACTTCTTGTTGTTGCATTCTGGACCAGCCATAGTTTTTCAAAGGGTGAATTGCAGTTATCATGGCACATGTGACAATGGCTATATTGTTTTTATGCAGGAGAGGACACAGCTAGCACATCAGCCTAAGGTGGTAACAGTTACCACTGCCCATTGCCACCACAAAGGGCATCAAGTAACAGCTTCCTACTAGAAGACACCCAAATGCCCTGGTTAGCACAACACCAACTACATGCCCTCTTAAACAACCCAACAGTAAAATCAGCAGCAACTAGGCCCCTGACAACCTTCGAAAACCTCCTCCTAACAACAAAGGGAAACAGTAAAGGGACGGTATCCGCAATATACAAAATACTAGTCCAAAATCCCACAAACCCCCTAGACGTAATCAAAAAACAATGGGAGAATGACATAGGCTATGAGATTAACCCCACGCAATGGACCAGAATGTGGTCTAAACCTCCCTTTAAATCCATATCAACGAAAAGAAAAGAACTCACACTGAAACTCACCTACAGGTGGTACCTAACACCAAGGAAACTAGCGCTAATACGCCCAGGAACCTCACCAAAATGCTGGAGAGGGTCACCTCCACAGGCACATACCTCCACATGTGGTGGGAATGTCCCAAAATCCAACTATTCTGGGCAACAGCCATACGAGAAATATGTAAAATAACTAAACAAGTATTAGATATCACCCCAGAATTGGCCCTACTAAACATCTTCCAAGACAACAACGCCCATTTACACCACAAAGAACTCATAACCCACCTACTTTCAGCAGCCAGAAACACCATAACCAGAAACTGGAGAGACCTGTCAGGAGTAAGCATGGACCAATGGTACCCAATAGTATGGGAAACAGCCCTACTGGAAAAATTAACTAATAAACTGAAACTGACACGGGGACAAACCGAAGAAGACACCTTCACCCCGGTATGGCTCCCCTTTATCACATACATAGCCCAACAAGACAATGACAATAATCCACCAACAGCATACAAATCAATATGGCTAACCTGATCCAAAACACCCACCCACCCCACTCACACACGAAAACAAAGATCACCACAGCCAATCACAAACAAACAATCACACCCTAGGCCAACCCCAAACTCTCTCACCACCAAAGGAACACAAGTGAACAACACAAAAAAAGCTGACACCAAACTCTACATACACTAAGCATAATAGAAACACCACCACCTGACCCCACCCCATCCATCTTCCCTCCCTCCACCCCCTTTCTTTTTCCTTTTTTTTTCTTCTCCCCCTAATGCCTCAACAAATGAAATGGATTTGTAAAAATGTTACATGGGGGGGGGGGGAATACGAGGCATTACACTTCTGTAAAACAAGAAAATCCTAAATAAAATATTTTTAAAAAAGTAACAGCTTCCTGAACTCAAGCGATATTCAAAAAGCACTTTGCAATTTATTATCTTTGAGCTTAACCTATTTTACAAAGGTTCATTATGGAAGGTGATCTTCTGGGTCAGGATAGAGTAAGAGCAAATCTAGTGTTAAAAAATGCAGTGCTAGAAAGTTGGGAAGGGAAAGCAAAATGGAGTGCAAATTTATCTTAGGGTTGATTTGTCTACCAGAAGGCTACATAATATAAAGAATGTCTGTAAGCCTCAGGCCTCAGAACAATATTTAATGCTCAAATAGCTTTAGAATTTTTACATTCCCAATAAGCGTGGAAAATTATAAAAGCTTTTTTGCTAATGTATGAGCATATTTGTTTGTTGCAAAAGCATTCTTTTAATATTCAAGATCTTTGCCATATTCCTATAGAAGCAATGTGGTTGTAATGCTTGTACATTGTGCCAAGTTGTAGAGAAACATTTTGGTGAAATCATACTTGTTGGCAAGCAGAGCAAAGAAATAGCAGAAAGACTCAAATTCCTTCAGGCATAAATGAACACCAGACAGCAGCTGGTTCTTACGCGGAGGTACAGTTAATAGTTGAGTTTGGATCCTAACTTCCTGTGAGTCTCTGCTCATGGGATGCATCCATTGGAGGAGAGAGAGAGAGAGAGAGAGAGAGAGAGAGAGATGATTTCTGCCAATTCCCCCTTTCCGCCTAAAGAACTTAATGCTGCCTGAAAATCTGCTTCAATGGGTGGGAGGATCCCATGGAATAGTGTGGGAAGTGGTACCAGAGGCTTCAAGGGGAGGGAGGATTAGGGGGGGAATGCATTCCTGAATGGAATAACAACTTAGAGCAGGCATAGGCAAACTCGGCCCTCCAGATGTTTTGGGACTGCAACTCCTAGCTAACAGGACCAGTGGTCAGGAATGATGGGAGTTGTAGTCAGCCTATGCCTGACTTAGAGCTTCAGATTACCTTTCTGTTCAGCACTCATCCTGCTTTTCTTGCAAAGATCAGATTGGACTACAGCTGATCATTTTTGAGCAATCATCCTGATATGCTTGTGTGGTCCTATCATTAATCATTCATTCATCCCACACTTTTTAGTGCATTTCCTTGTCACATTTCTAATAGCAAAAAGACATTTTTTTAAAAAAATGGATTTGTCATGCTGGGGCAACAAAGCACTTTAATCCACTTTAATTGTGCAAACCTAAACTTTGGGAATGTGCTTGAATCCCTTCTGAAAAGTACTGACAGCCTGGAGGCAACCTCAGGATCTAAGTCCTAGTAACTTGTGGATAAATGTGTGAACTGCCTCCACTGACAAGCACTGTGTTTCTGCTGATGTCCAGTGATGTAAAAGCTCTGTGGCGTTTGATCTGCAATGGTGTGATTCATGCTGCTGTCACATAGCTATCCTTGTGGTTCAGTGTTTTAATATCAAGGCAGAAGTATAGGAAGGAGCTTCTGATAACCAAACAGCACTACCACCTTTCAGCTATCTCTATGCTGATATCATTAGTTGCATCATGAGGACCACATGGAACAGCATCAGCTGCAGGGATAATTAGGAAACCAGCAGAGCCTGGATTCCTGTTGCGGGTGAGTGTGAGACAATATTTTAAGCACACCTGAGCCTCAAAAAGTGCATGGCAATGAGCCCTGAGGCACACGTTTCTCCTTGCAGTGGGAAAAGGTGGCAAAAGAGTCTCCGCATATGTTTTCTCGGGATGATAATCAATTAATTAATCCACAACTGTGCCACTTCTGTCCTGGAGATTATAACATTTAATTACAAAATGCAGTCCTGAATTTCCAAAGGAGAGATGCCACATGCATGGCAATATGGAGGGGAGAAATAGTATCACGACACAGAAAAGCCTAGCATTTGTAAGTTTGTGAAAGGATGCCTTCGAGAAATTTCCATATACTACAAACTGAGACATTGACTGAGTTGCCTTTATACAAATATACCCATTGAACAATATAGCATAAAAATGATTTGGGTGATTCTCAAACTTTAGTCTTCTCCTTCCCATTGAAACAAGTTTGTACAATGCAAAATCTACAGCCTCAGTGCATATTGCCACCTAATTGTGTAGATGTAGATCTAACCAGTGCTTTTTTCTAAAAAAATATTTAAGGGTACTCTCATTTTCCTACTCACATTGTAATGCTGCCCCTCAATGAGGCCAAAATTAAATTCACAAAATGTTTAGGGGTATGCGTACCCCTGCATCTCTCCAGAAAAAGCACTGGATTTAACAATGTAGATCACTTTTTGAGATATGCTACCTCCTTCACCTATCTGTCTTTCTGTCTATTTATCCCTACCTCCAGCAACCATAACAGCATCACAAAACGAACGTTGGAATTCTGTGTCTATCTCAAAACAAGTAGCTCTACCCACATAGGCACTCTAGCATAGAGTCAAACGTGTTTTTTAAGATTTAGTTAGATGCAAGGAAGAGATGTGCATTATTATTCTATAAGGAGAGCTGGTGGCTCTGAAGTGTTAAACAAGGATACCTAGTTCCACACCCCTGTGTAGCAAATGGATCTCACTTTGTGAATTCGGGCCTATCATTTTTTACTGAGCCTAACCTCGTAGGGTTGTTGTGATGATAAAGTGGAGGATGATGGAGACCTCTGTACAGTTCTTAGATGAAAGAAGGCAACAAAATGGGATCAAACAATTAACAAGTTAAATGGTTCCCCTACCAGAGGATGTGTTGTGAGCCCAGATTAGGAAGGGGGTAGACATAATGAGAAAGAGTTGCTATCTTTTTTATTTAAAATATTTTTATGTCACCTTCTAGCAGTGCTATTTTTCTAGAAAAAGAGGTGCTGGAACTCACAAGGAACACCTCCCTTGTTCTTTTAGAATGGCAATGGCTTTTTTCCCAACAGGAACTCACTGGTGGGCGCCATTATAAGAGAACCATCTTATAGGAAAATAGGCCTTATAGGAAAATATTGAGTTTCTACTGTTTAAAGAAAGAAAAATAATGTATACAGTTAGTTGTTTCAGCACCATGGTCAGCACAATGGCGAAGCCTGTGGCTTCACCAGTGCTACAAAATTGCTTTAAGACAGTTCAGCTGTCTTGAACAAGGCATGCTAAGGAATGGAAATTGGGAATCTTACTTTCTTTGCTCCTGTAGCTGTTTGCTAGTTGGTGGCTGTGATTTGCTGTCTCTGCAGGTGGCCAGAGTGCATCTCCCAATTAAGTAAAGAACAGGTGACACAAATGCCTAATAGGTATACATGGAGTTATGCTTAGTCCTATAATACTGCTAACTCTGCCCTTGAACTGCTCTCAGACTGCCTATCTCCACTTGCCTGTCTGCATACCTGCTTGCCTACAGACTAGTAATCTTGTCACTTACAATTCCCAACATACCTCCTAGTGCACAACTCTCTTGTATCAGTGAGAAGTTCTACTATTACTTGCCTTCATGATTGTAAAACAGGAATTAAATACCCTTTTCAGCTCCGCAGGGCTGAATTCTATCATAAGCAACCATCTGGAGGTTGCATTACAGCAGGGTGGGGGTGTCAGATGCCAAAGTAGGTGGAGCAATAGATTCAACTCTTACCTTTCTACAGTAGGCTGCATTCTGGATGGTGTGTTAATTCACAAAGCCCTATATAACTTTGTCTGAGGTTCCTTGTCCCAAGCATAAAGGCATGAAGATAAGCAATTCCTTTATGAGAACATTAAGCAAAGCACATTTCACAGTGCTGTGCATCTGCCGCCACCACGTGCAATTGCAAGAAGAGATGAAAGCTAACTAAGACTGGGTGACTGAGATATGAGTTATGAGATATGAGATATGACTGGGTAAGAGATATGAGTTAAAACTGCTTGCAACTAGAGTGAAATTTTGGAACTGAAAACTACTGTTTGAGCTAAATCCTGGCAGTAAACCATGGTGAGAAGTATACTAAAGTGTATCTCTATCTGTCCATCTATTTATTTTCTGCATTTATGTAGCCAGGCCAGAACCACAGTACTGTGGTCAGCTCATGAGGCAAGAAACAACCACACAAAAAGATATTAAGATGCAATATAAAACCATTTTGAAGATATGGTGTGCAAACCAAGAAGTCTCCTTATTGGGAAGGCCATGCCAAACGAATATGGAGCTGGTGTTGGTGCAGAAGACTCTGTGGCTGTCTTCTGATCCCAGTCTCAAGACTCTTTGGATCCAGCCCTGCACCCAGTGCAATGGCAATGTTCCAGAACCTGTTCAATTTTCTGCTTTGAATAACAAACCAGGAAACAAAAATTAAAAATTCAACAGACATTGTAGCCGTTATCCCTATTAAAGCATATGGATTTTCCCCCCTAGTCCACAACATGGAATAGTTTTAGCACAGAACTGTAGATTCCCTACTTACCGTATTTTTCCCTCTATTACACGCAGATTTTTTCTCCTAAAAAGTAAGGGGAAATGTCTGTGCGTGTTATTGAGCGAATGTGTGGTCCCTGGAGCTGACAAGCGCGAGTGAAGGCAAAAATCAGGCAAATATCAAATCCTCCGGAGAAGGGAGGAAAGGAGGAAGCTGCTGCTTTCCTGCATTCTGCCTCAGGGTCTTACTGCCCACCCGCTTCTGTTTCCTTACTGTGTTTGCTCAAACGGAACAAAGAGCAGAGAAAACCCCTCCCCTCCAGGCAAGCAGAGTGGAAAGCAGAGCTTCCTTCCTTCTAATTCCTCTCCGTGCGTCTGGGACTCGAAGGCAACATGCAGGTTGGGGGGGGGGAGAGAGAGCTGGTTGGCTTGTGGGGGGGGGACTTTTGCCTTCCTTTCCTCCCTCCGGTAAAACCCCTCTCCTGCATTCTTAGCCAGCTGCTTCTCTGCACACCCCTCTCCTTGTCGCTTCTATGTTTTTCCTTCCCTCCCTACTTAAAACGTGGTTCCAATCACGGATCCACATGGATCCTCAGGATCTTTGCATTGAGTCACCCCAAATTCACCATCAGATCACATAGCAATGATCTGATGCAAAAACAGGGCTGCAATGGTGCAAAAACATGGTTACAAAGCACGGATCCACATGGATCCTCAGGATCTTTGCATTGGGTCACCCCAAATTCACCATCAGATCACATAGCATGTCCATGGCTACAGCCTGCACCAAAAAAATCACGCACCCACTGTTGCCTGGGGCTGCAATAGTGCAAAAACGTGGTTACAAAGCACGGATCCACATGGATCCTCAGGATCTTTGCATTGGGTCACCCCAAATTCACCATCAGATCACATAGCATGTCCATGGCTACAGCCTGCACCAAAAAAATCACGCACCCACTGTTGCCTGGGGCTGCAATGGTGCAAAAACGTGGTTACAAAGCACGGATCCACATGGATCCTCAGGATCTTTGCATTGGGTCACCCCAAATTCACCATCAGATCACATAGCATGTCCATGGCTACAGCCTGCACCAAAAAAATCACGCACCCACTGTTGCCTGGGGCTGCAATGGTGCAAAAACGTGGTTACAAAGCATGGATCCACATGGATCCTCAGGATCTTTGCATTGGGCTACCCCAAACTCACCGTCAAATCACATGTCTGTGGCCGCAGCATGAAGCACAAAAATGATACATCCACTGTTTCATTCAGAATTTTTTTTTCTTGTTTTCCTCCTCTAAAAACTATGTGCGTGTTATGGTCAGGTGCGTGTTATCGAGCGAAAAATACGGTACATTATGGTAGGTCAGTAAGCCAGGAAGCTCTCAGCCCTACATTCTACCCCCCACCCCACCCCACCCCGCTTGCATGCATGTATTAAGTTCCTCAGCTGAACCACAACAAAGTAGGCAAAGAGCAGGATTTGGCTTCACCTCTTCTGTCAAGCATCAAATTTGAACCATAAATGATTAGGGCATTCTGAAATAAAGCTTTGCAAATCTCTCCAGGCTAAAACAGTGGGAGCTTAGCAGTACACAGATGAGGAGCACAAGAAAGAAAAAAAGAATAACAAGATGAGGTACTCTTTGTTCTGTCGTACAGTACATGAACTGAGATGTGATGACCTAGACAGTGGGTCACATTGATGCAATGTCCTAATAGCAGAGAAATTAGATTAAATGTTCATCTCACAGTCAGCTTCCTGTCACCTGAAAGTGTCTTAAAAGACCCAGAGATGTGATAGATATATCACAGGAATGAAAAACAGCTGTGCTGCCAAGATTCTTAGGGGAAATCATCAAATTCTCCATAGAGTATGCAACTCTAACTTACCAAAAACTTTAGAGGGTGAAATGAAAGTTGCCTCTGAATTTCTCTTTCATTTCCTCTTCTGAGGTCATAAGTTACTAAGGACTGGTTCTCACATTCCTTTTTGAGATACTTAGTTCTTCAGCATGCTGCATGACCTGGAGTACCAGGGTTCAAATCCCCATTCAGCCATGAAGGTCATTGGGTGACCTTGGGCCAGTTGCTTTTCCTCATCCTAACCTACCTTACAGGGTTGTTTTGAGGATGTATTGAGGAGGAAGAGAACTATGTACACTGCCTTGCTCACACTGGAGGAAAATGTGGGATATAAATGCAATAAATACAAAATACGGTCACTATTTTTCTGTGATGAATATTTTCAGTGAACCAGCTTGGGGCTAGCAGGTCTCATTTAATTACACAATAGCTACATTTTGTGTTGGTGCAGCAGATAAAATTAGATGGACTTTATTGCACCAGAAGAGTTGTGGGAGGGGCAGGAGGGAATCGCATGGAAAAGACATTTAAGTTCTATCAGACTCCCCCCCCCCCTCCCACAAGGATTAATACTGAGAGATCCTAGCTGGCAGATCCAAGCATTCCCCTGTAGATGTGTTCCTGTGCTGTCAATAATGCTCAGTCAATTGAATGTATAAATAGAATTGTGAGTCATTGGTGGTTTTTAAAAAATGATTAAATTGGGGTCTATTTGACTCCAGCATTTGATTAAGTAAAGTACTTTTTGCAGGCGTAAGAAGGGAAATGTTTAATTATTTGTTACAATATTCTATATTTATTGCAACTGACAAGATTAAATACATAGCAACAACAATAAGATCCACACAAAAGAGCAAAAACACCCTCACCGTACAAATAAAGAAAAAGACTCCCTTTCTTTAAAAAAAAAAAAAACTAAAATGCATGGACAAATAATAATGTCTTTATATGGTGCAAAAAATTTTTTTTAAGGCAGCAGTCCTGGCATTCCATAGGTGCCAGTTATGGAAGAGCATTTTATAACTAGCAGCTATTCCTGATGACTGACCACCTCATCTAGAGGAGCTGTTAAAAGGTAAATGTAAAGGGACTCCTGAACATTAGGTCCAGTCGTGTCCGACTCTGGGGTTGCGGCTCTCATCTCGCTTTATTGGCCAAGGGTCATGTGACTAGCATGACTAAGCCACTTCTGGCGAACCAGAGCAGCGCACGGAAAAGCTGTTTACCTTCCCGCTGGAGCGGTACCTATTTATCTACTTGCACTTTGATGTGCTTTTGAACTGCTAGGTTGGCAGGAGCAGGGACCGAGCAACGGGAGCTCACCCTGTTGCGGGGATTCAAAACGCTGACCTTCTGATTGGCAAGTCCTAGGCTCTGTGATTTAACCCACAGCGCCACCCGCATCCCAGAGGAGCTGTTAGGGTGATGTTAATAGTCATTTTCATGTTTGAGAAGGCAGTTTTTCAGGTACTAAAGTCCCATTCATTTAAGGCTTTCAAGGGAATGTCTGGCACTTTGAACTGTGTTCCTAAACTGACCAGTAGCAAGGGCACTTGTTTCAAAAATGATGAAATGTGTTCCCTTTCAATTTAATTTAGTTATTATTTAAAGCATTTTCATCCTGCTCTTCAGGAAGGGGGGAGAGATAAAATGTGTTCCCGAAGCAGATTACAAATGTCAGTGATAAGACCATCCCTGCCCTCCAATTTGCATTCTAAAAGATATGGCTCAAAAGGAAAAGGGGTTGGAAGGGAAGAGGAAAAGAGCAAACACAAGAGCAAACACAGCCAGTATTTCTTAATTATAGAGTTCTTGCATTGGCCAGCTGGAACTGAATGATTTCTAGGAGAGGAGGAGTCAGAAGTTGTTGGTCTTTCAGCTGAGCTGATGGAGATGTCCTGAAGTCCCATCTCTCTCCCTCTCCTGCAGCCTGATGGAGTAATAATAATAATAATAATAATAATAATAATAATAATAATTATTTATTTAAACCCTGCCTATCCGGCTGGGCTTCCCCAGCCACTCTGGAATGGCTGTTGAGGACAGTTGAGGTCACCTTGCCACTACCAATTTAAGTTTCTGAATAGCATGTGAGGTATACCATGTACAATGGTTTAAATAAGGTGTTATGAGAGTGTGGATAACCATGATCTGTCTAGGAAGAGATGCGGCAGGTGCACCATTAAAACACCTGGTATATTCTGCCCCAGAAAGCACCAAAGACAAAAGAACCCTGAAGCTGTGAATCTGTCCAGAAAAGGCTGAACACTTCAATAATATTTTGCTTTAAAACTGAGGAGTGAGAGAGGCAGCACATAATGGCAGTCACTGTACTCCATGCATTAGTAACCTTGAGGGTGGATAATGGCAATGTGCTCTATGTGGAACTGTCCTTGCACCCAATCTGGTGGTTTAATTAATACATTGTTGTTTTGCTTGGTAAATTAAATATATGTAAAATTGCATAGAAATCAATTAAAATGATTGCCAGGTACTTGCCATTATATTATCTATTAATATTATTTTTATTATTTATGATGATTATTTATGATGACATTTTCAGAAAGTAAAATTAAAATCATTTAGTTTTCTGAAGAACTTGTAAAAAATAAAGACCTCACTTCTTGTCAAGACAAGAGTTATAAAAAAAATCTGTAGGATATGCTCAACATCAATTTTGTCAGAAAATTCATTCTTAGCCACCATTCCTCCAACAGCTCTGAGATGGCTTCCTCGCTCTGCCTAATAGTACAGTTGGCTCCTGTAGCCAGAAATTGCTGTATTGTTTGGTAGCTGAAAACTGAAGTATGTCAGGAGTTCATACATGGACACAATTTTCCACTCTGGTCTAGACACAGCAAAATTAATAGCTAGTTTCCAAAGGGTTAGTAGAAGTTTCAAGTGGAATTTCAGTAGTCTTGTCAAAAGTTTTTAAACAACTGTCAACATGTTTTCCTTAAACATGAACAAGGAACCAAGGTTTGTGACATTCTTTTCAACAAGTTGGTTGGTTTCTCTCTTTTTTAATGGTAGTAGAGAATGAGAGAAAACTGTTTCTCTAATAGGTAGTGATAGCCAACATGAGTCATACTCACAGTGGACGCACTGAAACAAATGGGCTTATCTGGCCCATGGATTTTAATTGGTCTACACTGCATATCAACTTCATTGAATAGCACTCAGGGCCTGCAAGGGCCTACAGTCATCCACTGGCTTTGCCTAGATAGCATTGAGACTTTCAGATAAACAGTGGGATGGATGGCACCTTTTATTTGTACTGAACTCAGTGAATAATAAAGAAAAGGGGGAAGGACCTCTTTTTTGATAGCAGAGAATATAATATGTGGGGTTAATGAATATTCATTCATTTTTTGA
Organism: Podarcis raffonei; assembly: GCF_027172205.1. Lineage (NCBI taxonomy): Eukaryota > Metazoa > Chordata > Lepidosauria > Squamata > Lacertidae > Podarcis > Podarcis raffonei. The sequence goes on from NC_070608.1 coordinate 40,457,895, forward strand.
CACCATAAGTCGCAGCATTTTGCTGCAAGTATTCATGAGGAAAATGTTGCTTTGTTCTGTGTTTACTCATTTTTATAAATGCACTTGTAAAAAAAATTATAGGCTTGGTTTATATTCCTAGCAATAACATTTTATGCAATTGGAGCCCTGGGAAAATAATATTTTAGTAGCTTCATTTAGCTAAAACATGAGCTGCTATTTTGAGATACAACACCTATTATTGATGAGCCTTTCGGTAAGAAGTTAATATGCATAGTTAAAGATCCGGTTTATTGACAATAAATTATTGTGTCATGAAAAAAATACAAAAAAGGATATCACCATCTTAATCCAAGAAGTTCAATTAATCAGTCATCACCTAGTTCATTTACTGTTAAATTAATTTTAAATTGGAATAGAAAATGAGAAGATACAAAATAAACCTTGAAAATCCTCTATATAAGCACATGACGTACTGGGGATAATTCAGAAACAACTATTTTTGGCTTATTTTGACATGGCAACATTCCAGATGAATTTGTTTTGGACCAGCATGCCAATAACTAAATTTACTGGGCAAGAAACAGTTCTTAACATAGCGCACATCTCAGTGGCACAACCTGTGGTATGAGCAGCTAAGGGCCAATTGGCCATCAATCAGTTTATATTCATTATCTTTTCATTTATAAAAGTATTTATATACAACCCTCTCACAAAACATCAAGGAGTGTAAAGCAATGCAAAACAATCATTAAAATGGCTGGCTACTGAAGAGGATTTTAACAACTAAACAGGCCTGTTTGCAGGAGATGCCTGATAGTCAAATGTGAGGGCGCCTGCCTAATTTGTGCTCAAAGAGTGTCCCACATCATGGGACCAGCAACACTAAAGACCTAAATTCCGGTTGAAGCCAGTTGAATCTCTGTAACACAGGGGAAACGTACCACACTCATAGCATTTTGGGTGCTTTTCCAGTGTTAAATAATTATCATTTTCCAGAGGAAATCCCTTTTTCTGCAATTTGGTATATTTCTGTCTCTATTTCCTCCTAATTCTGCCATTTTAAAAAGCCTGGGTAGTGTTGCAGTCAGAGACTCTAAAGTTGCTAGTACTGACTTCACAAGCTTTTCCACTCCTCAAGGCCAAACCTTGATATTAAATGCACGTTCACATTTGCTTGCCTTTAATTTTTTAAAAAATGTAGGGGACCCTAAACCAGATTAAGGCCATTGACAGAGGAGGAAGAGCGGCTTCTGTTTGTATTCCTAGTTCCCAGAAGAGAGTCCTCTGTTTGTATGCTTAGTTCATTCTTATTTTGTTCTCTAAATATAGATTTCCAGTACACCGCTTCATTTCTGTCCCCACGAACATTTCCAGATAGATTGTAAGAGTTGGAGCTGCAGCTGTTCTGTGCATTCTTGGAGAGTTTGTAATTGTTAGAAAAATGCCTGCCTGTTGTTCTGGGATCTTTCTCTGTCTTAAGAGTAACTTGCACCTCCTATTTAGTTCTGAGGGGAGAAGAATTGTATCCCAGTTTTCAAAATTGGGGGGCAACATGCAGGTAAAATTTGCAGGTAATTTATGTTTGTTTCACTTTGGTTCCATATTCCCATTTCAGTTGCAGAGATACATGCAGAAGCCCCCTCCCCTCTTTTCTCTCTCTTTCTGATAAATCCTCTTTTGGAAAAGACCTTCAGTACATGTGTGCACACACTCTTTGGGTTATCTGTATCCTAACAATATAATTTCATCTTATTGAGGCTTCCTATTTTCCTCAGATGATCATCTCTATGGCTTGCAGGTGGGGGGGCGGTTTAAAATTTATTTTCAGTGGCATATTATACTTTGCTTTTGTGTTATCTTTTCCCCCCTCTGGTAAAATATACACTTCTTTATCTTCCCTCTGTAGAGATTGTGTGCTGCTCTCCAGAGGTACAAGGCCTCGAACTTACTCAAGGCAGATTCAAGTGATTTAAAAACACACACACACACATATTTGTAGTCTCAAACTTCAATAATGCTGTGTTCATTTTGCTGCAATAATAGGAGTGGTGGCCTAATAAATAGTTTTCTACCACAGTTATTGCAGTTTTAAGAAATGAAATAAAGTTGCTGTGAAGGAATGTCATTATGAAATAGAATTTCAGCACAAAATCAAATTTCAATTGAATCTGATTTTTACTGATATTGTGTTTGACATTGCTGCCTACAGTTCCTGCAACCTCTAGAAATGCTAGTTTGCAATTGCTGCTGAACTGTATAGCTTGTAAAAGCTATGGACTACACATGTACAGCTGCTGTTCTGGAACTGTCCATCTACCGCTAGTACTTCTTCACCCTCATCTATGAAAAAGTTATATTTTCTCATCTGTTAGTCTTGGGGAATGCTTCTGCCTTAGACTACTTGGCTGCTGTCTTATGTGTAACGTTTGCTTCTCTGAAGTGAGGTGTATAACAAAGAAAACTAATTAATGCTACACAGCTCTTACTATAAAACACATCTTAAAATGGCTGCCACCCACACTTCTCTGCTACTGTTCCTCAGAACTACTTCCTCAGAACATATCACTTTGGTTCTTATTATCTTTGTATCCACTGTTTCAGAAAATGAATACTTGTTTCCTGACTTTCAGAATGAAGGGTTATTTAAGTGGGGGAAAGTAGATGAGATGTATCTTTAGTACCTTGAACAGGCCATTCTCACAAAACATTTGTTCTTTTCTAAGTCTTTTACTTAAAAACATAAATTGAAAGCCCTAATGACAAAAGTTCGGGCTTGCCTGAAATTTGTTAAATGGAATAAACAGAATTGACTATCTTTCTGAAATCATAGGCAGCAAATCATTGAAGTTTTTAGTTTTATCTACGGTACACCCATTCACATGGTGTGAGATTACACACACACACACATCTATAATCTATATCTATCTATCTGTCTATCTATCTATCATCTATATCTATCTATCTATCATCTATCTATCTATCATCTATCATCTATCTTTCTATCTATCTATCATCTATCTATCTATCATCTATCTATCTATCTATCTATCTATCTATCATCTATCTATCTATCTATCATCTATCTATCTATCTATCATCTATCTATCTATCTATCTATCTATCTATCTATCTATCTAATCTATCATATATCTATATCTATCTATCTATCATCTATCCATCTATCCATCTATCTATCTATCTATCATCTATCTATCTATCTATCTATCTATCTATCTATCATCTATCTATCTATCTATCTATCTATCTCTATCTATCATCTCAATAAGCAATTTGTTATTTCGTACATGTCCTGTTGGGACCCAGTGCTAAACTATAGTTCAGTGTTACGTAAATGAGGTTGGACCTATATGTCTTCCCAATTTCCTCAGAAAGCCATGGGGTGGAGTTTGGAAACTTCCACTTCTATTTTTAATTGGCCACAGTGAAGGGGGAAAGGGGAGATTATAAACCCAAGGCTTGCTCTTGTCCAAACACAACCAGCATATTTACAATGAGTTATTTATACTTTCCCCTCAAACAACATCTGGCATTCTTGTTGAGTCCTATTAGACACCTTCCTCCTCAATTGTACTTGCAGCTGTCTAAAACTGGAAACAAGTATTGCATTTGGGGGGGGGGGTTATGTAGGTTTAAATCAGAAGTAAATAATGTTAGACCATACATGGTGAGAAAAAATTCTATTTCTGTTACTGACTCTTCTCCCTAGGAAGAGAGAGTACTAAATCATCAGGTTAGCTTGGGGGGCGGCAGTGCCTGATTAATCAGGGTCCTAAGTTTAATTGACCCAGAGAAGTTCAGTCAATTAGTGAATTAACATTTTAACTATCCTGAATCATTTGTTATCATTAGTAAACACTAACAACCAGCCAACATTAAGGATCTTAGTAACTCAGATGTGGAGGGATACACAAAATGGGTTTACTTACACATGCACAACAATACAACAGAGACAGACACCCAACAACTTTGTGCATTGGATACAGCTGTAGGCAACTAGTTTCTGAGTCTGGTTTATATGTATGACAATATCATATTTTGGAATTATTCCATGCCTATCTGATTTCTGACATAAATGTGTGCTGGCATGGGAAGCTCTTGATCAGTTCTGCAAATGAAAAAGAAAAGAGGTTCACTGTGATTCTTCCCACAAGTAAAGCTTTTCACATGCTACTGACATGAAGGGACATCACAGTACAGAGAAGGGGGTCCATCCCCCTGCCCCTGCCTCGGATATCAGCTCCATAGTCTGGCTTCACCACTAGACATCCATTTGTTAAGGTGATCATCTGGGGGGGAGGGGGCAGACCTTCAGACACAGGAACATAAGAAGCTGCCTTAGACCATTGTTATTGTCTACACTGACTGGCAGCAGATCTCAAGGGGAATGCAGCTGCTCACATTTAGGCTTGCACATGACTGAATCAGTCGATCATGCCAGTGCCCAGAACATATGGAAGATGGTTAAGCTAATGTGAGGACATCTAGAGGTGGAACCAGGCATGCTTGATTCTGCAGATTAGGCCATAAACAGAGCTCCTGCTTCTCAGTATTGGCACATGCAAGTAATACATAAAGGGGGTTGTAACTCACCTAAAGATGAAGTTCATGCAAAGTCCAGCTTCTACTTTTAGATTTCTTGAATTCTTCTTATACCTTCTTCTCAAAACATGTAACTAACACTACCCCTCAGGTGAATTAGTTCACATTATTATCCCATGTTCTCGCATTGTACATATATCTGCATCCATCTTGAAAACATTCCCTGAAGTTGAACTCTTATCTGAATGTTTCATACAAGTTAAAACATTTTAGTGTAAATATCAATCTGCAAAAGCAATGACCTATGTTCTTATTTCTAAACAGTTGGGCACATCTCTCTAGAAAATAACTAGAGACTCAGTATGTGCAAATTCCTGTCATTAGGGCATTCCCGCCCCCTGCAATAGAATGAAAACTATATTGTGCAAAAACTATCCATTATGTGAAAGAATTACTCAACATGCTTTTCATTCCAATCATTTGCAGCAGATACATACGGATTACTGAGATTATTCATCAGTGGTAGGTCTATGAGACCTTCATTCTTGACATATATTGTGTAATGCAAGATAAAGCAGAGGCTTGTATTAGCAAATGGCTTTATTCCTTAGGCTGTTTTCTTGCCAAATAGAATTTCTCCTCGGTTTGCATGAAAAAGCCATTCTGTAGCTCCAAGCTGATATATCTCTTGTTTCAAAGCTGGTCTAATAACAAAAGCTTCAATATTATGCTCCTAATGTTTTATACAACCTCGTAATTGTCCTAAATCTCTAGAATCAATGTACTAGCTTTCAGGTAATGTAGCATGCTATTTACATCTTCGATTATAAACCGTAAGATAATGGGTGTTAACATTTCTGTCAGTGGTTTGGCACAAGACAGAAGGATCTGCTGACGTAAAGCACCTTGACAGCCATCCAAATATGTTGATCTGTTTCTGCTTTTATTTATTGACATTTGGTTGCTATGTGGGGGAGCCTAAATGCCCTCATTTTTCAGCTACTTTCTTTTCATTTATCTTTTCAGTTTCCCAATTACTTTCTGGGAGCTTTTGCCTTATGAGTTTCAGGCATGAAAGCTTTTGCTTTCACCTTAAGGTTGCTGTTGTTTCTTTTCAATCTTTTGTTAGAAATTATTACCATCTCCTCTCTGCCTTAATTGTTTTATTAGATTTCCTGTAATAGCCCCAGTGTGTCAAAGAGAATTTATTCACTAAAATAGTTTAATGCTAGCAGTGGCAGATGCATGAAAGTAGTTTTCTGCATACTTGGGTACTTTCTTTGTCCTCTGCATTTTTGTGAATGTCACTGCTTTATTCTGCTGCATTTATTCCATCTCTAAAATAATCTTAATGAAAATTATTGCATTTTGGGGTGGGAGGAGATCAATACCAAGGAACTGGTGTCCCTGCATTTGCCACATAGTTTTGATCACTTACATGGCACTTTTAATGTGCAGAGTTATTATAGATAGGGAATCAAAGCTAAATGATACTTTGTGAAAGCCCATTGTAGTAGCCACGTTGTCTTAAAGTAGGGTTGGGAAACCTGTGGGAAACCAGATGTTTTTGGACTCCACCTCCAATCAAGCCCAGCCAACATAGTCAATGACTTGAGGTGTTCCTTGCTTTAGATTGCCATTCATTTCTAGCATGTGGATGGATTTCTCAGCTTAGGACACATATTTGAGAGCCACCAGCTATGGGCAATAGGAGTCAACAGAGGCTCTGCTACAGATGCACACTGCTGCCACAAATAATATGTCAGTAGAACACTTAAGATACACTGGCAAAGCATGTTGTCAGAAGAACGGTCCTGGCAGCAAAGATGCACCAGAAGAATGGCTGGAACAGGATAGACATGGTCAGCACAGGGGTGGAGCACATTTCACCATATCCTATCCCTCTCTAGTCCCTGTCCCCACTGATGGTGCAGCTTTGCACCAGCCTCAGACATGCAACGTGAAATTTCTCTCCCACAGATTTCATGACAGAGATCTTAGGTTGTGGGGTAATCCAGCACTCAAACACAGTAAGCTACCATTGTGTCATGCAACATGCCCCTGAAACCTTTCAGGTGTGGCACAGGACTCATATTTGGATTAGATTCAGACTATTTCCTTGGGTGTTGAGCTCCTGGTACTTCATTTAGGACCTTTGAGACCAGAGGACACATCCCTGCGATATTTGCATTACCTCCAGCTCCCAAAAGCCAAAGAGTGGAAAATAAGATGAGGACAACCTTTGACGTATCTACAGGGAGGCAGAACCTACCATACTCCAGATCTGGTCAGCCTACACACTACACAAGGCTTCAGTTGGTTCTAGCTTCTTGCAGAGCATCTTGGAGCTGTCCAAGGTCCTGTATGCCCTCTTCTGACTGGGGCTCTTCACTGGACACTGTCTGCTTCCCACTGGTGGAGGAAGACATAGAGCTCATAAGGGGAACTTTTCACACAGAAATGATTTGAATATAGAAAAGGAAAGTCTGCCTCTAGAGACGTCAGTAGCAGGGTTGTTGCTGGCTATGCTATTGGGGGTGCTGTGGCATTATGTGTGGCAATGCAGGGTGGACATGTCCCCATTGTTGTGAGCTCACAGGCTAACTCTGTGTCTTGGTGGCATGTGGGTGTTAGCACATGTGGTATGTCTGCTGTTTTAATGTTGTTGTGTTTGGTTTTCTAGTCTGAACATGTATTGGATACAAGTGAAATTCCAACAGAGTATTGACAGCCTATCTTCTCCTTTCCACTGGATAATATGAGTACAGAATTACTCTGCCCTTGTGGTGTTCGGCCTCTTTTAGCTCTGATCAAGAAATGCCCAAGAGGCACAAGGAAAAAAGGAGTACCGTACTATTTTCTAGGCTTCCCCATATTGATAGAAACTTTAGTCTGAATCAAGGTGAGCTTCTAGATTTTCTATCTGAGGCTTGTTTGTAATATATGTTGATATTTCATCCTTGTGCAACATGACTACTAAAATGTTTTATGTTTATTTACTCCCATTATGGTTTTTGGTTTTTTGTTTCTTAGTAGTAAGCATTTAAAAAACAAAAACTGTAGCTGTGGAGAATCAAGCCCTAGTCAGTGAGCTAGTGGTTTGTTGGTTTGTTGGTTTGTTTGTTTGCTGTTCACAGTTGCACCTAATATCTATTGACACTTGTGCCAAAACACAGCTTCCTATTTTCACTGAGATTTCTTCTTTGTTTAATTTGGTGCCCTGCAGCTTGAGCTGTTACCAGTTACAATGTGATAAATCAGAGCACTTGCCAACTGAGGGGGATGCACAGTTATACTAGTAATAAGGATCACCAACTCTCTGGAGGAATAGGGTTAGAGCTTTCTTCATGTCTTCAGGCAGCTATACGCAGTTCTGATGGCATGGCCACAATTTCTTGTATAATCCTAACTATTCATCTTAGAAAATTGGCTAATGTTGTGGGATAACTTGGGAAGAGAGAGATGTAGAAGCTAAGAAAGTTCTAACGTATCTGTGGCAGCAAAAAGAAGGCGGGAGGCTGGAGGGTCCTCTTGATGTAAATATTGTTGTTGTTGTTTGACTTGCTAATTGATGATCCGATTGGGGATAGATTTTTTTCCCAGCTAGAGCAGGGAATACAAACTGATGAGGTGATATATGATTAGCTCCTCCTCTCTGTCCCTCTGTCTGGCATTTTGTTTTTTATTGAGAACTTACAAACCTTATGAGATGTAAAAAGGTGTATCAGATTTTACTTACAGATGGGTCTAATACTTCTGTACAGGTCCCCTTCAGTTTGACCACTTCAGACCAGAATCATCTTGGTTCAGATGTGAAGTGATCATCCCTGAAGTGATAGTAGTCTTGTAATTCATGATTTGTCTAAAACATTTGCACATCCCTAATCCCCTACACAATAGCTGAGCCTTTTCTGAAAGGTTTGGCTATCTTATGACTGTGAATAAGCCTATCACAATTTTCCCCCCTTAAGTGATGCCTTATGGGAGTCATGGTTTTCATAAAAAGAGCTTTAATGCTCTTCTAATGGCTGAGGCTCCTTTTCTTAATGGGTAATTCATGTACAGAAACAGAGCCTTATCTAGAAAACTACAGGTTCATCACCCTCAGTCTCAAAGCCAAAGTGAGAGCATTTGGGTCAAAATTAAGGGAGAGAAGAATAACAGTGACCTCATTGTGGGAGTTTACTATAGATCCCCAAGCCAAACGGAGGACATAGATGATGCCTTCCTGGAACAGATGGCCAAGCATGCAAAAGGAAGGGAGATAGTAGTAATGGGGGACTTCAATTACCCGGATATTTGTTGGATGTCAAACTCAGCCAAGAGCATAAGGTCAAACAGATTCCTCACTGGCCTTGCAGACAACTTCATTGTCCAGAAAGTGGGAGAAGCAACAAGAGGAACAGCCATTTTAGATCTGGTCCTAACCAATGTTGATGACCTGGTTAGTGGGGTAGAAGTGGAAGGATCATTAGGCGCGAGTGATCATGCTCTTCTGAAGTTTACTATACAGCGGAAAGGAGCAGCCAAGCATACTAGGACTCAATTTCTCGACTTTAAGAAAGCCGACTTCATAAAACTTAGGGAAGTGCTGGGTGAGATCCCATGGACAGTAATGCTAAAAGGAAAGGGAGTTCATGATGGCTGGGAGTTTGTTAAGAGGGAGATAGTAAAAGCACAACTTCAGGCAATACCAATGAGACGGAAACATGGAAGGTGCCTAAAGAAGCCAGGGTGGCTATTTAAAGAACTTTTAACTGAGTTAAGATTAAAAAAGGATGTGTACAAAAAATGGAAAAGGGGGGAAACCACCAAAGAGGAATTCAAACAAATGGCCAGCACGTGTAGACACAAAGTCAGAAAAGCTAAAGCACAGAATGAACTCAGGCTTGCTAGAGAGGTTAAAAGCAACAAAAAAGGCTTTTATGGGTATGTTCGTAGCAAAAGGAAGAACAAAGAAACAGTGGGGTCACTCAGAGGAGAAGATGGTGAAATGCAAACAGGGGACACAGAAAGGGCTGAACTCCTCAATGCCTTCTTTGCCTCGGTCTTCTCCGATAAAGAAAACAATGCCCGACCTGAAGAATTTGGAGCAAAGGATTCAGCAGTGGAAACACAGCCCAGAATAACTAAGGAGATAGTACAAGAATACTTGGCTAGTCTAGATGTATTCAAGTCTCCAGGGCCAGATGAACTGCATCCAAGAGTATTAAGAGAACTGGCAGATGTGATTTCAGAACCACTGGCAGTCATCTTTGAGAATTCCTGGAGAACAGGCGAAGTCCCGGCAGACTGGAGGAGGGCAAATGTTGTCCCTATTTTCAAAAAGGGGGAAAGAGAGGACCCAAATAATTACCGCCCTGTCAGTCTGACATCAATACCAGGGAAGATTCTGGAGCAGATCATTAAGCAAACAGTCTGTGAGCACCTAGAAAGGAATGCTGTGATCACCAATAGTCAGCATGGATTTCTGAAAAATAAGTCATGTCAGACTAACCTGATCTCGTTTTTTGACAGAATTACAAGCCTGGTAGATGAAGGCAATGCAGTGGATGTAGCCTACCTTGATTTCAGCAAGGCATTTGACAAGGTGCCCCATGATATTCTTGTAAAGAAGCTGGTAAAATGCGGTCTTGACTATGCTACCACTCAGTGGATTTGTAACTGGCTGACTGACCAAACCCAAAGGGTGCTCATCAATGGTTCCTCTTCATCCTGGAGAAGAGTGACTAGTGGGGTGCCACAGGGTTCTGTCTTGGGCCCGGTCTTATTCAACGTCTTTATCAACAACTTGGATGATGGACTCAAGGGCATCCTGATCAAATTTGCAGATGACACCAAACTGGGAGGGGTGGCTAACACCCCAGAGGACAGGATCACACTTCAAAACGACCTTGACAGATTAGAGAACTGGGCCAAAACAAACAAGATGAATTTTAACAGGGAGAAATGTAAAGTATTGCACTTGGGCAAAAAAAATGAGAGGCACAAATACAAGATGGGTGACACCTGGCTTGAGAGCACTACATGTGAAAAGGATCTAGGAGTCTTGGTTGACCACAAACTAGACATGAGCCAACAGTGTGACGCGGCAGCTAAAAAAGCCAATGCAATTCTGGGCTGCATCAATAGGAGTATAGCATCTAGATCAAGGGAAGTAATAGTGCCACTGTATTCTGCTCTGGTCAGACCTCACCTGGAGTACTGTGTCCAGTTCTGGGCACCACAGTTCAAGAAGGACACTGACAAACTGGAATGTGTCCAGAGGAGGGCAACCAAAATGGTCAAAGGCCTGGAAACGATGCCTTATGAGGAACGGCTAAGGGAGCTGGGCATGTTTAGCCTGGAGAAGAGGAGGTTAAGGGGTGATATGATAGCCATGTTCAAATATATAAAGGATGTCACATAGAGGAGGGAGAAAGGTTGTTTTCTGCTGCTCCAGAGAAGCGGACACGGAGCAATGGATCCAAACTACAAGAAAGAAGATTCCACCTAAACATTAGGAAGAACTTCCTGACAGTAAGAGCTGTTCGACAGTGGAATTTGCTGCCAAGGAGTGTGGTGGAGTCTCCTTCTTTGGAGGTCTTTAAGCAAAGGCTTGACAACCATATGTCAGGAGTGCTCTGATGGTGTTTCCTGCTTGGCAGGGGGTTGGACTCGATGGCCCTTGTGGTCTCTTCCAACTCTATGATTCTATGATTCTATGAGTCTAAAGGACTTTTGCAAATCGTCACATACCTATAAGTTTCCTGTTTTTGTGTAAGAGAAATTAACCTTGAGTGGATCTCTAGACACAAAGAGAAAACGTCAGAACATGGACAAGCGTGGGAGAAAATGCCTGGAGTGAGCACTTAGAGGCAGTTCTGACAATATCCATGTCAACCAACTTGCATTTTTGAAAATCCTAAACACACTTACTAAAGAAGAACAGAGGGGCTTTAACTTCCAAGTAAACACATAAGATTCTGCTGTGGTTTTATAATTTCCCTGGCAAGTGAGACCCAGATGCAGAGTAAGGAAAGTCTATAGTAAATTTAGAATGATTACATCTATTTTGCTTCTTTGATTTACTGGCATGTTAGTTTAATTGGGGTTAAGTGTCGTTGTGCCTCTGGGTAGTTTATTATTTCCTCTGTGGATTGTTTTTAATTAATTGTCAGGGTTCATAGCTTTGCTATAGATATTCAATTTGTGGGGTGCTTTATTTTACATTTAAGTAAACAAATGAGGAACTACTCTCCACATTCACAATATGAGCCTTTAATACACTTAGTTCTACCACTGTTTGTTTTAACAAGCCACTGAGTGTACATCTTTCCTTTTATTATTCTATTGGCATCAAAGACCACATGCTTGCATTCTATGAAAAGTGATCATCCATCTTTCACTTCATGTAAGCTTTATATCTGTTTTAAATTCAAAGGCAAAACAGAAACATGTAGATACAGAAAGATGTGTGTGCCCTCACACATACTCTCACAAACATGCATGCTTAATGGTTAGAAGTGAACGTTGAATTCAAAATATGAACTCCTCCAGTTCATTATTTCTGGGATAAATATAAAATAAGCCCAAGCCTCCCTGATGTTCAGACTGTCTCCACTGATTCTCACCTAGTGGCAATGGAAAGGTTTGTTACTACATCCCTCACTAAGTCATACAGGAACGTTATAGACAACACAATGTTTGGGTATTGTAATTTACAGAGCAGCTGCATCTTCAGCAACAAGCCAGAAGCCCAAGGAAACTATAATCCCATAGATTCCAGAATCCACCAGCATAGTCAGGTGTGTTCCAGGTACCAGGATTTGGGAGAACTGTAGTTTATTGGAGCTCCTGACTCCTTACTATGAATCCAGAAGCCCTGGGAAACTGCAGTCTCTAGCAGTCTCTAGCATTTGTGTATTCCAAGCCAATATGCATTAAGCTATTCTCTACTGACAGGCTTTCTCCTTACCATCAATTACTTTTATTTATTTTACCTGCTTTACCCTACTGAGCATTATTCTTGCCTTTTTGTTATTCAAGCCTAATTTTGATTTAATAGAAGAGTGGAGAGGAGTAATTCCTTTGAGAAGCCTAACACCTCATGGGTACAGAATGAAAGAGCAACCCAGAGCGGAACCAAATGTTACAGAAACCACAATGCTGAGTTTGGCAGTCCACTGTTGAGTTCCCCTGATGTATAACATGTACTACAACTTACACTTTGTCCTGAGAGCTTCATTTTCAGTATTTTTTAGAGCTGAGCTGAAATACTCGGTTCTCCACACCATTTGCAGACTGCACAACTGTGGGCAGCATTTCAGCAATTTGAGAGGGGAATGTGAACAGGGAAAAGGTCTTTGCCCACTTAGCTACCGATCACTGTTCCTCTGCTTAATGAGTACCATTTGTTTCAAAGTTTCTTCTATTCCTTTCTCTTTGAACAGGAAACATTGAGCAGTATCCAGTGCACTCACTCCTTTAGCACAATTATTTACATGTGCAGTGGAGCTCCCCACTCTCTTCCTCCTGCCCCACCCCCATGCCTTCCCCAAATCTGTTTCAGAGGGTTGGTGGGAAACCCAAACTAGATTTCGGGTGTGTGCAGAGGTGGAGCTGGGGGAAGTTCCATTGCACAAGCTTAAATCCTTGTGCTGATGGAACAAGTTACTTGGTGCTACATTGTATACAACCCATTGCTTCCTTTGTCCTTATTCTGAGGCATTATTCTGCAACCAAATCAGAGAGCAGGGGTAGGGGAAATGAGAGCCAATTCTCCTTACTATCACTATGGAATGTTTTCTAAGCAGGAATGTTTCTTCCTGGAAGGTACCAGAGGGAAATCAGGAAGAATTGCTTCCCAGCCTTGCTCTTGTACTGATTTGGCTTAAGGGCAGTGCAGTCCAAGAGAAGAAGGAAGCAATGAAGGAGATGGGATGGCATAGTGCTCATTAGTACCAGAGAGAAGAACTGAATAGGTGGTGGCAGCAGGGAAAAGGGTTTTGAGGAACATTGCACACAGAGAGAAGCACACCTACACCAGTGATTGCCAGTTATATAAAATGCAGTATGATAGGAAGATGCCTATTATAATGGCATCAGAGACGAGATGCCCTGCGTAACCCAGGGAGGGAGATTGACATGGGACTACTGCTGTCAGCAACAGGGAGGGCCTTTTTGGCTAACCTTCTGTCAGGGAACTGCCATCAGTGCCGGAGGGAGAGAGCAAAATCCAGAGAGATTCCAGAGCGCGTCCCGGTATTGGGAGAGGCAGCCCATCTTCTGGGGAAGAGAATCAGCGTAGCACCAGTGGAGAAGGGGGGCAGATGGGGGAAGCGGCGAGGCGGTCCCATGACTCCTTGCCGGGGACCAGCGGGGAGAGTAGGGGTCCTCCGCTGCCTACGCCCTCCTTGCGCAGAAGGCTTTCGCGCAGAGAGAGTAGGAGGAGTCTAGGTGTCAAAGAGCTTCCTTGCTGGAAGAAGTTTAAGAAACGCCCACTGACGGATTCTGCCAGCGATTGAGGCAGCCACGGGTGAGTGGCTGTCCGGACAGAAAAGGTTCACTCAGGCAACCCAGCCAGGTGTTTGCACTGGCTTACGCACGAGCAACCCCTAGAACCATTACACTTTCATTCTGCTCCCATCGTCAAATCAGCAAAAGGAAAAGCTGAAAGCCTTAGTACAGGGATAAGGTGTTTTTAAAGCTGAATCATGGTTTGACACATTGGCTGTTAGGACTGCTATGGAGAAAACTGCAGAGAAAGCACTCTTACGAAAATATAAATAGTTGTTTGTTTGTTTTTTGGAATTCAGTCATAACCCAGAATCTGTGGGGGGTTGGGGTTGGGGGGGGAGAACTCCAGAAAATACATTAATGATTTAATAACACTTAAATGACCTTTCATGGTGATTTTTCAGATAAACAATGAATGTATAATAGTACTAAGAGTGGCAAATACATCCTTCTTTGAAACAAATGTGCAGCCATTTTATGAGCCAGCATACATTAAGGATGAATGAAAAACTAGATCCCAACTATAGGGCTAATTGATTGTTCCCGTAACTACATGCTCTGTGAAAACTGTCCTTTGGCCAATGGGCTTCCTAATGCTAGTTTGCCAAGTGACCAGCCATTGACTTCTAAGTGTTGCCAGAATGCCGATGCAAATCTGCTGTAGCAGCAGGCAGGCTGCTATACACTGCACTAACAGACTCTTTCAAATAATCAAGTGCATTACTGCACTCTACAGAGGCATATGTTTAACTGTATTTTAATGTATATTTTCTCTCTCGCTTTTGCAACAATTGTTATCTGAAGAAACTTCTTTTGGAGTGAAGCCTTGACATACATTGTTCTCAGACTGTCAGAAATCATTTGATTATCTTATTCTATCTGCCCAACCATATCTATTTGGTATTTACTTATTGCATAGATTGCATTTATTTTTGGACTATATTTTTTGCAGCACTCACTCATCACCACATGCAAGTAAAAACCCATTTAGATGAGGGTTGTGAAAAGCACATTGCCATTCAGTTTTTCAATCTTTAGATAGTATGCATTGTGATGCTTCATTTCATTGGAGCTAAAGAATGCACAGCGTGTATAATCCAGAAAAAAACGTAGTGTCCTCATCTTTGGTTTTGGTCAGTTTCAATAGCACTTTGTGGCATAACTTGGCTTCAGTTCTTCTGATCTGAGGGAGACTTAAGCCCTTTGGGGGCATTTTGTCTCATGCAATGGTCTCAGGGTTTCAGCTCACAAAGGAAGTTAATGTGCACTCAGAAGGCTGCTCAACTGCCAACATCTTCTCCCATGCATGAACAGCGTTAGGAAGGAGTTGATATGGGGCATGATATGAACATGTGTGGCCCTGCTCTGCTGGCTCATGCAGTTAACATAATGTGAGCCTGAATGCCCATATGGGGCTATAGGCTGTAATCCTATCCCCAGTGAAATCATGCATAGGATTGCACTCTTAGACTGTTAATCCTGAACATACTGAAGAAGTATTATTATGATTATTATTGATTGATTTATATACCACCCTATACCCAGGGATCTCAGGGCAATTCACAGAATAAAATCAAGATATAAAACCACAAAATACATAATAAAATAAAAACATCAACCCAATAGCTCCCCCCCCCCCATTTTTTTTAAAGGGCATAGTATGTAAATCACAACAATCAAAGGCCTGGTTGAAAAAGAATGTTTTTCCCTGGCGCCTAAAGGTGTATAGTGAAGGCACCAGGCGAACTTCCCTGGGGAGAGCATTCCACAGATGGGGAGCCACTGCAGAGAAGGCCCGTTCTCGTGTTGCCACCCTCTGGACCTCTCAAGAAGGAGGCACACAAAAGAGGGCCTCAGAAAATGATCTCAGGGTCCAGGTAGCTTCATATGGAAAGAGGCGGTCCTTGAGGTATTGCGGTCCTGAGCCGTTAAGTAAGGCCACTGGGATTTGAGTAAAGATGCAGAAGATTCACCCTCAGGCATTTTTAGTATGACTGAAATCAACAAGTGAGGGAAGGCAGTGAAGAGAAGTGCACCAAATCCACCTCACCTTGCTGTTCTCATTGCTCTACATGCATTGGAAGGTGAGCATGTGATGCAGAGATAGTCCTGTCCCCACAGAGGTTCCCTGCACCTGTTAGACAGAGCTATGTGAGAAATACAAGTGACTTCACATACCTAATTCACACTTTATGAAACAGCATTAAAGGGGCACAGAATTGCCCTTTAGTTAAGGGAGCAGGTAATGGATAATGAGGGAGAACCCTCCTTATAAGCATCAAAATTCTGCAGGATATAACCAGAACAGCTGTTGACTTGAAATTTGGCATACACAATCTCCCTGGTGAAGTCTAGAAATGTGTCAAAATTTAAACTGTGCAAATAAAAATGTCTATAGGTAGAGCAAGTTTTTAGAAATGTTAAAAACTGCCTCGTTTTCCCTTCTAGTTTTTAACATGCATCTCAAAAGTTTGAAGTGAGAATTCTGCCAACACTACAGTACAATGTTTACAGAGGGAGCCACCTAGTGGATGTATTGTACAGTGCCCGTGCCTTCAGTTATGGCACATGACAGTGCTGTGCAGTGGTTAGTCCAGGGAATGCCAATGTTTGTGGGCCTATGGACACATTTAGAAATCTGAGAAAATATCATGGGGACCACACATACCGCAGCTGATACACTCTGCCACCATATATATACTTTAGGGGTTTTTTTAAGTGTGCATGTGGGCCCTCTAGCATTTGTTATATATATATATACACAAAACAGGAAAAATCAGTGATAGAATAATCTCCTGGCCTAACACCAGAGTTAATGCTATCTCGTGTTAGCTCAAGCACCACAGATCCAGGAAAGTGGAAGCTAAGGTTGATGCCTTAACAGACATGCCCTGTGTTTAGTAATGACATTAAAACAAAACAAAACAAACATTACTGGCACCACTAGTAAACATAACCACATACATCACGCCCCAACTGCAGCGGTCCTACGCTTGACCAAACTGCATCAGAGGGGACCCATATCTCTAAATAGAAATTAAAGGAGCAAAATAGAGGTTGGCATTCTGTGTACTTTAATGGAACTTGTCATGAATGGGCAACCTGATGTCTCAGTCTCATTTCATAGCTGGATGTAAAAATGGGCTGCAATAGAAAGTTGAGTTGCATTATAAAGTGCAGCTTTTGTTTCCAGCATTATATGTGTCTGGAGAATGTAATTACCTTCCAGAGGTAATGGTTTCTTTTTTTGATGGGAGCAAACAGCAGGAACCAAGCTCTCTTCATGAGCAGCTTGATTGACTAATGGCAGCCATTGTAAACAAAAAACCTGTGCTTTGTGGCCTCACATTTCTTCTTCAGGGGAAAACAGAAGACAAAAGAAGAGAGGATATAGAGCCCAGCTTGAAATCACAGTATGCTATACTCAAACATTTAAGGTTTTAAAAGCTTATGTTACAAGGGATGAATGGAAAGGAGGGAGGCCTTCAGGAAGGTAGGTGGAGAAACAGGCCCTCTATTCATCAATGTTAGGCTACTATTTACACAACAGATTGTGTGCCTATTGTGAATGTGAATTGACAAACCCATCAATTTCTGGGAGTTTTTTTATTTTAACATTCCTTTATGTTTTTATGGTGTTGGAGCATGCATTCTTCAAACTTTCATTGCATCCTCTCTCTTTTGTTGTTGTTGTGGACTCTAAAGAGCAGAATGGATTTTGAGCCAAATTAAAACTTAAAACAAATCCATTAATATTGACGGAGATTGTGCCAGGATTCAGTGGGCTCAAAAAGATTAAAATGGAAGCACAGTTTTAGTGTCTCAAATTCCGTAGGCACTTCTGACCATCCATCATGGAATTATGCTTTGCTTGCATCTTCAAATAGCCATCATAGCATATTTCAAATGCTGATGAATTACTTAGAATTGTTGAAGATGTAGCCACATTAATTTATCATGCTAAGGCTAACTGAGCTTCAGGAATACGTGAGAGGGAAGCCATTCTGTTCAACAGTGCAATTTATATTGGGGGGAAATCTGAGAACTTTGTTGTCCACCCCCCCCCAATTTCTGCTGGTGAAATTTCAATCTGGATATACTGTACGGTGGTACCTTGGGTTAAGTACTTAATTCGTTCTGGAGGTCCGTTCTCAACCTGAAACTGTTCTTAACCTGAAGCACCACTTTAGCTAATGGGGCCTCCTGCTGCTGCTGCGCCGCCGGAGCATGATTTCTGTTCTCATCCTGAAGCAAAGTTCTTAACCTGAAGCACTATTTCTGGGTTAGCGGAGTCTGTAACCTGAAGCGTATGTAACCTGAGGTACCACTGTACTGTAGGTGCAGCCAACATTGTGCCATGAGATGCATTGGACTACAACTCCCATCAAGCCTGACCATTGGCCAGGCTCCCTGGAGCTGATGGGAGTTAGACTTCAGCAACATCTGGAAGGTATACCATTGGCTGTACTACCTCAAGCAGGCAAGAGTTTTAAAACCAGCAAAGCACTAAAGAAATGTGTGGTTTTGCAGCATCAGTGTCAATTTGGCTTATACTGGTAGTGATTACAGCCTTTCTTGAATGATTGAGGGAGCTGTTTGAAGGGATAAAGGCAAACCAGATCAGAGACTGTAGGTAAAGAACCTGTAGCCATGCCAAAGATAGCATGGGAAGGTGGAACAGACTGCTTCACCATCTTATTATACACGGCATGTGAGCACTTTCCTTAGGTTTTGAGGACACTCCTGGTAGCAGAGAACATCATCCAAGCATTATGTCACCATAATAGTTTTAAAATGTCTGCGCAGGGAGCAGGGGGTGGCTTTCTCTGGCTATAAAGAACATAAATAGCTGGCAGCTTCCAGCCCAGTCCTTCTCACCTGAACCAAAAGATCCAAATAAACCATCAGTGCTGATGTCTCAGGCTGGGTGGGAGACAGATTGTGGCAACCCCTGTTAGGTCTGCCTTTAAGCTGGCTCTATGCAGAAAGCTCCCACAGGTCCCCATCACTACAACCAGCTGATTTGCCTGGAAAGATACTTGTCAATTTGGTATTTGCAGCAACAACAGAACACTTTTTACATACACATGGCTTCTTCAGCGAGCAGCACTCCATCAAGTGTTCCAGGTGGTTCCCCCAGACATTACAGAAAATTCTGTAAATTTTTGATTGGTATACAGACTGGCCATGCCAGAAGGCATGCAAGAAGCCATGTCCCCAGGTTGTTTGTCGTGTCAGAAGCATCTTTAATTGTGCCACTCCAGGGAACTGCCTAGCCTGTCTTCATGGTTCAGACAGCCTGCTAGGGTTTTTGGTACTCTCAGAAAGCTTAATGTCAAAAACAACCAGTAGCTGATGATCTTTTAGTAGGTGGGGTAGTCCTCCCCCAATTTCCCTTATGTGAGTGCATGAAGCTCCTGCCTGAGCATGATTGTAAGGATGTGAGGGTGTACGATCCAGAAAAACACAGGCATACAATGGCACTGCTGCAATTTTGACAATAACAGCCTATGTGGGCTTACTGTGATTATAGAATGCCAAGGCTTTTCAAACAATCGTACATAGAATCCACAGGTCCCCACTTGTGAATGCAGAGCCTAGGTGTGTGTAATTTGTACATTCATGTGCTTTATTCTGACCTTAAGATCAATGCATAAAGATGAGGAGCAAGGTCAGGAGGCATAATTTCCCCACTCCCTGATGTGTTGATTCTATATACATGATTGTTGTGTGAATATCTTGATGTGATTGTATGCCTACCAGCTTGAGAACCTCATAGTACTTTACAAAGGACATTTGTCATCATAGAAGCACTTGTGGATCAGTCCTACAAAATGCGTAACTCGTTAAGAATTGTAAGCAAAAGAATTGGGATGAGTAGTCATAAAACCTGCATAGATATTAAATGTCACATACAAGTTGATCTATGTCCCGTGGCTCTAAGCATGCACTAGAAATGAAGGCAAAAACTAACTAAAAGAAAGGCAGGGCTGAGTAAAATTAAAATTCTGTGCTACAGTACCAGAAATTTGCTGCCAAGAAGAGCTGAACAGTATATCACATCTAAATCATTTAGCACATTCAGAACTTCTCCAACCTGTCCTCTCTCCTGTAGCCCCCTCTGTACCCCAAAAAACCTCTCTGAAGGGTCGATGGAGCCTCCAGAGCAGATTTGGGGAGCATGTGGAACCTTGAGGGGAAGAAGTCCTGTTGCGCAAGTGGAGTTCCATTGCACAAACAGATGAACATCATTAAATGTTGCCCATAAGGATTAGAAATGGAGAGGGCTTTTTGGGAGTACTGAAGTGTATAAAGGACTATACACACAACTCTGAAGGAAGATTGATATGAAATGAAAACATGACTCTATAATATTCAGAATGTCTCTCCTTGTCAATAAGCTGAAAGAGAAAATGATAATCACCTCGGCCTGTACTGTTTCCCATGACTCCCTGTCTTTCCAACAAAATCATTTTCCTTCTTTAGAACTGCTTAAGCTTTTGAAACCTGGTATATTATTAAATGTACTTTAGGGGAATATTGTTATAATTGCCAGTGTGCACTATAATTCTAATGATTATCATTCACAAAGGCTGGAAATAGTTTGTGTTCAGAAATGAAGAACAGCACAACTCATTTGAATGAATGAAACTGGGTAATGCTCACTTCAGTGTTTTTATGTTCTTCCGTCAGCGATGCTTTATTGGTGCATGAAAGGTACAAAGTCTTTGAGGCTTCTAAAAATGTTGCTGATGCTCTTTTTCTTAAGGGCCTAAGCATTCCAAGATGGATGAGTCAGTCATTTCAAGTGGACTGTTAAAGCCATAGAGAAGAGAATTAGAAGAGCAGGACAGATTCTTTACAGAGAATGGCCAAATGTCCCTTCAAAGAATGCTCCAAGAAGCAAAAGATGTTAAAAACAGGGCAGACACAGTAGAGAAAAACATGAAGACACAGCCATAGAAAATGGGGTGGCAGAAGCTAGAGTGAGACCTACTGTTAGACAGGGGTAGATAAATCTGTCAGTTTTGGGTTCTTTCTGTTTGCCCTATTTCTGCGTACATTTGTGATTTTTTTAAAAAAACACACATCTGTGTGAAATTTTGCATGTGAATTTATCCTAAGAGAATGCATTTCATCACATTATTTTCATTAATACATGCATTTTCGCATGAACATTTCCTCAATACACATGTTTTTGTACACATTGGTTGGGGGACTTCGGTGTGGGGTGTGTGCTTTGGTTCAGGAAGTGCCATTTTGGTAATCTAGCACTAAAATGCAAACTGATTTAACCTTTGCCACATCTCTTCTGGGAGATCACTGGGTGATCTGAAGGAAATAAAAAGGGATTTGACCCCCAATCATTTACCAATGGCAAGAACAACACAATTCTTCATTCTAGCACAAACTATACTGCAGAAATTAAGACAGCTGAGTGAGGGACAACAAGGAGTAGATTTTTGTGTGGAAGAAAGAGTGTGGGTTCCGTGCAGTTTGGGTACTCAAAAACATTTACAGGGCTTAATTCTAAGGCCATGTCTCTTGCACTTGTCCCCAGTTGATGGATCTCAGGTTTCTTATAAAAACCAAGAATATCTCACAAGCCTGAAGTCTGCCCAGCCCTGCCTTTGGGCAGAGGAGGACAAATCACCGCTTTCTTTCAGGATACCAAAGATAGCCAAGCAAGCATAAAACTTATCAGTTTTCGTAAAGAATCAGCATTTTATAAGAGTTTGTGTGTGTTTTTTAGCTTGTTGTCAAGGAGGAATTTCAAAGCTGCACATATTTTAATGGTAACATATGTTGATATTTGAATTTTATTTTTCTTTAGGTTTTTATTATATTTATTTACTACTTCTCAATTTGTAATTTGCTGTCGGTACTTCAGAGGTAATGCAAGAGTGTAAACCCTCCGGGCTTGCAATTTCTTGTCTGTGTGCCTCTTCATATTTATAGTCTGTTAGTTCAGAATGCTGGAGTTCAAATCCAACATGTCAGTCATGTGCCTCCTTGGTTCATTTCTCTTCACAGGTCCCTGTCAGAATTTGCACAGAAACCAGAACTGTTGGAAATCAGGCTGTTCTCCCAATCACAAGAGTAAAAGTAAAGAGGGTAGTCATCCCCACCGCTAAGGGATCAGTACTGTCAGAGCTATCCTTCTGTTTAGCAATGCAAGATTAATGTGCATGCAAAGCTAGATGGAGACTGTGTGGTTGCCCCTTAAGAAATCCTCAAAAATGGCCTCCCCTCTTCTTCTGT
This sequence comes from Podarcis raffonei, assembly GCF_027172205.1. Lineage (NCBI taxonomy): Eukaryota > Metazoa > Chordata > Lepidosauria > Squamata > Lacertidae > Podarcis > Podarcis raffonei. Next base: position 40,480,197 of record NC_070608.1, read on the forward strand.
TAACAGAGCCACCTGCTGGATGGAAAGCCATTTCATGAGCACAAGGACACCAATTGGATTCCACTCAGTACCTACCTACCTAAACCAGCAGTGGAAAACTCATTGCTCCAGATGTTCCTGGACTGAAACTCCCATCAGCTCCAACCAGGCCACAGGTTCCCATCCCTCATCTAAACACACATTTCTTGCAGTAAAATTATCCGATGAAATGAAGCCTACCATCTTTTTTAAAAAAACAACAACCTGTGCTTAAAGGGGGGGGGGCGACATCAACACACAGAGAGACAGGAATTGAAAAGAAACTAGTAAAGGCAAATCTCCAAGTTCATGATTCAGTCTCTCCCTTTATTTCCAAAATAGTTCACACTTTAATTTTCTTGGGGCTTTTTAATTCAATATTTAATTTGCATGCAAATTAAAATGTTTCACAACTCAATACGTTTAGATTGGCATCTCCCATTCTATAATTTCCCCTTCTCTTCTTGCCTTCCATTTCTACACAGATATTCTACCTAATGAGATTATTTTAATAACTTTTATGAAGCAGCTTGTTTTAATTTGCATCCTTTGTAAATAATTCTATAGATCTTTTCAAGTAGGTATATGTCTCTGTGTCACAGAGAATCCAAGTCCAAAAGCTGCTCAGCAGACGTTAAAATTGCAATGTTCTATTAATTGTTAAGAAATGTGCCAGGAATTGGAAATAAAAATAAAAATAAAAGGATGTTCAATGCCTATGAAACACAAGCAGCCCCCATTCTGAACACTGTGTTGAACACAATGATATTATGAGGACACGGCTGATCCTTCCTCTTCTGTGTACCACTGAAGTGGCCTTTAATATAACCATTGTCTACCCATTGCAAAGCATAAGCTGTTCTTCAAATGACAAATACATATTTCTTAGATAGTGTGGGATGGATGGGAGAGGGCTCTGTTGGGTGATTGCTGTCTGATGTGCCACAGAATTCAATCAATACCCAAATCTAAGCCAAAACTACAATGTCTGGTGGAGTGGGCCCATTTCCAAGGCCCACAGCTTTCCACCAGGTTCTGGGTCCAGCCCACAAAGACAGGAATGGCAATCAAAGTGCTGGGCTTTGAATGTCAAATAAGAATGCACCACCATTCCTGTGTAACCAGCAACAAAATATGGTAGTACAGACTGCTCCTGTTAAGGGTTTGAGTCACCCAGCTGTGCCCTCTTCCAATGGCTACCATACCATGACCACTGGACATACTCAGCCTTCATTTGGCTGTTTCTGGTTTCCACCATCTTTTATAGGATTTTCCCCAAAGTACTTTTTGCTTTTCTGCAAACCTGTTGGTTTTCCTTAACCCTGCTAATATGGTAATTTTCACTTATGGGTAGTGCTTTTTTGGCTACATAAGAAACAGCGTGCGCACACATTTGAAAAGGTGAATGTAAGTTGAATCGTTAATGTGCATGGTGAGAGGCCAATGTGCATATTTACCAGGCCTCATGGTGAATGTACATATAATCCTTCCCTGAAGAGCACAACATTCAGCTGAGATATGCACATTCCCCAAGGCCTGTGGGGATTATGTATATATTGACTGGATAATATCTTCCATTCCCTCTGCATGGAAGGATTGTGTACATATTCTCCATGAGGCCTGGTGAATGTGCACAATGACCAGTTATTATGAACATTAAGCACTCAACTTTCACCTCCACCATATATAAATAAATATAGGCATATATGCTTACTCTTAGTATATATGATTAGGCTGCAGTCCTATGCATACTTACTTGATAGTAGGTCCATTAAACTGACTAATTTATTTCTGAGTAAACATAGTTAATGATGAAACAGAGGAATGCAATGGGCACACAGTGGCTGTGTACACCCTGCACCCACCTTTAAAGCTTTGCTTATTGTTAATGGTTGCTGGGAATAGCAACTCTGTGAGGGGTAAACTACAGTGCCCAGAATCCTATGAGAGAATGAATGTGCTTTGAATGGCTGCAAAGGTACAGTGTGCATGTAGCCACTACCAACTAAAAGTACTTGTGATGAAAAATAACAATAGCAGCAGGTTCTTATGAAGCCCTGTGATTGGCATGAGTACACTTTAAATCTTAATGGGAGGAGAGAGCAAGGGGTTTATTATGGAGAGGGAATCTCCAGAATGGGGGGGGGGGGCTATCTTCTCAGATAAAACACTACTGAAGTATCTCTTGTGCTAAGAATTTCATGAAGCTGACCGTTGATAATCTAGTAAGCAGAACAAGGCAAAGTATTTCTACTTGAATGTGAGAAATGGCTCGTTTCAAACGTAACAGGTTTTGCTGTGAGATATCAATAATCACAGAGAAAGAGGGGCAAAGCAGCAACAAGCCAGAACAAGTGGTCAGTCATAAAGAGGGTTTGTGGAAATTCTGCAGTGAGAACGTAGGCTTCAGTGAGAATAATACTTGGCAAGAGAAGAGCAGAAGGAAAGATTTCTTTTCTAAATAAAGAAAACAACCAGAGAGGCAGCAAATAATGGTAGCTATGAGGACAAAAAGGAGGTGGGAGGCAAAGACTATATTAGAAGGGGTATAGAGAAGGGACTGTTTTTGTCCAAAGAAAAGAAGAATTGAAAATGCAGTTCAAAAGCAAGAACTCCCACAGAGGGACGTGCAGAGGAGACAGCTTGACAAACTACACAAATAAAGGTCAACTTAAACATTGCATTCCTGTTGCATGTAAGCAAATCCTGATGGGTTTTTCTCTAGTGCAGTGCATCCTCCAATGGGGGCAGTGAAGGGTAATCCATCAAGATGAATGGGGCATTGCCACACCAACCTCATTCTTGTTGGGTATAAGCAACCTTTCATGCCTCCGATCAGTAGAAGGCAGGGTGTATATGCCACAGAAGTTCAGTCACGAAGTTAAGCTCACTACAGAAAACAGTCACTTGGCAGAGTTGTCTTTACAAGGCCAACACCAACATACACCACTATACATACAAACACTATTTACAGATGTTATAAGTAGTCTTCTCTCTCTGAGCCCAGAGAGAGTTATTTGCTTCCAAGTCCTCGCTGTGTTATAGTTCACAGCCAAGACCTAAGTTCAGTTGCTTTCAGAGTCCTGCAACTGATAGTCTCTGATTTCTGGCAATTTTCCAACTTCTTCCTCAAATGATCTCTTCACTCGAATCCACAGTTCCAACAGAAAACCTTCAACAACTCCTGCAATCTCCTACCAGGACCCACATAGTATGCTGTAATCCGAGCCATTTTAGACAGAAAGTTACGTGCCAAATCTGCCCAGTAACACAGATAAGAGAGTCACAAGATGCCTGCAGGTGCATTGTGGGGAATGAGTCATCTCTGCTGATTCACGGAGAAAGAAACCTTTAACTGGGGACTCCTTTATATTTGATTATACCGTACCATTTTTAGCAATGCTAGTGATGTGTGAATGAGATACATGATAGGTGGTGGGTTAGCTCCAGCTTACAAGCTATTTTTACTCTACTAAATACATATAAACCAATTTTATTTTAAAAATCTATCAATTATGCCCTCTACTAGCTCCCACCCACTTACTGGCTTACTTACAGCCAGTCAGGAGTGACTCAGTGTCAGGGACTGGCTGAACGATAAGGAGTGGTGAGAGGCTCCTGCAGGAGAACGCCCTAGAAAAAACTCAGAAGAGTAAGGGAAGACCTACTGTTGGTTTCCCTGCCTTGTATCCTACCAGTTCTATTGGGCATTAGCTTGCTCCTGAAGCTGGCCACCCCTATCCTCAGCTGGGCAGTGCACCCGGCCAGGCTGGGCACAGCGGGCTCCCTCGGGGGCACACTCAGCGGGAATATATGCTACACCGCTGGGTGTGCTGATGTTGGGAACACATGCCCCCTGCAGCCTGCACAGCCCCGGCGCAAAAAAAGTGGGTGCCCCACCCCTTCGTGGGGAATGTTGTGGGAACTGGAGCACCCACAGCCCCCCACACTTGGCACCTATGATGGGGTGTATAGGAAAAGGGTGTTCAGCTTGTCTCCTGTCAGTAGCCCTTCTTTTGAACTCATTAATTCCAACTTCTTTTACCCCTTCTAGTGTCCCAGAGCTGTGTTTTCATCACAAACCTGAATCTGAAGCCCCGTTGGAGTAAACGCACACGTAACACTTGGTGTCAGGAACTTTCAGAGGAAAAGTCTTCAGATCTGGCAATGAAAGAATTCTTGTCTCATTGCCCCCTGCAAAGCACTCCCTTTTGTGGGCACATTACAACAGAGAAAGAGCCCCTAAAGCTTTATTACACATGTGGGCAGAATGAGAGGAAAATGAAACAAGAGGTAGACAAGCTTCTAGTAATCAACTCTTCATTAAGTTCAAGGTGTTTTGGAGAAGTCTTCTTGAATGTTACAAAACACTCAGTTTCATGACTCCAACAAAATCTGGATCTGAAAGGCCCAAATATTAGCATTCTTGAAGTGTCCTCACAGTTAATTCCATTCTCAGGGTGATCCTCTGAGAATACTCACCTTATGTTCAAAGCCAAGAAAAATGACACTATTGTCTTCTCAAAGATGTCACCGTCCTGATGTAACAGAATTAAGGATATTCTTTCAATCAGGCACTGATGGACCCAGGATTGCAAGGCTACATGGAACTGAGATGTTTTTCAATAGTTTTTGAAAATTAAAGTTGAGAATTAGTGATTTAAACAGCTTCCATCTCATATACCTTTTAAGCAAAGGACAAAAATAATAACCATTTAAAAATCAGTTTACTTAAGTGTTGGATGTTTACTACAGCATCAGGTAACTACTCTCACTATTATTAATACACTTATTAGCTATTCCTTTTTTCCTTCAAAAGTGATGTCTGTTGTATGCAAGTTTTCAATGGAACACATAGAGCTGCTAATCCACATCTTGAAAAGGAAGTGTCAGAGTTTTGTGGGCCTGCAGCGATCTTGCATTGTTACTTCACTCATTAGTTACACTGCAGGATTGACTTCAAACAGACTCCTGTTACTGCACTAAAGGAAGGAGAAGGAATAGTGAATATTGAAAGTGACTTTTTGATGTCATAGTAACCCCCAACAATATCATATCAAATTATGAAGAATAAGGAATTTGAAAATACATTCCTTGTGGAAATGGATACTGCATCACCTTACATCTAATTTGTGGAACTTTTGCTACTTTCCCATCTTTGGTTCATTCTGCTGCATTTGTGTGTGTGTGTGTGTTTAAGACATCTGAAGGAAATTATTGTTATTTATTTATTTCATTTATGAATCACTTCCTATGTAGCTTCTCAAAGCAATGTCAGTCACAAAACAATAAAAACATATGCAAACAATTGCATATATAAAATGGTTAAAACCAACTGCATATATAAAAACAATTCTAATTCCAATACAGATACCAACTGTATTCGGACACATGCACAAACACACACACACATCCAAAGCAAATTACTCACCATTTTGTGGTCCAAGGGCTGCCTACACATGAACACATACTACAGTCGTACCTTGGTTCTCAAATGCCTTGTGGGTCATACATTTTGACTCCTGAACGTCGCAAACCTGGAAGTGAGTGTTCTGGTTTGCAAACAATATTTGGAAGCTGAACGTCCGACAGGGCTTCCGCAGCTGTGCAGGAAGCTCCTGCAGCTGATCAGAAGCTGTGCCTTGGTTTTCGAATGTTTTCAAAAGTCAAACAGACTTACGGAACGGATTCCATTTGAGAACCAAGGTACGACTGTCCTTTACAGGTAAAACCACTTGGAGCATGGGGCTTCTAGTGTGGAGGGTGAAACTGGGGTCAAACCTACCCCTGGGAGAAAATTCGTGCCACTTTCAGCATTCAGCCTCTGCGGCAGTCCCCGGATGCTGTGAAAAAATAATTTTGTAATCTTGTCCTCACCTGCTTCAATGCATTTTTCTCCCCGTGAAAAGAGCAGAAAACAAAGTTTGTAGCTGAAGTACTCCCCCAAGATCATTGTCAATAAAACATTCTGTCAGACATCCTCAGTAAAGTGACTTAATGGATTTTTTTTCAGTATATACGGAAGCAATACTGTTAAACCCAAGTTCTTCCATTCCGCACTAAGTACATCAAATGATGTTGCAAGTGGATTTAAAACATTTCTACCATGCTGTCTTGCAAGGGTTTTCATTCAGTCTTTACGTTTCCCTGCTAACCAGAGGTTTCTGACAATGGCAATATTCAGTGTTCCCCAATAAGACATGGAAATTGGATACTCATAGGGCTGTATTTTTTTATCCAGTCACTGTGGTTACAGAATTTCCTGATAATTTATGTAATTTACTGAAATACACACAGATAAGCAAATGTGAGTCTAAGCAGGAACAAATACATAGTGAGGAAACTGATCCAAGACAGAGGTTAACCTTGGAGTTTCATGAGGGAACTGTTAACCACGTTTATTGTTTACAACACAGAAGCAAAAATCATATCAAATCAGAATTAATTCATTTTTAAAGCCAATCTGTGTGAAGGCTAAAAGAAGTGATGCATCTCTGAAGAGCTTTTCCTTTCATTAACAGAAGTGGATAGGATGTACAAGCATCATATTCTTTCTGAATGTATTCAGGTAAATATAAAAACATTCTAAGATGCTTTTTTTAGAATATGTCTGATCTAACTACATGCACTTGTTATGTCTTAATAACTGTCCAAAATTAACTATGAAACTGACCAATTTGTGTGAGATAAAACAAAGCACACTGGGAAAGTGTCTCCCAGAAAATAAAATATTGCAGCAAAAAGTAACAAAAGAGAAATTTTAGAGTGTATCAGAAGGCTTTACTAAGGGAGAGCTCTTTTATATTACAGTTAAGATATCTCATATGGTGGCACAATATGTCAGTAAACACAACATGTTCTGCACTCATGAGAGCTGATTCTGCAGGTGAAAAACAAAACTAGATCCAGGCTTTTGTTTTTCCATGCACAAAAACCCATTGTGGTCATTATTAACAAATAAAAAGATCTTTTGTTATTGCAATGCAATGTGAATCTGAAAACCCAGACTAGCTATCTGCATTTTAATGCCAGTATAAAGGTAAATTCACAAAGTACCATGTGTGGTACCAGTTCCATTCAGCAACATTTTGCACATGAGTATATCTGGGCTCAGAGATGGGAACTAGAGACCCACATTGGAGCATCATATTGCCTTTGCCACATTAGTTGAAAACAATTTCCACTGATTTAAATAGAACTTCCTTCCCAGTAATGTTAGGACTGGAGTACTGGGGTGTAATTCATACAGCAATCAGAATCCCTGGATTTAAGTCACTTTGGTCCCAGTGATCACACTGTGACTAGCTCACTTTAACTGCAAGGATGATGCATAATTGGGTTGTAGTTGCTGTCACTGAGTTGTCAGACAACTTGTCAAGAACAAGCCAAAAATCTGACAGACAGCGAGATCCCACTGGCCATCTAAGCGCAGCGATCCTGCTACCCAGACCAATTTAAAATGACAGTCATACAGTGTCACAGGTATGGTGAAATACTTCTACATTATTTGTGGCTCTGCTTTACCCACAAGAGTTTGCTTCAGATACATTGAATTATACATAACTCAAGTTGATGGAAAAGGCCAAATATTTAGTTTACCTTTCTCTTAGGGCATCAGTTGGCAGATTTGTGGTAGTCCTGTGTTCCACAGATTTTAAAGCTAGCCAAAATCATTAGCTATAGAATTGGATGTAGATATAAAAATTAAGATAAACATTTCAAGATTTCTAAACACAGACATACACACGCATATAGTGTGACACACTTCCAGCATACATGAATGTGTACACATTGGGCTGTATCAAACATTGCTGCTATATGAGTGGAACAGGCTTCTTCTCATGCAACAGGCCTATTCCCTTATTCATCTCTCCCCTGCAGCCCTTCTACTCAACCTTTAACATCTACTCCAGATGGTTCACAGGACCCTCTGGATCTTATTTTGGGGGCACATGTAGGAGCATGATTTCAGATGCAAAGTGGAAGGGCAGCAGGACTAGAGCCCAAATCTCCCACTTGACAATGCAACTACCCAATGACAGAACCACAGATGCACACAGAACTCAGACTCATAATCATAGCCCTTGACATGCCCCTGTAATAGAGTGCAGCCATATACACCAGAACCAAAGCATACCAATTCTTGGAACCCCATAGCTCCAGTATACAAAAAGGTCAAGGTTCAATATCCGTGGCCATGGTCCCACAGAGAAAAGGAATGGTAAGCGTCACACCTGCGCCCACATCTGAGGCAGGACTACTGTGATATAGGCAATCTGCAGAAATGGTGCAAAGAACAGCAGTCTCAAGTAACTGCTGGCTTCGGGATGCTTTTCATTCCATCCAGCCACCTTTATCCTAACCAGTCTTTTGATCATTTGGCTGATTGCTGATAGTGTGCTGTTGTCATTGCAAAAAGGAGGAATTAGTTATGGATGTAATTCCTAAGATTCAGTTCTCTGCTCTCCCTTCCTCCCACTCACCCAAACACACACTGCAACACACACACACACACACATTTTGCCCCATGTGCAAATATCATTGTGTGGCACATATTTTCCTGTCTTCTGTGGTCTTCTGAAACAGGGGGCTTAGCAGTGATTATATGCTGCCCAACAGGCATAACTTATGGATGGGATCGGTCTCATTTGTTTTTATTCAAAGCCGGAAAAGCAATAGGAGAAGGAAGAGAAAAGAGCAAGGGAGGGAGGATGGGAGGGCAGAGGAAACCATCATTGTAGCAGAAGATGAACTAATGATTTCAGATCCCAGTGTGCAAGAAATAGGATAAAGACTCCTCTTCACAACACTACCGCAAACCTTAAATAATGGAGAAATTATCTAATCAAAGTGGATAAAGAGCTTTTTTTAAAGGCAATGAACAGACTGCATATAATGAAAGAAATAACAAGAAGGGTTGTATGAATGCAATAATAGTAGTATTTTAAAAAATTAAAAAAAGATCACCACTCACTAGAGAAGATTTCCTAATGGACCTATTTGAGAGAATAATAGATAGAAACTCTGAGTTTTCCACAGCTCCTTCCTGTGTCTCCTGAGAGCCTAGAATATAAACTCAAAGAAAACGTTTTTGCAAGCCGCACACGTTAGGCCCATAATTGCAGACTCCTTCCTCTTGGGTACTCATGAGAAAGAGCTTCGACTGTGTATGTGGAGGGGGGGTGTTACCTCTGTTTCCATTTGCTCAATCACCAGCATTTAATTTGCAAAAAGTTAAAAAGGTTATTCTTGCTCAACAAATTCTGTTGATCATACAACAATATCTCAGGTGACTGAAAATGCTTTCGAATGCAATTACCTAAAGTCTTCATTTGTTTTAGTCACTTGAACAGAAAAAGTTTGATTTTCATAGAACCTAGTTCAGGCAGCAGATGCTGAGAGGGGGGAATGGCAGTGAGATACTGGAGGACAGAACTGTGTGTGCCTACTCTGTCCTCCCTAAGCAGAAAATGCTGACCCAATGCCAACGCCAAAGTAAGATTCAGCTGCCTGATGGATTTTGCATGTGAAATGAGAAGGGGGAGAAACATATTGTCCTTGCCTCAGGATGCAGAATGTCTTGGGCTGGAACTACCAAGCCGCATAATCTCCAGCAAGAACAGAGCCTGTGTGAATCATTTGCCATCAAGAAACAGCCCTGAGAATCCCTTTCTGCCACTGTGCTGGGAACAGTAGCAGACAGCATGGTCTGACCTCCAGTCAGTCACATCACTGCTTCTTAGCAGAAAGTAGATAGGGGGAGGTGAAAAGGTGGCAAGGTTGGCATGGCGCAAATGCACTCGCAGTGCCAATCTGGTGCTCCCCCTGATGCGTTTGCACCATGCTGACCTTGTCCCTCCCCCTCTAACTTCCAGTAACCAACCAGAGATCAGGTGAGTGGTGATGTCACACCACAACCTCAGCTACTAGTTGGGAATTATCTGCTACTTTATAAGCTTCCTATCTTCCTAAAGATAAAATGTCTCACATGAGAAATTCATAGGTGGGCTGTGGGAATTGTGGCCCCTGTGTTTGAGCAGGGGGGCTCCTATTTAATTGCTTCCCTTTGGAATAGTCATCTCATCCTTATTTACAACCCCCCAAAAATAAACATTACATTTTAAACTTGTGACAAAGGTCATATCAAATAACCTTTCAGTTGGAGAAATAGAATGCAGATACTAACCTAACCTACATATTTCCCCATACTGCCACCTGCGCAATCTAGTACCAGAGAATCTAGTATCACGTTTTACAATTCCCATATTTTTCAGTGACCTGATTTACAATGACAATGCAATGACATTGTTAGAGCAAATTAACCAGGCTGATCAAGAAAACCATCTGATTTGACTGGGTCTGCATGGCATTTTTGGTGAGGGGAAATGAAGAAAAGAAAAAGGAAAAGTTCAGTACTATTGAGCATTATCAGCACATTACTGTATTGTAGGCCTTTTATGCTGTATAATAAACGGAGCTGTCGATAAGTTAGCAAACCTCATTATCATAATGCTAAGCAATTACACCACACTGTTCATTTTCAAAGCACTCTACAAAATTAATTTGTTTAATCAAACACATTTTAAAATTGTGAGGCACCAATTTTCCTCATCTTTATGATGCTTCTGGTCCCGTGGCCATATTAACTGAACACTTAATATTCATTTTCTAGCTAACATTTAGGTTCAAGCTAATTTTAATGATTGACTAGCAACGTTTAGTATGCAATAATGTTGCTCCAACTTACAGGCAGGCTGGAATCATTTCACTTTGATAAAGTACCGGCCAATGTGCAAGCAGAGGCTCCAGGGCACATACAGAGTTCTTGAAGCAGCAGTGAAATGGCTTGTTCATAGCATGTTTACTATATCTGTGGGTCAACAGCTTTTTCTTTTCATTTCATTACAGTGATTTCTGATAGTTTTATTAGGTTGTGTCTGAAGCATTGCTTGTAAATCACTAGGGATCCTTTTTCAACGAAGCAGAAAGGTAGGATACAAATCTTTGATTATGGATATATTCTTCTCAATGTTGAGGAATTTATTGCATGCACATTCCCTTGGCATGGATCATAAGAAGCTGCCTTATAATGAGTCAGACCCTTGCTCTATCTAGCTTAGTACTGTCCTCACTGACTGGCAGCATCTCTCCAGGGTTTCAGACAGGACGTCTCTCCCCACCCTGGGACCCTTGGCATGCAAGGCAGATGCTCTACCACTGAGCTGTGATCCTTCACCCAAAATGGTCAGAGAGATGCCTGGTGCTGAAGAGAATGGTGTAATTGTTGCTCAGAAAGGGACACCATTAAGCAATGTTTAAGGAGCAGGCAGCTCTGTCATATCTTTGGATATATTCATGTTTATTTAGTTGAATGAATAGGGCCCCCCAAAGGGCTGTCCACAGACCACAAATCTTCCACTGGGACCAAGTGACACATTCTCATACAGGGCTCTAAATTAGGTGGTACCAGGGGTTTGGATCGACTCTACGTGGTGGCTACCTCAAAGGAATTCATTATGTAAGTTGACACCGGCCTCTTTGTTCGTCAGCTGCAGAGTAGATATCTCTCAGTAGAAACTGTTGGTTGGTTGGTTGAGAGAGAGACAGAGAGACCAAGTGATTTCTAGGCCTCATTTAATGTAGACAGGGATGTTTTTAATCATTACGTGTACATCTGAGTCTAGCTACCTTTCACTGCGACATAAAATGTTGTCCACAACAAAAACTATTCAGTCAGAATTCCCGAAGTGTGACAGTTCATTATTTTAAGCAGCAATAAGAAATGGATTCTTCTCCTGTCAATCCAGCAGGCATAGTTGGTTGCATCTTATGCCAACTTAACTCAGGTTCCTCAGGTAACTGTTGACTGTGGCCCCCTGGAATTAGATTACAGTGAATTTCTCTTCACATTTGAATTCCTGTTTAGAGTTTGAAAGCTCGACCTTCCGGGTCAAAAACTAATTTTGAAGCAGATCCACCTTGAGAATCAAGTGAGGGGCAGAACCTCATTCTGTATCAATTGCACAGTGGTCAGCTGCTATTGTCACATATACTGCTTGTCCATGCCCTCTTTTGTCTCTAGGATTGGCAACTAAGGAAGGGTGAGTGGGATGACTACACCCATCAGGATTTGGCTCAAGCAACATCAGCTCTCAAAGCTTGTTTTATTTACACAGACCATATTATTCATAGTGTTTCAATGCTGCTGTTTTGAGTGTACATTTGCACCATGTTAGGATGGCACAATTCTAGTCACAATTCAATTTACCAGTTTACGATAGAAGTGTATTTGATTTCCCACCACCTTTGCCATTCTCACTATTTCTTCTTAGCAGCATACAATTTTATTAACTGCTTGATTTTCTGAAGCAAGATCTCGTGGATTTAAAATGAGAATTGCCCCCTCTAAATCAACTTGCTATCTCACTTATCTCTGGATTACATTGTCTCCTATAGATTATTTATTCTTGTTGGTTGTTCATTCATCTCTCGTTTCATGGAACATGGATTGTCCTATCTTGCCAGCAATTGTTCATTTGTGTCTGACAGCTTTGCTTTGACTTTGGCTCTTCTTAAGATCCCTGGGGCAGCTTGACCTAGAAATAGCCAAACGGCAGCTGAAATGAAAAGAGGTCAAGATTAGTAGTTTCCAGAGTGATTGCAGAATAACATTAAGCATAATGGGTTTTAATTTATAGAGATCTGACTAATAAGTGACATGCAAATGTTCCCTTGAAGCTACTAGGCCTTTTATTAGTCCATTTTGATGCAGCCTACAAACATTAATCGAGTTCCATGCCATGATTTCATCATCCACTGATGCCAGCGGTGGGAAACCTGTGGCCCTCTTGCCATTGCTGCACTGCAGTGCCCATTATCCCCATTAACGCCCATTAACTATCCATTATCACTTGTGCTACATAAGAACTAGAGATGACTGCATCTTCCAAAGATTGGCTTAAGATTTTTCCATCACCATCCAATCCCTCATGAGTAGAAATTATGGAAACATGCCTGGAACCAACCTGAAAATCTTGGAAGGCTTGTGCACTGCTCTATCTCTGTTGCCTCCACACACACACACCCAACCTCTTAACCCTAACCATCTCTTCCCTTCTTTTGGTGCAGTTGCAGCAGGAGCAGGAGCAACAGAGGCTGTGTATACACCATGCCTTTAAAACATATTCAGAGCATATCCCTTTCCCCTCAAAAGAGTCCTGGGAACTCTAGTTTACCCTTCACAAAGCTACAGTTCTGATAATTCTTAACAAACTGCAGTTCCCTGGATTACTTGAGGAGAGGGAATGTGCTCTGAACATGTTTTACAGGTGTGACACTTACACAACCAGAAAGGGCAGAGGGGGGGCTTCCCCCACCTCTTCCCTCCCATCACACAGTCCAAGTGACAGAATAGGAAGAGCTCCTGCAAGGATTTCACCTTCCATAGTGCTCTGGGCCATGTCCTGCTATTAGTGTGGGGAAACTGTGTAACAGAGTGGTGGGATGTGGAGTGGGAGTGGATTCTTATGAACTCCGACTCCAAAGCAGACTCACCTGATCTGCACCAGCCAGATCAGAACAAGAGTCCACTTTGGAAACTGCAGTCCATCAGATTCCATTATACATTATAACTACACCTCCGGTAGTACACATACTGACTTTAACAAAAGGAGGAAATGTAAAGAAAAATGACGTGTTGACTTAAAACCACTTTTACCAATTATTTCCAGTACCAAACAAGAAGTTAAATTTGTTTGTATGTTGCAGAGGCAGTAAGTGAGGAAGGATTGCAGCTGAATAAAGCATTTGTTTGGAAGGCAGTGTTCAGCTTTTGTTCATCAGAAATTCAAATAGAAGAATAAATTATTCATATTATGACTAGAATACATATCTGCTCACACAGAGAACAACAATGTCAATAATTATGTTTTATTACTCCATCTGTCTTATAGCTGTACGGTTCCTTTCCATACTTTCTTCTACCTCTCGGGGGGAGAGGGAAAACACAGAATGAAAAATCTGATATATGCAGGACAGTTTGCACACCTATATATTTGCATGTAAGTGTGCAGTGGTGAGCAAATCTGTCAACTTTGCTTTCTCTAACTTTTTCATTTTTCTGCCCTTAAGTTCAGTTATCCAGATTTCGCATCAGTTTGCATTATTATTTTTTATGTCCTCATCATCAGCATTTTAGGCAAACTTCTCATGTACACAGTGCAGATTTGCCTAATATACATATTTTTGCAAAGCCACTTCCTCTAATACAATTTTTAGTAACGTTCTCACTTTTATGCACACTTTACCTTATTATTTGCATTTTTTACACATTACTTGGTTGGAGAATTGTGTTGCAAAATTCAAAGAAATGCAAATTTCAAAATCTGGCGGTGTTCAGAAATGGCAGTTTAGGTATGTGCCCTTAAATGTGCATACGAATTTAATTTCTACGTCATCCATGTGTAGGAGTGAGCATTTCTCAGTCAGAAGACGCTTTTGCTTGTATAACCTGCATGTGCAAGACAGAGGAATGAGCCCTGGGATAGCTCCTGCAGCAGTTTGTACTCTACATTATTCAGACCCCTTTCTCACTGACCTCACACAGAGCTCATAAAACTTCCAGGCTGCTACCATAGATGCAGTAATCTGAATTGTTTCTCTTTAGAATACATGTACTTAAATTTCTAGAGTTAAAAGTATGCTTCACTCCTTTCAGCTAATTAGACCCCATATTAGGCCTGGCACTCAAACTTTGAGATGCAAAGTACCCTTTTAAGCATTGCATCCCATCAAATAGCTGTAATATATTGAAAATGGACTAGTAAGTAATATGTTAACGCCAACATTTTTTTTAAAAAAAAAAGTTTAGGCAATATATTGTAATGATTTTTTTTCTTTTTTAAAGAATAAATTTTAAAGCATCCCTGTTCTTTTGATTTAGTACCAATTTGAGGATTCCATTGCTTTTTCTTCAGCCAAAGTATAATCACATTTGAATTATAGCCTTCTAGGGGACCTATGGTTGTGGAAATGTGAAGGTACTGCTTTACTGCGTCTCCACTAATGGTGGCCTTGTGTGGTGATTTAACACAGTCTAATAAATCTTTCTCAGACTACAATGACCCAAGGCTAATTTTGACAGCAACATTAAGTCAGATAATTTTATCAGAGCCTTGAGCAGTTCTGTTAGTTTACTTTTTCTAATGTCTTGTATTATGTTAGTTCCTCGTGTGTGGGAGCTGTGGCCCTCTAGAGATGTTGTTGGACAACAACTCCCATCATCCTTGACATCCCCTCATCTCTAACCATTGGCCATGCTGGGTGTAGCTGATGAGTCCAACAATTTTTGGAGGGTCACAAGGACCTGGTCTCTGTTTAGTATGTCTGGAACAAAAGGAGAAAATTTATGAGTTGTGGAACTCTCTCCCCAGGGAGTTGCATCTATCTCCCATGTGGATGACATTTAGACAGAAACTGAAGACAAATCTGTTCATCCAGGCTTTTGAGGCATGAATGTCAACTGAAATTTCAGTATATAATATTGTTTGTGTGTGTATATATGCGTGTGTGTGTGTGTGTGTGTGTGTGTGTGTATTTATAAATGTATTTTTAGATACTTTTATTGTATGGATTGTTTTTCCTGTGTTGTTCATCATCCTAGACTCCCATGGGAAAGGCAGTATGGAAAATAATAATAATAATAATAATAATAATAATAATAATAATAATGGCTATGATGATAATGATGGTGGTGGTGATGGTGATGACGGGGCCATTATGCAGGCATTCCTACTAATAGTGCAGAGTAGAATGGAAAATGAAACAAATAAACCCCGGAATTTTAGCTGTAAAAATAAAAAGGGAGTCAAAGAATCAACTCTGAATGAAATTTCACTTTGTAACTCATGTGTTTAATCCATAACTCACTTGTTTGAATTAGGCACCTGGAAGAACCTGTACAGGTCATTAAAAGGTTACAGGGAAGATGGAAGGAAGAGAGCAGTCAAGCTGACAGATTGAAAATATACTGCTTGTCCAATCTGTATTAAAAAGACACAAATACACATTTTAGCAGTGTTTCCATGAAAGCCATCTTAGTCTACATCATCCCACACAGAAGCCTTCAATCACAGTGATAATGGCAAGCAAAGACAATGAGTCTGTAAAAGCAAGTGAACATACATGTTGCCTGGACTCTGGTAGTTCTTGTCATCTGTGAGTTTCCTTTGCTGTTTCTTGTGTGCAAAAGCAAATCAGTTTCTTTCCTCCTGCTTATGATAACTAGTACCAAAGTCTGATCAGCTGCTCAGTTCCTCATGACACCATACTGATGTTTAAGACTGACAGCCATCTGCTCACCTGGTCACGCCTGCTGTGCCATTTTGTAGTTCTGTTTAGTTTTAAATAGGAGTGAGGCTGCGGCAGAGCAGCTTTGAAACTTACCCTTGGGGAAAAGTTGACAGGAGCTGAACAGCTTCTGGTTCACAATGAATCACCCCAAAGAGTCAAGGGCAAGGAAGAATGAGTCAATGAAAATGCAGGGAGACCTGACAGAAACATAGAACCATAGAATTGTAGAAGTTGGAAGGGATCCTGAAAGCCATCTAGTCCAATCCCCCACAATGCAGGAATCTTTTGCCCAATGTGGAACTTGAACCCATGGCCCTGAGATTAAGCGTCTCATACTCTCCCAAATGAGCTATCCGACTCTCAACAGAAGAAAATACATGGATCAGATACCTCTCAAGAGAGATGTTGTGTATAGGTGTTTATCTTCTAATGACAGAAGTAGCTGAGCCACGATGGGTGAGATTCAGTGCCTGGTTTTGAAGGAAAGCATGGAAAGAACCAGTGGGTCAGTGGCTTCCTTGTCCTGCTCAGTGCCGCTTCTCTTGGGTGCTGCTTGAGGTAGCTGCCTTACCCTGCGTGACTGGTGGGACACCTCTGGTTATCTCTAGATACAGACTCTATAGAAAAGGCAGAAAGGGGCATGTTGGCAACGATAGGACTCTCAAAATCCCAAAAGGGGCAGGCCCTCCACAGAATTGTGGTAGGTGGTGATGCCACAACCTCGAAATAATTTAGTATTGAGGACACGCTATCAGTGAACAACTCGTAAACAGTGGGGGTGAGTAAATGGATATTTATTATCAGATTTGATCTTAAGTGGGGATGCAGGATATAAGAAGAGGCATAACTTGGCTATTAGAGTTAATCAAACTTCGCTGCAGCAAAGAGGGATTTGGCAAAATGCTGGAAGAACAAAGAAGTTAAAGCTCAATGCACTGATGATGCTTTGATAAAAATCGCTGACAAAGTATTATCTATACCAGGCTAAACACAAATTACTTTGGGGACCCGATTTCAAAATGGCTATTTGAATATAAAGCAGAACAAAAATGATCAAACTTCAAAGGAAGCTGAGAAAACAGAGCTAATCCATTTGACCAGCAGAAGAGGCTTTTAATTCAATTTGCACCCTTTAGCTTCAGCTAGTCTCCAGTCACTCAATTCCACTCCTCTCCTGGTTCTCCCGAAGTGACTGTGCCACTAAAAATGGATGACAAGCCTACTTCCACCACTGGCTCAGTACAGTGACATATAAAAGTGTCAGGGAACTGCCATCGGAACTAGAGGAGGAGGCGAGGCTCCACAGCGATGCTGGAGAGGGGCCAAGCAGGGAGAGAGGCAGGTCTCCAGCTGGGGAAGAAAATCAGCGCAACACCAGGGATAGAGGGGGGCCGATGGGGGAAGCAGAGAGGAGGCTCCGGGACTCTTCACAGGAGACCAGCGAGGAGAGCACAGGTCCTCCGCTGCCCACACCCACCCTGCGCAGAAGACTTCCGTGCAGGGAAAGTAGATGGCGACTTGGCGTCAAAGAGCTTCTTTGCTAGAAGAGGTTCAAGAAACGCCCACTGACAGATTCTGCTAGCGACTGAACAGCCACGGAGTGGATGGCTGTCCAGACAGAAACGGTTTAACCAGGCAACCTAGCCCAGAGCGGCGGTAACTTACACACAAGCAACCCCTAAAGCCATTACAAAAAGTATAGTGAAAACGCTTCATCTTGCAATAGTACTGCTGACTTGAAGCTGTGTGAACTGTGATATTTCATCTATCAAACTCTTCATCTTCTCCTGATTTTGAGTTTCACCAACATGGTATGGAAGCATGCAATTATACAAATATGGGAGCCTGCCTTATACTGAGTCAGACCATCTAGATCAGTAGCACTGTTCGAAACCAGGAAAGGAAAGCAAGGCGCTACGTAGAGCCTGGAACCTGGGTCGTGGGGCACTGAAATACAGTTTCTAGTTGCATTTGTGCCATGGTGCCTGGCAGATCCCCCGGCTCATGCAGCACCAAAAGAGGCACGTCTAAGGATGCTCCTGGCAGCGGCGGGAGACAGAGGGATGCTTGAGGCTGCAAATGCAGAGCTGCTTGTTCTGCTGCTCCAACTTCTTAAACAGCTTCCCCACCCAGCCATGTAGAAGGAGGGGAGGAGGAGGAGGAAGAGCAGGCAGGAACACTCCTGCTGCTGCCTCGTGGAGTGAGAGTATTGTTTGGGTTCACAGGGTTGTTTGGAGCTACAAGCAGCGCCAATGGGGCTCTGGGAGTCTGAGCAACAGCTCCAAATGGCACCTTGGCAGCATCCACAGCAGCTTGGCGTCTGGCAGGGGTTTTTTTGCAGCCTCACAGCTCATCCACCCCCCACCCCACCCTCTCCTTACAGACCAGGTGGGCAGGAAGCAGCCCAATCTGCAAAGCCAGCTGAGACACGGCTGTCTATGAGGTCCTGCTTCAGCGATTGCCTTCACGTAGGGTTGGCGGGGAAGAATTTTTCCTGCTACGCCCCCAGCGCCAACCATGGCAATTTGAATGGAAATCTTTGGTGCAGGGTGCTGCAACAAGAGTTCAGAAAAATGCTCGCGATAATAACATTCTCTATCTCAGAACGCGCCCATTACTATTGGAGTTTCAAACACTGCTCAGTAGTAACTTTAGCAACTGTCAGAAGTGACTCTCCAGGATTCTTAGGCAAGGTTCTTTCCCATTCTGAATTACCACACTTTCTGACCTCCTGACCTTCATGTACAGACCAATCATAGAGGTGCCAACCTTCCTGCTGGAGGTTACATGCAAATCAGGCCACAGAGGCCATTCCAAACACAAATCCTGGTCCTCAGACAGACTGGAGTGTCTCCTTACGATGTTGTCAGGTGAGAAGTTTAGCTCTTACCCTAGGTGGAACCAGCATGCAACTTCATTATGAGTTTGGAAGGTGGGATAGCAGCACAGCCACATCAGCCACTACTACTGTGCAACTTCTGAAGCAGTGATGGGGCTGCTAAAGGAGTTCAGCATCTTCAACACCTTTATTCTGTATTCCAAAACAGTTACACATTTAGAAAACTAGAGCTATGCTGAAAAGCCAATCAGAGATAACATTCAAAACATCCACACTGGTCAATATGTTTATCTGGGCAACCAAAACATCACAAAATCGAGATTGAGTAAAGAAGCAGGCAGGGTAAATAATGCAAGCTGCTTTCCATGTCTGGCACTAGGAGGCAATGTCCAAAAGGGATGTCTGGGCAGTGATTCTTAGAGCCATTACTAAGTACAAAGTTGTGCCCATCAAAGTTCATGTTGCTGTCTCGTCTTCATAGTGTTAGGTTTTTCCTATTTGACTAAAATAAGAGCTCAGTGAATTATGCTTTTATCTCCTATTCTTAGGAGACATTAAAATCTTGGAATACTTCCCTCTCTTCACTTAGACTCCATCCTACACTTCCCAGGAGATGTAAACTTCTGTCTACAATATATTATCACAGAGAAGTATAAAGGATTGCCATACATTGAAATGTGCTTGAACTTATAATGGATTGTGGGTTTTAGCCCATTACTATAACATGGTTATATTGATTTAAGCCACTGTGGTATGATCGGAATTAATGCAATTAGTGGGTAAAATTCCCCCTACTTCTCATCCGTGGGTTTGTGAATCAATTGCTTGTATCCTACCTTGACTTGACTAAGTCAATCTGGCCAGTTCATCTTCCCAGGGAATTCTGGGAACTGTAACTCTGGGAGTGAATAGGGGGAAGGTGTCTCCTAACAACTCTCAGCACCCTGAACAAAAAACAGGTCACAGCAGGTGCCCTGAGAGTTCTTAAGGTGGGTGCTAGGTCACCTCAGTATTGAGCGATATCAGTGTGTGCACCACATCAGCACACCATACGATGTAACACGTGATGTCAGCACATCGTGTGATGTTGGCCCTCTCAGTAGTGGGGGCAAACAGGGACCTCTGTTTCCCAGGATGCTTTGGGGGAAATCATGACTTTTAAAGTTGTTATGATGCTTCTTTAAATGTATGATGTGGCTATGGCTCTCATCTTCTACTTCACCACAGTTAATAAGGGCCTTGTAGAGAAATGGTACTCCATTAATGAGATAGCTGAGCGTTGCAAGTTAGACAAAAAATTGTGTGACAGACAATTACAAAGCTTGGCACCATCTCTACATTTGACCCAGTGCTCACAGCTACCCAGAAGAACAAGGGATGAGATCAAGCACATGACAACTGCTTCTCCTTTTCCTTCTGCTTGTCATTGCTTGCTCACTCTCACCCTCTCAGCTAGAAGTACAAGGCAGATTAGCTGGCGCTAACAGGGGAAAGATCAGAAGGGCCAGGGGGTCTTTTGTTACACACATTTATATGTAATGTATAGTCAGGCTTTGAGTAGCTTTATTATAACCACAAGAGTACTTATTGGCACCAGCAGTAACTAGAGGCTAAGATTTCCATGACCATATCTGTATGCCATTCTGTTTTTCCATTAGGAGAAGAACTATAAGTGGTTCTAGGAAAAGTACGGGAGGAAATTGCAATCAGGTTGGTCTGAAAGTAGAAAGCAAGAATTTGTAGTCTTGTCACATAGGATAATTGCAAGCTAATGCCGCTGATATCCAGCAAGTTGAAAGCTTCAAGGAAGTAGCTGGAGTTTTGCCACAGTGCTTTGGATTTTTCTCTTAGAACAGGGTGAAGAGGGATATATTAATTGTCTCTGAATTTCATGCTAGAAAACTTGAGTGAGGGGAATTCAGCAGCTAATTCTAAAGCAGTCATAGTAGTACCAAAAGGAGTATACATTCAGCACTGTCTTAAATGAGTTTTGAACAAGAATTGTTACCTCCCATGGAGTTTATTATAGGCTGAGTTGTATTATTGAATACAACTCTTCCCCAGCGTTTTATAATTACATTGGAATTGGCCTATATTTATAGGCTCAAATCTCAGGGTGCTGTGGGTGGTACGTTTGAAAAGGCTCACAATCATACCTTCCTAAAATCCCTCTGTACCCCCTAAACATCTAACCCTTGAGAACAAAATGCCCAATCAATGGGGATACATGAGAGATAGCTACACTTGCCCTTTTTATTCTACTCCTCAGAATCCTGGATGAACAAATGCTTCAAAATCCAGCCTGCAATAGTATGCCTCAAGTGAGGGATTTTGTTCTAGAGATAGATAGCAGGGCTGTGCATGGTCTCATTGCTCCAATTTAGGGCCTGATCAATAACTTCGAAGCAGTTCCAGTCTGACCTGGGATGATCCACAGATGATCCAGCCTGGATCAGAGGCCTTGCACAATGTTTAGTTAGGATTTAAATTCTAATTACCGCTAGTTACTGAGGGTGTGCATTTCTGGGTGCAGGGTGTATAGCTATTTGCAGCTGACAACAGAGCAACAAACAAACCCATCCCCTAATTTACAATGGATTTTTTTCAGTGTCTGAATAGGGCTATTAAGATTGAGCTGTGTGCTGCTGAGCAATATTTCCTAAATATACAACTAATGTTTGTTCTCTTTCTAAACAATGACTGAAAGTCTGCTGTGCAATGAGTGCATTCAGATCAGGGGTCAGCAAACTTTTTCAGTTGTGGGCCAGTCCACCATCCCTCAGACCATGTGGGGGGCCGGACTATATTTTGAAATAAAAATATGAATGAATTCCTATGCCCCACAAATAACCCAAAGATGCATTTGAAATAAAAGGACACATTCTGCTCGTGTAAAAACACGCTGATTCCCGGACTGTCCGCTGGCCGGATTGAGAAGGCGATTGGGCCGCATCTGGCCCCCGGGCCTTAGGTTGCCTACGGCTGATTTAGATGTTGTTCAAAACCTTTGCATACAAAAAAAGCCCCCAACTCCCCCTCCCCCTCCTTAGGCTCAGCCCTATAATGCTTAGTGTTTATGGTACATAAAATATCATGTATTTATCATAAGTTAGCAAAGCATTTTTTTTTTTAGAAATCTAGACTCCCGGGCCTTCCAAAAAAAGAGAAAACCCCCTTCTTTGGATTTTCAGTTTCATATATCAAAACTTTATAGTTGTATAGGAGGATGATTTATTATTGGCAGAAGGCACATGAGGGAGTTGGGGGAAATGTACAATTGAAAAATCATAGTTGGGTAATATTTAAAATGTTAATTAATGGGGGTGTCAAAACAAATTTTTAAATGCATACATCTAAAGCTGACTGGCCCATTGAATCCATCAGCACTGGAAATGAAAAAGGAATATTTCTCACTTCAGAAGAAGGTCACAAAGACTATTTGGGAATTCACATCCAACAGTCTCAGGACAATAAAAAATGGCTGGATATGAGAAGATCTTCCCACTGAATTCTAACCAAGGAATTGTTATATCTCTTGATAGAAAAAAGCAGGCAATACAAGCAAACCCCAGAAAATCAGAAATGGTTCCACAGGGTGGAAATAAAAGTGTATGAGAAAAGATCCTATCAATAGTAACTGCAGTTAAAAAAGACATGATGAGTAAGCTTTCATGCCATTTCAGGGTCCCCAGTTTAAATAAGAGTCCTACTGTCAGCAAGCAAGTACAGTAGCTCATTCTCTGCAGAGTTATAAATAACGGAGGAAGCCAAGTGAATAGATGATATCTAATCTCACTTGTGGCCTGTTCCCAGTTTAATAGAATTTGTGATTTCCATGGACAGCAGAGTGCAGACTCAATGCCAAGCATCTGTCCTGGACTGGCTTTATTTCAAGTGAAAATAATGAGTAGCAATGTGTTGCTAGCCAAGGTGAGAAAGATAAACTGGGTTAGAGTTTAGAATCAATATTAAACACTGAGAAAGCCGAGCTGTGTATGACAGAAAATTCTTGAGTTTTTAGATGAGATTTTCCTCCCTGAAAAAATGCCTCATAAAATGCTGGGAACATTCTGTGAAGGTATTGTGGCAGAGCCCCCAATCCCTAAGGGGATCACTGCAGTGATGGCCAGCAAATTGATTTGTTCCAGCAGGAGTTAAGCAACATGGTTCATTTTGGATGCTGCTGGACTCGAAATCCCATCAGCTCCAGCCAGCATGGCCAATGACCAGTGACGATAGAAAGGATGATAGAAGTTGTAGTCCAGCAACATCTAGAAGGCCCCACATTGGCTATCCTTGTGCTAGAAAGAACTGATGCTGTTATCAAGGGGTTGGGCCATTCCTGTCCTTATCAAAAACCAATGGAAACAAATGTAGATCCTGCTTTGTGGAACCCAAGTACTGAGAAGTGTAATTCTGGGGCTATCTGTGTCAAGCATACCAATGGGCTATCATCCGATATCTAATTCCAGTTTGTTGAGCTCAGTTACTAATGTGAGTTGTACACAAAGTTCTCCCAGAAATGTTGCATGGGAGAATCTCTCTCATATTAGAATTTGGAGTCACCCACTGTAAGTAATTGACACTATAATTAATTTGTAATTGACAATGCATAATTCATTTCTCATTTGAAATCTGCTCTTTCCTGATTTTTTTATATGCAGTTCTCCAACCAAAGAATGCATCTAGAAATGTGCATATCGGTGAAAATAATGTACACAAATTACTTCTGTTAAGGGGAACCTGCTTGCAAAAAATGCTTATTCCAGACAAAAAGTGTACTTATGTTGTACAAAAATACATATATTATAGGAAAATGCATCCAACTTTTCATGTGGAGTTGTTGTTTTGCAAAACATATATTTCATAGCACCATAGAATTGCAGAGCTGGAAGGGACCCCAAGGGTAATATATACATTGCGTTGAGAGCAAACCGAACTTAATAATGGGGAAATGAGAAGTGTAGAGAAAGCAAAATTTACAAATGTATAAATCTCTGCTCTTCCAAGCTCTGCAAAAATGTAAATAGTGGCTGCCACACCCAGCTGCCTACTGCTCATTCAACTGGGCCATGAGTTAAAGGGAGACCCAGCCAGGCATCAGTGGTGTGCTCTGGCTGGAGTGCTTAGGCCCCAACAGTTGCCCAAGAGTCGATACGATACTAATGCTGTGTCCTGCTCTCACTTACAGTGACTATCTCCAGTGGGGGGGGGGAGGGATCTGGAAGATCAACTGTCCTAACACAAAGAAGCAAGAAGGCATTGCACTAAAAATAAATCAGGAAAGTGTTCCATGCAGGAACTCCCTTTTCCCACCACCACTTTATTTCTAGTTTTATAATTGGAAAATAGCTTTTTGTTACTCTATGGACATTTTTGTGCACATTTTCTTGTTGGCACCTGTCTGTTTCAGGAGACAATGTTAGAGTGTTCTTTGGGGGGGTGAAGTCAAACTGTTGGCGAGTTACAGCACCTGCTGTGGCTGTAGAGATTGATATGGAAGAGACATGTTTTGTTGCATATGGGGCAGATGAAGGTGGCTGGTTGTGCTGCCTCAGGGGCAACATGGTGTGTTTCTCTCTCTGCACTTCTCCCAGTGGTCATTCCTCCTCTGGTCACTGCTGTGGATACCCCATCTGACTGTTTGTCTCAAGTCATTGTGATCGTCTGCAAGGGATTTCCATACAGTCTTCTTACATCTTCCAAATTCTGAAAAGTATTGTAGTATAGTGCAAAATACATGCATGCTAAATGAGGTGATTAATGATGTTTTCATTTTTTTAAAAACCCCACTAAAGTGCCCCCCCCCAAAAAAATGTTGTCCATCTGCTGTGAATCATCTTAGCTGTTTCTCCGGCCTGTTCCATTTACTGTTAACCCTCTATCTGAAAATAAATGTTTCTTGGTGTTCTATTTTTAACACGTTTGTTTCATCTTTACTATACTCACAAGAGTCTTTTGGGAAGATGTAGCTAAGCAACAAACTTGACTTGAGACACATAGCTTGTTCTGAAAAGTGGGGCTGACTTTCCTAGAAATTTATTTTTTTCACTTTTCTGGGACAGGATAATTCATTTGGGAATTATATTATCTTCCCAGTTTCTCGACCCCCAGCATCTATCATCCTCTCCTTTTCCCCTCCTAGTTCCAAGGCTGCAGCCCTTCATCTTGAAATAAGTGAGGATCAATCAACATGTGTGCAGTGTATTTTGTAGGCAGTTGAGCTGTTAATAGAGAAATGCAATAGGTTATCCTCAGAATGAAATATCCCCAGGTATTGAAGCCCATGGGAGTGCTCTAGTGCTGCTCTGGACAAAGTAGTTTGCAGCTTTTCAGTGCAATCCAGCCAAGCATATGCCATTTTTTGCCTTTGCATGTTCACTCTGCCCAGCATGGTCACGTGAATTGACTCGTACGTAGATCATGAAGGCAATAGAGAATGTTGGGGTATCTTAAATGGTCTGCCTTGCCAAACCTGACACCCTCAAAGCTCCTTGTTTGTCAGTGTCAAGATCTCCCAGCTTCCAGAAATAAAAACCAGATTATTGAGTAAACTTTTGAGTCATCATTCACCTAATGGGTAAGAGTGTGTGTACAAGATTAGTGCTAGACTACTATATTGTCGCTTCACTTAGGGAGAAAACACCCTGCCATAGTCTGATGGGACATTGATCTGGGACATGTTGCCTCCTAGGTATGCCGTTGACTATTGCAATATGAAAAATGAACATAATTTCTGTTGCTAACTAACAGCCAATATAATGAGCTTATTCAATTAGTCTTTTGCGATTGTGCCGCTGTGCACAGAGGGAGAAAAAACACACCACATAACATGGTCTTTCTGCTTCTTCTTCTCCTTCTCCACAACTTATTACCATGCAAATTAGGAGCTTTAAAGGGTGTAGCTTTAGGGACGCTAAATGAAAGCGTCTTGAGAAAACAATTTTCCTGAGAAAACCTTCCACGGTAGCTAATCAATCTGGTAGAGGAATGGGCCATCATGAGTGTTAGACTTGGGCCATTAAAATTTGCATTTTTCTCAAAATAAAACAGATATGAAAACTATACCAGAATGTTTGAGGCAAAACAAATATTGTAAAACATTCTCCCTTCAAGTTAACTGCCTCAATGCCTTCTGTGCTTTAGGCTTGCTATGCAAAATAGTAACTTGCTTATTAAAGTTTTAAAACTGAACAAAGCCTATTGTAACGTGTATTGCTTCAGAAAGAATAGATTAGATAGCTTTGTCTTTAAATGTGAACTGAATCAAATTTCCCCCTACAATTCT
Organism: Podarcis raffonei; assembly: GCF_027172205.1. NCBI lineage: Eukaryota > Metazoa > Chordata > Lepidosauria > Squamata > Lacertidae > Podarcis > Podarcis raffonei. Next base: position 40,506,692 of record NC_070608.1, read on the forward strand.
ACCCTTAGATGATCTCATATGAAATTATGTAAGAGAATGGAAAATCTGGCAATGGACAGATTCTGGAGCAAACCCTGCATTGGTTCAGAAAGAGCAGATCAGGTGTATCTGCTTCCAAGTTGAGGCACACTGGATTCCTCCCCATCCCTACTCTGCTTTAGAGGTAAAAAATTATAGAGGGTGTGTTTGTGCCACATTTATGGCTAGCCAGAAATCCTGATGATTCTGTACCAGGAACTCAACCTACCACTTCTATCCAGGCATAGCAAATATGATAGCTGACTTGGGAGGTGGGGGTACTCTTCTCAGAATCTACTACCATCTCGCTCTTCACTTCTGAAATAGTCAAAGTAGATCACTTTGATTCAATTTGGTTTCAATCTGGATGCATAGAGAAGCTTGTCCAGCAGCATCCCAAACAAATATGTGGAGAGGCTATGTAACTAGTTGATGAAATTGCATGGAGTACTTTCTGTCCCTACTTACTGTGCTACTCTACACGACACAAGTGGTGTTGTAACTATGTATTTAATTCTTAGGGCTACTCATGAAAGTCAGTTTCTTTTTTAAAAACAAAACTTCTGAAATAGCAAAAAGGGTGTGTTGAGCTCATTCAGTAGAGCACGAGACTCTTAATCTCAAGGTTGTGGGTTCAAGACTCAAGCTGGGTAAAACGATTCATGCCTTGCAGAGGTTGGACTAGATGAGCCTCGTGTTCCCTTCCAGCTCCAAAATTCTATGATTCTAGGGGTGCTTGGACCAGTGAAAAAAAAGTCTGGAGTATTTCAAGCAGTTTGCACTTGAAGTATAATGACCCTATCCAGCTCTTGAAACAAGTGCTGGTGAATTTGGTACTTATTCTCTGAAAACAAGTTTCAAGTATATCTAAGGTTTGTTGTTAAAACACTTAGAATCTTGGTTGTCAATTTGAAAAAGTGTTTAAAAGGCATCAGTTGAAATTACCACCCAATTCTTATATATTTCTTTCGATTCCTTTCAAAAGGAAGCATTTAAAAACATATTGGACAGTTCTTTTATAATCAGTTTCATTTTATCTGTCCCCTGTGGCCAATCCACCAACAAAAAGTAATTAAAAACTTATCTTCTTTTTTTAACGGAGGAGAGCCTACACAGTGTAATTCTTGATTAAACAATTAGTATGACCAGATGAATGAAAAGAAAGAAAATGTTCACACAGATTCATAGCTGGGCTACCTAAAGAGTTTATTATATGCCATATTCTTGATTAATTTCGGAAACTGGATGAGGAATGCTTGAATCATCAGGTTTGAGCTGGGCATACACGCTATAGTATAGTCTATAGGAAAACATAAGGGTCCACATAGTCAAGTTAATAGGGTATGGAGGTTTTGTGGGGAAAGAACTAACAAGTATAATGTTGACTACGCTGATCCACAAAAACTGGCAAAAAGTCAAGAAGAGGAAGATACAGGAGGTAACTATGGGGGTGGCCTGCATGTAAGGAAGTGCAGAAAAAGAGGGGTATGAATAGCAGACATGACATGGAGTGGAGGTGACAATGGGTGCAAGGCAGGGCTGCAGAAGAAAGAAGTGGCTTCCGTGATGGGGTTGGGAAGGTGAAAGGTAGCTTAGCAGCTGCATGGGGTGGAAGCAGAAACTTAGGGGGTCAGCATGGTGGGAGTGGGAAGGTTGGTACATAGAGTGAGTAAAGCCCCTAGCAGTGACATAACCACTTCCAAACTTCACCCAGGTAGGGCCATTCTCCATACTGTCTCAGTTGTTCACACTGAATCATATTGAGCAACTTTGAAACATAGCCCCACTCCAGGAAGCAATAATAGAATTCAGGAAAGTCAGTTAGCCACAGCTGTTACCAGTCTCCTCCTCTGGAACAGCATTCTGGCTGGCAGAGCACCTAAGAACAGGGTGGGCAAGCAGATGGAATGGCCTCTTTCCTGCCCTAGGACTGCTCACCAGCAGCAATGGGGGATGACAGAGAAGGCCAATGTCTACTTATGCATTTAGATTTTTCTGGGAACTGGAGTTCCTAATAGCCTCTTTCAAGTTAGCACTCCAGCGGGAGACCTGTGGTGGTACCCTGCTAAGTGCCAGCTTTGGGGAAATTGGTAGGGATTCAGAGAGTCCCATCTACACACAGGTTCTGCTTATTTGGTTCTGCTTTACCCCAAACCACATTGATAGCCTCTTTCCCAGTATAAAGGGTAGTTGTGTGCTTCAGAAATGTTTCTATCCATTCCAAGACCATTTCTTGAAACTGTGCATAAAACTTTGGCTAGGGAGGGTAAATTCATGTCTAAATAATTTTGTCTGAAGGGGGGGGAAAAAACCCTAGTTCAATTTTAAAGCCAGAGGAGGAGGGTGCTAACTCCACACAGAGCCGCTAAATCAAATCATACAAGCTCTGAGCTACTGTATATAATAATGTAATTACTGTAGTGACATGATGAATTGTGACATTACTGCTACAACGGTTAAGGCAGGCATAATGTAGCATGACTGACCTAGCTGGACATGTGCAATATTTCTTACTCTTCCATACCTAAATGGGAGTAATATATTTATGCCCCCTAAACAAACAGGAGCTTGATCCAATTCATAAATTTATTTTCAGAAAGAGATTAGAGAATCTTCATCCACCCCACAGTAGCAACTGAATTATAACTCACAGAAGATTCTGCAACATGTTACTGTGAAAACAGCTGGTATCCAAAATGGATAGCCTGGATACTAGAAGGAAGGGAAAGCAAAAATTAACTCTTGATGTGCAAGATGACTGTAAACTGGTGTCTGGATAGAGGATCACCATTTTTGTATAACAGAAGGGAACCATTTATATCAGGTCTTACTTCCATTAATTTTCTTATATCAACCATTGGGCAGGAGCAAGGGACAGCTTTTAAGTCAGGAGTGGATCCTTTCCCCCAACTGATCAGTTTTTGAGAAAAGTGCTCTCACCTTAACATCCGATTGTTAAAGATGTATGGTCATACCTTGGATCTCAAATGCCTTGCGACTCAAACGTTTTGGCTCTCAAACACCGCAAACCCGGAAGTGAGTGTCCTGGTTTGCAAATGTTTTTTGGAAGCTGAACATCCAACGTGGCTTCTACAGCTTCCAATTGAGTGCAAGAAGCTTCTGCAGCCAATCGGAAGCTGCGCCTTGGTTTTCAAACAATTTCGGAAGTCGAATGAACTTCCGGAATGGATTCTGTAACCAAGGTACGACTGTATTTCACTGTGCAGGAGCCCTTTTGCTTTAGTTGTGGAAGGCTTGACCATGCATTTTCCAATACCCCATGGTAGACTGTGTCAGCCAGCTCCACCAACAGGGCACAGCTCAGTCACCTGAGCCTGTCATTGGTCCATATAAATTTCAAATTCAGGTGGGCTATCCCACCAGCTTGTCCTTGGTCGGCCAAGGACAAAAGTGACATCAACTGACCATGCAGGGTTGAAGGCCTTCCTCCGTCTACTCCCCATGAACATTTTTAAAATTTACTTTGGGACTTAGAGTGCAAACATATACTCACTTTACTGGAGTAAGTTCCATTGAACTCAATGGAACTTACATCTAAGTAGATGAACTGTGACTCTAATTTCTGAATTTAGGACTTAGAAATCTATTCTAAATTAATTTCTGAAGTTTGGACATAGAAACATTTCTGAATTTAGAATTATTTTCGTGCCTAATTTTAGATAAACTTAAAAGTAACATGTTAAATGTTCGATTTAAGTAAATTCCCTTTCAAGTTTTCAAAGGGAAATCTATTTCTATGCCTTAGCTTTATATTTAAAGTTTCATATTTAATATTTTAAGCCCCTAAAGAAACTCAGACTGGTGCGCATTTTGTATCTGATAGCTAAGTAGTATAGAGGAAAAATAGTGAACTGCTCCCCTTATCAAGCAATTTTTACACTATCTGTCTCTTTCCAGCCATCAGAAATGTTTCTTTCTTCTTCAGTAGGTTGTTGTTGTTGTTATGATTAATTATACAGTTAAAAACTAGTTCACTCCACTTAATACAACAAATACAGCAGATGCTAGTATGAATAAAACAATGTAAAATTAAATGGTGAGTAAGCAAAATTAAAGACTTAGATGTTTTTAATATCCTGTTGGAAGCCACCCAGAGTGGTGGGGTATAAGTAATAAATTACTATTATTAGTAGTAGTATTAGTAGTAGTATTAGTAGTAGTAGTATATGTAGACCAAGTAGAAAAGTTGATAGTAGTAAGTTGAAGGAACCTAGGGAAGCCTGAGTTAATCTTGGTAACAATTAGGACTGCATTTTTCCATTAAAAATTGTTACCAAAAAAAAGTTGTGTCAAAATAAAGTCGTATACACATTTCACAGGTGAGAATTTGCACACAAAAGTATATTGAATCTACTACTACTGGGAGTTTTATTTTTAATATAGAACTGCCTTATTATTATAAATGCTGCTTGAGTTCCAAAGAGCTGTTGGGGTCAGAGAAGGGGCTGCATTAGTAAAAGTTGTGACTTTTTTTAACAGCTGTTGTATCAAAACTTATTTGTCATGGGACATGGTTGGGAGGGTGCTGCTGGAGAAAAAGGAGTCTAAAGGTCCCTTTGGCTCACACAGCTAGTTTCACAGTTCTTTGGAGCTTGGTTGCCGTGTTATCAGATGACATTGAAAACACTACAACCTTACCTCCAATATATGGCGTGCTGTGATTATTTTTAGAAGAATCAAATGTGCAATCTATGCCACAGGTCCAATTTGCAATTTTATGAAGGTAACTTCTCTCACAGCTACAGTCATAAATCATTCTCAGTCGGCACACATTTACAGTCTGTCCCGATTTAAAAACCCCTCTTAGACCTACTGTTGGCAATAGAACATACATTCAGAAGTACAAGTGTACTCTGTGGTGTCACTTATCTCAGCATGTCATTGCTCAAAAATGCCAAAGCTGCAGTCCCAAACACACCAGCAGTGAGATTGTCTGTAGGTTTATCAGTAAATCTAGCACTGGCGGAAGGAACAGGTTGGTAAAAACCATGAACAGAAATATCAAGCATCTATTCTTGTATCTCTGCCAAGGTCTTATTAGCCGTTTGCTGGGCATGTGAGATCTGATGGATCCATTCATCATTGATTTAGAACAGTTTTTTGCTTGTTTTTTAAACTAATAGATAAATAATGCCAGTAGTATTGCAGAGGTCTGCTTCAGCGACTCTTGTGCTCTTATTTTCAAATGTATGATGATGACGGTTTGTGATGTTTAATATTTTTGTGCTGTTTTAAAATGGTGATGTGTCTATTGAGGATAAGAACTCTTCTTAAAATGGCAGCCTGACTACTCACTCTTCTTCGAAGTGATTAGAAAGCCCATTGGCCTGAAGAAGACATGGAGGGGGAGGAATATATCCCAGAGATCTTTTAAAAACCTCTTTTAGCCTTAAGTGTGTGTGTGTTGCCAAGAGAGAACATTCACAAGGAAGGCAAACTCTGTACATGCTCATTTCCTTTATTTTAGAGACTTGGCAGTCCAGAGGCGGATTTAGGGGAGTGTGACCAGCATATTCACACTGAATGCTGAGCTGAGAGGGCACTGTGGGGGTCACCTCAACAATGATGAACAATGGAAGGCGAGAGGCAGGGGGCTGAATTTTGGTGTCATACACCACTGAAATGTTAAAGCCCAAAGTCAGCCACTGAACAGTTCTTAACCAGGTCTCCCACTGCTCAAGCCTGAATAAAGATGCTGTGGGTGACCTGGAGTGGTTGGCCACACTGTTTCTTGCACATTTTTGCTTCTCTGTAAGCCAACCGCCAAGAATCTCATCTTTACAGTCTTTTATAACATTTTTTTTAATTTTTGAAGTGGAAATGCTTGCTGTTGTTTTGCTAAAATTGCACTCTGGCCTACTTGACAAGTTTGTTGTGAGGATTAAAAAAAAACACCCCGTACTTTGGCAAATTTACGAAGCTATTACAAAAAGTAGGAAGCTGCAGAGTATGGCTCAGATGGTAATGAAGTGTGCAGGATCTGTGTGTAATATGGGAGCATGGATTACACCCTGCCGTCACAACCCACCCAGACAAGCCGTTTCCAGCAGACACCTACACTTTGGATTAGCAGAGGACCTGCATGTAAAGTCTCATATGCATAGGCGAGAATAACCTGGTTGTGTATCAGATTCCTTTTTCTTATTTTTTTTAAAGATTTGCTTGTGTTATTTTAAACCCTCCCCCCCACTTCATAGTCACGAGTAAACAAGCTGGAGATCTTAAGTATTAAATCCCACTGTTTCTTCCAAGGAGCTCAAAGTGGTACTCATGATTCTCCATTTCCCCACATTATGCATACAACAACCCTGTGAGTAAAGTCAGGCTAAGGCACGGTGATTGGCTATGATAATTTACTATTAAAATACATGTTTTGTGACATTTATTTATTTATTTAAATGTGTGTTTCATTACTTAAATTGAAGATTAAAAATGCCATTTTGCATGATTTAAAAGTATCTCTTTGAGTTAATCCCCCTCCCCACTGTGAAAATTCCTTTTAAAAAGCTCTGTCGGAGTTGTAGTGGATAGTTCGATGGACATGTTGACCCAGCATGTGGCAGTTGTGAAAAAGATAAATTCCTAGCTAGCTAGCGTCATTAGGAAAGGAATTGAAACAAAACTGTCAATATCACAATGCTGTTCTACAAATCTATGGTGTAAACGCAATTGGAATATTGTGTACATTTCTGGCTGCCTCACCTCAAAAAGGATATTATAGAGCAGGAAAAGGTTCAGAAAATGGCAAGCAAAATGATTAAAGGGATGGAGCAACTCTCCCATGAGGCAAGGTTGTAGCATTTGGGACTTTTAAATTTAGCAAAAAGGCAAATGGGAGGTAACATGATAGAGGTTTATAAAATTATGCATGGCATGGAGAAAGTAGATAAAGTCCCACCAGCTTTCATAACACTAGAATGAAGCTGAATGTTGGGAGATTCAGGACAGATAAAAGAAATTACTTATTTATGGAGTGCATAGAAACCTGCCCCAATGGGAACCCACCCCAACAAACCCTCCAACATTTTCCCAATGAAAATAGGGACGTCCTATTCAATTATTATTATTATTATTATTATTATTATTATTATTATTATTATTATTTTAAAATTAAATTAAATAGAGCAGTCTTCAGATATCTGAATAAAACATTTATAAACATAAATAAATAATTTATGGCTGGTTGCTCCAGCCATAAAACATAAAACTATACCGGGCTGTCTTCAGATATCTTCTAAAGGTAGTATAGTTACTTATTTCTTTGGCTCAGGGGTCGCATAACTCCATACCCTCCAACATTTCTCCAGTGAAAAGAGGGACATCCTAAGGAAAAGCAGGACTTTCTGGGATCAAATCAGAAACTGGGACGGCTTCTGTAAATCTGGAAATGTCCCTGGAAAATAGCAACACTTGGAGGGTCTGCCCCAATGGGAGTCAGTTAAGGCCACCAACCCAAATGGTTTTGAAAGAGGATTGGACAAATTCATAGAGGACAAATTCACTAGACTAGCCATGATTACTATTGTTTCACCTCCACTGTCAGAGGCAGTATGTCTCTGAATACCAGTTGCAGAGAATCGCAGGTGGGCAGAGTGCTGGTACGGTCATGTCTAGCTTTCAGGCTTCCCACAAGCATCTGGTTGGCCACTGTGAGAACAGCATGCTGGGCTAGATGGGCCATTGGCCTGATCCAGGAGGCTCTTCTAATGTTCTTGTGCTCTATTCCTCCTAATAACAAATGATGAAAAGTTCACACTTAAATCCTACCCATTGAGCTCCCTCTTCAATATGTCCACCACTGCAGTCTGAAGTTATCTAGTGAAAAATTAGAACTTAGATACACAGAATGAAGTTTAAGATCACCTTGAAATGTGATGTAAAACAGCAGAATATTAGCATTATCTAAGAAAATGACATTAATTATACTCCAGTTCAGAGAACTGCATCTTAATTTATACTTTAATCTCCCTTATATCGTTTTGCTTCTTTATGATACTATTAAATTGCTGGTTTATTTTATTTTGTACAACTATTTATGGGTGGCAGCCACCTTTCTTAATCTATCACAACAAACAAACAATATATTTCTGTATTTCCTTTCCATCTGAGAGTTGTAAAGATGGATACTATCATAAAAGAGACAGATATGGTATGGAGTCATCCTTGCTATATAAAACGTGAGATAATAAAATGTTGTTGCAATAATAAATACAGCATGATCATTCCAAATAATCAAATCATTTTTACAAACACTCACCAGACTGGAGAAACAAAACTATAGGTTAATCATTAGCTTCCTTAGGGAGCTTAGGACCATATCATGTCTTGCAGGAATGCTTTGAACACTGCATAAACAAACAGCCCATTAAGGACTTTAGCTCAGTGATAGAGCATGTCTCAGTTATCCACCAGGGCTATTTCCATCCCATAACCAGGGCTGGACTGAGTTGGAATGGATCCACATATAATTCAAAACTACCGGTACCTAGAGTTGAGAGGCCATCACCTGCTCTATCATTTTGTCCAAAAGGGGAAAATTAGAGATGGGACAGTAGTTGTCCACGATGAAAAGATGTAAACAAATTTCTCTCTTTTTAAAGGGTGGTCTTGCTTTCACTTCCTTGAGGCAGATAGTAGCCTCTGCCTTTCTCAAGCAGCCATCAGCTACTTTGGAGGGCCAGACATCCAAACCCAGTCTTGCCAATCTCAAAAGCCATGAAGGCATGAGTCAAGCAAGGAGGTCACCGGCCTCACCACTTCAAACACTTTTTTAAAACATCCTCAGGCAAAACAAGCTGTAAGGCATCCATGTCAACAGTGCCAGATGGTATCCTGGTCCCTTCTGTATCTGACCATTGTGCCACTGCCACCAAATAAGTTCTCAAATGGCTACTTTAGCCATTTGGCTTTGTAAGCTTTAGAAAACAATGCACTGAACAATGGGATTCACCTAAATCTAAGGCTGCAATCCCTAACATACTTTCTACAGAGTAAGTCACATGGAGTTTAGGAAAGCTTAGTTTTGAGTAAACATGCTTAGAATACTGCTGTCAGAGAATCAGAAAGCTGGGGTTATTTCAATTTTAAATAATTTAATGGGAGCTCAACCTCAATGGTTATTAAGTATAGCTAGAAATTATAAATCACCACACGGAAGCACGTTTGTAAAACTGTCATAATTCAGTTTTACCAAGCAAATGTTACGGTAGACACTCCAGCTGTCTCTCGCATTTCTCTGCAGGAGATAGTTTGTGTATTTGCTATCTAAACCTCAATTAAGAATATTTGTTACTTTGCTTCCGGAGAGCATCTGCCACTGCAATTGGACTGATTTTAATTTGTTTCATCGTTCCCAAATACTCTTCATTTTATTGCATGAAACTTAATGCTGTCTGCAGGCACTTGTGAAGTTACTGTACTGGGCTTTCCCAATTTGATTTATGCAAAAAGCCAATGTCAAGTCTGTGAAAAGAAAGAGCTGAAGGTCATAGTTACCAGCACTGGTGCTGTCACTGAGTCCCTTGTCACTTTGCTTTGGGGCTAGAAGCAACCTTGTCTCCTCTGTCCTGAAGAAGAATTTAGAAAGTGGCTCTCCAAAGCAAGACCACACCCACACAAAAAAAAAAATTGTCTTTACATTGTGTATGAGGTGAAGTTCACTGGCTACATTGTTTGGACTAAGACTCCAAAAAATTCAAGTCTTCATAGTTGCTGCAGCTAGGTCTGAGGGGACTCTGGGCAAGGAGCTCAATGACCACCAGTAGCCCTGGCCTGTTAAGAAGATGTTTTTTTAATTTCATTTTATAAGGGGTCAGCTTCAGCAGTAGTGAGACCTGAGGGCCCCAGCATTCACTCTACCATGGCAGGTGCTATTCTTTGCCTCACACCTATAGGTGGGGTTAGGACTGGCTAGTAAGTACGGGGAGCAACAACCTGTCCTAAGTTTTGTGGCTTGTTTTACATTTAAGCCCCATAATTTCTGTCCCTGTCTTGTTTTCCCTTCTGTTCCTACTTTCATCATTTTAATTTGTTGGTTTTGGGTTCTTTTCTTTAATGAGCCAAAACAATGCCATTTCAGTTGCTAACAACCACCATTATTTGTTCTCACACCGCAGAAGAGCAACACTAGAGCTTCGTTTATGGTCTAGCCGAACATCTGTTCATGGGTTCTAAGAATGCAATGCAGATGCAAAAAAAAGCAAACTGGTGCTTTTGGACACATTTTAAAGCCTAGTCTTCAGACTTAGTATTTAAAAATACTCAGCAGGCTTATCGCTTTGATACCCAGGCCAGGATGCAGAGCTCCATTGGGGCTCCAACGAGCACACAGAGCTATGCATAACAAGGGGCCTGACCTTCTTCTCCAATGTCAGAAATTGCTTTGTGCCAATTTCCATTGTACAACAAATAGATTATTTCCTGACACTGAAAGAAATAGGGTAGTCTGTGTTTGTACAGAGCTGTGTATCAGAACCCTCCCACCAGCACACCAAGAGAGTTCGGAGGGGCAGTCGCAAGGCCGTCTCTCCAGAATGTTCTTTTGTCACTTTCAGTTTTCCATGGCTTTTTTCTCACTCCCCTGGAGGGAGTTATTTATAGCCGTCAGTGTGTACCGCTTCCTAACAGCGCTTATTGTTTTCACCTCTGCACCCATGATTTATCAGGCAGAAAAGGTTGGGAAGACATTTCAAACTTCTTGAAAAATGTTTCCAAGCCACGTAGCCTCCAGTTCACTTCTCCACACTGTTGGCAAAAGTAGTGATTTAAAGCAAACAATTGGGTGAGCCAAACTTATTTATTCATACAATAGGTTTTTAAATTGGAATACTGGAATTCACTAGAAGTTAATAGCTTCTAATTAACTGTGGGCTCTGGACACATTTCAGTCACAGTTCAGGATGTGTGACTATCTTAGGTTTTAAAAACAACCCTGATGAGTTTTTAATATCCCCACCACCAAAAAAACAAAAACAAAACCTTGGTATTCTTAGCCCCAGATATTGTTTTCAGATGAGATGCTGAATATGAAGCAAAACTCAAAACTTGGGAGCAGATTTTTCGTAATTTGATCTCCACATGCATGTCTACACATTAGTAAAACACCACCTAGAAAGAATATTGAGTTTTGACCAGTACAATAGATATGGCCAGTCTGCATTTATTGGTAAATGATATTTAAGTTGTAAAATAGGAAATGACAAAAATTGTCTATCTAAGTCTATCAACTATTCTAATCTAATCCTACTTTCAACCCATATCTTCATCAACAAGAAGGCTGCTTGTATATCTTCAAATTCAGAATACAGGTGAAATCCGCCATGTAGTCATAGCTATAATATTCTCTCTTTACTTGTGGGTCCCAGGATGAAGTACTTTTCTCTCGTCAAACAGCTTCCTTTTTTAAAAGAACAACCCCACTAGAATGCCTACACATCATATATTTAAAGTTAAAGCATGTAACTTCCCCTATAGATCCTGATAACTGTAGTCTGTTCAGGGTGCTGGGAGCTGTAGCTCTGTGGTAGATAAACTAGAAAAGCCTGGATTCTTCAGAGGAAGTAATATGCTTTAAATGTATGGTATGTGTGAAGCCTTAAAGACGTACCTCTCTCGTAGCTTTGTAGAGTAATTCATGTTGTCTCCCACTCAAACTAGTGGAAGGGATGGAGAGGGAGAAGAATGAAGCGCCATGCACAGCAGACTAAACCACACCAGGCAAATATCAAAGGAGAAAGTGGACTGTTCTTTATAGGCCACTTAAGATACATTCAATAAACCACAAAAGTAGGTTTCTTTCCTGCAAAAAGATCACAGTTTAGGAAGGCTGATATATGGGCAGGCTAATGAATCACTGTGATAGCTCAGAGCCAGCTCAACACCTGTTTCCATCAAATGTGCAGAGACTAAGCCACCAAAGGCATGCAAATAATCCTGATAATTAAGTATGTGTAACAAGTTATTATAAAGAAGTTACTCTTTCATTTCATTTACCTTCAGCTATTTTTTGCATACTAATTATGAGGCGCTTAAGAAACCTGTGGTGCTATGCCAAAATGCAAAGGTTTTGTAAATATTGGTCATGGCAAATTTAATTACCATGGTTTCACTCTTAATTTTATTTAGCATAATTTCCCTCCATTAGAGCAAGTTAATTTGGCTGAAAGATAATCATGGAAGTACTGTATTAAAATATATAGTTTAAGTCTCTAATTGCAGAAAGTCGTGTTGTGAATCCCCCCTGTGATCTTCGGATGAAGGGTGGTATACAAATTTAATAAATAACAAAATAATAACAACCTATTTTTCTTTGTCTTTCTGCCTCCTTCTCTCGCACTGTTAATGCTCCATGGGCAGGCATTCATATTTCAATAATGTATTCAGCATGGGCATTCGTCTCTTGCAGCCAGGGCTGGCCTGCTTATGTGACAGACTGAGACAGATGCCTCGGGTGGCAAAAGCCAAAGAGGCACATCCCTGTGGGTGCTCTGCCAACCCACCACCTCCGGTGTTGGTGGAGAAGCAGCAGCAGCAGTGATGTTGGTGGCTTCCAGCAAAATCTCACCAAGATTTCATGTGATCACATGGCGCACACAAAATCTTGATTCTTGCAAGATCTCATAGAGCACATGAGAGCTTGCGAGATTTCGGCAAGATCTCACTAGAACCTGCTGTCATTCTCACTGCTTTGCAGGCGCTGCTACACAACCCAGGTAAGTGAGGCTTCAGCATGGGTGGGCATGGGCCGTAGGGTGGGCTGACCCCTTTCCATTTCACCTCAGGCGGCAAAACAAAACGTGTCACCATTGCTCAAAGCTAATAATGGGGATTAAGCAAGTAACAGATTGTTGAAAATTGTTGGAGCATTATTCCAGCCCTCACCAGCCTAGTGCTTGCTGGGGCTGATGGGAGTTGGAATCAAAAACATCTGGAGGTTCCAGATTGGCCAAGAATTTATTTGTCTATACATCAGAGATTGTCAACATGGTACATGGGCACTAGTTTGCCCACCAGTACCTCCTATGCCTCCCATGAAAGGTGTCACTAAATATCCCCTCAAAAATCCAGTGTGTGAGAGGCAGTTCTTCCTGCTCAGTTCCTAATTCCATTGGCTCCCCCCCCCATGCCCCATGCCAGCCATATTCTGCTATGGCCGTCATTTTGTGACTGACACCTGTGACACTTTCTCAAAACTACAAATGTGCCCATGGTCCCATAGCGGTTGAAGATCCCGAACATACCGTATTAAAAACCACAAATCTCACCCCTCCAACAAGGGCTTGGGCTTCCTATGCAGAACTTTGTTTCCTTTCCATTGAGTGGCAGCTGCCAACAGCTGCTGATTCTCAAATTGCTTTTCAGCCTGCTTCAGGTTTTACTGGTGCCTTTCTGTGTGGTATATTTCACAGGCCACTTCATGGCTCAGGATTGCAAACCTGCACACAGTCAGCCTGATGTTCTGTACATGTTTTCTCATTAAGACCTTCTGTATTCAGGCAGCAAGGCATTTATTGGCTTGGGGAGTATAAACTGCATGCAGATTTGAGATATAAGCCATTCTGCTGAAGACAGTTATTTTTAATTCCACAGCATTCTTCTAGAAGTTACTAATCAGGCCCTTCCCTTCCCTTGGCATAATGGCTTATTTAGCTATTCTGTTACCCCTCGAAAAAGACTGTGGGCCACGGACGCCAGCTCAATAGATGGCTTCAATGAATGCTGATGTATCTTTCCAAAATGCAGTTCTGCAGTTCATGGACTTGCCTGACAACAGAGAGCCATGTCAGGGGCTTAGCAGAAGTGATGTGCGCTGCATTTCAAATAGTGACTTACAGCTGTATTATTATTATTAATTGAATAGCCAGCGGAGAGCTTTTTCTGAAATGAACAGAAAGGCCTCCTGCTAAGCGTGATAGCCTGTTTCCCAACTGCAGATGTAAAGTGAATAAAAACAAGCTGCTGTTTAATGTGTACTTAAGTGCTTATGAGGATCCATCATTCCAGATTATATTAAGGATTACAATATTTATGTTGTAATGTATGTCCAGGCAAAAGTAGAATGTGTGTTATTGTTAAAATGCCTTTGGCTACCTTTCCAAAGTGGCTCATGGGGCGATATATATAAATCTCTCCATTAACAAATGCAGCAGCCGTTTTGCATGTGGTGATATGAATGGTGCTCGCAGATTTTAAGGCTTGCATCTGTTGTATGCCACCATTAAAGCAGGCAAAGTTCCATTATCTCAGAAAATCTACTCTATGGGCTTTGTGGTAATGTATGCTAAACAGATGAAGATTGCAGGGAAATGTGAATCACGGGGGGCTAAGTTATGATTCTGTTTGCACACCTTAATGGAAGATTTCGGTAGAGAACAATTTCTTCATACACACCAATCTTGTATTGTATTGTGCTTCTGGCAGTGAAACCTCCCACAAAGACTGTGCATGTCAGCTTGGAAGGACAGATCATGTTGGAGTTTGGTGAGAGTATGTGTGTGTAGCAGACTGCAGTAATAAATAGTCTGTAAGGCAGGCGGTTGAAAGAATAAAGAAACTTAAGGTTTAAAAGCTTTTCTGAGTACCAGTGTACATGTGCTCATCATAGAGTCATGGGGTTAACAAAAGAAGGTTCAGCACTAACAATGAAGCAGAAAATAAGTAAAGAACTAAGAGGAAAAGCAATCTTTATTCAAGAAGGAATCAATGAGAGAAGAATGGGTTGCTTTTCCATCTATCACTCCCCACCACCGATGGGTTCAGGTAACTTCCTGCAAGCGTTGTTGTTTTACTCTCAACATATCACACATGAAAGAGAGGGACAGACAGACAGAGGGAGGGAGATATGGGTTACATTCAGAAGATGGGAATATTGCATTCATTTTCCTGTTTATAATGCTAGTGCTTCTGTCCCATTTTCCAAAGTTGCTTTCACATTGCAGTACATGTTGCCTTATGGAACTGTGGCTTTTTGACTGACCTACTGGCATGTCATGCTAAATTCAACCAAACCAGTGGGCATGGTGTGACACAAGAAATGTCATTGGACAACATTGCTTTCCCCCCAACCTTTCCCCACAATCATGCTTTGGCTGTCCTGTGATTCCCCCAAGAGGACAGCAAGAAAAAAACTGTATGATGGTATTCCATCTCAAATTCTGTCACTTTCCTGGTTTTCCAGGTTAAGAGGGCTTCAAACATATTTTTTTCTGGAATCAAATAAAATGGAAGTGAGCCCTAAACACATTACAGGAGAGAGAGTACAGGAGAGAGGTCAGCATATACAAGAATGTTGGGGGCATGGCATGCATCTGGCCCCCTTCCCCCTTCCATCTTTAACACCTTATGATACATAGTTAATTAGTATGCTGCTCTCAGTAGTATTCATACTAGTAGCTACATTACTCTTTAAGTAGCTATTGCCCTTCAGTGCCTAGAGACAAGGTGGCTGAAAGAATGAGTGGGTGGGGTTGTATACAATGGGCTGAGAAGCAGGAAACTGCTGGAAGAGTATTTGGAGAAGGAGGAGGAGGAGACTCAAGGAGACAGAGCTGCTTTGAGATGGGGGGGGGGCTCTGAGGAAACTTCACAGTGCTTAATATGAGGGAGGGAGGCAGGGAGGGATGTTATGGGTCTGTGAGAAATGGGAGTGCCAGGGAGGCTAGCCATGTGACAGGGTGGCTAAAAGAAGTGGAATGAAGGACAGGGGCCATGGGTAGACAACATGGTGCCCTTCAGATGTTGTAGGTTTTCAGGAAGTGCAGATACCCAAGCAGGCTACAGAGTGCCAAATTCCAGCAAGATAATTTGCTGAATGCAAAAAGGGCACTCACAAACACCGCCAAAAAAAGGGGGGAGCTAAGGGCAACAAAAACTATGCACCTGACCTATGAGCATTTCACTGTCATTTTCTCTCCTCCAAAAATCTTCAAATGCAATTTATTTTCTTGTTGACAGGTGGAGAAAGTTGCACTTTGATTCTGGCTAAAGATAGGTCCTCAAGAGCATATTATGCCACTGGTCCAGTATCTGAACTGGCTTCCTAGGAATATCAAGGAACAATTGGTGGAGCCATTTGGGCCCATTAAGCCCAAGCTGTCTTGAATCCACGTACATTAAAATCCAACTGCTTTGCTTTGTCTTTCCTTGGTCTCTTCAGTTAGGCAGGCACATCATCTTGCAGGTGCCCTCAGCAAAGGCACAAGGGAAGTGTTTGCAGTAACCTTCAAGAAAAATGCAAATTCAAGTTACTCTTAGAACTGGTTCAGACATTAAATGAATCAGATAAGGGAAGTCACAGAAGTTTGTTTCTGCTCTGACATGATTAGAAACCAGCAGATTCTTGCATGTCTCATTCTTAAAACATTTATAAATGCCTGATTCCTTACATGTCAGCATAGTGGGGAGGTGGTCTGGATGAGGGCTGAAGTCGCTGTGCGTATAACCTTCCGTTCCTTCCAATGCATCAACTTGTGCTGCCCCCTAGAGGTCTCCTTCTCAATGACAGCATATTGCATCCTTCAGGAAAGCAATGTTGGTCTGTATTAAGCATCAAAATTTATTTTTTTTCCCTAATTATGAGTTGGGGGGTAAGATAGACAATACCCTGGGTCCCTTCCAATTCTTGAGATCCTGTATCCGCAAGGGTAGAATGCACAGGATGAAGTTTGCCAAACCAGGCAATTTGTCAAGTTAATAGCTTTGGCTGGCTAGTTAAGCACCATGAGTTAGCATATCCAAAGAAGCTGCTATGGGCCATAGAACAAATAGGCGAGCCTTTCCCTCACCTAGCTGCTATGTTTGAGAACAATAGCCAGCGTTGTTGTGTGTGCCAGCTGGAAGCTGGAGGTTGAATGTTGGAAACTGCAGACAGAGAGACATGTCCCACTCTGTGCTGAACCTATGCTGGACTTTGGGGCTCCCCCGGAAACCAAATGGGGAAGTGAGATCTATTGGAGTATTAATGCTGTGAGCCCCTCCATCCCCTGTTTGGGTTGTATACATGTGTAACTAAAACCATATATCCTAAAGTTACCACAGACTCTGCTGAACTTCATTGCAAGGAAACCAAACTTGGGTAAGGAACCTCTGGAGTCTCTCACTGCTTAGAGATTTGAGCGGCCCCTAATAATATTAATTATCCAGACTCACATTCTCATCAGTATAGAAATTAAAGGGGTTTCCACATGAACATCTTGATTGTAAATGCAAACACCATCCGAAGGTTATCAAACACAGGAGTGATCTTACTATTCTACAGGATACTAAAGAAAAGAGTTTCTAAGCTTTCATGCCCCCTAACTTGCAGCTTTGCATTGATTTTTTAAAACATTACCTCCCAATGCATTTTTACAACATAATATAGAATGCCAGCTTCATAGCAGTGCTAGACAGTAAAATATATTCCTTTTTCTTACCAAGCACAACAATTAATATCACTCTTATCCAGAAACTATATATTGATTTCTCAAGGGGGGGAAAACACTTCTTCACCATTGAAGGGGTGCTTTTTAATGCTCCATGGAACGCATTCATCAGACCTTGTGACAATTACACTAAGCATTTCCCAAAATACAAAACCAATTAACAGATTAAACTCACTTTATTATTCTTCATGAGTAAATGTGTGATTAGTTCAAAGATCCAAAGAACTAAAATATATTAAGGGTGGAAGTAGCAAAGACAAAAGCAAAGGAAAGCACTGTAAAATGTATAAATAAAAATGGAATTACAGTGATACCTCGGGTTAAGTACTTAATTCGTTCCGGAGGTCTGTACTTAACCTGAAACTGTTCTTAACCTGAAGCACCACTTTAGCTAATGGGGCCTCCTGCTGCTGCCATGCCCCCAGAGCCCGATTTCTGTTCTCATCCTGAAGCAAAGTTCTTAATCTGAAGCACTATTTCTGGGTTAGCAGAGTCTGTAACCTGAAGCGTATGTAACCTGAAGCATATGTAACCCGAGGTACCACTGTATATTACAGTGTTCTCTCATCAGAAAGTAAAGGACTGCACCTTGAAAGATATTTTACATATCCCACAAGGCACAAAGCCCTGAAATGACCTGGAAATGGTTAATTGGAGTAAAGGAATTTTGTTCTTTGATAAGAGAGTATAGATGTAGATTCGGATAACTTGGATTCATCATGCAATAGCCAGTTTAAAACAGACAGTCATGGGAGTCCTATTCATGCATCATTCTCATGAGAGCAGAACTGTGTTCCTAGCAGAGCATACCATGCACTTAGCCCACTTTCCTGCGACATATGTATGTCAGTATTTTTCTGCAGATGACCACACTCGACACATGTTTGTTGCAGAAAGACACAATGGCACATGGAGGTTGCAGAAAGAAGAATAAACACAAAGGGCAGGGCTAAAAGCATGAGCCCATTCTGCTGTCAACACTGCTGTGTCCATGTAGGGAGCTGATCAGTTGTGGCCTCCAACCAGATAGTTGTGCCAATAGGGGTTACTCTCAGGATGCTTTACCACTAAGCTACAGCCGTTCCTTCAAATGCTGATAGATACCATGTCACCCCAAAGCAACCTGGGGTCACTAAATATGATACTACTGAAAATTACCCATCCAGGCATCTCTCTATATAAGTGTTGTATATAGTGAGTGTACCCTAATTGTGAGTGAAATCCTGTTAAGGACACGATGTGAGAGGCTGAGAGCATAGTGTACAGAGAGAAATAGCAAAGCATTTTTAAGCCAATAGGAGGGCAACATAGCTTTAAAATATAATCAAATTTAAGATATCTCTCAGGCTTGAAGCGACTTAATCCTAAGTGAGTAAAACAACAAATATAAATTGCCTTGGGCATTTTCATGCTGCTGATTAAATGGCCTGAACTATGTTTTTTCCTGATTGATACCTAATGGCACAGAACAGGGGAAAAAAACTGCATCCTTAAGCCCTATTGTAAGAATTAACCAATGGATGTGCTCAACTTTTATGAGCCAGTGCAACACACATTGATGGAGAGACAAGAATTTGCAGCTTGTCTACAAGTCACAGTTAAGTTCTCAGGCAACTGCTTGCTGTCAAGTTTTGTTTGTTTTCGCATGTTTCCTTATGAAGAAGCACCGCACAGTGAAAAGGTGTTGATCTCTGGAAAAGAAAATGAAACACTAGATCACAAAGAAGCGAGTTGCTTAGCCCAGAACTCTGTAGGGTAAATAACCTGTGCAAGGGCAAAAGGGGGGGGGGAATATATACAGTAGAACAGAATGAAATAAATCTAAGGAACGACATACAGTGTTGCATGCAGAGCACTTGTATATACAATATGAAATTAAAATAACGGAAGCAGAGGCACAGAGATAGAAAGACAGATATCACTAGCTTACAGAAGGTACAAATAAGACAAATGACAAAGGAGAGGAACTAAAAGGAGACATCAGGGCAGACTTTGGTAATATGGTGCCCTGAGTGAGGGCAAATTTTATTATTAAAATTTATTATTTTCACATTCCTTTTGGTACAGCTGCTTTTTATTGGATCTTCTCAATAGGTACCTGTATAAATAGAGGTTTATTAGTAGTAGTTGTTGTAGTAGTATTTTGTGCCCTCCTTGGCTCAGCACTCTGTGTGGGGAAACCACTCGCACTGCCCTAAATCTCTTGCTGGTAGAATGGTATAGTTTGACCATTAGAGTGCTGATTAATTGCATTTAGAACGTTATTTAAAACTGTATATTGTGTGCTATTAATATTGAGCACAATATGCAGAAACAAGCCCAGAATTGTCTGTGCCATGGAGTCTCAAATACCTCAAATAAAGCAAGGTAGAAAAATAGTAGATACTAGAATTTGCCCAGGAAATTAAGACCCAAGAGAGCTTGCATTATTTCCATTGGGAACTGAGTTCTAACCACCCCGCTCTGCACATCCAATATCATCATATTGGCAATTGACTTTCCAATGGAAGAATGTCAGAATGTCTTGTTCTGTTCTGCAAATGTTTCCAAGGGCAGTGAAATAGCTCTTTGAATTCCACCTCCCGCATACAGGAGGACTGGTCCCTAAGGCATCCTGGTCATTAAGAACAGGAGGTCCATCAGTAAAGTGATCAGTGAGGGCTTAATTTTACTCCTCTTAATGAGGAGCAAATTGCAATAGATTAAACATCAATGATCCTTTAATTAATTTAATTTAAATTCATTCTGCACATTTCTGTGTTTTACTTTGGATGGTGGACTAATAAGGTACATGTGGCACCTCAGTACTCAGGAGGAGCAAGATACAAATATGAAATGTCATATGAAATATGACATTGATAACAAAAATGAGGCACCATAAAAATCAATGTCCCTACCTAAATCCAAACAGGAAGAGGCAACTCAAAACTATAAAGCAGTGAACTAGCTTTTGAGTTATACAGAACTCCTAGGGATAATGGTTAACATGAGATGGGTGCTGCTTATAGAAGGCATGATATAAGCCCCACCAGCAGTATGTTACACTCTTAAGGTGCTGATTCAAAATGTTTTTTGCAGACTAATTAAGCTATAATTGCCCAGCACAAAAGATCAAGGTACAAAGATCCAAAAGTGCAATTAACATAAAATATAAAAGCCAACAGCTGCTTTATCACTGACAGGAACTTGCATCCCACCTCAAGTTATAGGTGTCACTATACCCTCATTGACTTTCTCTGCATCACTTCCAGGCTTCTAGTTCTTAAGCTATCCCCCTCTCTGACTTGCATTATAAGAAGAATTAAATAGTCATGTGGGTATCTTTGTTCTCCAAATGCCTTGGATTATCTTGGCTGAGCAACAGTCAATTTCACATTCCCCCCCCCATTCAAGTGGGGAAATGATAACTCCTTGACTGCAAGGTGGCCAAACCAAGAAGAGAGGGGCAAGAGGCCTGGAGCCCACCATATTTTGGCTCATTCCTTGTCTCTGTTCACAGACCACTCCTCCTTCCTGATCCAACTTCCACTTTCGACTTCGTTACTTACTCCTCCCTTGCGCTACCCCAGGTACTCACTGTAAATTGCTAAGATTTCTCTGCTTCTGTCTTGTCTAATATTAGGCTAAAAGCCTGCTTGACAGGGGCTGTGTCACTTCTTTCTGATGTACCCTGCCTTGTACACTGCTGGAGCTATTCAGATGTTAAATGGTAAAAGTAGCAGTAAAACTGTCACATGTCATCGGCAGTTGGGGACAAACCAGAGAAGGCACCTGCTCGGGATTGTGCAGATACTACATGGCAATAGATAACATATTATGGACTATATTTATAGCATTCCTTATCCTTTAATCTAATTTTGCGTTTCCATGAAAATTGCTTGTGCTCTACTGTGCTGTTGGGAGTGATAATCTTGTAATTAACTGTCACAGGGGAAAGAGAATTTTTTGACTCAGCCTTGTCAAATGAATTCCAGCTATTTCCCTTGAAAATCCATTTACTTGTAAGGCTTAAAGTGGTTCTTTCAATTCATTTGCAAAATAACATCACTGAGTTGGGGGTGTTTGTTTTTTGATTTTCAAAATAGGCTAGCTTCATCTTTAGATATATATGGCAAAAATCAAAATCAGAAGATTTTGGTACCAGTTATAGCACTGCAAAATATATCCACTCTCTCATTAGGACTGTGACCAAAGTTCCTCATTTTAATGGCAATTTTAGTGTGCAAAGAGAAATTCAGTCTTTATATTCTTAGTCCTCCTGTGAGATAAGTCACTTAGTCTCATTTTATGGATTGAGGAATTACAGTTGAGTAATAGTAATGACTCAAGGCTACAAAGGGAATTCAAGCATCGAGGGTTAGATTCTGAGAGTCATGTCCCACAGAATCACACCCAGAGCACCACACTGACAGAAACATATAACTGTGGACTAATGTGAAAGTTGATAATAATAAAATAGTTCATTACTGGATCGGTATTCATTAACAAGCATTCCTCTCTCACAGATTTACATGCAAGTGCCATTAATTTGAATGCAATGTACTTCCAAATAATTGATCCTCATATAGCTATTTCTGGGGCAGGGAACACACAGATAGGAATTGAAATCTTTCATTCCTACAAATGTCTCCTTTATTTCAGTGGAGACAGTGTGTACAGATGTGACACATCCGCTGAAATGAATGGGGCAGTTCTCATGCAAAGGCGGTCCATGTTTGTATCATTGGGCCTTTGGATTGCTGCTGATGCATTTAGGATTGCAGCCCAACAAAGGCATTCTGAATGGTAGCTTGCTTTCTCTTCTTGTATTTTATTTTGGTTATTTGTTTATTTTAAATTGTATTTATATAGCGTACAAATTATTATTTTTTATTCTTTGTTACACAGCTATAGAATCATAAAAAACCCCAAAAACATTGCAAATAAATATATAGTGGGAGAGAAGGGAGTGGAAAGAGAGAGTCATCTGCCGGTTTAAGTCCTATTGTATGTATTCATGAATGCGTCACAGCACTGCATCAAATTTCATTTGGGTCACTGGCAGATTTATGATTAAGCTATTTATCAATCTTAGCAGTGAAAGGTTTGTGAGCATATTCCCGATAGAGATTCAAATTATTTCTCATATCATTTCTGGAAGAGGCTGTCATCCTGTCAGATTTTACAGTACTGTCCTTAAGCAGTTGTAATTGTACATCATGAGAATTTACCCGGAATGAATGTGCTGTGATTGCATCATGGGCTCTTGGAATTAGGTGGTTCACTTTGTCTAATTAATGGCAAAGCTGCCATTGCCAAGTCTAATCACTGGAGCACTTGGAAAATATATTACTTTCATTTTAAGGATGCTGAAGGAATAAGGCCATTCTGGGTCTCAGAAGCATCTCTATATTAGTGCAGCCTATTAGAAAGCTATTTATTATTGATGAAACCTGGCTGGCGACTATCTCAAGCTGCTTTTGGTTTCAAAAAGGGCAATCCACAAACCACTTCAGCTGGTGCAACAGCAGTTAAAAGCATGGAAAGGAAACACAAGGACAACACCTTACGTGGTCTGTGGATAACTCCCCTTTCATCAAACCATGAACGATGACAAGATGTTACAATATCCTACTGTATCTATAGTTTCTCAAGCACATAACAGTTACCAACCATGAAAGCAGTCTGTTATTCAACAGGAAACTTTGGCTGTTTCCCCATAAAGCTTCTTCATGCCTGCAGTTTCATCCCTATTATTCTCCTGATTTCAAACTCCCATCACTTCAGAAAGGCTGAATTATGGTCCTTTCATTCCTGTTCTAATTAAAGTGTCTTGACTGACAAGGGGAGAAAATATTTTTAAAAAAGAACTACACCAATACATTTTTCATTGCTTAGGAAATAACATCGGATTGTTTCCTGCGCACAATCGTTGCATCACGTGGCACCATTTGTTGTGCGGCTTTTATTACCTGCCGGACTCCTTTGGGAGGAAGGGTGAGATATAAATTGAATAAATAAATAATCAAGATGCTCCTCAGGAATGCTCCAAGATTACTTCCCAAAAGTTGGCAAAGATGTGTGATTTCAGCAAAATCAAAAGATTATTTTCACACCTGAGAGAGTGTTTGTTTCATACACTGTTTCCCACACACACGTTTCAGAGAAATGTGTGACGTTACCCCTAAACCAGCATAACTGGCCCTTCAGATGTTGTTGGCCTTCCATGAGCCCCAGCCAGTATGGCCAATGGTCAGAGGCTGCTGAACCCAATCCTAAAGCCTGTTCTGGAACTCTCGATGCTCCATGCCTTGTCTGAGAAGTAGGAAGCTGGGGAGGGTCCCAGTGGGAGCTGGGGGGATTGTGGGGCAGTGTCCCCCTCCTTGAGCAATCAGGGAGAGCCAGAAATGAGGCATGCCCCCAACTCGCCCTCCCTAAACCCTGACACTAAAAACCAACCGCAACAAAGCCTGAGGGAATAGACATTCCTGATCTTGAACCAGCAACCTACTGATCTGTTATGTACTGAGTTGAATAGGATCCAAAATGCAGCAGTCTGATTGGTCCTAGAACAATAGGATTCAGAATGCAGCAGTCTGATTGGTCCACAGGAGCCACCCAATCCAGCTCCGGGTGGAAGGGAATCTGCAACCTGATTGGCCTACAGGAGAATCCCGGAATTAGCCAATCATATGGGGCCCATTGTGTAAATACTGTATATAAAGCAGACATTCTGGGGGAACTTTCATTCCTCCTCACCACTATGAGCTGAATAAAGAGCATGAAATCCACTCTCGATTCCAAGTATATTTCATGATCCAAGTATGGGGGTGAGACTGTGTATTCAAGCTTCATAGCCCTCTTCAAGGGTTGATAGGAATGAGCATTAAAAAGCTTCAATTCTGCAAATTGCTAAGCAATGGCACCTGCATAGACCAGGCATGGTATAATATTAGGAATCTGGCATTCTGCTTTGCTTTGTAAAAATATTGCTACCTCAAGCTTCTGCCTCCTTGCAGATCTCTACATTGTGCCTCCAGCCAAGAGAGAGAAGCAATTCGGACACCTCTGCACTGGGCTACCTCTGCATGGATTCCCATTTCTGCAGATATTACGTAAGTACTCCCAGTTTAGATAACTCACTGTCAGCAGGGTTATTGTAAAGAAAAAAGGGGGGGAAAGCCTTCATGGCATATGCTGAAAAGGGGAGGGGGAACCCCACTACATTAAATGGAATTCAGCAAGCTGAGAATGAACCAGAAAAATAACAGCCCTTGCTAATGCTGCTCTTTGATGTGCCTCATACTTGCATATATTGGCTGCATTTTTAAAGCCCTGGTTTCAGCTGATTAAAAAATGAATCATCAAGCTTCGAATCACTGATGATTTATCAGCATGAAGGTGCATTCCATTTCTTCCTCCTCCTGCTGTGAGCTCCCGAATTGCAATCAGGAAAAAGTGTCCAAGCAGCACTTTGGTAGCTCTTTAATTTCCTAATCTCAGTGTGTATATTTATCTATGTGGCCATATATATATATATATATATATATATATATATATATATATAGCGAGAGAGAGTTTAAAATGGTGGATAATGGAAATAAATAATTGAGGCTTTGTGTACTAAAGTAAGAAACTAAATCTCACAAGTATTACTTTTGCTTCCATAAATTATACACTTTTAACAGGGATGGCATGAATACCCATGCCTTTCTATCACCAAAGTGAAAGCTGCCTTTTCACTGTTGCATAAAAGTGTCCCAAGCAAGCTACAGGTTTATGAATCAATTTCATAGACACACATACATTTGACACAGCTGTTGTAATTAAGCTAATTGCAAAGCAATGTTTCAGAAGGGCATTAGTTCTATGCTTTTTTTTTTAATGAACTGCAGCAGGCTGAAACAAATGCATACTAAAACCTGACCTATGGTTTTAAACTGAGATCAATGTGCTATTCCTCTTTAAATTTGCAACAAGATAGAATAAATAGGCAACCATGTGGCAGAATAAAAATTTTCCAGGTTGAAAGGCACAAACCATATCAATTGCCCTTCTTCACTTTTGACAAGACACATATCCCTCCAAGGCATCTTGCTTTACCTCAGGTTTCAGGAGTTTTATGGATTTAATATATATGCCTAACACTCCCCTCCTCCCTCCTCCCCCCTCCCCCACTGTGATAAAGCTAAGTGCCTAAGTAAAGCTAGGGTTCTAAGTAAAGCTAGGGTTCCAATAAACTCATCCTTTTGTTTTGTGGTAAGTAACACTTGTGATATGAGACTTGAGGGAAATACCACCACATATATACAAGCCTGACTTCCACTACAGCAATTTTCAATGGCCCTCTCCATTCTCTGAGACAATCCTTCACTATTAACTATTAAATAACCATTTTGTTTACTTTCTCAATGAAGCACAATTTATGGGAAAGCTCCAGTCCTGTCTTTTTCACTCCCTGAATACTTTATGGGGCACTACACTTTCCAGATTTTGGCCCAAAGCTGCTCACTTTGTGCTCCTGTGCCTTTCAGCAAAAGTGCTATTTTCTGAGCCAACTTTACCAAGCAGGCAGCAGCCTATCTTCTGGCAAAACAGAATCACAGTGGAAAGACCTTCCCTGAGCTTTTTACCCCTCAGTCATAAATGTTCCAGAAGGGCTTATTCCATGAATATGGAGAAGTAGCCTGCAGGCATTTGTAGGCACACATGTCCTGAGCAGGCATGGCTATATCATCGTATACAAGAGAAATACAGATGCCATATTAATCATATGATCCAGGAAGAGTAGAAGCATCCATGACAAATGGCCATCTAACATCTGCTTTAAAATCTCCAGTGAAGGAAAGTCCATCACCTTCTGAGTATGTTCTTGGTTCCTAAGCCCCTATAAATATACAGTGATCCATTACTAGTCATTACTAGCAGTTATGCTGTGTGCTGAGACAAAGGGAGATGCCTTTCTTCCACTGTTGATATCACTTTGTTGTAAACATTATTTTTAGTGCAGTCATGCCTGTCACAACTGCTACGGTAGCTGGGTCAGATTAAATCTCCCTGAAGAACTTGGTACACTGAGAAGAGCAATGCAAGTCATCTTGATGCCAGCTCCAACTGACAGGTTTGTGGAGGGCAGTAGAGTCAACCCATCCATACTGCAAGGTTCAGGTTATGTTCAGGTAGCAGGAATTAGGTGGAGGAATGCAGGCAAGAATTGAGTTTGGGATGATGTGTTGTCCATCATACTGGGGGGGGGGAGGGAGGATTTGGTGGTCTGCTTCGGACATCAAAATGTCTTGAGACAGCTCCAAATATTAGCTATTTATATTACATTTGTAAAAATGACAGGGAGAAAGTGCCTTTCTCAGCCTGCTAGGAACTTTGTAGACCTGTGATTCCCAAATTTTATTTCTCTAACAGACCTCTTGAAAATTGCTGAGAGTCTTGGTGAACCACTTAATGATGTTTCTGCCTGCTTTAGGAATTGTTTCTAAAATTTAAGGGTGCAAAATCCACATGCTAAAGTCTTCACCTCAAGACAGCTAATGTTAACTTTTCTGCTTACTTGACTATACCCAAGAATGTACACAGTAACATAGCTTTCCTGTGAATTCCAAGAAGGGAAATGAAATGTTTATAATAAATAAATTCAAAATGCAGTCTGCATTTCCTACATAGACACATGCATTCCTCTCACTTCAGATGTCAAGTTCTCTCTCTCTTTCTCTCTCGTTTCTGGAAAGATGTTGCTGTTTGTGATTCAGTGAAACACTTCCAATTTTACTGTGGCAGATCATTCTAGCAACAGCAAGCATAGAGCAGCCTTTGTGCTTCTCAGGTTAAGCAGAAAACACACTTTACGATGCCACAAAGGAAATAAACCTTAATTAGGCCTCACTGAAAAAAGGAAAGGAGATGAAGAATAATCACAGATGTCAACTGAAGATACACATAACTGAATCCTGCTTCCTGAGAACATTTCCATTACTAAAATTGGACCCATTATACATCTTTGACAATGTTTAGAAAAAAGATCAAATGACAGATAATTTTGTAAGGGATTCTTCTCTCATCCTCTTTTCTCTCAAAAGTTCATTGCACTAATGAAATAAAAGTGGGATTTCCCAAAAGTGGGAAAATGTTCCCCCCCCCAATTAGAAATAAATTTCAGTAGCACAAGTTAATGTGCCACAGTACTAACAAAACACTGGAATATTTCGCAATTGACTCAAAGACCATCTTTCAGGCTGGAGACTGGAACACATCTCATACAAATATTGTTAAGGCAAAAGAGAAAGTGGAAGAGAACCACATAGTTAAATCTATATTATTGTTAAAGTGGCTCCTATTTTATTTTATTTTCCTGACTGACTGAGAGACAGGGATGGGGTGGGAAAGCAAATTAAGCAGCAGTACCTAAAGCAACAATAATTTAGTTGTGTGTGCTTTTATCCAATTCCTCCAGTTATTTGATTTGTATCAGTAAGAACGATTTAAAGTATTTGTTCTGAAGTTCTGGGGCCTTCAAGTGAAATGATTTGAAATAAATAAATCCAATTCTCACTCTTGTCCTCTTGAGGGTGACACAAATGCCCTCCAGCACATGAGGAAGCTATTCTAAATTCTGTCACGTGGACACTCTAGACTGATCATGACTAATTCACATGCCATGGCTATCTGCCATTTGCATACCCCACAAACCAACCAGTTGGCATGTTGAGTTTGGCATGTAGTAGATATTTTTTAGAGACTGACTGCCAAGAGTGAGAAGCTTCCTCACAAGCCGCCTGCACTTCATCTTTATATCTCCAGGACTCCTGTGATCAATCTGAGGCTCCAGTGAAACAATGGATAAGTTTACATATTCAAGCAGAATAGCTGGCATTTATTTCTTATTTTGGGGGAAAACACTCCCACCCTACTTGCTTGTTAGCGCAATTCCACTTTTTTATTATTAGTGCAATGTTCAAAAGTGAGTTTTTGAGGAAAGAGAAGAACAAACCATTACATACATACATACATACATACATACGTAATTTTACCTGGATGCTGCATTTCCACAGTTTAATTCATGCTCAAGGCTGCTTACAAAATGAAATAAATACATGGCTACAACATAACAAAAGTAGCCATAAATAATAGATAACACATAAAAAAATGCACAACCAAACTGAACAATTTCTACATAAATAACAAGATCTAAAATAAAGATACAAAAAGGCAATCACAAAAACCACCGTACCTACAAACATCTCCAGTCCATTACAAAATTATCTATAATGTCATCCTTTTCTAAACATAGGGACATATAATGTGTCCAATTTTAGTGATGGAAATACTCTTAGGAAGGAGAATTCAGTTCTGCATATCTTCAGTTGGTCCCTCAGTTTCAGAAGCTTTAGGCACTGCTGGATGACAATTCACTAATTTTGCAGACATATTCGAATGAAAAGGTGCAACTGGGAAGACTCTCAGTCAAATTAACGGCTAAGTTTCAGTGCCTGTGATCTGTATATGCTATCAATGAATACATTGAATAAGCCCTATAGCTAACAGTTCAGTATGCTCTTGATTATCATTCTTGAAATAAATTCTAGAACAAAAAAAGGCTAAATATAGAAAGGCAATGCTTTGGTCTCCCAACAGAAACATTGCTGGCATACCAAGCTTTCTAATGGGATGCTGTGTCCTTTCTTCTCAATTGCTAGAATTGCACCCCATGGACCACAAGCAAACTTTTTGTGACTGGATCCTTCCTGCTGCAACTGGCAGCAATGCTAACCAATGAGGATTTTTTGCTAGAGACACAGCAAAGGTAGCAGAAATCCTTCACTCTTTATTTGCCTCCCTGGCAAAACAACACAACATTTTAGATTGATCTGCCTTGAAGTTAGCTATGGGTCTCTCATGTTCTATTGCGGGCAGGCAGTGAGGTTCCAAGCTGTCAGGTTTTCAAGTAGAGGAATCATGTTAGCCCTATAGGACCAGAGGTGAGTAGCACAGTCCAGCACTGGCAATGACTCAGTTCTGTAAGAAGCAGTAAAGACTGGCAGGTATTGCAGCTCAAGATTGGAAAGAAGTCAAGTTCTAAAAGCAGCAGCTGACAGCCAGAGGGGCCAGGTGTCATATCATGTTCCAAAGGTGGCAGGAGTTTAGCCAGGCAGATGCCTCTTCAAGTTGCTGAGACTGACGCTTTATAGGGCCTGGTAGAAAAGGATTGGTCCCTGGGATCAGCTGATGGAGTGCTCAGTCAAAAGCAGAACCTTTACTGCAGCCAAGGTAGCATCCTCCCAAAAGCAAACACAAGAAACCCACCACCAGAAACAAAGCTGCAAAGCTTGGTGCAGAAATGCAGCCACTGTGCCCCACTGTAAAACAGTAAACCAGT
Source organism: Podarcis raffonei (assembly GCF_027172205.1). Taxonomy (NCBI): domain Eukaryota; kingdom Metazoa; phylum Chordata; class Lepidosauria; order Squamata; family Lacertidae; genus Podarcis; species Podarcis raffonei. The sequence goes on from NC_070608.1 coordinate 40,536,518, forward strand.
TTACAAATGCCTATTTTTCCATTAAAAACATGTTAACACTTTGTGGCATTATGCCCTGTGGGAAACTACAGAGTTCAGGTTAATGGGTCAATGATAAACTCATCATGGTATCACGAAAGAGACTACACATATGGTTAGGTGCATACAGTACGTCACTTAAAATAAAACCCAAACATGTCACTTGCTGGGCTCACCTTTTATGCTATATCCAAATAACAGCTTCCCTAGGAGTGCTTGTGCTAAAGAGAAGTGCAAAGGTGCCTTATGGAAGACATAGCAACTAGTATCTCTTCAAATACTAGGAGGGTACAGGGATATGATGTGGTGTTGGCTGGCTTAGCACCACTTTTGCTGTACCACCCATGCAGATTTCTTTGGCCATTTGGACATATAGCAAACAGAACTGAGATTTTAGGCACAGTCCCCATGTGGAATGTGTCCCAAAATGAGTAACAATCAGCAAAACCATGGGTGACATCATTCACAAAAACCATCATTTGAAAACATTCTAGCTGTACTCTAAGACTATGGCTATTCTTTGTGAGCCTACAGGTTTCAGAATATCTTTCTGATAACTTGCTTTATGAACAATTATATTTACAAGGGTGTTGAAGTCTTCCTGTGACTCTGTTGCAACTATTAAGAATTATATTTCAGGCATAGACATTGAGAGATACATAAGAAGCTGCCTTATACTGAATCAGGCTTCTGGTCCATCTAACTTAATGTTGTCTACACTGATTTTCAGTGGCTGTCCAGAATTTCAGTCAGGGTATATTTCCCAGCCATACCTGGAAATGACAGGGATTGTTCCTGGGACCTTCTGAATGCAAAGTAATAACAGAGATCATTCCAGTGGTTCCCAGGAAAAACTTTGGAAAAGATATTAAGAAGGTTAATTGGTTTCATTCTAATTCTGGGTTTTGGGCATCGTCTACACTGAGTCTTTGGAACGTAAATGCATTTGGCATTTGGGAGGGGCAAATGCTCTTCACTTTTATATGCCAGTTCGATTATGTTTAGTCTCATCTGATTACATTCTAAAATGAGAGATGCTGGAACACATGAAAACTTAGGTGGATAAGACATGTCATTTACAAAACAACAGCAAGCAATTTTCTGAAATACCAGTCCTTTAAATATTTTCCAAATGATGTTAGTCCTGCTGGAGATGATAAAATGCTGTGCTGCACACTCTTTTTTTCCCAAAGAAATTTTGAAGTGAGGCTGCTGTAGGCATTTGACTTCCCAAATGAATAGTATTGAGTAAGCAATGTCTCCATTATTATTTTATTATAGGAGGGGAAAAACACAACCTAGGGAAATCCATTGAAACAACAGCTCAAGCATTCGTAAGTGTTTCAGCTGTTTATCTCATCTAAAATATATAAAATTTATGTCCCTGGGTTTTGGAAAAAGTACAATGAAATAAATGCATTTAATAGTTTAAACTGAAGATATGTTCCCATTTCTTTTTGTGAATACAGTGGTACCTCAGGTTACATACGCTTCAGGTTACATACGCTTCAGGTTACAGACTCCGCTAACCCAGAAATAGTGCTTCAGGTTAAGAACTTTGCTTCAGGATGAGAACAGTAATCGTGCTCTGGCGGCGCGGTGGCAGCAGGAGGCCCCATTAGCTAAAGTGGTGCTTCAGGTTAAGAACAGTTTCAGGTTAAGTATGGACCTCCGGAACAAATTAAGTACTTAACCTGAGGAACCACTGTATTCCTTCTTCAGACACTTCATGCTTGTAGTGTAAGTATTACACAAAATAACGTTAGAAGGACGTAGTCACTCAAGCTGCTTCCACAATGATAAGTCCCATGAGGAATAATCAGAGTAATAGCCATTGGTCCTCAGAAAAACATCACTTCATGAAGCTACTTGGACTGAGTGGAGATTACTTTAAGTATCCAATAGGAATGGGGGAGAAATTCAATTCAGCTTGCATTTAAAAGCAAGCCTACATAAGTCACACTTTATGGAACAATGCACTAGCCAAAACACAGCATCATTTGAAATTCACACGTGTCTAAATTTTTCAGTGCAGTCAAGTAATGTGTACAAAAATACATGTACTTGAGTAAATTGTCATATAAATTCATATTCTAGTAAAAAAAACCATACAAAACTATGTAACAGGTGAAATGGCTTTGCAAAAATATGTATATTAGAAGAAATATGCACTATAATGCTGCTCAATTATCATGATGACTTACAAAAAATTTGCAAACTGATGTGGATATGTGGGGAACAGAAGACAGAAAAAACCCCGAGAAACTAATGGTCCAAGTTTCCCATACCTAACAGCTATAGTCTAATTTACAAATACCTAAAGCTGATTTCTTAAATTCATTGAACCTTTAAAAAATGTATTCTGAAAGTGGTTGCCCCAACCCTAGCAAAGCTTGGCCTCTGTTGCTCAGTGCATAAGCCCAGAGCTATATAACATCAACCTATGCAGTGTCACCGTGAACTTTCAACACAACTGCTCAGAAGGGATGGAGGCTTGCATGGCAGAGGGAGGAGTCAGCAGGACCAGCCTTGTTAGCACTAGGAAAATCATGCTTTAGCTGTAGCTGTGCAAATACTGCAGCTCAAGCATATCCATAGACTTGAACTGTTCTGGTGATTGCCTATGCCTAGCGATTTACATAAACAGTAAGCTGCACTTTACAAATCCATGTTGCAGAACATTTTTCACTTCACATGTTCCCCAAAGAAGATAGCTTGACCTTGTCAACAATATCACAAATAGGCCTGAAATGAAAATGTTATTTGTGGCCCTTATCAGCCCGCAAGCTCGAGGAAGGATAAACCTAAACTGGTGCTACTTCGTTTGATTGCCACCTCGTGAGAAAGGGTTGTTGTTGTTTTTTTTAAATGGTAGGATATAGATCTGTAAAATAAATGAATTGCTACTGACTTTTTTTATGGGTTTTTCTATCCTTTATCCAGGATGATGTACATAGGGATGTTTCTTCTTATTTACAATCACCTTGTGAGATTGATTAGGCCAACATATAGTGATTTCCCTCAAATTACTCATCAAGTTTCATGGCTCTCTTGTCCATTGAGCCTTGATTACTGTATGCAGACTCCATTAAGGTGTTGGTAACATAAAGATCAAACCTATCCATTCTTAAGGAAATCAGCCCAGAGTGCTCACTGGAAGGACAGATCCTGAAGGTGAGGCTCCAATACTTGGCCACCTCATGAGATAGCCATGAATAGGGCTAGGAAAGCCTTGGATTGGGCAGTGGTGCGTAGAGTGGCGGCCCTGGGTGGGAAGGTCATTGAACACCCGGGCATTCGTTTCAACTGTGAGGCCCTCTACCGGTTTGATGGCGTGCATCTTTCGGATGCTGGAAATGATGTCTGGCTGAGGGATATAGCAAAGGGGATAAGGGATTGGTTTCAGGCATGAGAGTATTGGCGGCGAGCGATTGCTCGTGTGGCGGTAGGCATTGGTAAGAAGGGGTTAAGAGGATGTGGGGGGGGGGACGCCATAAGGAGGGCATAAGGAGAAGGGGCCGACAGAGGACGAGATGGTTGGACAGTGTTCTCGAAGCTACGAAGATGAGTTTGACAAACTGCGGGAGGCAGTGGAAGACAGGAGTGCCTGGCGTGCTCTGATCCATGGGGTCACGAAGAGTTAGACACGACTAAACGACTAAACAGCAACATAAGGTTATTAATATGGTTAATATAATATAGCTCCCTTGCAAAGCTACTTGACACATGCCTGCTGTTTAGTGAGAAGAGGATGCTGGCTGGACTGAGCCAACAGACTCTTTTTACTTAGTCAACCTCTATACACGGTTGAATTCCTTGGTCAAAAAGCAGTATTGATATGAAATTGTCCAGCAGCAGTACATGTCACAGCCTCTTCTCCCTATACACATAAAAATGTAAGGTTGTTGTCACGTTGCAGTGTGTAGCCACACCAGCTCCAGCATGATGACAGAGTGGCCGGCAGCACAGGTGAGCTGTTTTAACTGAGGATTAGGAGCACTTCACAAACCACCCTGTGAAGTGCTTTCCCCCTCCCTCGTTAAATGCAGCTACAATTAGCTTACGGGCTTGGGGCATGCTGGGAGGTGATGGTCAGTGAGATGTAAAAAATGGGTGTTTATTCAAGTATAAAGGAAGGGCAGGCTGGTCAGGTGTGAAAGAAGGGGGGAGCTGGCAGATAGGTGAAGCTAGCAAGCAGAGTGAGTAGGGGCTACAGTCTTGTTATTTATACTGTATTTCTTTCACCAGTCCCCTGCTGGTCTTTCTTTGGGCACTTGCAATGAATTCAGAAGTGGCTTGTTTATTACTTTATAATAAATTAGATTTTGGCCACAGAACTGGCTTGCTTTAACATACTCTCCCATAACCTTTTATTCTTTTACATTTGTGGTGCCCTACTTTCTGTCAACTGCATTATTGATCAGAACATCAACTGTCCCTTTACGTGACAAGCTTTTTTATGGTCTGGATAAAGATCATATTAAATCTTTATGACACCTATAATGTTCCAGTGGATAAGTGAGTAGAACAGAATGTTTTGATTGTGGTTGTACTTTGTATCATGTAAGGAGCACAACCATAGCTCAGTGGTAGAGCAGCCAAAGTTCAGTCCCCAGCATCTTCATGGTGCACTGGCAGAAAATCCTGTCTGAAAATCTGGAGAGCCACTGCTGGTCAGTACAGAAAATACTGAGGTTGATAGACCAACCATCTGACTTGGTGTAAGGTTGAACTTCCTATGATCCAATACTCTCAGTGATTGTTAACTGCTAAAGAACAAAAACAAAACCCTGATCTGACTCAATAATCAGTTGTTGGAAATGCCATTGAGCACAAAAATGGCAAACCCATAATTAAGATTGTAAGGTAAGGACAAACAATAGCATCCAAAGCATGTAGAGAAGCCCTGACCGATGACTTTTTTCTTTTTTAAGAAAATCATCTTTGGGATGGAGCATTTTTAGCAGAGAGTTGGAGCAAGGGAGATTGCTTAACCTACTAATCATTTGTTGTTGTTGTTCTGATTTCCCCTAAGTTGGTCCAACATTCCAGGTGCATATTTACTATGAATGGCTTCTAGTTTTCATGATCATAAGTCATATATATTTATCAAGCTTTATTAATATAAAACTTAGTAAAAAAAAACCAGTTAATTCTGTACATTAAGACATGGCTCTGACAAATACTATACAAAATCTCTGACAATACCATACAAAATCTTTTTACATGTACAAAGATGAATAAACTCTAATAAAGTGAGTCCAGATTAGAACAGACATTTTTTTCCTTTACATTCTGCCTTACTCCTTTTTGCCATTTACTTACCCTACACTCATCAATTTTCTCTCAGTAGATTTAGTTTTTTAAAAGCATCACATGTCTAGGCAATGTAAGGAGCGTAAGAGCAAAACAAGCATGGTGAGCACACGCACAGGGTGTCGCAGAAATTTCTGTAGATAAGTATTTCAGCATTTTTAAAGTTTGAGAAAAATAAAAGATGCCAAATGAAAATGTTGCAGCATGAAGACATTGATATTTAAATTTGCATCATATCGCAATCCCATCTCGTTGTCTGATGAGACTGTATACATACTCTTTAGAGTTGGTGAAAGTGGAAATCTGACCTACCAGAAAGAATCAATGAACAATCAAAGTGTCAATGAAAAATCAAGTACTTTGGTTCAGCTCCTTACATTACTTACTTACATTAAGGCATATATCATCTAGATGTGGTGTAAATTGCACTCTCCATAGCTGATGTGGGAATAAGAGATTCTAGTAACACTGGTGTTGAACTGAGTTCCAATTAAATAAGCAGGACTTACTCCCATGCAATATGTTTAGGTTTGGCAAATACAATTCATTTATTTGATGAAATCTTCCATAAATGAAGAAGCTTTAACTAGATTTCTTCTAAAACTGAACATCTACATTTGGCATTTTCGAACAAATTTTGTCTAAACATAATTTAAGTGTGAAGCGAGCTAACAATCTAAATTTAAAACGTGGGACAGACTGAGATTAAGTTAGCTGAATTTAGGTCCTAATGAAGTCCAAGGGGCAAATTTGTCATAACTACTTAAGTCCCATTGAAACCAGTAGGAACTAATTGCAACTGTCTGGATCAAGTCCCTTAAGGCTAAGAAGACAGAGTGTGCTTGAAGACAAAATAACCTTGAATCATTTTGCCCCAGACAGTCTGCAAGAGCTTTTCAATTTTGCAAAGGAAAGGTTGGATAATTAGCAGACACTCCAGCCTAACAAGTCTTTGCATTTGCATTCTTCCAATGATATAGAAGAGTCATTACGAAATGTAGAACACCTGTTCCGTATCAAAAACTCTGCAGCAGACATGGAAACTTCAGTGGCTGTCTTAAGAATAAACTATGGATAAATCCTTGGAAATCTGCATTTTTCCTGCAACGGAAGTTTCAAGCAGTTTGTTTTCTTCACACAACTGAATGCAGCCACCTGGAAGACCTCAAGTCCTTCAAGAAGTGAGTCTGTGGATGCAACATCATTGTAGGAGTCCAAGTCAGCTGTTAGCACTGTCAAAAAAATAAGTTAAGAATAGACCTTTTATCAAAGATTGCTGTAAAGAGTTATTGACAAGTTTGACTAGAAACCAGAACTGCAGATAAACCTAAGATTCAAGTCTAAGATTCAAATCTTACATGATCTTGGAAATGTCAAGTTTTTAACTTTGCTTTGCTGCTTGACAATACAGATTATAAATGGGAATTCTCCTTTAAATCCCCTCCCCCGAAAACAGTAAAGAAAAAGAAACTACGTTTGCACACCAGCTGTGAGAAGATAATTTCTCTGGACAACTAAAGAAGTGCTTTTGTTTCTATACATAATAAGTTAAGCTCTACAGAAAACATTTTTTTAAATCCGTTTCCCATAAAACCGGAGAATGCAAATGAAAGATCCCAGTCTTATTGCTTTTTAAAATAGATCTGTAATATTGTTTTGACTTGTAAAAAAAAAATTGTTCTTGTAAATGGATATTAGCTGACTGCAGATTTGTATATATATTAAAGTCCATATAAAACTAAAGTCCTGGGAAATTAAGTTGCAGAGGAAGCACATTTCCTCTGGAACAGACTTGAGGCCCTTTCAGTGTTTTGGAATACAACTCCCATGATCCCAGACAATTGGTACCAAGTTGGGAGAAGCTGATCTGCAGCAATGGAATGTATATAGCTATTTGATGTAACACATTAGATATGTTTTAAATAAAATAACAGGGATGGTATAAATGTCATTTTAGGGCATCTATTACAAGCATACTTGCAACAGAATCCTATGAATGTGTACTCAGAAGTAAGGCCTATTAAGTTTGGGACTGCGCTCTAAGGATGCTGTTACCAAAAAAACCTTGTGGGTAGTTGAAAAGCCTAACAAGGAGCTACAGATATTTGACTGAACTTTAATGTCAAGCACCTGAAACCTGTATGGCAACCTTCACATAGTTGTCATTGTTCTACGGTCTGGTTCACTAACAAAAGATCACTGAACATATTGGCAGCCAGTGGGCAATTTAATAACCTCCCACTCCACTAAAATAAATTGGCCTATACGTGCCATTTTTAGTAAACCAGACCCACTCATTTCATGAGGAGCTATTCTAAGTTTAAACAAAAATCAGCATCAGAGCAATCTTTGGAAATCTCCTTTCAACATAAAAGTGGTCAGATTATAAAGCCACAATAATATTAATTCTAATGAATCATGTCCTCCCAGAAGTGAAGCAGTTCTTACCTGCTGGCTGACAATGTTTTCCTGCCTACATTCTGAGGCATTGGCTCACAGTGGAAGAAGCTTTTTATCCACCAGCATCTTTCAAACACGTCAGGTAACCCTATAAAAGCATACACATATGGAGCTGGTGAATAATAAAAACCAAAGCGACAAAAAAGGCTATTAATTTTAATGAAGCAACAATACCAGAAAAGGCAAAGCATACTGTAGTCTTATCTGAAAATGTATTAGAATTAAATGCACAGTTGGGTCTGGCGGGTCAAATGATTCCCATTAAGTATGCTAAACTTTTCTGGATGTTAGCTAATAATTTAAGTAAGCGTCAAAATACCATGATGTGCTTTTTCCTGGTCCAAGGAGTTTGTGGGTTCAGAGCAGCAAGATGAACTGCTTGAAGAAACACTAGAGTCAGAATTCAGTCGTGCTGTGTGTGAAAAAGAGAGCCTACATTACATTTGGGGAAATCAAATCAGTATCATATAGACCAGTGTTTAAGGTTCAAGCCACCTTCGATTACTTTTAAAGAAACAACTCTTAAAATGGTTAGTAAACACATATCCGTGCCTATTGTTTCAAACAGTGGCTAATTTTTTACACTTCTGTAAGCAAACGTTAATTACAAGGAATCAGGTTGCATCATATGACAGCAAGTTAGTATGATTCAAATGCATATACATTCAAATAAGACTGAGATTAAAAAGATTATTTCAATATTAAATGTTTCTTGGGGAAACGAAAGGATTCCCTCAGGAAGAGTCATATAAACAGAGCTAGTTTTAAGGGCAGGTGGTCCAGGAAACTGCTGGGGGAAATCAGGTTTGGTGGGCAATAGGTTCCAGTTAGGGGCATCTGCCACAGGTTAGATGACAGGAATAAATCATGCATGCAGAAATTAGCTACAAATACAATTAATGATATTCCGGAGCTGAGCAAAAGGAGGGATGAAGCAAATATACCTCTTGCTTGTGGTGCTTTTAAATCTAAGGCCAGCACTAAACATGAATAATGAAACCCATACTAGTATGCACACTAAACATGTGGCTATCCGTACAGAAACAAACATTTTGAGATCATGTTAGTCCTCCTTTCAAGGCAGAAAACTTACTTCTGTAGTACTGGTTCTTTGCCAGAAGGCACCCAGCAGAAGGCACAGCTGCCATTGCAATGGTTCTGTCCAGTAACAAAAAGGCAAAAATTATGGAAGGACACCTGCAGGTCAAAAGAAAATAGGGAAGTTGTAGGTTAATTTGCTAAACCACAGCATAGAGATCAGATCTCTACAGTACTGGGAACTGTATCACATGCTTGCACTATAAGATTATAGACCTTATACTCTATGGGTCTGAGTTTCCTAGGGACAGGGGGAAGATTCTCGTAGATGAAGAATGTGTGGATCTTTCCCACATGTGCCCAAAGTCCTGAGGTTTATGCTCACTACCTGAAATTAAATCCCTCAGATTATGTTGCACCTTATCACTGAGCTCAGGCACTTGCAAATGAAAGTTTTTGCAACTATTGGGAGCATTTTAAAGTCAAGAGATGGCCATACAGAAAGCCAAATCAGATGATTTGTTCATCCAGCCTAATATTGCCTGGCTTTGATTTAGAACTGGCAGCTTTCAGGCAGAAGTTGTTCACATCATGTCCTACCTTAAACCGGAAATGCCCAAGCTTGGGGCTTTCTATGTGTGAAACATGTGCTCTGCTTCTGAGCCCCAGCTTGGGTCTTCTGTGAATCTGCAGATCCATCATCAAATTGCTCACCTTATGTAAAGGAGTTACTGCTCAAGTTGGCAACAACCCACTGACTATAATAGTGCACGTGCTATTTAGGATCAGGTGCTTAGAGATTCCACCAACAGCCCAACTAAGATTTATATACCAGCACTGCAAAAGCTTTGCCACCTGCTAGATTCTTCAACTCAAAGCCATAATGCAGAGAGGCATGTCTTGCATTGCCTGCTGATAGAAACTCACATCCAGTCAAGGAAATGCAATCTCTACGAACCCGCTTGGGGCATTATTACTTCAAATCATGAGTTGCGAAAAGCAAACTCCAAAAGGCACTTTATTCCTGCAGAAAGTTTGGGCATTCATTCACGGAATCCCAAACGAGGAAGGGGAAACTAGGCATGCACATGATCAGTCTAGATTACCTGTTGCTTTCTTTCTTCGCAGAGATCAGCAGCCACGTCGCGCTTCTTTTTTGCCCTTCAGAGAAACGCACACCTCGCCACAGTCCGAGAAAGCAAGCTCGCTTTCACTGCCCTCCTCCTCTCACGCCTCCCTTTATATAGAGAAGCCCTAGGCGACGGAGCTGAAATTTGACCCGACAGGCGGCGGGGGTGGGGGGAGCGGGGGCCGTCGCGCGCAACCGAACTCACTTGGCGCGCTGCCGGCTTGTCCTCCTTCAACCCGGGTCGGGCCAGGCCTGCTCAAGTCCCCGGATCCCCTAGCAGCAACAGCAGCAATAACAACAACAATGAGGCGCTCGCCCTGGGCACGTGCTGCGCCTCTGGCTGGCCGGGGAGGAGCGCGTGCTTCGCAGTCGCCCTTTGCATCGGCGGCTGAGGGGAGAGCGCCTTCGCTGCTCCTCTCGCTGCTTCAGGGCCCCGGAGGGTTTTGGCGGGTGGCAAACGAAGCTTGGACACAATAGTCGCTTTCCTCCAGAGGATTAAGCAGCAGCGGGCTTAGCCAACGAATAGGAAGGACACACTTAAAAACAAAACAAAAAAAAAGACTGCGTTTCTAGAGCGCTGCTTGCCAGCGCTGCCCTTTGCAAACAGTCCAGGTGTAAATCTCTCCGCTCGGAGGGCGCCAGGCGTGTATTTATGCTGCATTTCATAGACTGATAGAAATGTAGAGTTAGAAGGAAACAGAAAGGTCATCTCCAATGCAGGAATCACAGCTGAACCACCCCTGACAGATGGCCTTCCATTTTCTGTTTAAAAACCTCCACCACCTTCCAAAGTAGTCACTGTGGAGCAGCCAATGTTACTGTTTTATTCTTTTTTTGTAAACAGCTTTGAGGTTTTCTGCAATCAAGCAGTATATACATTTTATGAAGTAAACAAAAGAAATCTAAGGGCGGCGGGACAGATTGGTAAACTCATGACAATAACACGAAAATGTTCACGCCGTCTTCTAGCAGAACAAAAATTAACACCAGGAAGGTTGATGGACATGACTGAGTCTTTAATGCCTGAAGTGCAGCCACCTGCCATAGCTCAACTGGGAAAGTGTCCTCTCTTTCATGGTCCCCTATTTCAAACAGCAAAATTATGAAATATCCTACTGCAAATGTAGTGATGCCACCCAAGTGAATAGTGTTAAAGAGGCATTAGAAAAGTTCGTGGCTAATAAAGCTACCAATGGCTACTAGTCCTGATGGCTACATGCTACTTCCAGCATCCGAGGCAGCATGCCTCTAGCAGCAGCCAAGGAATGCTATTGTACTCATGTCCTGCTTGTGGGCTTACCATAGGATGGCCAGTGGGAGAACAAAATGCTGGAGTAGGCAACCCTTTGGTTTCATCCATCAGGGCTCTTCTTATGTACTTAATATACTGAAGATATACTTAACAGTGGCTGGCAATTTCCCATTTGTTCATCACCATAATAAGTATGGGAGCCAAACCTTTTTCTAATGGAGCCGATTTTACACTGTCGCCTCCAGTCAGACTCCGTTCTCTGGTAATGTTGGCAATAGTGCTGCAGAATGGTTGGCACCGTAAAGCCAGTTGTCCCCTTTCACTCCTTTAAAGGGAAACTGGCAGGACCCTAGTTTCTCTTTAAAAGAGAACATTACTACTGACTGTCTGGACCAGGGATGAGGAACATGAAGCCCTCTAGACGTTGCTGAGCTCCAGCCATCCCTCACCAGTGGCCATGCAGGCTGAGACTGATGGGAGCTGGAGCCCAACAACATATGGAAAGCTATAAGCTCCCCATCCCTGGTTTAGGCAATAATATCTAGTGTATTGGACGAAAAAGTTGTATATAAATGTAAAAAATAAAATTACATTTCCACATTAGTGTACCACAGAAGTGCAGGAACTAGCCAGGTCCATCCTGCCAGTTGCTCCTCCACATGCAGCTGCTGGGTGACCTTGGGCCAGTCACACTTCTTTGAAGTCTCTCAGCCCCACTCACCTCACAGAGTGTTTGTTGTGGGGGAGGAAGGGAAAGGAGAATGTTAGCTGCTTTGAGACTCCTTAAAGGGAGTGAAAGGCGGGATATCAAATCCAAACTCCTCCTCCTCCTCCTCCTCCTCCTCTTCTTCTTCTTCTTCTTCTTCTTCTTCTTCTTCTTCTTCTTCTTCTGTAAGTGATTAGACAAAAAGCATACATCATTCAAACAAGCAAACATATATACTATTTGTTTCTTTACATAACTAGAGATTGGCGAACTATTCTAAATGTTGGGTGCCTCAAAGCCATATGTTTTATTGATTGACTGAAGTTTTATGTTGGCAATTTCTCCAATAATATGTTATTTTTTATATGAAGCCCATCTGACTGGGTTGCTCCAGCCACTCCAGGCAGCTTTCAGTAAAATATAAAAACGCAACAAAACATCGGGCATTAAAAACTTCCCTATACGAGGCAAGGAGATCCTGGTGCATACATTATTCTCTCTCAACTGCCCCCCCCCCACTTCAGCCAACATTTTAACCTTGCAACTGTCATGCTCAGTAGCTCAATCAATGAGATTCCTGGCTAAAAGAGACCTGGAATCTTCCTAATTCTAGTCTGACACTCTAACCCTTGCATAATACTATACCATTGGATTTCCTTATCAGTTTTACTAATAGACAAATGCAGCCAACTTTATTTTTACAGGGATATATTACCAAGCTTAGGAGTTTGGCATGCATATCATTTCAGGCTGTGCTGTTTCCAGTTCTTGACACATTGCGTTTATCCAACAAGGGTGTGGGGAGCCTGGGATAAGCAGCAATTCCATATGGAGTACAGTGGTACCTCGGGTTACATGTGCTTCAGGTTACATACGCTTCAGGTTACAGACTCCGCTAACCCAGAAATAGTACCTCGGGTTAAGAACTTTGCTTCAGGATGAGAACAGAAATCGTGCTCCAGCGGCGCAGCAGCAGCAGGAGGCCCCATTAGCTAAAGTGGTGCTTCAGGTTAAGAATGGACCTCCAGAACGAATTAAGTACTTAACCCGAGGTACCACTGTACTTTGGTACTGCAAATACATCCACATTTGCTAGCAGCCCTGCACTTCATTCACATTTATACTGCACTTATTAAATGTGCACAGGGAGTTCAAGTGTAGCTTTCTGAGCTGTGTGACTTACATGAATGAGAGAATTACACCAGGGGTTGAGGGAGTAGCTGTTTTTGCCAGTTGCAGCAAAGACTGTGGAGAGTCTTATGGCACCTTAAGGGCTGATACGTTTATTGTTCATGGACTAGGGCCTACTTCATCAGTCACTTTTAAAATTTATCTAAGAAGAGATAAAATAGGAAAGGGGGTTTCATCCTGACGGATGTGCCATATCAGGTTATTCCATCTCTTGCAACAGCTTCAGTGGGCGGCACATCCCGTCCCTTCTCTGAAGCGTCAGAGCTGGTTTAGTCATGTCTCCAGTACAGCATTGCTCAAAGTGCACTAAGTTCTAATGAAAATGTAGACTTGTTCATGAATGTAAACAAGTAGCAGACGTCCCTTTACTTAATATGAAACCTTTACCTCGTATGTTGAAGTGGCATTTTACACTGACCTCCTGTCAGTCTTAAATGGCAACTTATATACTGCTACTCCAGAATGGGAAACTTGGAGGCTTGCCCCAGGTTAAAATAGCACAGCTGACAGAGGTAAGTGTCTGGAAGTGGAATGTGTGCTAAAATTAGTAGGATCACTTACTTCGTGTTTTGCTTTTTAATTTGTCGTGATATACCAAAAAATGGTCCGGATGCTGGGTAAAGTAACAGACATAAAATGTTAACATATTAAAGGAGCTCATTCTGCGTTTAGATGACTAGTGTTTTCGTTATGTCCACTGAGGTATTTATAGGGAGCTAATCATAAATCTGCACTAATTTTATCTCTCCCTCACTCTTTTGGCTCAATGTTTTAACCACCTGTCAAGTCATATTTCTTCACTCAGAAGGGAATTTGCCCCTTTGGGGACTGTTAGATTGACTGACATTCTTGTGCTACAATAGGGTTTTCAGAGATGGAGTAAACATATGTTGTCCTTCAGTAGAGTAAAATCCTGAGGAAACTGGGGAGATTTGAGTAGGCCTGAGTAGCTCACTCAAGACAGTTTGTGACCTGAGGTAAACGGTTCGCTCCCCCCACATCCCCATGTGCGCGCATGTGCACATGCACATAATCAAGGTGCAGAGTACCAAGACTAGCCTTTGAACCTGTGGTAGAAAATTCCAAAAGTACTGCTTGACTAACAAGACCACAATGATAAATTAAACAACAAACGATTTGTGCTCTTTGACGACACCCATAATCAGCTGCCTCACTTTACCTCAGCTTCTTCGGGCTAAGGACTGCCTTTCAAGGGCCATACGTAAGCTGTCAGTGTGCAAGTATGCATATATGAAGAGCATGAAGATATGGGGCAGGAGAAAAAGTGCACAGATTCCCTCTTTACCATCCCAAAAAGCTGGACGGTATATACACAGCACAGGTGCCAACACAAAAAAACATTCAGCAGGCATGCAAGATACATACTGCGCACACACACTCGCTTCACATGCAGACCAAACACACATGCACACAGCGTACAAACTGTCTTTTACACAGAGATAACAGTCTCTCTCACATACATATGTAGGCATCCAGTTCTGCTTTTTTTCACACCCCACAAATGCAGGGACCCCACAAATAGTAGGACTGAGCCACTAGAATCAGGAGGCATGAATGTGCTGCTTACACTATGCCAGATTTTAAGCATGGAACTAGCAGGACAAAATAAGATCATTTCTCTTCTCTCTCCCCCCACCACGGCTTGCTTAGTTTGGGCACGGTAGTATATGCATTTCTGAGAGGTGTTAGACTCTAGAATCCTTGGTGCCCTTTAATTTAAGGTATTTGTGTTGGCAAGCAGTGATCCAGACCTGGTGACACCACTGCTTAAACAAAACTTTGAGCCCATGACATGTGCCTACAACATGACTACAACAAAGTGGGCTAGAAAGGTCATTTTTAATGGTAGATTATATTCCCCAAATCTCTGCGAAAGATCGCATGTTCTAAAACAGCATTTGCACAACTCTACAAATATTTACAAAAAAGGAGAGGAAAGTTCATGCTCATATAAATAGACGAAGAAGTGAAAAGGTTATCTGATACGAGTACATTTTTTGTTATGCGGGCACAGCGGTGACTACTGCATGATACTGCTTCATTAAGGCTAAGGTCCTTTGTTATTTGCCAGATTTGAATTCATAGTGTGCTTTCGAGTCAATTAAAATACATCTTCTGTTGATGCTCAAATTATATACTCATCAAGATTGATTAAGCAGCCACAGAACACTGTCTTGCTTCATTCATTTCTAGAACAGTATATGCAAAGCTTGCGGCTCTCATCTGGGAGTGTTTGATAGTCTTCATGTCTCAGATGTTTTCAAACAAGTAGCCTTAAGCATTTGAAATGTGTCAAAATAGAGAATAAAGATAATAAATCATAGTCTCACCAGGTGGAATACACGCTTCACAACTATAGATTTAAATTACAGAAAGGGAGAGGGAGGGGAAGAGAGAGAGAGCTCTTTGAGGACTCACCAACATGCTGTCTGTAAGTGATGAGAATAATCAATTAGCCCTCTCAAGTTCATGTCCATTTTAGAACTGCAGGATAGAAAGGTTACGGGCTGCTTCACACATGCATGTTCATCACCTGATTTCTGATCACTTGCCTGCTCAACACTTAACTATGAAATATCTGCCTATATTTTAAATCTGTGATGCACAACAAGTCCCCTCTTCATGTTGGTCTTCCAGTAATGAAAATCCTGGCGAGAACCAACCTCGATGCTTATGCTGCACAAAACACTTTCTTTTTTTTTTACTTCAATCCACCCTTCCTTATTCCAAATATTCCAAGTTCCAGACATTTTTGGGGCAAGTACTATGCACATTTTCTTTCATCTCTTGACCTGGAGATAAAAACTATTTTATATAGAGAATGATAGGGCAGACATTCTGCAGAATGTCCCTCCTGCTAGAATGCTTGATGTTGCTTTTCTAGAGTTGTACTTTTTATCTTATTACAATGATCTTGCTATTTTATCACAGTTTTAGTATTTTATAACAAGCTACCCTGATAATGTATTGAAGAGGTATTGAACAGCAGGGCATAAATGTTTGTGTGTGTGTGTGTGTTGTGTGATGACCAGCAAGACCAGATTAAAATGGTGCAATTGGACAGGAATGATGATAAAAATAAAATGTTAAAAGGTTGTAGCAAAAGATGGCATGCACAGTAATAAATACATTATTATCTTGACAATTGGTCAAAAATATAATACTTTGCTCTCTTCTCTCTCCTAAATCTGAAATAGCATTCCTTCCTGGTTTTGATGTGTTTCATCCTTTGCTTTTGGTCATCATTTCATCAGGTGTAACTCTCACCAAAAGCTGTGTACTATTTTCCCCTGAGTAGTCAGAAGTAAGTCCTGTTGAGTTCATTTGGGCTTACTCCCAGGTAAGCGGGCATAGGACTGTAGCCTTCAGTTTCACTTTGTGGTATACAAATAGGTCTAGTAAAATAAATAAATACATTTTTATTTGATAACACTTTTTATCATTTCAAATGTTCTTTGCTGGATGGGGGGTGGTTTTTTAGGGAACTCCACCATGATTCACAACCATCTTAATCCGGTCTTGATGACAGGGTCCAAGGAGTGAAGCAAGGGCTAGACTTGGTGAACAACGCATAGGGCAGTGCTGGCTAAGCAAAAGACTGCAGTCTGAAGCAGCGGCAAGTTATTTTGTCACTCAGACTGACAAAACCATCCATCTATCCTTCCACCCACCCACCTTCTGCCACTCACTGTAATACTGTTACTGCACGATAATAGTTCAAATTCCAGCTGTACAAAAAAAGGTGAGATGACTCATTGGCAGGGGCAATTGCAGGGGTGGAGATTTCATCACAAGGCCTACTTTGGGATAGCAGAACGATCCGAATCCCAGCCAAGCACCAGCTGGAGCAGTGAAGCCGACATCACATCCTCCGACGCATTGCTCATCCCAGATAGGGCAGAAGATGAGAGCGCAGGCAAAAGCCCACTCCAAGCCTGCAGCTGGTGTGGCAATCGGGTGTGTATCACGCCTGATGCTGTCAAGTGACAGCAGTAGGGCTGGCTCGGGATCAGGAGATCCTGGACTAGCTCTGCCCCTTCGTGTCCCTGAAAAAACCCTGTTTCATGACTTTCCATGGGCTTCTGCATGTGGAAACATCACCTGAAGCACTTCCATGAACAGAATGGGGATCTCCAATGACACACACTCAGCACCATGAGGCTGGAGTTTGGATTGCACCCTGAATTGCCCATGAAAAGCAATGCCTTTTAAGAGGATTTACTGTGGCTACTTTATATACATCATAATAACAAGACATGTAAGTACTGCTGAGGAATAATCACATATGACAAGGGTGCAACTGCTTCTCTAAATGATAGCCATACTGGTTGGACTGTTACAACAGTAGCATGAGAGAACCTGTGTCTGTAGTCCATCTCTCTGCTGTGGGATTGTTCAGAGATACTGATGAATACCATCTCCAAATCAGCGTTGACAAGCTTTCTCCATGGATCCATGGCTACAGCCTTAGCAAAACACCCAACAGTGCCAGATTTAGGGCAGTGTTGATGTTTCCCTGCACAGGGTACATAGCTGAGGGGGCACAAAATAAAAATAGTAATAATAATAATAATAATAATAATAATAATAATAATAATAATATATGGGTACCTACTGAGAAGATCCATAAAAAAGCAACTGTACCAAAAGAAAGGGGGGAGTGCCAAATGTTGTTCTCGTTCAGGGCACCATATTACTAAAGTCTGCCCCTGTACTTAACACCCCCAGCAAAAGCCTACACTTGTCCACTTAGTAATGAAAACATCAATCAGACCTTGAGAATGCTGCAGTAACATACAAAAGTTCACAAAAGTAAAGTTCATGATCACACAAAGCCAAGTGTACAATATGAAAGGGCATCCTGATCAAAACAACAGTCAAGATTTTATTATCTCAGCAGTGTGCTGGTAAGTAATCTTTGACAGATGTGTCAGGCAGAGGCAGTAAAAGTAATCTGTAGTCTTTGCAGAGAATGAGGAAACTGTAACTATCTTCATATTTTCATTGTGGTTCTTTGAATGGTGCAACAACTATAACTCATGTCCTCTCCTGTGTAGGTTTCGTGAGCGAACTGAATGTATAAACAGCAGCAGGACACACAAAGTAGACTAAAGGTGATGAAGGTTCAAGAAAAATAAAAGTTAATTCTGAAATTCTTATACCTGTACTCATCCTTATTTTAAAAGCACTGGGTATTTGTAGATTTCATTTAAAGCATTACATCTTAATTTCACATAGTTCTTTTAATTTACACCCCTCCTTTTGAATTAGAGTTCCAGTTAGAGTAATATTTCAATTTTCTATTCTCATCTTAATTAGATAATGCATATATTCTCATTAAAATTAAAAGTGTTGTATAAGTTCTAAGGCAGGTGTGGGCAACCTTTGGCCCTCCAGATTTTGCTGGACTACAGTTGTCATCCCTGACAATTGGTCATGATGATCAGGAATGATGGGTCTTGGAGTTCAACAACATCTGGAGGGCAAAAGGTTCCCCACCTCTGTCCTAGGTTTATCATTTGTTATGTCTTAATTGTGTTAGCCTTTCAGATCAGAAACATATTTTGTATGCTCTGTTAATCCCAATACATTGGCCCTGATGATCATCGTAAGAAGGAAAAATGGAAGGAGGGGTTTCTAAAATTGGCCATAGTGCAGCAGACTAATTTCCCACAGATACTTATTTCTGATTGTGCCTAATGTTCATGAAAGAAGCCTACAAATAATTGAATAATATCTCTCCTGTTACAGTATTTGTCAAGAAGACATTAGTGATGCATTGGGGACACAAAGTGAATTCCATTACCATCTTAGATAATAGCTATAGATTACCACAGTTCCATATTATTCTGTGTACTTCACATGAGTTTTAAACTTTGTTTGTTAAACTTCCATGACCAATGACAGAGTGCTGCTTATGTATTTAGCGGATGTGACCCAATTAAGCTGAGTGACCACAGCATGTTATCTCCGTTGTTCAAAGCCTTCATTCTTCCAACAAAACTTAGAAGAAGACAATCATAGAATTCTAGACTTGGAAAGGACCCTGCGAATCATCTAGTCCAACCCCCTGCAGTGCAGGAATATGCAGCTGTCTCATATGAGGATAGAACCTGCAACCTTGGCATTATCAGCACCATGCTCTAACCAACTGAACCACCAGTGAGCCAACTTCCTCCTGTTCACACAACATCCCTTTTCAACCATCTTTTCTTTGGTTCGTTGATCACTGGCTTAGCTCTAGAGTAAAGCTTGAAGACTGTATAAACAGGATCCATCATTTCTGGATTATGCTCCCAAGGTCTGCATATTGTTAGAAATAATCAGAAAGATGTGTGTGTGTGTGTATGTGTCTGTGTGTGTAGAAGCTACACAAACATCTATTTAAAAGAAGAAGAAAAGGACAGCATGGCTCACACCTTTGGGCATTGGACTTTTAAGAGTCTAGGATCTATATAGACTTCACGTCCACTCATGGATGCCTAGCAATCTTAAATACATAAGATGCTTTGCACACACTTGGTGGTTGGGGTGTTCCAACATGACTTCACAACCCCACTGTGTGTAGCCTAGAAGTTCATGTTGATTTTGTGTTGTTTGGTGCCATAATGTATCCGGTTTGTGGAATACTAGATATGTTGCACTATCTCTGTCCACCTGTTCTAAGATATCTCTCTCAGTATCATTTATTATTTATTTACTGCATTTCTATCCCACTTTTGGGATGTGGGTGGCGCTGTGGGTTAAACCACAGAGCCTAGGGCTCGCCGATTAGAAGGTTGGCGGTTTGAATCCCCGCAACAGGGTGAGCTCCCATTGCTGGGTCCCTGCTCCCGCCAACCTAGCAGTTCGAAAGCACGTCAAAGTGCAAGGAGATAAATAGGTACTGCTGCGGCAGGAAGGTAAACGGTGTTTCTGTGTGCTGCTCTGGTTCTCCAGAAGTGGCTTAGTCATGTTGGCCACATGACCCGGAAGCTGTACGCCGGCTCCCTCGGCCAATAAAGTGAGATGAGCGCTGCAACCCCAGAGTTGGCCACGACTGGACCTAATGGTCAGGGGTCCTTTTACCTTTACCTATCCCACTTTTCCCTCCAAGGAGCTCAAGGTGGCATGCACTGTTCTCCTCCCTCCTCATTTATTCCCCACAACAACCCTGTAAGTCAAATTAGGCTGAGATGCAGTAATTGGCCCAATGTCACTCAGCGAGCCTTATTGCTGAGTGGGGATTTGAACCCTGGTCTTCCAGGTCCTAGTCCAACACTCTAAGCACCACACCACACTGGCTGGACAATGGGATGATGGGGCACTGAAGAAGTTATGAGGAACAAATGTGCATTTGTAGAGGGAAATGCTAATGACAGCATCCAGCATCAAATCTACTGCTTGCCAAACCCCGCAAGGGCCTCATTAATGGTGCCTCAATACCAAAGTTGTTTTAAGTGCAAGTTAAGTGCAATGGCATAACTTGCTCATTGATAGTTTCATCAGCATACAGCAAATCTGCCTGTGGTCAATTTATATGCCCCATGAACATTGATTCCGATCTATAATTAATTAGGAGTTATTCAATATTTCAGTATACCAGACTGGAGTAATTCTTCAACTCCACCATCTTCTCTGAAATGAAAAAAGTAGCATTTTAATAGTGTAGTTTGCCTGAGTTTGCTACAATGCATACAGTTTATTGTTATATATTTGTGAACAAGGTTAAGAGTCTATAATATCCTGTCCCAGTGCAATCTGATACTATATGGTGCTTTTATTTCCTGACTCTTATCTCAATTCTCTTGGAAAATTCATCCATGCCTGGTTCTGTCTTCTTTGACTGATTATATATTATGAAATGCTTTCTGTATTTGATTTTTGAAATGACAAATGAATGGCTTGAGGCAGTCAGTGTAGTTTAATTTGATTGAACAGATCATATCTAGTAATCATAACTTTTATAGAGCATTGGTGGGAAGTAAGCAGTGTTCCTCTGTGTGTGTGAGAGAAAGAAAGATAGAGCTTTATTTATGGCCTTTCACTCCCATTTTGCCAGTCCTCACTCTGCTGTTTGGACTAGTAGGGACAAGGATCTTCTGTAGAAAATACAGTTGGATGGGCAGTGTAAAAGTATAATAAATACACCATCCTTATAAATAGCATTCAGAACAAACCTTCCACCAGGTGTGATGGACCTTTGACCCTTCAGCTGCTGCTGAACTACAATTCCCATCATCTCTGACCATTGGCCATACCTGCTAGGGCCGATGGAAGTTATAGTTCAGCAACATTTGGAGGGTCAAATGTTCCCTACCCCCACTCCTGAGTTTTGTGGAGACTTCTGAGGGGGAAATTCTAAACCCTATATCGAGTTAAATATATTTAAGCTCATTCAGTTGTTCACAATTCCCTCCCAGAACGAAATAGAAATGGTAGGTCCTTTTGACCTGTGGTCCCCACAAAGTTCTTTCATTCTATGCTCCTAAGGGATTGTGCTAATTCATGGGTAGGCAAACTAAGGCCCAGGGGCCGGATCCGGCCCAATCGCCTTCTAAATCTGGCCCACGGACGGTCCGGGAATCAGCGTGTTTTTACATGAGTAGAATGTGTCCTTTTATTTAAAATGCATCTCTGGCTTATTTGTGGGGCATAGGAATTCATTCATTTTTTCCCTTCAAAATATAGTCCGGCCCCCCACAAGGTCTGGGGGATAGTGGACCGACCCCCTGCTGAAAAAGTTTGCTGGCCAATATGCTAATTATACTTGTTCCACCAGCCTTTCTTAATGTCTCTGGGTCAAATTACACATTATGTTACACACACATTTTCAGTGCCATTGCCTAGCACTGGTGATTTCCTGTTGACAGAAAAAACTGCCAGGTGGGGCCCCGAGCCATATCAGGGCCATAGCACATGTGCAGCAAGTTTTACCCCTTTTCTTGCACTGCCTCCCCCCCTCCCCCACTGCTGAGAATTCCCTCTCCTCCCAAGCTGCTATTCCCCCCCCCCCGAAGGGTGCTGGTTAATCTCTGTTTTCATTGCAAACCAAGAATTCATTTTAAAGCAAATGCAATTAATAGGTTAATCCATTAATCAACTAAAATCTAACAATGGTCTCAAAGTCTCTCCCTCTGGAATTGGAATTTCATCTCAGTTCAACAGCATAGCAAAGATTTTTATTGTTGGTAGTCAATGACCATTACAATACAGATGTGTGACTAGATGCAAGGAAATAAGAAAAGGGTGTGTGTTTTAATGCCTTTCAGCCTTGGTAGGTTCCAGAGCAGTGTATATCTTTCCTGTCAACTGTTTTCCTCTTTGTGGTATTCTTCCAGGTACCCTTGCACATCCACTAATAACTCAGCCCTAAATATGCTTTTCATTTAAGAAAATAACAAAACCAAAAGGCTACCAGGGCTTCTTACATGAATTTATGTGTAATATGTTCTAATCTGCATTATTTGTTTCTATGTAATTGTACTGCTGGAAGCCACCCCTTGATGATGCCTTTGTCCTAAAAGATGAGGCATAAATTTGTATAAACCGGAACAAGGAACCAGGCTATGGCTCTCCAGGTGTTGCTAGACTCACTGTTTAGCATGCTGAACAAGTGAATTACTGATTAACAGATTATTAAAAAAACACTCAATCAACAACCATGCACTGCCTGGATAGCATCAGAGTAAGGTGATAGTACTGTGGGCCAAGTTAAACAACTCTCAGGGGAGAAAAAGTCCCTGTGGCATTCTGAGAAGTGAAGCAACAAGGTTAAATTTATACCAGACACCTCTGCTGCTGGGAAGAGAACAAGTCCTTGTTTGTTGATCCAGAATCTTCTAAATTATAATGTGTATTCATTGCCCTCCAGCAAAGGCCAAAAGTGTTTTGGGGTAAGGGTCAAATCAGGATGCAGTATATTCTTCACCTGCCCAGTTGTTGTTGCTGCTGCTGCTGCTGCTTCAACATAATACAATACCATAGAAATTATGTTTAGGGATAGATTGTTTTTGTAATGTTATGAGAACTTATAGTGTGCTTTAAGGAGATTTTTTTGGCTATTTGTGAAATGTTACAATATTTATGAAAGATTAATAGCCTAGTCAGCCATTTTATACAACACCATCCATTTGCATCAACCCCAACTGAATTGGCAGCTTATTGCTGAAGTTTGCTAAACACTTTCAACTGATGCCAAATAATGAAGAACAGATGTAGGTGCTTTCAAATGCAGTGGTACCTTGAGTTACAAACACTTCAGGTTACAAACTCCACTAACCCAGAAGTAATACCTCAGGTTAAGAACTTTACCTCAGGATGAAAACAGAAATCATGTGCTAGCGGCGCGGCGGCAGCAGGAGGCCCCATTAGCTAAGGTGGTACCTCAGGTTAAGAATGGTTTCAGGTTAAGAATGGACCTCCAGAACGAATTAAGTTTGTAAGCCGAGGTACCACTGTATTGAGCTGGTCTCCCTCCAGGCATTGCCATTCAAATGGTATGTGCACACCGGCATGTGAACGATTATGCGGGAAGAGGTTTACATGCCCCCCAGCTTTTCTTGTAGCACAGTTCATTCTCTTTTTCAGCCATGAAAATCACCTTTCTCTTGAGCTGTTTGTCACTCTGAGACTTAAAAAGTGACACAATGTTGCTTCTACATTAGGGAAAGTCAATTGCCTCTTCCCTTACATGATGACTTGATACAGTTTCTTGTGTAATAAGTGATTTGTTTGATATAAGCATGGATGTTCTTTATTTCCATCAACATTGTTGATGCCTGATGGCTTGTTGCCTGAAGCTTTATACTGCTATACAACTGTTTTTCTGAAGTCGCAGGATTAAAATGTATATGGTTGCTGGTTTCATCAAGCTGGTTTCAAGTGCATCCATCACAGGAATAAAGGACTCAAAACTTGTCTCTTTCAGAAAGCCTTTCATCAGCATCAGGTGCATCACCATCATTACACACACACACACACACACACACACACACACACACACACAATATTTTTATCTTATTCACACATTTGCAGTTTACATCAGGCAGATATTCTTTTGCTTTGAGTTCTATTTCATGAAAACTTTCTCAAGTTTCTTTTAAGAAGTGAGAGAGTGGTATGTAAATATTTGCACATGTGCTAAAAGTTATCTGGGGTTCCTGCACAGCCCTGCTGCTTTTGTAGAACTGAGCTAACCAACAATTCCACAGTTCTGGCATGAACACAAACTCTCATTCCTCCATTTTCTCCTGAAGTGTGGCAGTTATCTCCTTTTATCACCCTTTTCAGAGAGTGATATCACTAGGTCTGACCATGAGCAAGGGCCATCCACAGCTGAGTCATAACTCTCAACTATGGCCCAAGATGCCTTTGCATGTGCTTCCCATCTCAGCTGTGCACATTTAAAGTACATGGCAACCCCCTCCCCCAGAACTGTGGGAACTATAGTCCACTAAGGTTGTTGAGAATTGAAGATTAGTGAGGGGTAATTGGCAGGAAGTGAGGAGGAATTAAAGAACCTTTTAATGAGGGTGAAAGAGGAGAGCGCAAAATATGGTCTGAAGCTTAACATCAAAAAAACGAAGATCATGGCCACTGGTCCCATCACCTCCTGGCAAATAGAAGGGAAAGAAATGGAGGCAGTGAGAGATTTTACTTTCTTGGGCTCCATGATCACTGCAGATGGGGACAGCAGCCACGAAATTAAAAGACGCCTGCTTCTTGGGAGAAAAGCAACGACAAACCTAAACAGCATCTTAAAAAGTAGAGACATCACCTTGCCAACAAAGGTCCGTATAGTTAAAGCTATGGTTTTCCGAGTAGTTATGTATGGAAGTGAGAGCTGGACCATAAAGAAGGCTGATCGCCAAAGAATTGATGCTTTTGAATTATGGTGCTGGAGGAGACTCTTGAGAGTCCCATGGACTGCAAGAAGATCAAACGTATCCATTCTTAAGGAAATCAGCCCTGAGTGCTCACTGGAAGGACAGACCGTGAAGCTGAGGCTCCAATACTTTGGCCACCTCATGAGAAGAGAAGACTCCCTGGAAAAGACCCTGATGTTGGGAAAGATTGAGGGCACAAGGAGAAGGGGACGACAGAGGACGAGATGGTTGGACAGTGTTCTCGAAGCTACCAGCATGAGTATGACCAAACTGTGGGAGGCAGTGGAAGACAGGAGTGCCTGGCATGCTCTGGTCCATGGGGTCAGGAAGAGTCGGACACGACTAAACGACTAAACAACAACAGGGACACAGGTGGCGCTGTGGTCTAAACCACAGAGCCTAGGGCTTGCCAATCAGAAGGTTGGCGGTTAGAACCCCCGCGATGGGGTAAGCTTCCGTTGCTCAGTCCCCGCTCCTGTCAACCTAGCAGTTCGAAAGCACGTCAAAGTGCAAGGAGATAAATAGGTACCGCTCCGGCAGGAAGGCAAACGGCGTTTCCGTGCACTGCTCTGGTTCGCCAGAAGCGGCTTAGTCATGCTGGCCACATGACCTGGAAGCTGTACGCCGGCTCCCTTGGCTAATAAAGTGAGATGAGAGCAGCAACCGCAGAGTCGTCTGCGACTGAACCTAACAGTCAGGGGTCCCTTTACCTTTAATTTACAGTCCCAGGATTCTTTCGGAGAAGTTGTGTGCTTTAAATATATGGCATGTGTGCAGCTCTAGTACCAGAGAGATATTTAGGCATTGTGGAATCACAACCCAATAACGATCTGGATACTGTGCAGCATTTTGTAGAGGCACAGAAAAATGTGCATTTTTTTTTTATTTTTTTTTTGCACAACAGTAACATTGGAATGGCATAGACGGCAGAAGTTAGGCTGTCCCTTTCCAGATAGGGAAACAGCTGGGCCTCCAGCCAAAGCTGATGAAGGCACTCTGGGCCACTGAGGCCACCTGAGCCTCAAATGACAGCAAAGGATCCAGAAGAAACCCCAAGCTACGTACCCACTCCTTCAATGGGAGTGTAAACCCATTAAGATCAAGCAAGCTTCCACCCATCCTGCCTAGGGAACCACCCCCTAACAGTGCCTCAGCCTTACCCTGATTGAGCTTCACTTTTTCGAATCTCAGCCAATACATTACCAATGCAAGACACTGGTCCAGCACATCCATTCCCCCACCTGCAGATGTAAAGGAGCAATAGACTTGTGAATTATCAGCATATTGCAGATACTTCAAAACTCCAGATAACCCAACAGCCATTTCCTATAGATGTTAAACAGCATGGGGGACAGTGGCGTAGAAAGGGGTGTGCAGTGGGTACGGTCCGCCCCGGTGTCATCACTGAGGGGGGTAACAAAAACAATAAAACAATAAAAACAATAAAATAAATAAGAAAAGAAAAGAAAAATATGTGTTTTAAAAATAAAAGAAGCGTGTGCGTCTTCCCTTGCGGCCTCAGAGCAGAAAGTGCACGAGGCTCCTTTTGCTGCCTCTTGCCACTTGCTCTCACCAAAAGAGAGTCAAGCATCAACGCCACCAGGTACAAGAGTGTGGAGCTCAAGGCAGAAACCCCATCCTCCTGTCACCGCGTCCTTGTGTCACATGGCTCCCTCACTCCCTCCTCAAGGCGTGGGCAACGGTGGTTTCTCTTCTGCCCCCCACCTTTGTACCGAGATCAATTTTGTGGGCAAAAGCAGGCTACGGCGGCCACACAGGCTCATGAGCAGCAGGCTGGATGTGCTTCGCCTCCTCCTTCCTCTTACCCCCCCCCCTTGCTTCTTGTCCTGAAGTAACGAGTTAAGACATTTCTTCTCCCACTCATTTTCCTTGATTCTATGAGGTCATTTGGGCAGGACAACAATTTTATTTAGTAGCAAAGTGACTGCGTTGTGGGCAGAGAAGTGGGTGGGGCCCCCTGCATCGTATGTGTGTGTCTGGGGGTGGGGCACTGGCTTCTGATGAATGAAGGTTAAATCCCTTATAGAAACCAAACTCCGCACATGAAATCCTCCAAAAACTGCCAGGGGGTGCCAACCTGCATTGGCAAGCAGAACATAGGTGCCAGCACTCAGCAAGAGAACAAAGTTAGGAAAAGGGTTTTAAGTGCTTATGCTCACAACATTAAGTAAATAAACCAGAAAATAACACTTGCAACTGTAAGTATCTTATTTTTCCTTCTTTTAATAATTTCAATGGGGGGGGGCGTGACAAGAATTTTTCCACACCGGGTACCACCCGACCTTGCTACACTACTGCATGGGGGATAAAACTGAACACTGAGGCTCCCACATCGGAAGCTCTGCAGGGCCGAAGAGCACTCCCCAAGCATCACTCTCTGGAAACAACCATCCAAGTAGGACTGGAACCACCGCAAAGCAGTGCCACCCACCCCTAACTTGGACAGCCACTCCAGAAGGATACCATGGTTGATGGTATCAAGAGCAGCTGAGAAGTCAAGGAAAACTATACTTTCCTGCCATGCTGGTTGCCTTAACATAGGTCTGTCCATAATGGTGCTGGGGAGGGCTAGTCCATATATCTTATGACACCCCTTCCCCCTGCACAAAGGTATTCTTTGACACCATTGTCTGGTGGGTTGGATGAGAGCAAATAAACTAAATCCTGAATTAAATCCTTGTCAACTGAGCCCTGACAAAGTAGAAGTGCTGTTGATAGGCCATTTTGGGCCTGGGGATTGGATAGATGGCGTAATGGGGGGCTCAGAAAACACACATCTCAGGTGTCAAAGGCCAGGGAAGAGAGGTACATCTTCAGGATCCACAGAAAGCTATACTATGAATCTGCCAGACACACCTCTGTGAGGAGGGAATTCCACAACTTAGGAGCTGCTGCAAAGAATGCCTCTCCTGGGCCACCACAACTCAAACAGCAGAGAGAGGTGGAACGGCCACAACGGCACCCATTGCTAATCTTAACACCTGGGTGGGTCTGTCGAGGAGGAGCATTCAAAGCACACTCAGCCACTTCAGCTCCTACCTAGGCTAGCAACTAAGGTCATGCATTAAAAGTCTGAGGGGATGTGTGGGTTAGCAGTATTCCAGTAATAAGACAGTCTTTAGTGCTCAAGCCCAGTTATTTATGCAGGCGGGTGTTCCCCAGCTGCAATAATAGCTCATTTGCCCTAATAGCTGCACATCAGAAGCTCTTTTCCTCCTATGAACTGCTGCACCACAGCCATTGACTTTCCAATAAAATAAATAAATAACCAATATCTGTGTCAGCAGCTCCTTGTGTTATCTATTAGCCACATTAGGAATGCTACTTTATGCATGTACTTCTGGGGCAAGGCATTTTAAGGTGTTTAAAAATTGATGTTTTGGACTACTTGCTGATAATGCTGAGCTCAGCACAGAGGCTTCCCTCCTTTTCCATTTTCTTCACGCACTGCCAAGCTGTTTGCTAACCAGCAGCAACCTTTGACCCACTTTTTCAGAAGACTCTCAAAATAGGCTGTTGCGAATGTGATTCTGCTATTCAGTGTTGACTGAATCTTCTGGTAACCAATCGGGTCTTTCTGGAGCAAAGGTGGCTTGTGTGGGCTGAGAAGCCCGGAAAACTAGTTGTAGGTTTAATCCTACTGACTAAACAGCTCCCACCTGACATTTAAGCAACCTTGGGACTCAGATTTTCCAACAGAAGAGGTTTGTTCCATGCATTCTAAATAATCACAACTGGCTGACCCAAAAGGAGAGCAAGGTGCTTAATAAGGGCTTGGCTTAAAAACAAAACTCATTAGAGAGCCAGTGTGGTGTAGTGGTTAAGAGCGGTAGTCACGTAATCTGGGGAACCGGGTTCGCATCTCCGCTCCTCCACATGCAGCTGCTGGGTGACCTTGGGCCAGTCACACTTCTCAGAAGTCTCTCAGCCCCACTCACCTCACAGAGTGTTTGTTGTGGGGGAGGAAGGGAAAGGAGATTGTTAGCCGCTTTGAGACTCCTGAAGGGGAGTGAAAGGCGGGATATCAAATCCAAACTCTTCTTCTTCTTCTTCTTCTTCATTAAGGCTAGAGAGAAAGTGAAGGTTTTATAACCTTCCACTATTAAAAACTTTCAAAGGCAAACACAGATTTGTTGCTCTGGCGTTGCTGCACAAAACTGGAGGGAGATAATAATAGTAATAGCCTTTTATTGGGTCAACAGTAGTTGTGTAAAAGGTCCATAGGCTTGAGCCAAACTGGGCATGGAGCAATATATTTAATAGGTAAGTTTATATCCCACTTTTCCCCTATGGAGCTCAAGATAGTATGTGTGGATTTTTTTTCTCCCATCACACACACATGCCCCATCTGAATTTTATCTTCATAAAAACTGTGTGTGGCAGATTAAGCTGTGTAACAGCAATGGGTCCAAAATCACTCAGTGAGCATCAAATGAAGATTGGAACCTGAGTCTCCCTAGTCATTGGGTCACATACACACCGTAGAATTAAAGCACATTTAAGGCGCATGACCTCCCCCAAAGAATCATGGGAACTGTAGTTTGTTAAGGATGGTGAGAACTGCAGCTCTGTGCAGGGTAAATTATGGTTCCCAGGATTCTTTGGGGTAAGTCATGTGCTTTAAATCTGCATTAAAAATACTATACATGTGTACTGTGGGCATGAGCCTAGGCTGCACCACACTCTTCTGTTGAAAACTACAAATCAGCTTGGAATTACCTTTATCATTAAAATGCGCTAGCAGAATTCATTTTGCAATGAGGTTGCACGTCTTTATGAACAAAAGGCTAGGTGTGATTTCCTGGGAGAATGTTTGCTAAATGTACTATTGCCTCCAATGAAAGAACCGGTTTTGAAATGTGTGGTGGGGAAAGGGTTTCTTGGAAGCACACCAATAACTGATTATCTCCCTCTGGTCTCCTGTTTTAATGGTGAAATTTCAACTGAAAACCAATTTTCTTCTGAGCCATGTCATATCAGTTCAGAAAGCATCTTTCCCCTGAAGGACCTGCCAGTTCTGAAATGGGCATGTGCTAACTGTTGGGATTTTGGCTTTGAAAATACCAGACCCCCCGCGAATTTAATGCCCCATCATCTGTCATAACGATTGGCTTTTACTGTGACAAATCGCCTCTGTGTATAGACAGGAGCTATAAAAACCTGGCCTTTCCTTTCCAATGTACCCCAAAACAGGCTGTTTATAATCCCTCTATATAAGTACAATTATCCCATGTAACTAAGAATTCTGTTAGGTGTAATGCAATTCTGAACAAGAGACGCACTCTGAATACTATGCGATACTTTCGTTTTTGACAGGGAGCCCATGACTTTTTTGCCTCCTCCTTTTCTCTAAGCTTCAAACTTGATGTGGCTAGGGAAATCTGTATTTAGATCTCCCAAGATTTATGGTGATTCATTGGATATGGGTAAGACATAGCTGGAAACTGGCACTGATACCCCTTCTCCATCATTGGTGGAGGCAGCTGAGCAGGTAGCGTGCGTATGAGGGTGCCACCTTGGGACTTCACCATCGACAGAGGCAGCAGGCTGGGTATTGCAGGCGGGAGCAGTGGCAGGTATGGTGGCACTGGCAGCAGGGCAGAGTAACACATCCTGTTTCACCTCAAGTGGCGATATGGGAAGCACTGCCCCTGCTTCCCAGACAGCTCTGGAAATTGCCACTTTGTGAGGGCAATAAGAGCTCTTAGTACCCTTAACAAACTATTTCCCATGATTCTTTGGTGACTGTTAAAGTAGTATGATACAGCTTTAAATATATGGTCCACCCTGAAAACTTAGATTGGATATTACCTTTAGTCTGGATCCAACCTGGGTGGAATCTACACACATGTTTAAAATGTTGTGAAAATGCTTTACAAAAAAAGAGTTTTGAAAAATGCTTTGAATTTGCTATAGCTCACCGTCGCCATCTAGTGTCACAATTGTATATTGCACTTTACAACACATTCAAAACGTTTTATTTGCAGCTGTATAGCTGAGTCCTTGGTATATATTTCCCATTTAATTCTTTTTCATTTTTCACCCTCCAATAGTTGTGAATCTACTTTGCTAGTTTGAAGTAATTTTGTGCCTTTGCCATCCTGAATGAATGAATGCCATGCCATTTTGTGCACAGGGCTTCTTTTCAAATAGAATAAAGAGACCTGAGGAAATAAGATGCACAAAGGAATAAAGCCTTCCTCCATGCCAGTCTTTTGTCACTATTATTCACACCTCCCTCCATGCATTTCATATAGCATGCTGATTATGTTGCAGGATGGCTGGCATCTCGACTCTTTGATAGTAATATTCACTCATCTATATGATACTGAATACCTATTCACACATGCAAATTAAAAAACGTTGTAGCATATGATACTGAATACCTATTCACACATGCAAATTAAAAAACGTTGTAGCATAAAGGCCTGCATACATTGACTACCAGCCCACGGTGAGCCTATCAGGAGTGCCTATCAGGCACAGGGTCTGCTGACTGCTGAAGCCCACCATGACAGTTGATATAGAACTAAGAAGCAGTTAGTGAGCTGACTGAAGTGGCAAAGGACATTTATAACTGCAATACACTATACTTTCTCACTAATTATCAGCAACCTCTCCATTCTACTAGATATTGTTCCATGCATTCGCTTACATTACAAAAGTGGCTCCAGATACATTGCTTATAATACATACCGTGCAAATTTGTTTTCCTGCCGTTTATATCACAGCCTTCAAAAATTAAAAAAAATCCAGACAGTTTACAGTCAATCATAAAGCAATAAAACAACAATAATTGTTTTACAGGCCTTCAAGAAAGCAAGAAAGTCTATAAGGCTGTAAAAGTAAGTGCTATCACGCTGAATTATGCTTAAAAATGGACTGGAAGCCAGTGAAGTTCTCTGTTATTATTAATATTTTTATTTGCAAATTTAATGAAGAGGAAGGGCAAAGACATATATATATATATATATATATAGATATATATAGACATAGATATAGATATATATAGATATATATAGATATATATATGTTAAGTACTTAATTCATTCCGGAGGTCCGTTCTTAACCTGAAACTGTTCTTAACCTGAAGAACCACTTTAGCTAATGGGGCCTCCCACTGCCGCCGCGCCGCCCGAGAACGATTTCTGTTCTCATCCTGAAGCAAAATTCTTAACCCGAGGTAATATTTCTGGGTTAGTGGAGTCTGTAACCTGAAGCGTATGTAACCTGAGGTGTCACTGTGTGCATGAATACAGTGGTACCTCGGGTTACAGATGCTTCAGCTTACAGACGCTTTAGCTTACAGGATAAGAACAGAAATCGGGCGGTGGTGGCAGCGGGAGGCCCCATTAGCTAAAGTGGTACCTCAGGTTAAGAACAGTTTCAGGTTAAGAATGGACCTCCGGAACGAATTAAGTTCTTAACCTGGGATACCACTGTACTGTTAATAGTAACAAAAAAACCACCATCAGTTCACATTATGGATATGGTAACCATCAGAACATATGCCTCTTAAGTTAAACACATAAATTAATATATGCCCTCCTCTGGAGGCCCATTAAGTTCTTTAAGCCCTAGTGGGACATATTCACAAACCAGCCACATCTGGTAGGCTTTGTTTTGAACAGCAGGCTCTTAATAGTCTTCCAAGGCAACCCTACATACAGTGCATTGCAGTAGAGAACCAGAGCATGCATAACAGTAGCCCTGCTTCTTTATCTAGAATGAGTTGCAGCTTGCATACAAGAAAGGCATTCTGTGCCCAATCTATGAAGCAGGGTGAGGCCCCCACCCCAGGCAGCAAATCTGGGGTCCCATCACCACTTCCTCCTCCACCGCCTCCTCTCTTTCCTATGCTGATCTTCATTTCCCCCTTTAATTCCAATGCTGATTTTTCACTCCTTCTTTTCATCTCAGTTGGAGAGGGGGAGGGGGTGCCACCATTTTGTGGTTTACCTGGGTTACCTCTAGTGACGGTGCTGGACCAATGAGCACCCACGGTCTGCAGACCTATTCTTTCAGAGAAGAGCAACCCTAGGCAGAACAGGTTGACCACCATCTGATATGATTCCTTCCTTCCTTGCAAAGAAGTATGTTAATGTACAATAACAAACAGACAATAATCTGCAGTTGTTCCGGAAGATATTTGGGTCATTCCCCAGAATGAAATACCAGAGGAACCCTCAGCCAAAGCAAATGTCTTTAAACATTCTAACAAACATTCAAGTGAATCATTTCTAAGAGTTATGCTTTGGCTCCTAGGCTTCTTAAAGAGATCGGTTTTGGATCACTGCCTTAACGTCAGCAAAACAAATGGCAATTCTTTATCTTCCAAAGTACTATAAACATCTGAGGTGTTGGCATGCCCAGCTTATTCTCTCCCAGGCAGAACTACTGCCCTTGATTTCTGAGTACATGGTACAACATGGCAGTGACGAAGACATGGGTCAGAGTCTCCTGGTCTGCAGTGCCTTTCCCAGAAAAACACACCAAACGTTTGTTCTTCTTCTAATGATTGCAGCTGAGGTTAAAGTCCATTCCCCCATTGCTTTCTATTTTCAACATGGGGTTGCATAAAGAAAAACATCTCTCGCTTTGTTCTGCTTTCACAGAACAACATTTGTGAAACGAATGTTATTTATTCTGTAAAAACATTGTAACAGCACATCCTTCAAATCAGGAAGAAAGCACCACATAGCCATTATAGCATTTCTGTTGTATGTAGACTGTGATCATACCTCATTGATCAGAGTAGATGCATGGGGTCTGCGCTGTCAACCAAGCAGACTGTCAACATTCTGAACAGAGCATAATAAAGCTTCTGTGTGTCTTGCTTGGAAACAGGAGACTTGTGAAGATTGACAGGAACTCTGGCAGATTCGCATTTAATCCTGTTTAGCCACTTTGCCTGTTTAAAAGATGCAGGTGTTTCCACCAGATCAGTTTCTTTTAAAATTGTAAATGCACTGTTATTACTTGTAAGCACAGTCCAGCCAAAGTCAAGCACTTTTTAGACCTATTGATTTCAACAAGAAAAACAAACACATTTTGGTGTTTCATCCACTGATATCAATGGGGTTTCAAATTAAGCAAAATTTGGCTGGATTGCATTCAGAGCTTTTGGATAAGTTATGTTCTCACCCTGCAACCACTGTACTGGTATTTTTGTATTTTTTTAAAAAAAAGTGTGTGTGTGTGTGTGTGTGTGTGTGTGTGTGTGTTTAATTTTGCAAATGACAAGGCTACAAACCATAAATGCCAAACATATGAGAGAAATCCCTAGAATTTCAGAAGGTAAGTAAAAATAAATAAGATATAAAACAAAGGCTGGCATTTAGTCTGATCATTCTGTCAATTTCCAACAGTGCCATAGCGTGCAACCCAGAGTTCCCAAGATAGTGCATCAGTAATGACCGCAATGTAGAATGCATCTGAGTCAATATCACAATACAGGCAACGGCACTGGATAATATCATTAGCGATGAGTGACAATCTCTGCCCACTCCCACACTCATCTCCGGACCATTTTGTAATGTTTTTAAATGATTGTGTTTTATTTTAAAATCCTTTATAGCTGAGCCACTCAAGCGTAGGAGCTCTGAAGTGGCTTTTTACAGTAAATGCAAGCACTTTATTCTTCCATAACAATGCCCCAGCAAAAATGAACAGCTTTTTTTATCCCACACCCCTTTTTGTGCTTTTAATAATCTCCATTCCTCTCTCCTAGCACCTGTTAGGAGAAAAGCAGTATACTCTCTGCACTCAAGCAGATATGGTCAGGGCTAGCCCACCCATGACACTGGGTGCAGCAGTTGCTTTGGGTGGCAGAAGTCCAATTGGAGGTGCACCCATGAACACCCCACAACCTTTGCTGCCACTGGAGAAGTGGTGGCAGCAGCAGTGCCTGCTTCCATTGAGAGCTCACAGCATCTCACAGAAATCCCACGAGATCTCACTGAAATACTGTGAGATCTTGCAAGATCTTGCTGGAAGCTGCCATCACTTCATGGGTGCTGCCGCACAAGCCAGGTAAGGGAGACTTTGGTGGCACAGTGGCACAGCAGTGGTGCAGCACAGCAGCACATTCCCATTTTGCCTCAGGTGGTGAAACAGGACACCTCACCCCATAATACAGTTATCCATTGAAACAAGGTCCTCCCAGTGCTGGGAAGGTGTATGTTGCTACCTGACACTGAATCAGGATAGGTCAACTGTAGTTCTAAGCAGTGCTTTTTTTCTAAAAAAAAATGTTTAGGGGTACTCTCATTTTGACTCAAGAAAATCACGATTTTATAGTTCAAATCAGGAAAAATAAACACAGTACAGTGGGACCTCTGGTTATGTACTTAATTCATTCCAGAGGTCCATTCTTAACCTGAAACCATTCTTAACCTGAGATTTCACTTTAGCTAATGGGGCCTCCCACTGCCGCTGCACTGCTGCCATGCGATTTCTGTTCTCATCCTGAAGTAAAGTTCTTAACCCAAGGTACTACTTCCAGGTTAGTGGAGTCTGTAACCCAAAGTGTTTGTAATCCAAAGCGTTTGTAACCCGAGTTGCCAGTGTACAGTGGCACCTCGGTTTATGAACTTAATCCATTCTGGAAGTCCGTGCTTAAATCAAAACTGTTCTTAAACTGAGGCACGCTTTCCCTAATGAGGCCTCCCGCCACCATTGTCCTTCCACCATTCTTAGACTGAGGTAAAGTTCTCAAACCAAGACACTATTTCCGGTTTTGCGGAGTTTGTAAACCAAATCATTCTTAAACTGGACTGTTCTTAAACCAAGGTACCACCGTAAATGGACAAAAGTAAAAAGATTCACAAAATGTTTAGGGGTATGGGTACTTCTGCGCCCCCCCCCGGAAAAAAACACTGGTTCTAAGGACAATAATGGAAGGAAGGCCTATAGAACTTTGCCAAAATTATTTGATTTAAATTGGAAGAGCTGAAAGGTGGCTTTAAGGGGTATACAAAGCTTCCTCCCAAATCCCTGCCTTTCAATACTTTCCTATTGTATGCACCTCTTCTGTCACTCTGGCCAGTACTTTGTAGGGCTTCTTTTCATCTCACTGTATGATCCCACCCCATCAGGGATCATGTCAGGATGACGCCATGGTATCACACAGCTAATCAAATATGGTTACATGGCAAAGGCATTAAGAGCGAACAAAGCAAATGGTTGGCCTCAGCCAGAATGGAGAGGGAGGAAAACGCATCTTGAGAGAATGGGGAAGGGAGGAAATGCATCCCGGTTGCCAAGGCAATGGGGCTGATACACCATGATTTGCAACAGTGTAGTAGGATGAATTGCAGCAGCTCCAGGCCTCTCTGTCTGATCCTTGGGACTCTTCCCAGGCCGCCACCACACTCCTTGAGTGTTTTTGCCTGATTGAAATGTGCCCTTAAATTCTGATCATGCCTTTTATTTTATTTTATTTTATTTTTTATTTATTGAATTTATATGCCGCCCTACATCCACTCTCACATGCCGCCTCTTGAGCATGTGAGAGTGGATGTAGAAGCCAGTCTAATGTGCAAATGTAACATTTGTGTCCATTGCTCCTCTTGGCCTCACCTAGCACTGGCATGCGGCCCCTGGGAGGTGCCCCAGGAGGAAATGTGGCCCTTGGGCTGAAAAAGGTTTAAGGGCCCTGGCTCTGCTGCTCTCCCTCCTCCTTGCTGTTGCTGCTTGCTTGCCTTCTTCTCTGTGAGTGAGTGAGCAGTGGCGGGAGCAAGGCGAAGGAGAAGCAGCCAACATTTACCTTGATTCACTGGGAGTCCACGATATCTGGAGAGCACCATGTTGCCATTTTATATGTTAAATAATGTGGAAGGGGAGACAGAGAAAAGATGCTGCATCTCCAGTTACTGCTGAAATGCCACACCAATACCCAGAGCTTTCATGTGCTGGCATTCTCTTTTCCAGACACCTGGCAGCCAAAAGTAATGCAGTATTCTATGTACAATTGGGGATGTTGTTATGGAATTCTACCCCTCACAACTTTACTTACACCTGTGAGGTCTTAATCAACACAGTATCTTAGACACTGTCTGCTTGTGTGGCCAGTCAAGTATTAAAAAGTAAGCATAATTTTGTAAATTTACATACTGTAATTTCACAGCTCATTGTATCATTTAGCAGAGATTAATTCTGATGCATTCAACAGGATTATTGCATTATCCTAAGAGCACGGCACGTTCTCCAAGTAATATAGTGATTTGTCAGACTTCTAGACAGTGGGGTGTTGTTCCCTGGTGGTCTTTGCCACTTGACTTACCTAATGTACTTCATGCACTCTGCTATGTGCCACCTTCGGTAATTGTAAACAAAATGATGAAAATAGGATTTTGCAAGCATTTCATCGCCATATGTAAACAGAAATTATCTGAGATTTATATTAGGAATGTGTTTCATTAACATAATTGCACTTTATAATAAAGTGATTTCTTTCTATTACAGGCCTTATTGTCTCTGTCACATGAAACTATTCTGTTCTAATTGTTTGTCCATGGCCTTTCATTGCAATCCTCTTATACTGTATAGTGGTGCCCCTGCACTGATGGAAGACATCTGGATATGGGTTAGGAAGAGGGGCAATATTCAGCACAGACCCCAAGTCTACTCCAGAAGGTCAGGGGACACTGTGGGGCAGATTTGAAGAGGCACAGAGGACTGCAAGGAGGAGGAGGAATCACAAAAGAATTCCTTCCTGCTCTGCTGATTGTTGCCTTCTGTCAGCATAGGGGACACTAGTGGATATCACCTACTATGTTTTTCAGCATAAGGATGATCTGTCTGCTATTAAAATATGCAGCACTGTGAGGCTGATGCTGTGGTGAATCATGTCTCCATGACTGGCAGAGGTCTGCACTATCAGCACCTTTCCTCTGTTCTGTCTTGTTTTTATTGAATTTGAGACAAGCCTTTTGCTCCACAATGAACACAACAAAGTGGTTTAACCCTGTGCAGCTGGGAAGTCATGCCTGTACAATTATTTCTAGGAAGGGAGCAGATTGACGATGATTTGTGTCCGATGATTCATAAGATTTACCAGCGGTGAACTCCAACAATATGAGATAAAAACAAGGGCATAATCTTATGTCATGGGCTGTGAAATAAGTAATGCTAGCATTTCAGTATGATACAAAGCTGGACCCATAGCAGAAGCAAACACAAGGGAGGACAGAATGCAGAATTGTGTCCACATCATCTGCAGTGTGTAGACACGCACATGTAAAGTTTTCCAATCATAGGTCACCTGCTCAGAGAAAAAGAGATGCTGGGGTATTCCCTATTCATCTTTGGAATGTCCTCTCCATTGAGATATGCCTGATGCAAACATTGATTACCTTTCAACACTGGTTAAATACCTCTTTTGTCTTTGCTAAGGCTTTGTAGGAGGCTGGTGTAATTAGGCCAGTTGCTATCTTATTTATTAATCAACATTGCAAAGGGTGTGTGTGTGTGTGTGTGTGTGTGTGTGTGTGTGTTAGTGGGAAATGTAGCAGCATTCCTGCCTAAGGTCTCAGCTAAATGCGAAATGGTCATGTCACCTAATTCCACATTCCTGGAGAACCTATGTAGCCACCCTTAATCTTCCCATACAGCTTTCACTTTTTCACTTTTCCATGGTGTTTGGTCGTTTAGGAAACAAAAGGGCTGGGCGTGTGCTCAGAATGACTGCATGAATTTGATAGGGGGGTTATCAATGCTTTTCTGTGGGGGCATCATGTAGATGGCTCCCCTGTGGGTTGGTGCCACAAGCAGAATGCAGATGTGCCACAGACCATGGATGTCAATAAAAGAAAAAAATCAGATCACTCAAGCAAATGCATCAGATTCAACACTAAATGGGAATGCACCATATACCCAATCCTTTCCTGCTGAATCAGTCCAGATGCCTATGCAGACTAGCATCCTGCTTCCTCCTGCAGCCAGCCAAATGCCTGTAAGAAGCCCATGAGCAGGACGTAACCACAATGAGTCTTGAGCTTTCATGAGGCAATTATTGCACCTTTCCCCAAAAGCTTTCGTCATGTTTCATAGAATCACAGAATCATAGAATTGTAGAGTTGGAAGGGACCCTAAGGGCCATCTAGTCCAATCTCCTGCAATACAGGAATATCAAGTTACTGGTAAGTACCCATGGCAGGTGGCCATCCAACCTTTGCTTAAAATCCTCCAATGAAGAGAGCCTGCCACTTTCTGAGGGAGTCTGAAAATTCTTCCCAATGTTTAGTTGGCCTCCTACATCTTTTTCATGTATACTGCTGGTAAGCCGGACGCAGGGGCGTAGGAAATGGGGAGGGCGTCCCAGGTGCCATCATGGGGGGGTGACAAATTATCAAGGAACAATTACTGCCCTACTAGCATGGTTCATAAAAAACTTTTTTAAAAAAATGGCCTGCTCCAAAGGTCTTATCTTACTACACTAGGGATTATATAGCTACATATGAAATTTCATGCATATCAGTTAATATCTTGACCCTCCTCCATGAAAATAGCTGTTTACTTGGCCATTTTCCTATGTCGTGAAGGCTGAAATTCCAACAAAGCACGTGCCTTTGCTAGACTCTTTTCGGGCACCTGCTAAAAGCATTCTTCTTTAGGCAAACATACCTAGATGCTTAGTAAGTTGAAGAAATTTTAATCTTAATATTTTAGCTTTTTTATGTTTTAAAGTAGGATTGTTAATTTTTCTTGATTTTACTGCTGTGGTGTTCTTTTGTTTTGGTAAACCACTTTGCAGGTTTTTTAAAATAAAATTTATTAACTAAAGAAACAATAAATATAAATAAAATAACACAAACCAAAACACAATCCATCCTGTAGATTTAAGTATCTGTCCATAGTCGCTTACTTGATATCAGAGGCTCAGAATATACATTCCTTTGTAAGAAAACATGAAATAACGTAAAACCATTTTTGCAGGCAAAAAAATAAATAAATTAATGTGGGGGGAGAGACAAGAAATTTTCCGCACCGTGCCTCTGGCCAGATGTTCCCCATCTTATATTTGTGCAGCTGGTTCTTCTTGCCTAACTGTAGGACCTTACATTTGTCCCTATTAAAATTCATTTTGTTAGTTGTGCCCCAGTTCTTCAAACTTAATGAATCTCAATTCCTTTTGCATTTCACAATAAAAACTGTGGCTACCGGTATTTTCCACAAATGACTGAAGGCCCTCAAATCCAAAGTCAAAACTATTCTGTGTTAGCAGAAGGGATTTCTCAAGAATTTCTCAAGAAAAAGACATGAATAATAAACCGTTATTCTGTTTTTTCTCTCATAAAGACACACATTTCTTGATTATATTTTCATTTTCTTTCTGTGTCCTCATGTTAAGCGAATACTGTAAAGCATTCTTCTGTTTCTAATTTATTTTAAATATATGTACAAGGTAGAAAAAGGATTTTTCACACCTCAAACATGCTGACAGCCTGATAAACAAAGTTTCATTTGCATGTAAATATCATTTAGCAACTTTAAGTCATTGCCTAGCCATACTGGCTTACATGTACATATTTCCTGTTAGTGGAACAAAAAATTATTAGTATTAGCTTGAGTGGAAGGGAAGCTCCCTCATTTTTTCTATTTAAAGAAAAAATATTGTTGAGTGGAATCTCTGCATTTGGATCCACTTCTAAATCGGATGCTGGGTGTTTAAGCATAAATAACAAAAAAACAAAAAAAAAGGCTACTAAAGTCACAATATCATTTTCAACACTATCATCTTGTCTTTTCAAGGTGGGTCATGACATACAAATCATAAATCAGATTCTGCTTCATGAATAAACCTATAATCCATAAAACCTGTAATTTTGTGTTCTGAAGTGACAGCCTTCATTATTTGTACCTTGGCAGAAATCCATCCTTCTTGTTCATTCACTAGTCAACATTTGTTTTTGCTTCCACATGCTATGAGGAAAAGTATAGTGATATGATTTTATCTGCAATCATTTTTATCCCTACAACACCACCATTCTCTTACTAATGTACTTGTAGAATTGTAGAGTTGGAAGGGACCGTGATGGTCATCTAGTCCAATCCCTGAATGCGCCAGGCACCAGATTTTGGTATCACACAGGGCACTGCCAAATTTGAAACTCCAGGGCAAACCACTGCATAATCAAACCTGGCAGACTGTGGAGGGGACACCTGGTTAAGGGGATAGAATCATGAAAGATCATTGCAACTCTGCCTTCTGCCCCCACATCTCACCTGCTGCTGCACCAGGCAGACAGAGCCAAGAAACACCTAGAAAGCTCCAGCCAGCCAGGTATCTGTAATGAAAGCCAGGCTAGCACACTCATCCAGGATCAAGTCCTGAATTTTTGTCGTTTTTCATTCAGGTTCACCATTCACAGGCACTATTTTCAACACAGGGAGCCCATCACCATGGCTATCCAGATTATTTGAGCTTGGGTGGGTGGGTGGCAGTTTGGGGGCAACCAACACCCTGTAGCTCTCCTCCATCCCATGATGATACAACTGTCCTTCCACCTCTGTATCACCACCTGCCCCTTACAATTCCAATGGCTGCTCCCTGTTTTTTTCATCTACCCGCCTCTTAGGATAACACATCCCCACTCTAGCCACAGAAATCACTGTTCCACACAACCCCTGCTCCATGAGCAGGCGGGACTAGTGCCACCCTGAAATGAACCCCCCAAAAGGTAGAGTCCCCCCCTTAATGGTGTCCCCAGGAGTGGCCGTCCAACCCTTACAGGAGTCCAGCCTTTATCTCTCTTTCCCTGGGTGTGGTAACAGGCAAAATGCAAGAAGATGCTAACTCAGCAAAGAGGTAATCTTGTCAGGCTAACGTCCCAGTGGTGAGCTCATTATTGCATATTGATTATATTTCCAGACAGCTGGCTGAAAAATCTTCAGAAACCATGAATCAAAATACATAGATCCGTTTTCTGGACAGCTTGTTACAGTTTCTAGCAGCCAAGAGTTGCTCAAGATTGACCACCTCTCCCCAGTCTCCTTTTCTCTCTCTTTTTGATTAAGGCCTTTTTTACTTTAACTGATCCATTCAACTCTCCACAACTTATAAATACTTTTTCTGCAAAAGTAACTTTCTCCGAAGGACCAATTCATCAAAATAAGATACAGTCAGCACTTTCCTTCAGTCTAGCGATGAGGGCTAATCTACTTCCGATTCTCCGTTGAAGGATATGATGTTCCCTATGGCCAATAAAGAATTAAACTAAAGAGGTTCAGTCAGATAGGGAGTTTTTCCTCCTCCCTCATCGTACTAGAACTTGGGACCATCAAATGAAGCTGAATATTAGAAGACTGAGGACAGACACAACTCATTACTGACAGAACAACATCCAACACCCTTTTAGAATATGGCTTTGGGGGGTTATTGGGTTACTGCTTTTGATTTGATTTTATATGTTGTGGTTTTATACCTCCGGGTATAGGGCAGTGTATAAGTTGAATAAATTATTATTATTATTATTATTATTATTATTATTATTATTATACTGTGGAATTTGCTACAGTATGGAGGGATGACCAGTAACATGGATAGCTTCAAAAGAGGATAAGACAAATTCATAGGCGAAAAGGCAATCAGTGGCTACTAGCCACAATGACTATGTTCTACTCCACTATTGACTCTGAATATAAATTGCTAGGAATAACAAGCAGAGAGAGTGCCATTGCACTCAGATCCTGCTTGAGGGCTCCCCATAGGCATCTAGTTGGCAGCTGTGAGAATAGAATGCTGAATTAGTTAGGTCTTTGGCTTGATTCAGCAGGTCTCAAGAACATAACTGGGGGGGTTAAGAACACCCATTCTGTTTCAAAAGTAGAGTATCAAAGCAATGGACAGTGGGAAGACCTCTAAGAATGTGATTCTGAAGAAATCTTCTGCCACTGTGGAGAAATATTAGCATGTCAAATATCCTTTCGCTGGAATTTTAAATTACTCTGTCCTGGTCTTCTCCCACACAGTGCTGAAGGCTTGCTACACACCAGACTGCTGCACTCTGTCTGCCACTGTCTTTCTAACAAAGACAGCCCCACTTAAAGCAGCTTTGTTAAAAGCCATATAAATCTCCAGGGGCTTTTTATACTCTTGGAGTGATAGGTCCTGTCCAATTACTAGCCTTACTAATAGGTCTAACTGATTATGGCATCTATCTTGAGACATGACAAGCACTGGAACATAGCTGTAAGTAATGGCAGATACAGTGGGCACCCTGTCTAGATAAGGAGCCGCAACTGCCTAAAATAGAAATGGTAGTGACAGGTAGTTTTATATCTAGACAGGGCAAACTTCATGTTCACCTGTGTTGTAAATTGGTTGGAGATTCTGAGAAGAACTTTGCTCAGTGGACATTTTTCAGTGAACCAACCTCATCTGCATCCTACATGGATTAGAGTAGGGCTGCCATACGTCTGGAATTTCCTGGACATAGCTGGAATAAGACAGTCAGAAACAGTTTCTGGGCAGAAATCACTGAAATGTCTGGGGAAATATGTCAGAAGTCTATATTTTGGTGAGATTTTTTTGGGGGGGAAGCTTCCCCCCCCCCCGCAAAGGAAAAGCTCAACAACTTTGCGAAAAAACACTCATATTTCACTTTTTGAAATATGGCAACCCTACATTAGAGTGTAATGATGCTTCAGAGTTCACACTACTTCAAATTTTGTGACACCAAAACCTAAGAATGTTCTACTGGAATGACAATATTAGGTTGGTTCTGTTTGATTTAGAACACAAAATAATTCATAGAATCTATTTTTCAGCTCAGTATACAAATTTTCACACCCATATTGGAATTAATTTGTTTCTGGCTGCCATTCAAAATGATGACCTACCAAGCCTACATGACCTGGCATTAAAATACCATGATTTTAAGAGAGAGGCTCTTCTTTCTGTCTGCAGTGTCTCAAGGGCATTTGGCAGAAACTCAAAAGATGATCTTCTTTAAATCCTTGCTAAAGGGAGGGACAACTAGCCCCATCTCTGATGTGCTTCCACCAGCAGTCAATGATTCAGTTAGGGCCTTGGCCCATTACCTGACTTAATATAGCCATGGTAAATATGATGTGATTGGTTTAATTGGTTCTTTTTATCATGGTTCTTTTTATTCTGTTTTATTTTTTATTTGCCTTTTTAACACATACATATATATATGCATGTGTGTGTGTTATGTAATACAGAGAGAGAGAGAGAGCGCTTTTTTCTGGGGGTACGCATACCCCTAAACATTTTGTGAATCTAAGTTTGGCCTCATTGAGAGGCAGTATTTCAATATGAGTAGGAAAATGAGAGTACCCCTAAACATTTTTTTAGAAAAAAGCACTGTGTATACTGTATATGTATGTATGTATGTATGTATGGGTGTGTGTATTACTTTGTATTATCTCCCTAGGGCATTATTTGCTGAGAAAGCAGGCTACAAATTTAATACACCAACTAAATAAGAAAATGTTTCATATGCAATGACTGAAAAAAATTTCAAAGTGGTTTTGGGCCCACAGACAAGACAATGCTGTGCTTTAAACTGCTACTCTTTAATCCAGAGAAGGGGCATATGGCCCTCCATAGGCTGTTGAACTCCAATTCATGTCACCTCAGCTGGCATGGTCAGTGATCAGGGATGATGCAACATGCTGTAGTCCAACAACCTCTGGAGGAACACAGGTTCCCCACCCCTGCTTTAAACTAACTCCAAAGTCTATTGATTCAATATGTCTGCTCTGAATATGTCAAATGTTGGATATTACCCTTCATGTCCTTTCTGGTTTTAAATCTTTAATTTTATGATGGGGTAGGAA
This sequence comes from Podarcis raffonei, assembly GCF_027172205.1. Classification (NCBI taxonomy): domain Eukaryota; kingdom Metazoa; phylum Chordata; class Lepidosauria; order Squamata; family Lacertidae; genus Podarcis; species Podarcis raffonei. The sequence goes on from NC_070608.1 coordinate 40,581,343, forward strand.
GCCTCCATCCACGAGTCCTCCATCTGGCTCCCGAGACTCTGCCAAGGCTATATCCTCCTCCACCACCTGCTCTCCTCCACACCCTCAAGTGCTTTTGCTTGGAACATTTACTTGCTGTGATTATGCTTCTTGCTTAACTGGAGGTACAGATGGGCAGGGCACAGAAATCTCTGGCCCCGCCACCACTGGCATGCAAAGCCTGTAAGCTTTCGACAAGGGAATGCATTCATTGTGCTAAACAAGGGGCCCACACCCACATTTTATGGTGTGCTTCTTTCAGCTATCTGAGTGGTGGGCTATAAACATTTTAAATATTAGACAAGCACACAAATAAATCACTGCCGAGATGCACCTAGGATTGTGAGGCCTGAAGATACTGTGATGATGCCTTCCCAAGTATTGTAAATGGCTGTGGACTCTCTATGAAGTCACAGAAGCACATGGCAGTTGAGTGGACAGAAGGGTGGACCCAGGGAAAAGTAAATGGAATAAGATCCTCTTCCCCAACAGAACACTGCAGGAAACAGCTGAGACATGTCACATTGCCTGGTCTTTGTCCAGGTGGAGGAGGTGAATTGGTGAAAGGAAGGAGGAGGTATTCCGGCTTCATGATGTTATTGATCAATAATAAGGCAAGTTTGCTTGCTGAGTGGAATCACAGCTTGAAGGTCTCTGATATCCATGGTCAGAAGCTGGCTGATGTCTAGTGATACACCTAACAGAAGCTGGCAGATGCTGGTGGGCAGAAATTGGTGGCATTTGCATTCAGAGGCCAATGGATGCTGTAAGACTGAAGCAGATATTTGCAGATGTATGTTGGTTTAAGTTCACCTTTGGAAGCTCGTTGATAGAAGCCAGTGGATATGTGTAGGTTGAAGCCAGGGCACTGAATGTGAATGAATGGAGAGTGAAAGATGAGTGAATGTGTCTGTTGGCATTCTTCAGGGATGTTGGCTGGCCTATGTTTTTGTGTGTGAAAAGGAAGTTGTGAATGAATAGGGAGTGAACGATGAGTGAATTTGTCTGCTGAATGTCGGCAGGCATATGTTTATGTGAATGAATGCAGGGGTTTGAATGAATGGTGGGTGGGTGATGAGCGAATGTGTCAGCTGGTATGTGTATGCGAGTGAGAGGTTTTGAATGTGGTCAAGGCAAATGAAGTTTCCAGGCAAAAGCCAGTGAAAGTGGATGATAGCCATTCCACTCATTGTCCCTGTGTTTTTTTCCTTCTAGGGATGTCTGAAGCCACTGAGGTTTTCTCAAAACCACACATGAAAGCAATAAAGAGAACTGCAGGGCTTAAGCAAGCCAGCTTATATTTCTAAATAAATGTCTTTTTAAATACACATGCTTTTAGTGTTCATTCTGTCTTTTCCTTCAGATAACAGGATATCAAATACTTGAGTTTTATGATGTTCTCTCTCAGTATCAGTAGACATGAAAAGTGGGCAAGGTGAGAAATAAATAATAATCACTGCTGAGATGCCCCCACAATAGTCAGGCCTCGGGGAATTTGTGATGATGCCTCCACAACTGTTGTTATGGGCTACAGACGGCCTGTTTCGACCCACTGATACTCATTAACTCCATGTCACTATTTGTTAAGCAAGGAATGTTACAGTACATTTAAACCTAGGAATCCAAAGGCAACTCTTAATGAATAATTTTGACTAGACTCAAATTAAATTGGAATCTGTGGAGACTCAACAAAGATAAATTTGGTGAGGAGATTCATCTCAGACATACATCTTCAGGCGATATATATTATTCTGCCATAATGAAAGTGAATTCAGTCCATCTGCTCATTTTATAAAGCTCCTCAACACGGAGCTGACAGGCCATATAATGCTTTGTCTGAGCCAAGCCTCTTTGTCTGGGCAACTATCAGATGTACAGGATAGATTATAGCCCTGGAAGAGCAAGACAAGCGCCAAGGCTGGCCTGCCTATTTACTTAAACATCAGTATAGACGCTCATTCTGTCCAAGTACGAAAGTACTGCCAGAGCCATCTATCTTTTTTAATTTGTGAGAACATCTTGTGCCACAAAAAAAACAGTAATTTAACTTAGCCTGCTTCTCTGAGGAAAGTTAAAAGGTACATGGGTAATAGTGCATGCCTAATTGAAATGGAGACAGTAACAGCTTCATCTTCAACATAATGCCTGAAATGTTCATGCCACACCATATTTTGAAATGTTCTGTTGGCTACGCATTAGGTGATACACTCTACTCTCATGCTGCATAACTATTTTTGCTTACTTGGGAATAAGATCCATTGAGATCTACAGGGGGCACTTCCAAGGATGCATGTGATTATAGCTGCTGCTTGCAATCCTTTGTTATCCATGATGTTTGGTTGACTCATTACTGGGAACCAATGATTAGAAGTTGGTCTCCTTACCTTTGTTTGTTTGTTCATTTATGGCTCGCTTTCTATGAAGCATCTCAAAGCAAATTCATAATAGAGGACAACAGAACACATGTAAACAAATGTCACATATAAAAACCAATTCAAACCCAAGTCCACAGATACTGACTGGGAACTTCTTTGTGGTTTTGAATGAGTTACCCATCAGAGTCTGGATAAGGTGACAGGAGAGAGGTGAAATCAAGAGAGCAGACAAACATGCTGTTAAACATCTACAGGAAGTTACTGGGTGAGTAATCCAAGGTCTTAGAATGAGGTGTTTTTCATTAGGGTGATGACACCCAACTCTATTTATCCTTTCATCTGACTCAGATGAGGCTATGGGGTTGCTGAACCATTGCCTGGAAGGAATAAGTAATGGGCTGGATGGAGGACAATAAAGTTGACCTCAGTCCAGAGAAGACAAAGATGCAATTGGCCTGTCTGCCCTGGGAGCGGTATTCAACTCATTCTGGGTGGAATAACACCCCTCCTAATCAAGTTTGCAACCTGAGGGTGCTGTTAGATACTTGTATTTGTAAGGCCAACTAATTCCCATGGCACAAAGTGGCATTTGACCAGCTGAGGCTTGTGTACCAGCAGCAGTCCCTCCTGGACAGATACAACGGATCAGTCATCTATTCTTTGGAGCACCCTGTTTGGAGTACTGCAATACATTGTACATAGGGCTACCTTTGAAGGCTGTTTAAAAACTACAGTTGGTCGACATCCTAATTTGTACATTTTTATGTACTTTGTCATCTTGAATCTCTTTGAGAGGTTCCTCCTCTCTGACTGATGCAGCTCAATGGATAGGTGGATGGATAAATATTATACAACTTATATCACTTGAACAGGTAGCCACATACATGAATTTGTTATAATGGCTTCCTCTTTTTTTAAATCAGCCCATGCAATTCTGTCAAGTCACACAACACTTTTCCTAGTGGAATTTAACTTCCAGCGAGTCGCCATCAGCATCACCTGGTGGCAGATGTAGACATGGCATCTGTTCTTAATTAGTTTACACAACATGTCGTAATGCCCACTATCTCTTGGGCAGATGCATATACAAAGGCATCTCAATATTTGCCATGCTTTCATCCTAAAACAATCTTCACTAAAGAAAGAAGGCAAGAGGGTGTCATGTTAATTTCTATCTCATTCCAATTCTGCTGATCTTCTTCCCTATCATTAAGCAGCATAAAGGAAGGGTGCATAAGAGTTTCCTAGTTTCTCACAAGTCTGAGCATGTGTGCAACATTTCTAACTCCTTGGTCAACATTTACCCAGTTAAATATATTGCATATAAGGGTCACCGAACATATAGTTCACTGGACATGCAATTCTATAGTGGAATCCTAAAATTGTAGGAAGTCTGGGAGCTTGGATGAAATAATTGTTTTAGTGTTATAAATAACGATGAGTGTTCTTTTTCATTAAAAAAAAATGTTCAGTGACCTCATTCACACTATTTTTCAAAGAGCTGTTTTAGCAAGAATGATGAATGTTTCTGGACACAATTGTGCAAGTTAAAGACTTCATTATCATAAATGGCTATGTGTATTAATGATAACCCCTCTCAATTTTTCTTTTTTAAAAAACATGGTTTTATCAGCATTGAATCAACTTTGTGAGAGACTTGTGGCTTTGCTGTCCACTTTCTTTAGATTACTAATGCCCTCTTGTGGGCAGAAGCTACCAGAGAGCCTGTTCTCCAAACAAAAAAACAAAACAAAAACAAAACCCTACGTCTGATCTTTCATTTCAAGCATGAAGCACTTTCTGATTCCATTCCCCTAGTAGTACACAAATTAGATTGCAGTTTGGCAACTGCACTCTTCTCTTTGCAACTGAAAGCTTCTCTATAGATTTGAAAATGACTATGAGTATGAAAAGTTTATTCGCAATCCTAGGTTATTGGCAAACATTTCAGGAATATTTATTCTACTTATCCCATCCCCAGAGTTGGTATTTTGTCCCCAGAGCACCACTCTCTGTGAGATTGTTTTAAGAGATGGTGACTTGGAATACTTTCAGTCAAGCAGAAATCAAAACCAAGAGGTGATAAGGCATTACTCAGGGTAGTCCCACTGATCTGAATATGTCTTTGGATACCAACCATAGTCTTTGAAATAAAAACACCCATACAATTCTAATAATCCATTTTATGATATCTCTATATATACTTAAAGAGCTTTTTATAATGTTAGCTATATATGCAGCTTTGGGTATATATTCTAAACTCTGGCAGTATGGGGAATGATTTCATTGCAAAGGTCTTCCTATACCACCACCTGCCCCAGCCCTTCTCCCACATGCACGGAGCTGCATGCACACATTGCCATAAAGAGATCATTGCCCAAGTGTGGCTGTGCATTTTTGTCACAAGAAATGATACTGAGGGTATGCTGAGCCTGGTAGTGAATCTTTAATATCAAGATTGTAGTTTATGTTGATAACTGATTCCACCTCAAATGGGATCTTGCATGTATGGCAATTACTGTGCACTTAGCAACTGCAAACTACAGATGCCATGATGTAGAGTGACTCTGAGCAATCTGCAGGTGTATTCAAGGGCTGCTTAATGTTCTAAAGAGTGACTAAAACCAAAAAACCCCTGGGGGAGAATGATTGAGGGTCCTGATGGTGCTCCTGTCACACTACCCTCATGGATGGTTAATTCTACTTTTCACTGAGGTGTCAAACCTCTCAGTAGATTAGATCACTAGACTTCAGGTAGCATCTCAGGTATTTATTTATTTATTTAAATCCAGCACAAAGAAAGTCAGCATATTAAGAAGAGGCCAACACACACACAAACACACACCCCAACCCAGACAGGCTAGTCTTCAGTTTTGTAAGCCTTCCCCTGCAGTCTGAGAGTTGCTGCAGCCCTGGATGCAACACTTCCTGGATAGCTCAGCTGGTTAGAGTATGTTGCTGAGAACTCATACCAAGGTTGCAGGTTCAATTCCCATGCGGGACAGCTGCATATTCCTGCATTGCAGGGGGTTGGACTAGATGATCCTCAGGGTCCCTTCCAACTCTACAATTCTATGATTCTGTACTGTGATAATTAGCATCACATTCTATGGACACAAGCTTCTGGTCTTAAACACACCCTCTCCCTCAACCAAAGCATCATATAGGTCAGACTTCTTGCAAGCATGATAAATTGTAATGTTTAGGATGTGACCACCAGATGACTAATGCACATAAAATTCCAGGCTGGTGAATGCTTACAATTGGCTGTTATAGATGAGAGTGAAGTCTTCCCAGAATTGCTTTAGAAGATAATGTCTGTATTAACTTAGTAGCTCTTCTTCACAAATCTAATGGTAATGACTTTGGAGACATCATTACCTCAGACTGTGTTTGGATGTATGTTCTCCTGCGGCCTTCATTTAAATCCTGTAAGACACACACCATACACCATGAAATACTTTTGTAATGACAGCAAATCAGCCTCGGGTTCCTGTGCTCCATCAGTTCCACTTCTTAAAAGCGAGGACTGAGGACAAGAATCTTTGCTGTGTATCATGATTGCTAAGTTGCAGTTTGCCGAGTGAAAATGCTCAAAGTGTATAAGCCTGGTTTCATCTCTAGATAAAAGTGCAATCATTTATTTTCAACGAGCTCTTCATATTCATCACAGAGGCCATCTTTTGTCTGCTGTTTAAAATAAATCTTAAAAGTGATCTCCAATCTCTTGAGGGACAAATGTGGGACAAATATTGCCATTGGAACGCTGTTCCTTTGGGCAATTACTTTGGAATGATTTCACCTCCAACAGTCACCTTGGTATAAAAAATAGATCCCCCCACAACATACACATGTGCAATCTCTCTGTCTGTCTGTCTGTCTGTCTGTCTGTCTGTCTGTCTCTCTCTCTCTCTCTCTCTCTCTCTCACACACACACACACACCAGGGGCAGATTTCGGGAAGCACAACCAATTCAGTTATACTGAGTGTGGAGCCTTGGGTTACTGCAGGGGACGCTGCAACTATTAATTAGAATGGAGCGTGAGAGCTGGGGGTGCCAAATTTTGGCATTGCACAGGGTGTTGCTGAAATTTGAGACCCAACACGGCACACATATTTGCTGTTCTGTCAGCAGTGGGATGGGTAGGAATGCATAATCTTTGGGAACTTTACAATATCCAAATGCAAATAACTGCACACAAATTCAAAAGGAGTACTGAATGTTATGCTTACAAAAAGCAAGATCTTCTATTCACATAAAGACTGATGTAGGGGCCTCTCACCTCTTACTCTTCAACTGGAAAAAAAGCTTTCTCAAAAGCAAGAGAAGGGCAAGAAGGTCAATTGAAAAACATATGTTGTTGCCTCCTTGACTCCAAAAGACTGACTTGAATTTCGTTACTTGACATTCATGTATTTCCCCAGTGAACCATTTTCCCCAGGTTGAAGCACATTGAGGATTCTGAACTGTGCTTTGTTTCTTCTGACTGCACTGCCCTTTGTGCAAGGGGAGTATATTTATGACAAAAAAGAGAGGACATACTGTCTTTCTCTCAAAATAGTACAGGCATGTTGAGAACAGTAGTTCTAGAGAAGTAAGCATTCTAAGCCAAGACCACCAGCATTTGGGGCTTACGAATCACTCCTCTCTTCATCTTTTGTGGGGTGGGAAAACTATGAGGCTATCTACCAGGGCCAACCCTACCATTAGGTAAAATGAAGTGACTATCTTAAACCACAGATGTGGGGTGGGGAGGACAGTGCTGGCAACCCCTGGCTGTTAGAAGGAACAGCCATTTCCATCTGTTAGACAGAGATCTGTGTGCAACACAGCCTGCAATGCACTTTGGAAGCAAGCCTGCTGCCCTCAGTGGTGAATCCTGTCTTGTCACCAGGGCTGAAGAAAGATTCAGCTGCCACTCTGTACATGGATAGAGAAGAGGATGTACCATCTTGTCCTGTTCTTCAGGCAGCAAAATGTTCAGGCTAGCTGTTCTATTTCATTTCCTAGAAGGAGGAGAAAATCTTAAACCTGATTAGTATTTATCAGTCTTCCTGTCTTGGCTTTCCCAGTTACATAGGAAATGAAAGAAAGGCTTAGAGTAATCAAATGAAACTTTAACACATGGCATAATAAAACCTGTGATTTCATCAGAACAAGTTATTTGTTGTTTATTGTTGTAATAACTGTTTTCTCAAAATTTATCTTCTGTCTAAACCACAGAGCCTAGGGCTTGCCTATTGTAAGGTCGGCGGTTCGAATCCCCGCGACGGGGTGAGCTCCCGTTGTTTGGTCCCAGCTCCTGCCAACCTAGCAGTTCGAAAGCACGTCAAAGTGCAAGTAGATAAATAGGTACCACTCCAGCAGGAAGGTAAATGGCATTTCCGTGCGCTGCTCTGGTTTGCCAGAAGTGGCTTAGACATGCTGGTCACATGACCCGGAAGCTGTATGCCGGCTCCCTCGGCCAATAAAGCGAGATGAGTGTTGCAACCCCAAAGTCAGTCACGACTGGACCTAATGGTCAGGGGTCCCTTTACCTTTACCTTTACCATGAAAAATAAATAAAAACATTATTTAAAAAAAAGAAAAAGGTTGGAAATATATGGGAGCTATACTCTTCTCTAGTGACTGGCATTCATAGGTATGTTACCTCTGAACCTGTAGCTATAAATCCCCAGAATCTCCAGTTAAAACATCTCAGATTGTAGGCCTCAGAAGTTCCCTGCCTGAGAACTTGGAGACCCCGTTTTCAGTGTAAACAGTACTGGGCACAATGGAGCAATGATCTGGTCCAATGTAATGCAGCTTCCTATAGTCATCTCAGCCAGTAGAGCATGAGACTCTTAGTCTCAGGGCTGTGGGCTTCAGCCCCACATTGGGAACAAGGATTCCTGCATTGCAAGGGCTTGGACTAAATGGCTCTTGTGATTCCTCTCAACTGTACTATGATTCAATGATCTCTTTGTCCTGTGATAAAAAAATAGTGGGCTGGTGATCCATCCATTATTTTACAAAGATGTTATACTATCTGTCTGTCCCTCCTCAATGTATGACATGATGAAATAATCAGAGTGCTGTAACTAGTTCAGTAATACTGAAGTTAATTCATTCATTTCAAACACTTTTATTTAATCCCAGGATTGTGTGTTGTTGGAGCCTATCAGCTACTGTGTAGCTCTAGGCAACTCCACCAGGAGTCCTAAACACTAGTTTTGTACTCACTTGGGTTATGCACAACCCTCAGCCAAACCAAAGAGGAGAGAATTTTATAATGCTGATGTTTTTTAAATGATACTAGGGAGAACAAGCGGTTATAGGCTAATTTTGTACCTGTAATTTCACCTCCATCCCTAAATTCCACCCTTGCCAGAACCCGCAGTACCCATACAAAGCATTGAAAGGGCATCATTCACTGGTTGAACTATCTTTCAGAGATATATCCCATAGCATAATAGCAGTGCAAAAAGACTGCCATGCTAGCACACATACTTAGGTCTGCCATGAACTAAGGGCGGGAAGGAACAGCAAAGCTAGCAGCAATTATCCTGCCTCCAACCAATCTGGGGTAGGCTGCAGTTTAATGGTGAGCTCATACAGTCCTGCCCAGCCCCTGGCTCTGGCATTATGGGACTCAGAACTGTGACCTAGTCACTTTGAACCTGAACTTTCCAAGCTTACAAATCAGAATGTGGAAACCTATGGCCTTCCATCTGTCATTGGTCTCCAGCTCTCATCATACCTGACCATACCTGATCATGCTGGTATTTTGATATTCTCGTGCTTCCTCCTGAGTGTTTTGTGTCACTTTGATGAATTGAAAGTTGGCTGACAGTCTACTCTTTCACACATTTTGTAGTTTCCATACATTTTGATACTTTGATTTAAACATTTGAGCCACCACTTGCAACCTTCAGGGTTATTATAGACCATTTTGGTCTGAAGTGGCTTTGTGATCAAATATGTATAGGAAACCAAATGTATGAAGTAGGCAATATTTTGCAAGTATTGTGTACAAATGCCAGATTACAGAAAATTTAGTCTTCAAGGATAGGCTCTCCACATAAATTTCAGCTGTCATCTCTATTAAACAGATATTTAGTGGTACGATCAAGGTGGCAGTGTGTACTTCCTAAAAGTTACGAAGAAATCCTGGTTTGTTTGTGTGACAGCAAATAAATATGCCTGTGAAAGTAAAGCACGCTATAAACAAATGCCTCTGAATTGCTCAGAGTTGTAGAGACAGCTAAGCACTATCAAGAAAAGTATATACACTCATTTAAAATAATTTATGGTTGAGGTGCCTTGTGAAATGTATGCTCCTCACATGATTTCAAACCCTGTATGGTCAGGATTCTAAATCACTTAGGGAGCTGACACAAGAAGAAAAGGCTTCCTGATGCAGACATTCACCCTCAGCACATGGAGGGATGTGGGAGCAGCATCAGTGATGGGAGGGAGGGAGGGAGGGAACAGGGAGCTTCCCCCACTCCCTGCCCCTAATTGCAGTGTTCTCTCTCTGAGATTAACTTTGCTTGCTTTTTTGCAATTTCCCATATTTGAAGGCACATTGTTCAGCTTGTTCCTCCTGTGACATCAAAGTTCTTGTGCATTTTCAAGAAGCTTTGAATCACAAAAGTGTAAGAGAGAGCTAGTTTTATAGCATTTAGATAATGATCAAGAGCTAGCAATTTCACCAGATAGTCCTATACATGAAAGAGTAATCTCATCCATTTGTGAAATTCAAATAGAGCCTACTTGTTTTAATTGGGGGGAAATATTGTCCCCAAGGCAGCAGACTGTTGGCTTTGGATAAGGGTTGCTATACTCATAAATACTCCATTAGGATGGCATGCACCCTTTATATTTAATAGCAGTAATAGTAGGTAAAGGTAAAGGTACCCCTGCCCGTACGGGCCAGTCTTGACAGACTCTGGGGTTGTGCGCCCATCTCACTTAAGAGGCCAGGGGTCAGCGCTGTCCGCAGACACTTCCGGGTCACGTGGCCAGCGTGACAAAGCTGCATCTGGCGAGCCAGCGCAGCACACGGAAACGCCGTTTACCTTCCTGCCAGTAAGCGGTCCTTATTTATCTACTTGCACCTGGGGGTGTTTTCGAACTGCTAGGTTGGCAGGCGCTGGGACCGAGCAACGGGAGCGCACCCCGCCATCAACATCCTCATCATCAACAACAACAATAAACAACTTATTAGTAGCTTTCTACTATCGCTGTTCCTGCCCCTTTTGTTGCAGTCTGATACCAATGAACAAATGATTTATATGCTGACGGGCCAAGTCACAGAGAGAGAAATCACATGCAAGATTTTTGCATGTCAGGCTAATGTCAGAAGCACACAAGCAGGCCTAGTTCACAACAAAAAGCTGGCAACTCTAATCATAGCTGGATAAGCTGACACAAAGCTCCAATTTAACATGAAGGACTTTTAAAAAAATAAAATAAATGGTAAATTCAAGCTGCAGTTGTATAGTCCCTGGGAGAACATCTGGAGGCCATAGCATGTCAGATTTCCCTCTCCCACATTGGATGGAGAGAGCCAATGTCAGATCTCCACCCCATCCCTCTTCCTGATGCTGAGGAAACTTCCAATATCCTGGCCCAGTGGCCACTGGAGATGTGTGTTTTCAGGGTCTTCCCTATTCCTGTGACTATACAGGTGTACCTCAGGTTACATACGCTTCAGGTTACATACTCTGCTAACCCAGAAATAGTGCTTCAGGTTAAGAACTTTGCTTCAGGATGAGAACAAAAATTGCGCTCCAGCAGCACGGCAGCAGCAGGAGGCCCCATTAGCTAAAGTGGTGCTTCAGGTTAAGAACAGTTTCAGGTTAAGTACGGACCTCCGGAACGAATTAAGTACTTAACCTGAGGTACCACTGTAAACTGTTTTTAACTGCTTTTAATACTGAATTTTAAATTGAAGTAACTTGTCCTGGGACCTGCTGGTGAAAGTCAGGTAATAAATACATTAGGTGATGTCTCTAGAGTGCAGTTCCACTTCTCTTCCAGATTATTGTCTTATGACATGAATAAAATGGTGCGTTGAATTGTAGGGCCACATGTTTGCCCTCAACTACTAGTGTTACATATGGATAACAAATGAAGTACTACTGTCACTCCAATAGGCCTTTTCAGTATACGCTGGCTTTCCAGAATGAAACAGATTTCTTATCTGGTATCTATCCTCTGCCTCTTAGCATAAATCATATACAAGAGTGTCCATGCTTGCAACTGAACTACAGAGCTATACAGTCTCTGGATTCAATATCCTTTACTATCCAAACAGATGAGGTGCACTATCACTGATAATCTACTATGGGGCTATATGCATGTATAGTTAGATCATGGCCAATGACTGCAAAATTTTGACACAAGTATGCAAGATTAACAACAACAACAACAACAACAACAACAACAACAACAACAACAACAACAACAACAATTTATTTATACCCCGCCCATCTGGCTGGGTTTCCCCAGCCACTCTGGGCAGCTCCCAACAGAATATTAAAAATAGAATCAAACATTAAAAACTTCTCTAAACAGGGCTGCCTTCAGATGTCTTTTAAAGATAGGATAGCTGCTTATTTCCTTCACATCTGAAGGGAGGGCATTCCACAGGGCTGGCGCCACTACAGAGAAGGCCCTCTCCCTGGTTTCCTGTAACCTCACTTCTCGCAGTGAGGGAACTGCAGTAAGTTGTCCACCTTTGAATTCTCTCCACAACATGGCAGTGCCATGTGACCATCTGCTTCTCAGTTCCTTAAATTTGTCAGAAGGACTAGAGGCAAGCAGTTCTAGGAATCTTGAAGTTTGAAATTCTACCACCACCTCCCCCCAGAATCTGCCTTTAAAACGTTCAACATGTTCATTAATCTTTTAATAAAGCTCTGATTTCATTTTAGAACTAGCATTTTTACAACTGATTGGCTGTAATGCACTAGCAGAGACCTACCGTAATTCCCTTTCAATCTAAAAATTAATGTAATCAGTGCATATTCACTCCTTTGCTCAGGTTCCATTGCTTATACATTACATGAATTATATGCATATTACATAATCCAAACACAGCATGAGTGAATATACACTGATTACATCCACTTGGGGAATTAATATAAATTGAGGCTAAAACTGACTCATAATTTCATGTTATTAATTATCACAGATTTTACTGGTCCATCTACACTGGTAATTTTGTTAGACCTATTCAAATAATGTACCTTTCAGCACTACTGTGCCCTCATAGATATTGCTCACATGCTTCGGCCAGAGTATGCTATTCAAAAGCTCCCATGATCATAGCTGTCAACTTTTCCCTTTTCTTGCAAGGAATCCTATTCAAAATAAGGGAATTTCCCTTAAAAAATGGGAAACGTTGACAGCTATGCCCATGATACAGAATGTGAAAAAGGACACAGTTCTCAAAGTCAGCCATCCTAACTTCCTAAAAGAGCAACTGATTACCCAAAATCTTTACCTCTGTCATATATCCATGGCTTGCTTTGAGCCCCTTCAACAGACCCCATGATGTGTGAATCACATCAAAAGGTCGTCATGCATCAAAGAGGGCTGTTGGACCCCCCTGGGCCCCCTCCATGAGGTCACCTGCCTCCTTGATCCAATCCTTAAGTCCTGGGTGTCTGCAGGGGAAAGCCGATGCTAGCCTGATCTAAGCAGGCCTGATCCATGCTGAGCTGTTACCCAGCTTCTTTCACTTAAAGTGGAGAATGCACAAAATAACATCATCACAGATTGTGCCCAATAGATGCATATGCTTAAAATCTCACCCTGTGTGTGTCTGTTTGTTTGTTTAGACTTTATTTTGATATCATCGGGAATTCAAGATAGGGGTTTAATGCCACAATCCTAAATAGGATTAAAGCATCAGTAAAAGAATGCTCAGGACTATAATAAAAATAAAAATAATTGAATGGATGAAGGCAGGTTGTACAATATATTATAAAGGAACTTGGAATAGTTGTGAGTAGAGCAGATTATTTGTTAATGTTATAATGTAATATAATGTGAGAAAAATATTTTTATAAGTCTATGAAATGCAAAGTATTTAATATTTGTTGTTTGTTATTTAAATACATCCTGTTTGCAATATTTGTACTGTACATGAACTATTTTTAATTCTTAGACTGTATAAGGAAGGCATTGATTGCATGAAATCATATGATGCTGCATATAAAGAAACTATTTATTACTTAACAAAACTAACAGATATTTTCTTGCTTTATTGAGCTAGGAGTATTCTGAGGTGCTTTTTACAGGTTTCAAGTCGTTCTCAAATCAGCATAGTGTCTCCATTATTCCAGAGGCTGACAAAAATCTTAAGGTTCCTTCTAAGTGAAATTCATTTATTGGCCACTTGGTGACATAACTTGATCTCTTTTTCTCCAGGCAAACATTCTTTAAAGAACAACAAAGGTTGTGGTTGCAGAGTATGGATATGTCCAGTAGGTGTCTCTTCCTAACCATATAATAATCCCTGAAATGCCTATTTCACTCAGTAGGGCAGAAAAATAGCCTTTTCAACATTTTTGCTGTCTTCCTGAACAACTGCTTACATAAGAAGCTTAGGAAAAGACAATATGATGCTTAGAATACAATCTAACCAGCTCATTGCTCCTCAGTACATTTTCTTGTCATTTCTTAAGCCCAGATGTATGCCAACATGGAAGAGCCTAGCAGAATTTAACTGCATTGTTTTATAATTCTCTAGTCCAGATGTTGCTGGACTACAACACCCCACCATCCCTGACCATTGACCAAAGGTTCCGACTTTGAGCCTGGGCAGTTCCTAACATCCGTAGTATAACGCATTTTTCTCTCAAGGGATGCTCAGAGTGGTTCATAATGGGCAATGCTGATGAAAAAATAACAATATCCAATAAAAGTGCATAAAAGGATCAGCATCCGATAACCTGATGCCTCCACAGAGCAATAGGCTGCCTTGGGAAAACCACAGTGGACTCATGGTAAAGGCTGGACTTCTAGAGCCTTTCATAGGAGAGAAGGATGCATAGCTGGTTCACACATTCACTGATAACACATCTATGGTGACACCTTAAGCATTTGTGAAGTAAAGGGGGGTAACTGCACCTGTAATGTTCAGCTTGCATACCCATGATGCAAATTACTTTGCTCCAGCCTCACTGGTTGGTGAATGTGCTGGAAATGTTTCTGCAAATGGCTTTTTCGGACAGTTTCATTTTTAGAGGCAGGTCTATTCCTACAGTCACACAAAGGTGGGGTAGTCCTCCCATCCCAGGGCTCTTGTTCATTTCTAGCACTTGCTGCTTCCACAGAATGATGATATAATGGAACTTGATTATTTATTATAGATCTGGATAGATGCCTTACAGCTTAATTAGCTATCAATTAGCCAGCTAGAGTTGCTGTGTTTTTCAGGTTAAATTTCAAGAACGTTTAGATTTGGAAGGAAAAATTAAAATATCTGAGTTCAAACAGGTAGGAGGAACTTTATCAGTGTGTTATAATTATTTCTACACACTGCTGGGATCATGACCTAGTCCTTTTTCTTTGTCTATGGTACTGAATTTCTTGCTTTAACCATTGACCACGTAATCCTGTCTACTGGATCCTATCTACTGAGTATTGACACAACAAAAACCTGTGACTCCCTCCAGAAACATTTGCGCTTAAGTTGCATTGAAATCAATAGGACAAACTAATTGCAACCATGTTAAGTCCCATCATTTCAGTTTACTCTGGACTAGGGTAAACAGATGGATACAAAGCACCAATCCCTGTTCTCTTGTCAGATGTCAGTAGTGGCCAGTTAATAGTTTCATGTTATTGCTAATTATGGTTTTCAAGTACATAATGACCAAGTACATGATGCTGCTAACTGATTGAATAGGGGATAAGCTATCTCTCTAGAATTGCAGCTGTGGTGTGTGTGTGTGTGTGTGTGTGTGTGTGTGTGTGTGTGTGTGTACACGCGCGCGCTTCCCTATATTCACTTTCTCTGATTTCTGTCACTGGCCCCGTTCCAGAAGTTAACCGTCAGAAGCTGTGTGGCTTCTAAAAGGGGGGGAAAGATACGTAAATCACCTAATTACTCAAGATGTAACATGTTAAATGTTACTTCACCCTTATATGAACAATAGACAATTGCCCTTTACAACCAAAGTTTCATCTACCTGTTCAATATGTTTTCCTGTAGTTTGATAGTAAAATAAATGAGTAACATTAACCAGCCTTCAGGCTTGAATCCAATACGTCATTTCCTGAAAGTAAGCCTCACTGAACACAATAGGATATAGTAATGAGTGGCCAAACATAGGAGTGTGTTTCATGAGCCAACTAGTAGTTTGTTATTTTTAACATTCATTTTTTTCACCTGACTCTTTTTGTCTGGAATGCAAAAACATACACATGCATTGAAAATAAAATAAAATAATACTGTCAGTCACTGGTATGTCAAAATGTGTCTCCCCTGCCCCTCCCATAACTCCATCTTGTATAATGAGGGCAACTGTATCAAATTCTTCTATATTGATGTCTACCTGGTAACATCTTTTGACATCCAAATGTGTGAGAATAGGCTCTCGGCTTTGACACTGAGGGTCATTAATAACTGCATGTCAAAGGGAGGTTGAACAGATATAGCTTTCCACATAAAAGTTAGTTCTGATGGGAGAAGCTGTAAACTATACAAATTCTCCCTGCTGTTAAAGGCATAAGCATGAAGTTGAGACAGAACTGGGTGCTTTTGTTGATTTAGGTAAGATCTCAGATCCTGCTTCACCAAGCATAGAGTTACCCTTTATGCTCAACTTGGGGCTGCCTCAAAAAACAGTTTACCTGTGTTACTTTCTCCTGACATCACCCTTGTCCTGACAACATCGTGCTGTGCCTTTCTCTGTCCTAGCTCTACAGTACGTACAATGTGATCATTTTACAATGAGAGAAAAGTGACCCTACACATCATGGAAGAAGAACCCATTTTCAGTGGCATTCTCATATTAACCATAGCATATAACTCTGCACTAAGATCCCTTCATTTCCTGAGATGCTCAGTTTTTTGGCTACTCTGACAATGCATTATGATGTTTGGCATGCCTACTCATTTGCTCGTTGCACACAAATCTGTCATAATTAGCCAGCCTGGGTTAAAAGAAGAAGCTATGTCCCTTTACCCATAAAAATGGAGCAACCTGTTCTCTGCATTCAACTTAAGTTGAAGTATAGTTCATGATAGCCAACCCTCCCACCTTCCAAGATAATCCAGCCAATGTGAGTTTCTAGATGATGCAGCAGGTGAAGAATGGGAAGAGGGTTCTTTCTGCCTGCACAGGAAGGACTGTATTTGCAGTTTCCTCTTTCCACACCAATCCAACTGGAAACTAAGCATAGACCCTGAGATCCCGGCTCCAAATCTTCCTTTTTGCTTCATCACTGGTGAAGAACAGTAGATCAAGAAGAGCCATTGGCAATCGCTCCTGCTAAGGTGAAGTCTATCAATTGCTCAGCTGGCTGGTTTTAAAAGTTGAGAAATGTACACTGTCCCTAACAAAGCACTGGCTGCTGTTGTCCAAGCTCAATCCATTGATAACACGATGGGTGGTTTGATCTCAGATTTTCAGGAAGCTGATGCAATGCTTCAGAATTAAAAGAGCAGCCTGAGGGTCCATGAAAACGTTTCCTTCTCCAGCTTTCCGAATGAAAAGAGAGATCTGCTTTTCCCTCTGATTTCCTTTCAACTGTGATCTTTTTCCTTCACCCTACTTCACCTTTCTGGCACTATGGTATCTCTGGCCATCTTCATACAAACTCACTGGGTTGTTTAAAGAAAAAGAAAAAAGAAAAACAGAAAACCCCGCTCAGGCAACAAGAGTCATGCTAATACCATTTCAAAACCATGTAATGACATGCCTTGCACCCAGTGCCCGGTGCTATTCGTTTTAGCCTAGCCACTTGGCTGACATGTCAAAACATTATGATTTATACAGAAGTCTGAACAGGGGAGCCCAAGGGCCTAATTCACCAAGGCATTACTACACTGCTGTACTGGCGCAACTGCATTTGGCACGAGGCAATGGAAAATGAGAGCATTTATGCCTTTTGTGTGGCATGTACAAGCCTATCTCAGTGTTACCTGGCATAACTGAACAGACTGGCACTTCTCTGGAATCATACCCACAATGTAAAGTGGCTTGATCCCAGAGGTGTTTTCTGCAGAAGTTACTGCACTTTCCAGAATTAAATAGTTGTAGACATTCAGCAAAAGGGCAAGCTTTTAAAGTACCCCACACAGCAGATATATTTTCTGAATGTATCTTTCTGTTATTGGTAGTCTACTGAGGACTTTCACACATTCCATTAAGGAAAGAGTAAGTGGCTGTGTCTTGGGGGGGCATCAACTAATCCTGCTACTTAATGTGTATTTAGCACCAGCCACATGGCAAGACCTGTGCCAAAGACAGAGGAGACACTATTCTGCCCAGTAATCTAACAATGACATTCAGAAGCTGCTTACTTTTGAAAGGGCTATAGCTCAGTGGGAGAACATCTGCTTTGCATGCAGAAGGTCCCAGGTTCCATCCCAAGCATCTCCAGGTAGAGCTGGTTATGTCCTCTGTCTGAAGCCACTGTCAGTCACTGCAGACAACAGTGAGCAAGATAGACCAGTGGCCTGACTTAATGTAAGGCCGCACCTGTTTCATTTTGAAGGGATTTACCAAGAGAAATGTGGTTTAAATGGCAGAACTGGGAAACCTGTGGTGATCCAGAGGGATAGTGTTCTGATCAATGGGAGGAATAGTACCACTCTATTCTGCCTTGGTCAGAACCCACCTGGAATACGTGTCCACTTTTGGGCATCACAGTTTAAGAAGGATATTGACAAGCTGGAATGTGTACAGAGGAAGACACCCAAGATGACCAAGGGTCTGGAAACCAAGCCTTATGAGGAACAGTTGAAGGAGTTGGGTATGTTTGGCCTGAATAAGAGGAGACGGAAAGGAGATATGATAGCCATCTTCAAATATATCAAGGGCTGTTACATGGAAGATGGAGCATGCTTGTTTTGTCCTGCTCCAGAGGCTAGGACCCAAACCAATAGAGTCATTGTTACAAGAAAGGAGATTCCAACTAAATATCAGGAAGAACTTTCTGACAGTCAGAGCTGTTCAACAGTGGACTGTCATGGAAGGTTGTGATCTCTCCTTCACTGAAGGTCTTTAAACAGAAGTTGGATGGCCATATGTCAGGGATTCACCTATGTTTCATTTACATCTTGTCATGCTCCTGAAGTTATATGGTATTAGAATTCTGATGTTGTTGGACTCCAGCTACCATCAACTTCTACCAGCATGACTGGAGGTCATGGATGATGGGAATTGTTGCCTAACATCTGGAGGGCCATACGTTTCCTAGCCCTAGTGTAAAACAAGAGAGAAAATGGCGAAGAACGTGAACCTAGCTTGAGCATGAAATTCTAAGTTTGGAGCAGAACACACACAAGGATGAAGCAATGAAAAAGCAGGGAAGCTGCTGCCAAAGAAGCAGATATCAAACTGAGATTTCAGGGGTGAGAGAGGCGATCCAACACCCCAAAGTAATGTTGGGCTGTATGTGTGTGCATATTTACTTGGGAGTAAAAATGCTTAGAACTGGGCTTTATACTTGCACCCCGTCTCGATCCTGCCAATTGAACTGAATAGACCATAGCTTCTGTGTGTTTTTAAAGTAATTTTTTTAAAAAAACCTATGCACTTTGCTATAAAGAAAACACACTGACGATTTTTCAGCATAGGTGTTCTTAAAGAAAAAAAAATCAATGTAAACCACTCATGGATAAACACCAGCCTTGGAGCCTGTTAACAGTTGAATTGCTACATGAAAGCAGATAACTTTACTTCTGCACTTGTTTTGGCATTTCCCAGATAAAGAAGTTATGCAGCTTGACAAAGCACTTTGCTCTTACAAGTCTTAACAGAACCACAGAGATTTTCCCCCCCATATCTTCATTCCAACACCTGTTGCAGAGAAGGCTGGGGTGGTCTCAATGCAACTTCCCTCCACACTTCCTTCATTCTATATATACACCCGTTTTATAGCCCTCAGTCTACTGGTACATTTTGTAGTACAGCTGAGTAGGAAAATATAGGTTTCAAGTGCACTCAGAAGTGCAAATATTCCCTGCCCCCCCCCGAATGAATTTTAAATGTTTAAGCAGGAAAAATCTGTGCTTGTGTTGCTCAAATCCTTTCCATGCCTATAGTTTTGTTGGTTCACAGAATCATTGAATTGGGAGGGACCCGGAAGGGTCATCTAGTCCAACTCCCTGCAATAGTTGAAGCTGTTGACCCAAAAAAGCAGCAGCAAATGAGACTGGTACTGTGTATGACCACAGCAAATAAGTTTACTGGACAAGCAAGAAGATACCACATGGTACATCAAGCTACTCCAAACTAAAGCATGGACCTTTGAATATTCTGTGCTGGCTAAGATGAAACAGGAATGATATCTTTCAACTGAAGCTGAAGAAAGTGGCTGTCTTAGCCATTCCTTTAGGAAAGGGGAGCTTGAATGTGCTGGGATCATATTCTTGCCCGTCCTTTGTGCATTCCTCAGTCACTGTCAGCTAATCGAAAATGAGCACAGAATTAAATATGTGCAGCCAAATAATTTCCATTTACAGGAGTGGCTCAATTTCCTCCAGAAGGGAAATGTGCAACATTGCACTGAGAAATTGGAAAAGTCCCGTGCAGCTTCATCCACTGCATATTTACTCAGACGCAAGTCCAACTGAGGTCAACACAACTTACTTCTGAGTAATCAGCGTGCAAATGGTTGCAGCCCTTTTGTGAATTCTGCATATCTCAATTACTGTCTTCCTGTTTTGCGTCTGAGTTGTGTATATGTTTTGTCTTACAAAATGTCCCTGATCCAGCTAAAAATCAGTGCACAATTACAGCAATGGGTCTTAAACGGAACTAATTTTAGTTGGATCGGGGCCACGGCACCTCATTGCCAGTTCTTCAACAGCAAACACAAAATATTTCCTTAATCTATTAAGCATCTCGGCTCAACTCCTCTTCACTTCCAAAAATAGCAAGCCCCACATGACAAGCCAAAGACTCTCTTGTTAGTGTCTAAAAAAACTGGACTGTTTATCTTGGAATAACTTCCCCTCTACCCTCTGCCCTTTGCCCCTCATAATGAACAGTTTGTCCTTAGCATTTTCATTATCCCACATCTGGAAAGCAGCCTTGTTTTTTGAAAGAATTAATTTTCACTTTGTTGGGATGCAAGGCACTTCAGAAAAGGTGAGGAAGTACAGTGAAATCTAAACTTATCCCTTACTGAACCTACTTAAATTAGCCCCACTAGTAGGCAGGAATTCTAAGACATTTTCTAGGCTCCCTCTGACAAGAGATTCTTCTTCCTCTGTTCTTCACAGCTATCCCAGTGGGAGGAGTTGAAACCTGACCCAAGTCCTCAGCTCCTAGAAGGGATTGGATCCTCCTTGCGAAGAGCAAGGAATAAGTCTCTTGGCCAAACAGGCAGAGTTTGTAAAAGAACTTCAGCAAATCAGGAGTGATTGGATGAAAAGGAAACCCCTGACCCTCCCCTCCTGCACCTGACGAGTGGGTATTTACAGCACTTTGCAAAGAGCCCTGCACTACACAATTTTACTGCATGGGGTGAGCAGAGAGGACAATGCTGTAGAGGACCAATGTGCAAGCAGTGATTCTGTCTGCTGCTGCTGCCCAAAAGCTGGGGACCGTTATTCTGAAGCTGAAAGGAGGTTTCAGGAAGAAGGCAGCCCTGCATTTCAAGATGCCACGATCCTTCTTGGTCAAGAAACATTTCAACTCTTCCAAAAAGCCAAACTATGGTGAACTGGATACTCACACAGGTAATCCAAGGCTGAAAGCTGTATTCTAACTGCTCTGATTGTTGTTGCTGAAGTGGGACTTTTCATAGTCTGGTGCAAACTTTTAACAAACTTTTTTTACAGATCTCTCTCTCCCCCCCCCCTCTCTTCCTCCCCCCTAAAAAATGTCAGTGCCAACAGAATTAAAACTTCAACTTAGGAGTTTGCTTCATTGCTGGAAAAAAATTTTTCTCTCTGTTGCAAAACGAGTGACTTGGAAATGTAAGAGAATGGTGTGGATTTTACTGCTGGATTTCCTCTGGCTGCAGCAGAGGCTTGGGGAGGAAAGCTGTGACTTTGAGCAGACCTCCCAACTTATGTAAAGTTTTATCTAAAGTTACAGAATGTTACATTCATTCTGTGTGTTTCATTGGAGCAGACAAATGTCAGTAGGATTTCATCACTTCCAATCTCCATGAGTATTGGATATATTGTACTGCTGTTATAAAGAGAAAAATCTCTGTTGTCTTAAAACGATTCTCTCTTTTTCTTTTCTTCCAGTGATCATTTCCCCATACCTTTATGAGAGCTACCCCATGCCTATCATTCCACAGCCTGAGATCCTGAGCTCAGTTGCTTACAACCCCATCACAGTGTGGACTACAACTGGGCTGCTGCCTTCCCCTTTACCCAGTGACCTCTCACCTCTCTCCGGGTACCCTTCGTCTTTGGGAAGAGTCAGCCCACCTCCACATTCTGACACTTCATCCAAGGATCACAGTGGCTCCGAGAGTCCCATTAGTGATGAAGAAGAGAGGATCCAGTCCAAACTTTCCGACCCTCATGCAACTGAAGCAGAGAAATTTCAATGCAGCTTATGCAATAAGACCTATTCAACTTTCTCTGGACTGGCGAAGCATAAGCAGTTGCACTGTGATGCCCAGTCTAGGAAATCTTTCAGCTGTAAATACTGTGACAAGGAATACGTGAGCCTAGGAGCTCTTAAGATGCACATCAGGACCCACACACTACCTTGTGTCTGCAAGATCTGTGGCAAGGCTTTCTCTAGACCATGGTTACTTCAAGGACACATCAGAACACATACTGGTAAGAGGGGAAATGTGATTGTGCATAGCATGTATTGCTGCAATAATTCCATTTTTAAAAATCCATAGGGCTTTATGGTCAATTTCATGTTTTCCAGTTATACTGTTTACTCTGCTAAATGTTCACCAGACTCCTTTTCTTTTTAAATCATTTATGAGTGGGTCAGCTTATGTACTGGTGTAACACTTTTTCACTTTAGAGAACTTAAAGTTTGCTTCGGCAAGCTGTCACAAGACAGGGATCCATTTGACCCTAAGAATTCCATGCTTCAACATGAGTGTTGGAACACGCTTTTGGAAGGAATGCAGGTGCAAGGTAGACAGATCAGACAGCAAACAAGAGAGAAGGAAGTAAGCAGAAATACCAGGTTCCCTATGCAATAATCTGCAGTCAGGCATTGTAGCTAAGCAATGCACACAGTAAACCCCCTTAGTCAGCATATAGGCACAGAATTTTGCACTCTAATCAAGTGTGTAGTTCTTGGAAATGAGTTCCACAGAAAGCAATAAGTCTTACATGTAAGAAATATGTGTACTGTAGAAAGTAATTTAGAAGATCTGGCATCTCAGTGCTAAACACAAAGGACCTGATCTCATGAAGTAAATCCCACAGAAATAAATGGGAATTAAGTATTTCAATTAGAAGTTCCATTCCATTGACAGTGCAACTGGATTCCAGATTAATGGGTTTGAAGGCATAGACGAATCTGCAAACTGCAATCCAAAGCTGGAATTTTATGTACAGTTACCTAGGAGTAAGTCCCATTGAACTTAATACAAGATGAATGTCACTGTGAGCAACAAAAGTTAACCTTAAGACAAATTACACTCTGATTCAAACACTTATCATAGAAAGAATTTCTGATTTTCTTCAATGGTACTAAACACCTTAAAGTTGCAGTCCTGTGCTTCGTTCAGTAGGGGGAAGCTCCACTGAGGACAGCCAGCCTAATTTCCAAAGAGAATTTGGCTGCATAGCCTTTAAGCCCCACTAAACTAAGCTGCACTTACTTCTGTGAACAATGCCTAGGGCCAGAGTGTAAGTCAAAAATGTTCACAGACTTGAGCAGCTTGTGCATTAATTGCAAACTTTTATTGATCATGTGCAAGTGAGTCCTCTTGCTACTCCTTGTCCTGCCTCTGTTCCAAGGAAGCAGAGTGCAATGCTGAAGCATTCAATCTGATGGGAATTCTGCCATTCACA
The DNA here is from genome assembly GCF_027172205.1 of Podarcis raffonei. Lineage (NCBI taxonomy): Eukaryota > Metazoa > Chordata > Lepidosauria > Squamata > Lacertidae > Podarcis > Podarcis raffonei. Next base: position 40,604,918 of record NC_070608.1, read on the forward strand.
CCAATGGCATGTAAACTACAGCCTTGGGCAGCAGTAGGCGTTGCACAGGATACAGTAAATGAATGGAAGGAACATATGAAAATGTTGGGTGGAGCCCAGCCTGCAGGCACTGGCTGCACCTGCTAAAGCAGAAAGTGTCAGTGGCTTGTCATTCAATGCACCATGAATCCTGCAAACTCTGAAAAGTATGAAATAATGAATGGACAGCCTACAGTGTAATGAATGGACCCTTTAATAATATATAGAACCCAAACACCATTTTCACAGGCACAATTATTATTTTTATTCCTCTGCAAAACGACTTGTCCCATTTATACAGAAAGTTCCTTACTTGAGCTTTAAAACGATTAAACCTCTTTTGTGTATTTCTTTCCAGGAGAGAAGCCTTTTTCGTGCCCTCATTGCAACAGAGCATTTGCAGACAGGTCAAATTTGAGGGCCCACTTGCAGACCCATTCGGATGTGAAGAAATACCAATGCAAAAACTGTTCAAAAACTTTCTCCCGAATGTCTCTTCTGCACAAACATGAGGAATCTGGCTGCTGTGTAGCTCACTGAATTTGCCTGGGCTCTGAACATTTCTCTACTCCTTTTCAACAGAACAGGAGGAACCCTCAGCCCTGGAGGCAGTTTATATTTTACTTCCCAACTCAACAACTCCACTGGAAGATGCAAATAACATCAAATTGCTTTTTAGTTCAATTGTTAAGCTTGACAATTGTGTGATACAAAGGAAATCAAAAGATCTTAAATACGGGAAGATGGAAAAGCCAAATGGACGACTTTTTAAAAAAAAAAATTACATTCCAAAACTAAGTTTTGCCAGATACCAAATATCACAGGTGCTTTTCAATGTCTTCTATATCAAGTCATTATGTGGTGAATAGGACCATGGTATTTCTTAGAATAGTGTGCTTCTTGATCAGCACCCTGAATTGTCTTCAGATGTCATCATAAGAAGAGAACAAGAATGTATGTCCAGTTGTCTTAACAGTATGTGCCTTAGTAAAACTGTCACTGCAGACATTCCTAGGCACATGCTTGATACACACTTCTTTTTTTAAAAAAAACTATTGTGATTGTTAACTTGTGATGTTGTTGTTGTTTTTATAAAAAAAAATGGGAATAAGTGCAAGCATGAGGGTTAATAGGATTTTGACAATGGATTTCTTAAGAGCTTTTTTTCCTAAATGCACAAAGGAAATGCAATAGCCTGAGCAATACCCTCCAGTGCCTTTTTTTAAAAAAAGAAAACGAATACCTTTGTTTATTGACATAATGTAAATAGTTTTATTTTTATATGGCTGAATGTGTTCCGAATCAAAATATTATCTATAGCCATGTCTATAGATATCTTGAAGAAAGTATGGATACAAATTGTATTGTTTTCTAGAAATAATTTTTGTATAAATAAACATTTTTAAGAAATACCTGTGCAATTTCTCCTCCATTAGGAGACCCAGAGTCCCATCTGCACCCACGTCTCCCCACACACCCCAAGACACACATGGACTCTGGTGCTGATTGTCAGTAGGAAAGCACGACAAGTGGGGGTGGGATCTCTGTGTACAGGCTGGAGTCAGTGTTAACTAGGTCTGTAGGTCTTAATCTCTATGGCTAAGGGCTGATCAAAGAACAGTCTTCAAGATCCTGATAAAAATCCCATCTCTGAAGTTTAACAGAGTCATGCTAGTAACCAGTGAGGATACGATCTTAGAAATGAAATCTTGCACCTCTGGGTTCCCTGGAGAAAATGCAGTAAAATATGAAAATGAAGTAAACTATGTAAGTGCCAATCTTGAAATCCGTTCCTCATAACTGTAGCAAACTGATATGAAGTCCTTTGTTAAAAGCAACTAACCATTTTATCTTGATTACAAAACATATTGTTGCATAATTAAGGATAAATAAAAGTATGCCATCTGACTGTACACTGGTCTCACTACACACCAAGTGGTCAAAGGACATATCAAGCCAATCTGATGGCTCCAAATGAACTGTGGATTTAAATGCACATCCAGAAGCACAATTGCATTGACTGATGTGCTTCTGATTTCTACACTTGGGATTTCCCTTGCTATATCAAAGCTCACTGGCCCTGAAACTAATTTCTTACTGCAAATGCTTGATTTCACATTAATCAGCAATACCTCCAACCCCCTTTTAAAAGCTTATTTCCAAATTTTAAAGTGTTCTTTCCAAGCAATAAATGCGACAATTTAAATCAAAATATGGTCGTTGTGAACATTGCTTTGTTAGGCACCTTCATGAAAAGGACAGTATTTTTGTAGCCCATTTTTGTGCCTGAAATATGGCAAATAAGCCATTTAAGTGGGATTGCAATGGATGCCCAGCAAGATGGAACTGCTCAGTTTCCCCACCAAATAATGCTGTTGTAGCAATGATCTTTAGAGCTGATGACATTCCTCACATCTGCAGATATCTATAGGATCAGGGAGCATGATTACTTTGAATGCAGGTTCAGTCTGAAGATGATTGAAAGCACCCTCCTGTAACTTGTACCTTTTATGCTTGAGACACTCCATGGCCATCAAAAGCATTCTGATTGTATTGTGACATGAACAATAATAACAATAATTCAACAATAATTCCCATTGTAGTGGCTGGCCTTCCGGATTAAATCATCAGAAAAAATGTAGTGTGGTTCAGCAAAAATAGAGGACCTTTTAAGTCTCATTGATTTCAAGCCAAGAGATTTAAACATGTGTTTAATTCTCCCATTTTAACCATTAGGACTTTAACTTAGACACTGTATTTCATTCCCTAGGCGCAAATACATGCATGTTTTCGGCCACCCTGTGATCCATATAACAACCCTGCATATCCCCATATTACATACAGAAAACTGAGCCTGAAAGGTAACCAGATTGCCTGAGACCATGTAGATCTCAAAGTTGAACTGGGGACCATCCATCTCACACCTCATGCGCTTAGCAGCTGTGCTGTACCTCTGGTAGAGCTGCCATCATTTCCAGTCATTTCCAGGCCACAAGTTCCAGCAGGCACACAATACTAGCAGTGGCTCCTGCTACTTCAGCACAAGGAAGTGGGTGGCGGAACTTGCTCGAAGGTCCAAGGGGTTCCCAGGCTCAGTCTATGAGCTAGCATTTCATCAGAGAACTAGCCAGAGACACTAAACCACAAAGCAGTTGTAAACACTGGATTTTTTAAAAAAAAAAATTAGTGGCTTGACTTATGTTTTCCAGGATTTGACTCTGTCATTGTGGCATGGTGAATGACACAAGCAAACCCTGTATCAGAAGTGTGAATAACGCTTTTACGTGCCCCAGATCAAATTACATAGGCATGAGTCAGGGCTGCAGCATCTGCTCTGCAGTCCTAAGAAGAGTTAAAAAGTAGGTCAGTAAAGAAAGCAGATGAGACTGAACACAAAGCATCTGGTTTCTTCCATGAGATGTCATTTCATTACCATTGCGTTTCAGATCGCATGGTCTTTGTAAGAGGACTCTGCAGCAGGCAGTTGAAACACTCCCATCTGTTACTCTGTACATTAGCAGGTAAGGACAGAAGCAGGATTTTAGTACTTACCATTCCAAACAGCGCATCGTGGCTCCAAGAAATAGTGGTTGAAGCCCACAAGCCATTTTCATGGGCGTGTAAACCAATTTCATCCCACTGCTGTCAGTGAATGCATGACAGTTCAATATGGCTTCACTTGTCCCATAAAAATGTTTATTTTCATAAAAATTAATTTAAATATCCCACCAGCAGGAAAGTTGCAACTAGGGTATGGTCTGAGAGCACATGAATCAATGTAAGAAAATAAATAAAATCAATTAAATACTGTTTGGTATTTCTTGGAGAGCTTCTTCATATGATTTAATCCCACCCCAGTACAAGAAGTAGTGTCCATGAATGTAGAACGTCTATTTCCCAGAATTATTTTTAATATCATCTCAGTTTGCCTGGCACTTCGCAGCCAATCAATCATCCACATTAGTCAAGTCTTCCAATATTTTACATTGTTAAGTGTGACGTGCAGTTAACAAATTGCAAACTAAACAAACACTGATGTTCTAGTTTTATTGTTTGTTAAATAAAATCCTCTCACTGGATTTTGGACAATGTTGTCATTCAGCCCAGCAAGGGTGGAATGAGGCACCAGAATATTAAAACGGCAAATACCCACGAGCAGTATGAGTTTAGAAGTGTTGCTAGCATTTGATCCCAAAGGTGAAGAACAGGGAATGCCTTTTATCAGGCCAACTTCTGTTCTGAACTCTTCATTCATCAAGAAGAATGGAAAGCAATTAATTCTGAGCCATAAAGAGAACAAGTCTGCCTACAATTACCATTCTGTTAGGATTCTAATAAAAAAATACTGTTACCTCAAATGCACATAATATAAATTGTTGGTTATTATTAAAATAAAAATCAGTTTGAAGCTACCCAAATTGCTTTAGAAATGTTAGGTACTTTGTTGAGCTGCTCTACATGTTGGAGCTAATCACTTTGATATTCTAAGGTTTCCAATCACTTTCTGTTTGTGTCAGCTTTTCCTTTCCATGACAATTTCTAAACAGTAAACCTGTGTGAAAGTTACAGCATCGACAGATGCTCAGTGTAGCATTGTTTCCTATCTGCTTTGGAGACATTTTGGTTTGCTTCAGTTCTGCAATGGCAATTTCCTGCTGCAGTTTGCATGAACTTCCAATAAGTTTTTTCTGACACAGAAAACACGCAGAGAATGAATGGGGGTGAAGGGGTGGCAGAAAGGATAGTTCACTGTTTTAGCGACATTTCAGCTACAACAATAGAACCACATCCATTTAAAATTAGCCACTAACCTAAAATAGTTAACATACTCTTTAAAAAGTATGCCTACCAATTCCCATGTGGCCATTAGTTTCCTGTATTTTCAAAGGTGGGGTACATAACATTTTAAAAGAATATGTATGAATATAGCAGGTGTAGGGACTCCCCATGTCACACCCCATCTCTCTAGGCCACATTTATCCAGTCTGGCTTTCCACCCTCCTGAAGTACTTTTGCATCCATCTGGTGCATTAGCACAGAACAGAGCCAAACTCGCTGCCACTTTGTCCCTCCCCACTTATCTTGTGGTAAGCATCAGCAATGCTTTAGAAGGGGTCAGGTGAGTGGCTGTGCCTCACAATGCCACCCACTGCTGTGTTATGTGTCAAAATTGCCAGTACCAATCAGATGGAGTGTTATAACAGGACAAGGTACACAAGTGGTAGGCAGCTGTCCTTCTGCTCCTTGAAACCCATGACCAAACTGAGAAAACGTTTGAATTGATCTTCAAGCCCCTTGAAAAAGCTTTCAGGAATAAGATGACATTAAGTTAATACAATGGCAGTGTTCTGTACACTTTGAAGAATATATTTCCCTGAACGTCAGTCAACTGGAGGCAGGAATTCTGGAAGATCAGCTCTGGCACAGAAGTTTCAGCAACCTGTTTAAAGTACTCATGACTTGAAGGACGCCAAGCCGCCCATATTCCTAAAAGCTGCAGTGCATGACAAGCTTTGCAGTAGCAAAAGACTATGATGCTGTCTGGATGCTTCCATAAAGTTGTGGCAAAAGAGGTCAGCAAGGTAGTTGCAGAAAGTGGCAAGATATGTTGGAACCAAAGCTTCCCTCCTCTACTCCAAGAACAATTACAATGGTGCCTCGAGTTACAAACACCTCGGGTTACAGACTCTGCTAACCCAGAAGTAGTACCTCAGGTTAAGAACTTTACCTCAGGATGAGAACAGAAATCGCGGCATGGCAGTGCAGAGCCAGCAGGAGGCCCCATTAGCTAAAGTGGTACCTCAGGTTAAGAACAGTTTTGGGTTAAGAACGGACCTCCAGAACAAATTAAGTTTGTGACCAGAGGTACCACTGTACAGGGTTTTTCTGCTTAAGTTAGTCCCAAATAACAGAGATCAGCTGGAGCACAGGCTCCATGTGAGTTCATGTGTGCATGGGCTGGCCAGCACTGCTCTGGCTAATTCCTCTCAGACAGGGCTGGAGACATCAACATCTGAGACACGGCTTGGAATGAAGATCTTGTTTGGGCATGCTGAAAGTGAGACTTTGGTGAGTCAGGCAGGCAAAAAATATTGAAGAGGCAGGTGGAAGCACGGATGTGGGTGAAAGGGGAAAGGTCATGAGGAAAAATGATGAAGCTGTGTGTCACCACCAATGAACAGGTGGCAGTGAAGCATGCATGCAGCACAGGGCAATGTTGCAAATAAATTTGTGAGCAAATTGAACCATGCCTGTGAAAGCTTGCAGGGAAAGAGGCATGCTTAAGTGGAAGCGAGCTGTGGTGAAGAAAAAGACAAACGGCCAAAACGCCAAGGTTACCACCAACCGAACTTTATACGAAATGTTCATTTCATTGGTCAGAGTCTGAAAGAATAAACCGTCTTCAAGAGAATTAGTCCCTTCTGCCACAATTACATCCCACCATTTTTTTAATTTCCATTTGTAGCTGCCCTGAATACACTCTCCTCAACTCCACTCAACAGACCTGGAGGGTGAAAGATGCTGTGCTATTATAGTAGTAACCATCTTCACTTTTCTCCATCTCATGCAAAATATGAGAGATATTCTGGCCACAAAATGTTGTGCTTGCATTATTCTAGGAGTTCAGCAGGGAATCTGCTGTTGGCTTACCCTATGTCAGTACTAGGCCTTAAAATATAAGTCAGTTCCTTTCCCAACCTCCACACCTTAAAAGAAAAAAAAAATCTCTTTTTTGCACTGTAACAATTGCTCACAAATAGGAATGTGACATGATGGACGACAGCAGAGAAAGACAAATTTGTGGTGGAACACTAATGCACGAAATGACGAAAGAAGAAAATGTATTTTTATCTGTCTGCAATTTTGTTTTCTTCATGACTGCTTTTAGTGAAGAGACCGACTATATGGCGTAACACCTCTGCAATAACTCATCATGACTGCTGTGACCTTTGCTGCTTCAGCCAGGCTGATTAGCTGCAGATTTCTCTTTCCTAACATCAGCTGACAAGTCAGCCCCTATGATTCTGCTTTGTTATTTTTTGTAAATATATCTGAATCATACAAGGATCTTTTGTGTTCCCCGTCCCCCTTTCGTGGGGAAAATGGTAAAGCGGGAATGGAAAATTAAAATAAAATATCTTTCACAATTAACCTTTCACATATTTCTTTCTTTCTTTTTTAGCAAGAGATCTGTTGCAGCAGATCCTATTTCCTAGCTATGATTTGTTTTTCTTAAAAAAAATATCTAATTTCTCAATAGTACTCTCTTTTTTGAAACTATACAAATACTTCTTTTGTAGGCTCTTTCACAGTATAAAGAGCAAGCTATTCCTAAATACCAAGTTGTCAATAGGGTCACATTATCTGCCAGGCAGTAAATAAAAAGTGGGGCCTGTGGGGGGGAAAGTTGCATTATGGCAGAAGGCACCAACATGGTGCCCGTGGGCACAGTGGTGCACCTATGGTCTTTCCATGGCACCTGTGAAGTCTCTGAGCCCCTCTCACTACCCTCTTGTTCATGTGTGGTAGAGCTGCCTACCTTTTTCTCCCTTGAAATGTACATAGAGCTGAAAGAGGAAGTTGAACCAGTAGCACTCTTCCCCATTTCCTCTTTCAACTATAAAGTGGTACCTCGGTTTATGAACATAATCCGTTCCAGAAGTCCATTCTTAAACCAAAACCGTTCTTAAACCAAGGTGTGCTTTCCCTAATGAGGCCTCCTGCTGCCGGTGCCCTTCCACCGTTCGGCTTCCATTTGTAGACTGAGGCAAAGTTCTCAAACTAAGACACTATTTCCAGTTTTGCAGAGTTTGTAAACCAAATTGTTCTTAAACTGGACTGTTCTTAAACCGAGGTACCACTGTATGTGCTTTTCAAGGCTCAAATTAATGCTACCAAATCCAGCTTTTGCTCAGGTCACTTGGAAAAGTGAAGCGTATCGTATGTGTGCACTTTCTCTTTCTGTGTCCTAAGGGGCAGAGGGCTGCTCCGGGAGAAAGGGGGGGGGAATGGTGAGAGGGGGTGGAACCCACAGCACTCACTCAAAAATCTAAATGTGCTCACAGGCCTATAAAAGTTAGCACCCTCCTACAGTACTGAGTGCTCCTGATCAGGGTTCCAGACACTCCACTTCATTGCCCCGCCTTCAATCTGCCATTATTTCCTCACTGAACATGCTCAGTCCTTTTTGGATTGTTTTGGGGATCATCGCCCCCTAAGGGTTTTCCTTAAAGTCTTTTAAACTTCTGCAACCTTGGGGCTCCCCTAATCATTGCAATATTTCTCTCTTGTGCTTGAGTGAAATGGCAGCACTTATAAAGGTGAGAAAAACACAAAGCAGAGGGGAGCAGGCTCTGGTGATCACTGGTACAATGCTTTTTATTAGAGTTCTGTGCCTTTCAGAGCAGAAACTCCTCCTGCAAGAGCTTGAAAAGCTTGCAAGTCCTCAGAATTTAGAGATGCCTCATTCTTAAAATCCAAACCACTCAAAAACTAGGGACCTGAAAAAGTGGTAGAGCAAAGATTCTCTCTGAATTTTAAGAACTTGCACTATTGAGCACTGGAGCCTGCTGTCTTTGTTGTTGTTTTTCCTTCATAGAATCATAGAATTGTAGAGTTGGAAGGGATCCTGGGGGTCATCTGGTCCAACCCCCTGCAAAGCAGCCATCTCAACACTCAGTCCGCCATTCAATTTGAAACCACACCAGACCCTGCTTAGCTTTGAAATGTGCTAACAGTTTTACTGCTACACCTTGTCCGATATAAGGATTACAGTCAGAGAACTGAGATCACCATTAGTACAGTGGTACCTCGAGTTACAAACGCCTCAGGTTACAAACGCCTCAGGTTACAAACTCCGCTAACCTGGAAGAGTTACCTCGAGTTGAGAACTTTGCCCCAGGATGAGAACAGAAATCGCAGTGGCAGCAAGAGGCCCCATTAGCGAAAGCACGCCTCTAGTTAAGAACAGTTTCAGGTTAAGAACGGACCTCCGGAACGAATTAAGTTCTTAACTAGAGGTACCACTATATGTACAAGTAGTGACCCACAACAAAATGTTGCAGGATATCCCTGTGTGATACCTAAGCCTGTGGCTAAGGGAGTTGAAAAATCAAGTTAGTATCAAAGACCAGAAAGTAAGAGGATTAGATTGTGTGAGTGATGCGTAGTGGAGGATTGTCTACACATAGATGCCGCAGATGCACAGGACACCAATGGGCAGTTTTCACCCCAAAGCAAATACTAAATTTAGAAAATGAATTTTCCTCAGGACCACAGCAAGGGAAGCAGGATTTGCCTTACCCCTCCCCCATGCTACCAGTGGCAGAGCTTCATACTCCGGCACCGGGGGGCGGAGAGCAGGTGGGGGCAGTGCTGGCACACATCCTGGGGGTGGGGCATGCTGCCTGCAGAGGCATGGCACCCAGCGCAGGCAGGGGGGCAGCCACGATGGCACCCCACCGGGATCGCGCTGCCGCGGGCGGTGCACTCCCCCTGCACTCCTCTTCCTCAGCCAGTGCATGCTACTCTGTTCTGCATTTGGATCATTAGTTGGATCCACCAACTAATGGCTCATGGCTCATGGTGACTATGCTGTGCTTCCATGGGTGAAGGCAGCAGTGCTTCTGAATACCAGCTGTTGGAAATCACAGGAGGGGAGTACACTCTTGTGCTTTAAACCTGCTTGTGGGTTTCCCAGTCACCTGGTTGGCCCCTGGGAGAACAGGTTGCTGGACTTAGGTGGGCTAGTAGCCTATTCCAGCAGGCTCTTATGATAACATACTCCCCAACATTTATCCAATGAAAATAGGGAAATCCCATTTCTTAATGATAATTTTAGTATTTATCCCCCACACATCTTATTGGGTTGCCCCAGTACTCTGGGCAGCTTCCAACATATATAAAAACATAATAAAACATTAAACATTTTTTAAAAAACTGCCCTATACAGGATTGCCTTCAGATGGCTCGGGGGTTAGATAACTGCACACCCCCCAACATTTATCTGATGAAAATACGGACATCCTAAGGAAAAGTGGGATATTCCAGGATCAAATCAGCAATTGGAATGGCTTCTCTAAATCAGAGAAGTCCCTGGAAAATAGGGACACTTGGAGGGTCGGTGATTATTAAGTCCCACTCAAGATGCAATTTGGATTTTAAATAAATATAAAAATCTACCCATTAGATGCAAAGAGACATTTGACATCACATGTAGTTTCACATTAGTGCACCACTGAACTTACTCTTTAGGCATAAAATCCACCAGGAAGGCCTTGTGCATAAGACCAACTGACCTGAATGGAAGCTGTGCAACAGCTGCTTCTTGCTCTTTGCAGCTCCCATTTGTTGCAATGAGGGTTGGTTGGTTGGTTGGTTGGTTGGTTGGCATTAGGAGCCTGCCATTCGTCATCCCTGTTTTTGTTTTGGTTTAGATTGTAGGCTGGTATGGGACACAGAAGGTGAAAAGAAAATTTAAGAAAATTTGATCCCAGGCAGGTTCTATACAACTCAATACCATTACACCATGTAATATATGCAAATTAAAGTTTTCTTCAGCACACCAATACAGATCCTCATTATCTGGGATAATCCAGCAATGGCGTAACACAAATTAGTGTTCTAACATTCATCATCTTGTAAGCATCCCCACTAGGTTCATGTGGGGCCTGGCTTTGAAATGTTGCCATCTTGCAAGAGCACAGAATACTGCTTATCATTTCTTTGTTCCCAAGATTCTGTCTTGACTTAATGGCAGTGCTATTCATCTTCATAATCTATGTATATCCTGTTCCTAAAACTCTGTGAACATTATCCAGGAACCACAAACAGGCATAATATTGGTTAGAAACTTTATAACTCAGGCCTTGGCCTTCCTTCTCCTTTGCATATTCCAGATAATGAAACACTCTCACATTGCAGCTTTTGACAGGAAGTATGTGCTGTACATGCATTAGGGTTGGAATGTCACACACACAGTGAATTTTAAAAGATAGGCTGAGAACAACTTCCTCTGTTCCAAAATTACAACAGCAAGTAATTAAAACATCCCATTTCCTTTCCTGCCTGTGCCCTTTCCCAAGTCTGAATTTCATCAGTGGGGAAACTCAAAGGAATAGTTTCAGCTATCTCCACATTACTTCTCAAAGTCTCTGGATGTTTGGATTTCGTATCTCCTCCTCTGCACAGTTGTCTCATGGGCAAGCCTGGAGCTAATGAAAATACGTGTGTGTGTGTGTGTGTCCATTCCTCTATATCTATACATAGATATAGGTAGAAACACACTTTATTTCAAGTTTGTTTGTTTTGCAATTACAAAAGAGCAATACATTTCATTCACCAACATTACATTAAGGACTTGTTTCAAACTTAACACCAATTTTCACTTACATATTCTCTTTTCAGAGATACCAGAGATCAAACCCAGTGTACCTGTGTTTGTGTGTGTTTATCTCAACATTTACCCAAAAAATGGAAACCATTTCCCCAAGAAATCATCCTTGCAATTAATGTGCAAAGCAAACCACACCTTAATAGGAGATACATAGCTGGGGACATTTTCATAGACACTGTTAATTAAAGGCCTATTAACTCACACTGTGTACTTAGAAAATTCACTTTCTCTAAGTAAATCAGCAGAATGGTAAGTGGTTTCAACTGACTGTGGAACCTGTAATGGACCATATAAAGTCCATTTATATAGTTGAGGATATGTAAACATGTCCCTCTGTTACTACACCTTTCCCAATGTTTATTAGGATATTTACTAGAGTGTGGTACTATCTTATTACTTCAACAGTACAATCATGTTCATTTCTACTCAGATGTACATCCTAATGAGTTCACTGGGGTTTTCTCCTAGTTAAGTGGGTATAGGATTGCGGTCTAAAAGTGATTTCATTGATATTAATTGATGGTGGGGAAAAGGAGATATGAAAATTCCACATCCTTATCATTTGTATATCATTTTCTGCCCCTCAGAGACATTAACGAAGAAGTAGCTATAGAATGCTTGCCCTTGTTAAAAAAAATATGAGAATATTGCAGACATTCCAGCCACTTTCAAACCTCAGCATGTGCCTGGAATGATCTGAGTTTTCAATTAAACAAAACCAAGAGTTTACAAGATTTTCTTCGGGTGTCACTGTCCACCTCCTTCATTAACACTTTTGTCTTTATTTGCTGGTGGTGTTTCAACATTTGCCACACTTAAGCTGTCTGCATCGAAGAGATGTGCCTATTGTATCTCATGTATGCCCTGGCTGCAGAGAGCGCAGGAAGCCTCCACGGGAGAAGATGCCTGGTGTCTCCTAGCTTGAACATTTTTCATTCTGGCCTAGCTACTTTGCCTGCAGTGTTGCAATCCACAGGGAGGCCTTAACCTCTGAAACCTGCTGACTTAAGAATAATTGGCTAGCATGATGCCACTGTGACCAACAAGTGGAACAAATAAAATTACCCACTATTTCAGTACTGTGATTGTTCTGTCTCACTGCATGACTCCATGAGTCTCTTAGAGGAACTGACCTGCTTATAATAAACAAATTGTTTTCTGGGCTCCATTTTCAGTGCCTGTAGGGTAACTACCAAAAGACAGTACCAGTCTGTGTTGATTATATTTAATGCTGTTTTCATTGGATGATTCCAGTGGTAGGTCAAATCTTAAGATGAAGCATAAAGTTGTTCAGTGTTCAGAGCTCAGAGCTGCAACATCTAATGAAAAACTGTAAGCAAAACCTTTACTAAGCTTCAATTATAGAAATTTGAACTAGCTAGTGAGTAGTTGTTAAAAAGCCACTGGGGCTTGAACCAGATGCCTTTGGATCTCTAATCAGCTGGCCATGCAGTGGGCTAGAGGTTCATAAGCAGAAGCTTCCCTGGTTATACTGATACATATGTATAGCTATCCTCTGCTTATACCAGGAATGGGAAACATCTGGCCTACCATTTGTTGCTGAACTACATCTCCCATCAGCCCCAGAAAGCAAAGCCAATGGCCCGCCATTATGGTAGCTGTAGCTCAGCAACATCTGGAGGACAAAAGGTCTCTCACACCTGGCTTATACCTACTTAACAAGCACAGTACTCTTTTTTCTCTCTCACTGTGTGCACAGGTTTCTAGTGTCTACCCAATTTGTTCCTAATATTGTGGTTCTCTTGCCATCCAAAACTATTGGACTGGCTTCATGTTGTCCATCTTAACAATTAACATTATACTGTGTACTACTTTTGAAATGGTCCCTCATTAACAATGCAAAAAAAAATTAAAACTTACAACTGTTAAAATCACAAATTGATGGCACCTAAATACAACCACGTGCTTTCTGGATTGTAGATAAATGTATATTTTGAACTTTTCAAAATGTCTTTGGTGGCAGCATCTCAACAAAGATCCAAGGAAGCAGTACATTCGTTTGAGTTGCTCACTGTCAGATTGTGAACTCTCTGTCCATTTAACATAAACAAGTGTACCTGTTTTCTTCTGACCTGGTTTAAATACACATTAGGGTAACTCAAAGCAAAACATAAGAGTGCAGGCCAAGTATTCATTTATTGGGAGGGGACAGATACTTTCCATGTTTCGCACAACTTTTGACACACTATGTTACTAGGCAATAAATTAGGTGCTCCCCTCATGAATGCATTGCTTGTTGCAAAGCTCCATTAATTGAAACATGATTCAGCAAGGCATTTAATTGGGTGCTCTTTCTGAACACCAACACATGGGTGACTACAAGCTTCTCACACAGTGAAGTCTTAAAAGAGAGAGAAAAAGTATGTACCTATAAAAAAAAATATGATGATATGGGGAAACGTATTCAGGTTTTACATATGTCTGCAAGCTGCAGATATGAGACCAGCAATTCATTTTCTGTGATTTTATTTAATTATTATGTGACAAAGCAGTGCACAACTTATGCACATTTACCTTGAGTTTCAATCTGTTTTGCTGGTGTGCACTCAGCTGAGACAAATAATGATTTCATTGGTTCCTTAATCGTAGGAACAGAGGATGATGTTTTTCCAGAAGTAGGCAGATGCACAGCACTGATAGAGATGCCTTTACATTGAAAGAGAAAATAAATAGCTACTTTTAAACAGTTTAATTACGGTTATTCCAGAGGTGCGACCACATGGCAACTCCCATGAAGGATTCTGGTTTCAGAATATTTGTGCACAAATATTTCTAAAAAGAAATGGTGGGTGTTTCATTATGGGAAAGTCTTCCTATTGTATCTCATCTCTCCACTTCCTGTGCAAATGGCGCTGAACACACTTTGTGGTTGACACAAAGATATATACATCAGAGGTCTGTGTAAACACTGAAAAGAAACATAAGCACATTTTGAAGAGGTAAACAAACAATTTCTGTTTCTAAAATTCTAAATGTTGGCTGTTTACTCATCAGTCAATCCTGCATAACAACCAATGAAATTTTGAAAGAATCAGCAATACTAAATAGCATAATTTTTGTCTGCTCCACCTTCACCCTCTGACCACTCATTGTCACCCCACCACCGATCCCCTGGCTCAGAGCCTTCTTGCCCTGGGGCTTCCTTTGGGGGTTCCCCAGCTGGTGCCTCCCACCACTCCTCTGTATCCTGCCACTCTGTGGCAACTACTCTCTGAAATCCTGGAAGGCTGCTGCCAGTCAGTGTGGATGATACTGAACAACAGATCTTCTGGATGATCCTGTTTATTGAGCTTTCATTTGCTTGCACAAAGCTTATGCGGAGGGTAAAGGTAAAGGGACCCCTGACCATTAGGTCCAGTTATGGCCGACTGGGGTTGAGGCGCTCATCTCATTTTATTGGCCGAGGGAGCCAGCGTACAGCTTCCGGGTCATGTGGCCAGTATGACTAAGCCGCTTTTGGCGAACCAGAGCAGCACACGGAAACGCCGTTTACCTTCCCGCTGGAGCAGTACCTATTTATCTACTTGCACTTTGATGTGCTTTCGAACTGCTAGGTTGGCAGGAGCAGGGACCGAGCAAAGGGAGCTCACCCCGTCGCGGGGATTCAAACTGCTGCCCTTCTGATCGGCAAGCCCAAGAGGCTCTGTGGTTTAGACCACAGCGCCACCCATGTCCTTTATGCGGGGGGGGGGCCCTCCAAACATTTATTTTTATTGCACATTCATGGTCATTTTTGCTCATGATGCTATCGGGATGGTAATAGGTGATCTTGCTTTCGGCACTATCTGTGCCTGCAAAAGTTTTGGGGTGGCCATACTGCTTCCTTTCCAATCAATAAGTTGCTGCTGAAATCCTGTAACTTTCATATACCACAAACATTGTGCAAGTGTTTTGTCTCACTTCTGTTGCACTATACCCCCTCCAGATTTCAATAACATGATAGCATTTGGGAAACTTCACAGAACAATTAATAGAGCAGAATAAATCCACCACTAATGCACTATTGTTGTGTCAAGAACATGTTACAGAATACACCTGCAATAAAACACCAGTCCAGAGGGGTCCCTATGTCTGCTTCCAGACTTTATTGATCAATCCTTCTGATTTGTTTGTGGGGAGAGTGTATAACAATGAGCATTCATTCTGATTTGCCTGCAGTCTTCCCATTAATATTTTGTTTGTCCTATACATTTCAGAGCCTTTCTCTGTCACTTTCCAAATCACAAAAAATCCACCTTTTGCTGCACTAGGACAACAGGGAGCATTTAACTGCCTCTTTAATTGCACAAACCTAAACTTCTGATATATGCTTCCACAAAATACTGAACATCTGAAGGCAATTCTGGATGGACTAATGATCTCACTTAGCATCAGGCAATGCCCTATGTTCATGTATTTACTATCTTTCTTCAGTAGGGCTTCTTCTTGCAGTTAGTACCTGCAAGTATTCTATCTGCCTTTGTAACTGGTGTCAGGGAGCTTTAACATGTCTGAGTATGTGGCTGGTGTTGTGTTTTGCTTGGCAAGGTGACCTGGAGCCACAGATAGCATTTCATACAGAAACGGAGAGCTTAGTGCCCACTTTAAGACAGTTGGACAAACGGCCCACCCTCACCTAAGCTGCTTGACATCTGGCTCTCCAGCTAAGCTGAAAAGCATCTCATGACACTTACATGATTGGATGAGATCATAATCATATGCTAGAAGCCATTAGCCCAGAACTGGAAAGCAAAACAGAGTGCATTATGTTGCCTGCAGAATGTACCCATTTAATAGAACTAACACAGCAGACCAGGTTCAAACACCAGGGAACATCTGGCTAGTATTTACATCTCCTGTTTAATTTGGATGCTGGAGTTTAGTTTTCAAGATGGCAGTAGAGAAACAAATTGAGCCCATCACTCTGTTGCAGTTTAGAAAAGCAAGCTTTGTTTATACTTTCTCATATTAATACCTCATCCACTTATCCAGCAGGCCCCCTGAAAAATATACCTCAATCACACAACTCCCCTTCAGTAACAAAGCCGTAATTCAGCGTAATGCTTTGTTGATGAGAAGAGAAAGGGATTCAAGTAAACTGCAAGTATCGGAATCATGGGATAAAGTTGGTCCATGGGAAACTGAACTGTAATGTTGCACAGTTTTATTGGCGCCTGTTGAGAAAGCCAGTGGAAGACGTCAGGGGTCCAGCCCTGCTTCCGTGTGTTACAATTGTCAAAGGCATCAATGGAATACATTTTCACTTTTTAAAAATGATGTCCAATTTGGGGAAGGTGAGGGCTTTGTACTGAAACTGCCATTTCGAGACGCTTCTGAAGCTAGGAAAAGCATGTCTAGATAGAATTTCATTAAAATCTAGCATCTGAAAGCAAAGTTGGCCATGTGACAGTACAATGAGCTAAGATCCAGGATGCTCGTGTTTATAAACAAATGGCAGCAGACTCAAAATATTACACAAGATTTCCATTCCTGATGCTACAACCCATTACAAATTCAAGAACCTGGGCAGGGGGAGTGCAAAATTGGGGGAAGATGTAGAACACAGAGAAAAATAATAATTCTATGCAATCCCTGAAACTGCTTATGTCGGGGCAAAGGACCAAGCACAAAGACAAAGCACTTCTCTCATGTAAGTAACTACAGAACATATGAAACTTATATTTGGCCAAAGGTTCTGGGTCAGTGGTCATGGCCGTCTAGGTCTGCCATCAGGTTTGCTTTAAATCAGGGATGTGGGGCATCAGACTGAGGGCTGATGCAGCCCTCTAGGTCTCTCCATCTGGCCTCCAGAACTCTCTCCGGTCACACCCCTCACTATCCGTGCTTCAACCCCAAATAGGTTTGCCCTGCCTGGATGTGTCCCTGTGCTCTGACAATGCCTCCTGCTTACCTGGATGAAGGATGTGAGACTGTGTGCAGAAACCAGCCTATTATATACACAGCTAACATTTACTTTTGTTGCCCACCATATTGCCCTGGGAAGAAGGGAAGGTGTCTCTTCAGGCTGGAAGGGATTCCCTGCCACTGCTTTAAAATGTTCAAAACCCATGTCTGCCTGCCTTCATTCTGGTATCAGATATTATAGACGTGTCACCACTAAAGCATACATGCAATTTACGCAAAGCAAATAGTGACGTGGGGCATATATGCTCCAGCAGGGCAAAACTCCAGGCACTCAAGCTCCAGGTGACCTGGTGCGTGGAAAAGGCTTGTCTCATCATTGGCTGCCTTCTGGAATCCTGGGCTAGACTCCCACTGGGGCTGTCCTTGATACTGCTGCCTGTGCTGCTGCTGATGATGTCACTAGCACAGCCCATGGGATGAGGACTTGGAGAAGAAGAACTGCCTCCTGGCCACTTTGCTCCCATTCTTCCATTTTATGTCCTGCCAGGTATTATTGGCATAATGGAGATACTATGCAACCAGCATGTTGGTTTATTTAAGATATTTACATATATCCTACCAATTAATGCTAGTTCTCAAGATGGCATACAAATATGTGTGTGCATGAGTGCATGCACAACAACGCATGGTGCTGCCACATTCAGTGCATTAGTGACATTGTGTTCTTTCTGAAATGAGCTGGGAGGAACTTGTCCATCACTTTAGGGAACTTGGAGATACACTGAAGTATAGCTCCATACTAGAATGGCTAATCTGTGATCCTTCAAAGGTTGTTGAACTCCCATTAACCCCAGTCTGCATCATCCATGGTGAGGACTGATGGAATTCAGCAAAATCTAGAAGGCCAAAGCTTAGCCACTCTTAAGAACATAAGAATATAAGAGCCTGCAGGATCAGGCAATGGTCCATCTAGTCTAGTGTCCTGTTCTCACAGTGGCCAAATGGATGCCTTTATGAAACACAAAATTGGATCCAAGCACAAGAGCCTCCTCTCCTCCTGTGGTTTCCAGAAACTGGTATTCCAAAGCGTTACTGCCTTCAAATGGGAAGGCAGAGCATAGCCATCATGATGAGTAGCTTTTGATAGCCATCTAGTCCATAAATCTGTCTAATCCTCTTTAATATGTCTCTATTGGTTAGCCTCACTACAAATCACACAAACCAGCATATATGACTTTTCCAATATCTTCTACACTGATTGAGTGCAGTTCTCATGACAAAATGTTGGGATGCTAATGAGTCCCAAAAAAGGCCATCCCGGGATAAAAACAGATTTGGTCTTCAAAGACTTTCTCTGCCATTGACCAGAATGCACCTGGAAAATCTATCTTTCCAGCAATTGACTAAAGTAGTGTTGAGGTTACGCTATTCTAATATCCCCCCACATGCATACAGATAATAGTGAAATGGGAAATTTTATGAGAAATGTTATTAAACGTATTCTCCCCATCCCCAATCATCTGAAATAAATATTAGGATAAATAATATAGGCTATATCATAATATGTAAGCCAGCCTTTACAAATCAGCATGCCAACTCAAGCTTTTTCTTGTGCATTCATGTTAATGTGGGCTCATGATGGTATTGAGATGGTTACATGTGGTCCCACATTCAACACTATTTGCACCAGGAAATATTTTGGGCTGGACATACTGCTTCATTTCCAGTCAGTGCATGTCCCATACTGTAGCTTCCTGTTGAAATTCCAAAACGTTTTAAGCTGCAAATGTTCCCAAAGGTGGTGGTATCTCACTTTTGTTGCACTATCGTGTACCCTCACAACTGCAAAAATGTGATACCACGGAGGATGCATTGTAGAACAATGAATAAAGTAAAATGATGTGTGTGGACAGTCCAGTACAAACCCACCCCTAATGTCCCTTTAGTGTGTCAGTGACATGTTTCAAAAAACACCTGCAAAAAACCCCCACCAGTCTGGTGTGGCCTTTAGGCTTCTGTATGTTCCTTTCAAGGCTGTACTGCGATTTTACTATGAAAGATAGAAGTGACAGTTTTAAAAAAGGTACCTCTCACTTAACCAGTTTCTTAAAACTTTCCTTTAATTTCTGGGCCTCTTCCTTCTTAACTAAAATGGCACTGGGATTACCTAGACATCCTGCCTATAAGGTTTGACACTTACTGTGCTCAACTGATGGGAGGAAAATCATTAATGCCGAACCTGGTGGATGTATTTGTTTTGGACTGAGTCTTGGGGTTGATGCAGCCAGGCTCTAACTGTTTACCTGCTGCACACTCTTGACAAAGAGGCAAGGTGCTGCATGCTCTGTGTCAGAGTGACTAACAAGCCCTCTTGTCTAGGCTTGAGTGTTCATACCTGTTTGCAGCTCCTTACATACTTTTGGCTCCCCCCACCTCACCAGCCTTCCATTAGAGCCTTCTGACAGAGGTTCTCGAAGAAACAGGATGCCAATTGGATAATCAGCAGGAAACAAAGCCTCCTCAGAGAAGATAGCAGCCTCAGGGCCGTCTAATTACAAGTCCCTGCACTGCTTGAAGTTACTCAGCTGACATGCCTGAACTGTGCAAAGACCTTCAAGTGAACTGTTATACAAAGCTCAATGTATCACATGGTTGTGAAGCAGCTGCTAAGTCTCATTGTAAATGAGGCACAGAGATGATAAGTCACATACCCTCCTGCTCAAGGGGAGGGGAGGAACCTTCCTTAGGCTGTGGTTCTGGAGATTGGGATGGAGCTTGGGAGGTGGAGAGGAAGTCAGAATTGGGACACGAGGAAAGAGCTAGGAAAGATGTTCTAGACTAGAAGCCTACTTTCGTTATGTCCCCGTCTGTTTGTGCCAAGGGATTTGTTTGATGCATTTAAGTTCTTTCAGTGACGTCCCCAAAGCTTGGCCTTTAAACAAAAACAGAAAGAGGACTTTGCATGCAAGCTAATGGAGAGCAAAATAATGAGTTAGGTATGCTTCCCCCCTTCTCTTTTTCACCAAGCTAGTTGATAAACAAATATTCTTAGAGAGAGCATGTTGGAAAATCAGCCTTAATGCAAACAACACTCGAAAGCAGGAAGCTTAGCCAGAAAATGCAGCATGATTAGAGAATGGACTCCTCTTATTCTGGGGTAAATAGAGTGGCACAAAGGAACAATATGCTATTGAATATCATTTTAAAAACACACTGAAGTGATGCTTTTTACCCTAAACCCAACTCTGGCTGCTTTGTGGACTTTCGTACTTCTGTAAAGGATGCATGTGTGATGCACAATTCTCTTTGCATACTTCTGAGATGCCTTTAAAAAATGGAAGTCAGGTTTTTCCACTGCAGGATGTTGTAAGATCCTCATCATCACCGTAGCAATTATTATTAAAATAAATAAATAAATAACATTAGAGTGCAATGGGTGCACATAGGGACAGATATAATCAGAAACACCCCCATCTCAGCATGCCTGTTTCTCCAAAATAAACTTAAAAATAGTGGATCATCTCAAAATTTATAGCCTAATCCGATGTATGTTTTACTGGAAGAAAGTTTAATAGGGCTTGCAGCATTCACCAAATATTTTCAAAGTGATTTAGCACTGCATGCATTCAAGGGACCACACTGCTTTTGAAAAATCTAGTTCCAGGACTCTTTAAACCTCTCCCTTTACAAGAGGCCATCAAATGGCTCACATTCCTAACAGGTGGATTGGGTGACTTCCCCTTTCATGAGTTTGGCTTTGGGAACATATTTTAGCAGGAGGTGGAGAGGAAACAGAAAAACGATCTATCCTGAAGACTCTGGAAATATATACTGCCCTTGCACATGTGCAGCATCAGGAAATCTCACGCCAACATTGCAGCAATTTTATGGTAACTGTTAAACTGAATAAATCTTTAGGTTGAAAGAATATGGAAAATTGTTCAGAGAATATGAGACCTGTGCTAAGAAAATACATCTATCCTCCCCTGCATTCCCTTGCAAGACCTAAGATTAGCCTACAACATTTCCTTACTAGTATCATCTATGTACCGTGTTTCAGCATCAATTTATAGAGATCTTCAGAGTGGCTTCCCCACAATTATGGTCAGACCACTTTTCCTTTGGAAGCTCATGAAAGCCAGAGCTTGAACATCTTTCTGAAGCCGCATGAAGTCTTTTTTTAACTCCTGGAGTTGGCTTCAGGCAGGAACAGATCTTCTATGTAACCAATGAAGCTTAAGCTTCAGGCCCCAAATCCTGGAGGGACCCCAGTAGTGATTTTAGTCCACTTAAAATTTTGGGGTCTATTGGACCCAATAAGATCTGCATAACTCAAATTGATTAATTATTTGTAGTATATATCAACAACCCCAAAGTTTGAGAGGCAGCAGCACAGATGTTGTAAAGGTGTGGTGATCTGCCATGGAATAACCTCACTGAAAAAGATAACAGTGGTTACCCAGACCTCACTGCTGGTTGCGAAGGGGCCCCCAAAACAGTTCAAGCTTCAGGGGCCCCAAAATGTAGGTCTGCCACTGGCTTCAGAAGATTGGTATTAGGATCACCAAGAGTCAGCAGTATATATATATTTGCGCGTCGAGGTCCCCAAGACACCCCAAATAAGAACACAATGACACTTGATTTTTGTTTAAGGTTTTTGGCATAATTTTGGCCACAACGTTATTAAAAATACAGCAATGTGAGTGGTTGCTTAGGCATTGGTAGCGACTAACTGACCCCGCACAGGGACAGCTCTGACATTCGCACCCCCCACGAAGTCAGAAAGGGTAAGTCACCTGGGGAGAGAGACGGGACTGGGAACCATGCCTCACCTCTCCCCAGAATGCTCCCGGGGCTCTTGCTTGGCCCTAGCCCCTTGCCAGGGGGTTCGGACAAAAGCATGTTAAAGTTCCTTTAACAGAAAACCCTTGCAGCAGCAGCATTTTGGAGGGGCAGGCACAGCCAAATCCATACCCCTCCACCAACCAATTCCCAAACCAATGCCTAACCGCAACCTTACAAGTTGTGATGATTTGCTACGCAGTAGGCAAAAACCAAATGGCACCAGCCAATCAGCCAAATGGACAAAATTCCTACCAGGCCCCTGCCCCAGAGCAGACGACCCCATGACAGGCATAGCAAGGTCAAGCAAACAGCCTAACATTAGGGAAGGGAGGGCGGGTGATCCGAAGCATGCAGCAAAAGAGGAAGCTCGTCACTGCGTGCAGTGTATTTAACAAACACGGCTGTCAATCAATAAATGGCAACATATAATTCTCCCCAGTAACAGCCTGCCCCTGCTTAAAGATGGCCAAACTCTTTTGCCCAGCAACAGTGAGGTGTCTTGTCAGTCCCCACCACAACACGTGCTCTCCATGAGGGAGAACACACTACATATAAAGGCCAACTAAAGCTTTCTTTATTTGCAGGGGCCTTCGTAGGATGCTGTGCTGCTTTCCAGCTGTACTGCTTAACTTTTAAGTTCCTTATCAATACTGGACATAAATCTATATAAACTCCCATCGGCCACAGCCAGCATAGCTAATGGTAAGGGACTTGTAGGTCAACACCATCTGGAAGGCTGTCAATTAGCGACTTCTGGTTTAAGATGTTGTATTGCTAATACAGCCATGCAAATCTATGCTTTTGCTTATATTCAAGAAGATCCCACCTAAACCAGACTTGACTCTATTCATTGTGGTTAAAAACCAGAGTAAGTCAAAGTGGATTTAATTCTTTGTTCCATAGGGTTCTTGACCTGTTACAGTACCTCAGAATATCACGCAAACTAGTGTTAGCCAACACTAGAACACTCTGTCTGGGTCACGTAGCCTCATCACATCCTTATGCAAAATAAATTTTGTCTTCCACTGGAGAAGATCCCTGTGTTTAATTATCTCACTCTTGCCTTGTGTTTATTTTACAGTGCTTGTTTTAATCTTAAGGATGCCATGGAACAAAGCTTTGGTTCTGATAGTAGCACCATATGGGAGCAGCTGCTTGGGGTTAGATGGTGTGCTGATCACAAAATGAGTTACATCTTCCTTTAAATGGAACAGCTTTTATGCTTTGCTCTTAAACCTGAAGTCAAGTCAGTACAAAATGATAATAAACATGTCTGGAGAGATGTCTCCAGCTCAAAGCTGTCCGTGAACTCTGCTCCTATTCCGTTTCCATTTCCTAAGACAGAATGTTGGCATCTTCCAAAGAATGGCTTTAATGCAAAAGAACTACTGTTAGTTTTCAGCAGTCTTTTCCTTTTGCAAATGTTGAGGAGTTTCAAATACATCCAAAAAATTGTTAAATTAACTGGAAAATTACATGTATCTGCCCATGTATTTCACTAAAAACCTAAATATGAAACAAAAGTGAATGTCGAAGCCATGATCTGTCCTCATTGCAAGCATAGCACAGACTGGGTTCCCTTCAGTCTGAATAATACATATAATGCTCAGTAGAGCATTATGGAGAATGAGATGTCTGTGTGCTCTTCCAGCAACCTCCTTCAGCTCTGGAAGGAATGGGAGCAGGGCTTCATTGTGTGGAACAACATGCAGGTCCTGCACCTACAGAGGGGTTGGATCAGGTTCCAGTTCTTTGTAGAGTTGGTGTCATTCTACTTGTCACATAAATTATTGTTTTCAGAAATTGAATTGTGCTGATTTTGGACATACTCTGTGTGATCAGGTTGTTTCACAAGATAAGAAGTAGACAAATGCTACTACAACTCCCATGAAGAGCAACTCCATAAACATGCAGCAGTCAGCACCCTACATGTTAGCATGGTAACACAAAAAGAAGCCAGGAAAGTGTGTTGAGTAAAGTTACAATAATAGCCCCGGGGTTACACAGTAAAACAAAATGGAAAATCAGAATCTGGGTTTGTCCTGAAGCAAACACACAAGCTCTTCACCACATCTTCAGAAGGGGGGAGGGAGTCAAAAGCACACCCTAATATCTCAAAATGTTCATGTGAATTGGACCTCACTTTCACCAGTGCAGATAAAGGATGGCTGCAGGAAACAGCTTTCAAAAATCAGGCACCAAAGGAGGATTAGGTACATTTTCACAACATTATTTTAAGCCTGTCAGTGGCATAAACAGGAAACTGGATGTTAGTCGCAAATTCATTTCTCCTTTGTGGAATCATACAGTGTGCCAGATGGTAAAAGCAAGGGAAAGTTTACATATGCTACATTACCATAACCATGTTGCTTCGTATCATTCAAATAGAAATAAACTTTAGATGGAATGCAAACCAACCTACTGCATCAAGAAGTTAATACTATTCTTTGTAACACAGTAACATAATTTGCTAATGCTAGCAATTTTATCTAGCATTTTTAAAAGTGATTTAGTAGTTAGGAACAAATGAAAGTAGCTGGAAGTCATCCAAGCTGGTGAGGGTCTGGAAAACCAAGCACGACAAGGAATGCTGAAAAGAGTTGGGCATCTTTAGCCCAGATTGAAGTGGGGACATTATGATGGTCTATCTGAAGGGTTGCCATACAAGTGATGGAGTGGACTTTGCTGTCTGTTGCTCCATGGTTGGAGGCAGATATGCTTCTGAATACCAGTTGCTGGAAACAGCAGGAGGGGAGAGGGCTCTTGTGCTCAGGTCCAGCTTGAGGATTTCCCATAAGCATCTGGTTAGCCGCTGTGAGAACAGGACACTGGACTAGATGGGCCATTGGCCCAATCCAGCAGGCTCTTATGTTCTTAAGATGAACTCCAATGAGTAGGAAATTACAAGGAAGCAGACCTCTGCTAGGCTTAAGGAGATACTTGCTAACAGTAACTTGCTACCTGGGGAGATGGTTCATTTGCTGTTCATTTGCTAGAAATATTTAGGCATATCCTGGGAAGTAGTATGTCAAAGTTGCTGCACTAGAGATGCATCCTGCATTGCAGATCTGTATTTAATAATAATAATAATAATAATAATAATAATAATAATAATAATAATTTATACCCTGCCCATCTGGCTGGGTTTCCCTAGCCACTCTGGGCAGCTTTCAACAGAACATTAAAAACAGAATAAAACTTCAAACATTAAAAACTTCCCTAGACAGGGCTGCCTTCAGATGTCTTTTAAAAGTAAGATGGTTGCTTATTTCCTTGACATATGATGGGAGGGCGTTCCACAGGGTGGGCGCCACTACCGAGAATGCCCTCTGCCTGGTTCCCTGTAACCTCACTTCTCGCAGAGAGGGAACCACCAGAAGGCCCCCAGCACTGGATCTCAGTGTCCAGGCTGAATGATGGGGGTGGAGACGCTCCTTCAGGTATACAGGACTGAGGCCATTTAGGGCTTTAAAGGCCAGCACCAACACCTGAATCTATTGTGCAGTAGATTTAGATTACGTAGATAAAATGCAAAGACCCTTCCAACTCCAAAATTCTGAATTATGTGGTTGCTCTTCTTGTTTGAATTTCCATCCCACCCTTCCCCCCAAAGGAGTCTAGCGCAGTAAAAATCAAAAACTTAAAACAACATTTAAAATAAAATAAAGCCATATACAAAGCATTTAAAAATCAACTAAGAACATTTCAAAACATTTGGAATATTGAAAAGCAACCACATAGCCTCACAGTTGCTAATTTCAACATTGCAATGGTCAGTATCTTGCAGCCATCAAATGCCTGGTAAACTGGAATGCTTTAAAAAAAATTTCCTGAAAGTCAATAACGATTGAGACAGACACACCAAATGTGAAATTCCTATTTCAGCCACAGATTTGTGCATTTCCACCTAGCAGATAGAAAATCTAACATTTTTCCAGCCCAGGTCATTGAGTACAGGATTGCATTCTAACAGTTTTGCATCGTGTTGCTTAATATTTTCATTGGGTTCTTTTTGAATACTATTTGCTATAAAGCCTGAAGATGCTTCTGTCGCCTTGCAGTCCTATGGCTCGCAAAGCACCACCACTATGATTCTGGATTGCTGAAAAAGCATAATATTGAAATGTGTGGAGAATCTTCAACTGATCCTAAATTAGGATGCAATGCTAACAAAACAAAACAAAAAGCAACAAAAGCCACCAGTTCCTCCTAACAATTCACAAAATAACAATTCCTGGGTCCTTTGGAAGGACAGGCAAAACTGATAGCGTCTTGGAACCTCTTTCCAGCTTTTTTTGTTCCTTCCTCCCTGAGGATTATTCTCAGAGGAAGGGACACTTTTCCTGTAAAGTGGCTTGGCATCTTAATGTTAAACATCAGAAAGAGTCTCTAGAAAAGCAGTTGTTATGACCCAAGCTGTTAGTTCATGGGAGGAAATAGGTATAAAAGGAGAATTTCTGAATGCCAAGATTCAAGTTTGAGGCAAGTAGTCTTTGGTGAGAGAACTCCAGAAGAGACTTAAAATCACAAAATATGCAGCACAGTGTGGAAATAAATTATTATTATTTATTTAATCTGTGCTCTTTCAAGTTCCTTCCAAAGTTCCTCTCTTCCCCCAGCATAGGGGGGAAAGACACCTTTGGTAGGTTTAAAAAAATGATTTACTTACAAACTCTCCAAAGGTCAGATTCATGAGCTTCTGAAAATGTTGCACAGACAACTTGGCCTAGTTATAAAGTTCTTTATAACTTTATAAAATTCTTTAACTATTGGTATAGGAAATCAAGAGAGGCTTGTTAGAGCCATGTGGTTGGGAGGATTATCTCAGGATTTAAGATTTAAAATCACTTTATAAGAAAAATTCCGCTATCTAATGCTATCCTTCTTAGTTGCTGCCTGCCCAGCATTCAAAAGCTCTTCCCGCTTTTCATCTCTTCTGGCAGGTTCCATTCTGCCTTGATAATAATATATGATTCCCACAAATTTAAGCAGTTTACTACAATGTGCCTAGAACTGCTTGGATGTCCAAGAACTCTCTGCTAACTTAGACAATTCACTCATGTTACCCGATACATTGCACAATGTGATATAATGTAGGATTGCATTGCATAATTACAAACAAAAATGCATTCGTTACAATAAGCTGTCACAGGTGTTCCTTTTTGCAGGAAAAGTGTCCCTTCCTCTGAGAATAATCCTCAGGGAGGAAGGAACAAAAAAGCTGAAGACAGCCCTGTTTAGGGAAGCTTTTAATATTTGATTAATTATTGTCTTTTAAAAATTTGTTGGAAGCTGCCCAGAGTGGCTGGGGAAACCCAGCCACATGGGCGGGGTATAAATAATAATTTGTTGTTGTTATTATTATTATTGAATATTTTGCCAGAAGGAAGATATGTGCTATTGAACTTCTTCTAATTCTCAATGGGGGGGGGGGGAATGTTTGCACAATTGCCTCAAAAATTCCTTCTCAATCAGAGACCACCAGTACTTCAAAACATCCCTTGCAAGTATATTGCTTTGTAGCAGTTATTTTCTTGATCTGTTTCAGCATTTCTTGTTTTATGTTGCATTTCTGGTATGGGTGAATAGTTGAATCTGTTTCCAGACAAAATTCTGCATTTAAACAAACATTCCTAAACATATTTTCGTTTGAAATGCACATTTTTAAATATTTTATGAGCCGAGAACTGTGCCAGAACATTATTGAAGTGTGAAATTCAGTGTACATTTTAATTCTGATCCACACACTTGTCTGGGAGTCCCTTCATGTTGGAAATCACAAATATCATGCTTACATAATTTCAAGTATTCTTATGGAATCTCTGAAAGCCAGGCCAATATTTTTAATGCGCAGAAGTTTCAGTTTTCTTCTTATGTAGAATGGGCTCTGAAAGAATAATGCATGGAAGTTTAGAAGCTCCAAACATCACCATTTCATTAGTTTGCCTGAACATTTTCTAGATTCCCCCCCCCCCAAAAAAACGCATTATTTCCTTGGCAAATCTCTCATTTCAGTGATGGATTTTAGTTGCCAGTTTTTAAAAGTGGAGACACAATTATCTATCAAAAAAACCATGATGAAAGGAACAATAAGGGTCAATTCACATGACCCTTTTTGCACATGGACAACTGTGATTTCACTAATCAGTGTGCAAAGCGAATACAAAGAATAAAGCTGTGATCCCACACTGAGTTGTTAATGCATAACTTCAGCAGAAGGAAGTGAACATATTGCTGGAAGAGAGCATTTGGGGAACTTCTGGAGCAGTTTAACATTAGCATATATGCATGGCCAAAGGCAGCCATTGTACCGTCTCCCCAGTTTGGTTCAGTGGGCAGAAAATTAAACCTGGATCTGGGAAACGTGGATTCCAAAATTCCACGTGTGCCTTATGTAGCCTTTGGGCTAATAAGCTAATTGGCTTTAGTTTTTCAGCACAATCAAAATTAAACAAAGCCTTAGGCCGAATTGCTGCAATAAAAATGAATGTATTGCCAAGGATGCTGTTTTTGTTCCAAACATTGCAAATTTTGGACAAAATGGATTGCTTCAAGAAGTGGCAGAGAGATATCTCTAGATTTGTCTGGCAGGGCAAGAAACCTCAAATAAAATTTAAGATATTAACTGATGCTAAAGAAAGAGGTGGATTTGCCCTGACAGACTTAAAACTTTATTATGAATCAGCCGCTTTTTGCTGGCTGAGAGAATGGCTGCTTCTTGAAAATACTGACGTGTTGGACCTGGAAGGTTTTAATAATGTATTTGGGTGGCATGCATATTTGTCGTATGATAAGGTCAAAGCACATAAAGCATTTAAAAACCATATTGTCAGAAAAGCACTGTTTAATGTCTGGATAAGATATAAGGATTTGCTTGAAAATAAAACCCCAAGGTGGTTGTCACCAATGGAAGCGAAGGCTCAGAAAAAGCTCAATATGGAGGCCAAATGGCCGAAATATTGGGAAATTCTGGAACAAGAGGGAGACAGAATAAAACTGCAGAGTTTTGAAAAACTAAAAAATAGAGTGCGAGACTGGCTTCATTATTACCAAATAATAGAAGCATATAATTTGGATTTAAAAAATGGCTTCCAGGTGGAAAAATCAAAATTGGAAACAGAACTGTTAGATCCCAAAATTAAGAACTTGTCAAGAATGTATAACTTGCTGTTGAAATGGAACACTCAGGATGAAATGGTGAAATCAGCTATGATTAAATGGGCACAAGATGTTGGACATAATATTATGATGGCTGACTGGGAACAGTTATGGACCACAGGTATGAAGTTTACGGCATGTAATGCCTTAAGAGAAAATATAATGAAAATGATCTACAGGTGGTACATGACACCAGTCAAGCTTGCAAAAATTTATCATTTGCCCGATAATAAATGTTGGAAATGCAAAGAGACTGAAGGTACATTCTTTCACCTTTGGTGGACATGCCCAAGGATTAAGGCTTTCTGGGAGATGATCTATAATGAAATGAAAAAGGTATTTAAATATACCTTTCTGAAGAAGCCAGAGGCCTTTCTCCTGGGCATGGTCGGCCACTTGGTGCCAAAGAAGGATAGAACTTTCTTTATGTATGCTACAACAGCAGCAAGAATACTTATTGCAAAGTACTGGAAGACACAAGATCTACCCACCCAGGAAGAATGGCAGATGAAGGTGATGGACTACATGGAACTGGTGGAAATGACTGGCAGAATCCGAGACCAGGGAGAAGAGTCGGTGGAGGAAGATTGGAAGAAATTTAAAGACTATCTACAGAAACATTGTAAAATTAATGAATGTTAGAAGGATGTTGGAATGAAGCTATGTGGTTTTAGCAGAAAGGTTATAAAGGTTTAGGAAAAAACAGACTGTTAATTGGTGAAAGGAGGGAAAGTTAAGTTATATTATATTAAGATAAATTACAGGAAAAAATTGGAAAAGAGGGAAAGGATTTGCTGAAATAGCTAACTGAACTAGAATACAAAAAAGGGAGGTGTGAGGAGGTCAAGGAAATAAGCAAATGAAAGATAAGTTATGGGAAGGTTTGTTGTGTTTTTTAATTGTTTCTATTTTTCTGTTTTTTTCTTTTTCTTTTTCATTTTTTTTCTTTTTTCTTATTAAGATGTATTGTACTGTTTTTGTTTAATTTGGTGTTTCCTCTTTTTCTTTTTGTAACCTTTAAAATTTTAATAAATATTACTTTAAAAAAAAACAAAATTAAACAAAGCCATATATGTGATAAAGAATCAAAGCTGGTGTATTTTACATTCCTGTAAGCAATTTTGCTGGAATTCTTGCTTTTCCTTCTTCAACTAATAATAAGCGGAAGCAAACATTGTTCTCTACAGTCAAATGTAGTGCAAAAGAGAATGAAGAGCTTTCCAAGGCTTAGGGCAAAATTAGACATGGCATTGCTCATGTCCTTAGTGCTTTTTTTCTTTAAAAAATGTTTAGGGGTACCTCATTTTGACTCGAGAAAATCACGATTTTATAGTTCAAGTCAGGAAAAATAAATAAAGTAAATGAACAAAAGTCCAAAGATTCACAAAAAGTTTAGGGGTATGTGTACCCCTGAGTACCCCCAGAAAAAAAGCACTGCCCTTAGTCCTTGCATGGCTGATTTTACTTTCACTAAGTAGCCAGTGTTGGGAGGCACAACTTCAATCAGGACCATAGAGAGGAGGAATATTAACCATTTGCACCCAACAGAGTTCTGATCCATATCGTGGTGCTGCCGGTACATGCTATTTGAAGTGGGAGGGAAATCTCATTTGGAAAGCCAATGGGCAGTTCTTCCATGTCTTCCCCCTAAAATTGCTATACCAAGTCTGCCCCACTATAAGTTGCTCTGATGCAATAGAAGGCCAAAAATTAGCCTGGAGGATTCAGTAACAAATATCAGATAATCAGTTGTTTGTTGAAACATCATCAGTAATGAAGCGCATCATGCTTTCCGGGTGCGGTCATCTACTAGCCTGAATACCATTTGCTAAGAACAAACCTCTATTATTCAATTTTGCATCCCGTGGTTCTCATAAATAGCCATTTTGGGCAGGGTTTCCAACTGCCAAATCTACACGGAGTCAGATTGTTTAATTAAAGTAGAGGGTCCAAAAAGCTTCCTTTTTGATAGAAAAGTGTTATTGCAACTCATAAAGCAATGACTTGATGGCCTTCTGTCTAAATACCAGAGATTATCTAGGTTTCTTTATCTTCATTCTGTTTCTGTGAGCTGGTTAACAGATCACCTGCCTGTCTCAGAGTGTAAACTTGAAGAAGTAAATGCAAGATGTGACTTGGGTGCTGGCGGTCATTGACTGGCAGCACTTTCTGTGGTCTTGGAGATTGGGGAAAGTATATTCAAGATTACAGAAGTTGCTACTAAAACTAACCAATAATTGTGGCCTCCCAACTTACAATGCAGTTCTTGCCTTGACAGAATGAGTGACTTTGTTAGATTCTGCCCACAAGCAGTAATAGTGGTGCTGGCAATAATAGTAGTAAATATATAATAATTTCATTTGTGCATCTCTTCCCATGAGGAAGCTGTTTATGAGTAGTGTGTGTAGTGCTCATTTGGGACATCCAGGGCTACTCACACCAGCAAGGTATTGCATAAACATCACTGGGTTCAGATGTAGGTGAGCCCACAAGAAGCAAAGTCAGTGCAGTGCAGTCAGGAAAACAGCATACAGTTCAACAACAATTCCTGGCAGGTCTTGCCTTTATAGAGCAGTTGCCAGGACTGAGGCTCCCTTCCTTCTACCTCCACTATGGTAGATGTCTCCCAAGCAGCCTCAAACTGCATCTGGGCACCTGTGCTCTCTGTTCTGTTCTACACATCAGCCTGCATGTCCTTGGAGAGAAGTGGGGAGGAAAGCTTGTTGCAGTAGGAGAAGCAAACTCCTGGGATTCTTCTGCAGCCTCTTGCCCCTTCCTCCTCTTCTTCAGTATCTGAGTATGAACTACTCCCTTTCACAGGCTCTTCTTGCTCACTAAATCCTTGCCTCTTCAGCATCCAACAACTCCCCCTACTCTTCTTCCTCTGACCTCTCCTCGCTGTCCCACCACCAATCTCCTGGCTCTGAGCCTTTCTCCTTTGGGGTTTGCTTGGCTGGTGCCTCCCACCACTCCTGGTCATCCAGCCAGTCCCTTACACTTGGGGCAAAGACCATGTTCAACTGATGACCATTTGAGACAGTCTCGTGGTTTTCATAGAAGCCATGAAGTTGGCCCAATAGCAGCCTCCACATGAACATTAAAGCGACACAGGACTACTGTTCTGGGGTTCCAACACCCAGGAAGGCACTGGGCACCAGGGTGGTCGGTGCACCAGCAGCATCCCCATTCTGGCCCAACACCAGATACAAATCCTATAAGCTTTTCTCAAGATCAAGAAATTTTCCAGTAGATGCAACTCCTATGGACAATGGTGACACTCCATCTGACCTTCTGGTGTGGCCTGGTGTTGCACCAAGTACCTGGGTGGACCAAGTAACTAAGTTAGGTCAGGTCTCAGCGACGCATGCCAGGCTTGTCCCTACATCAGTGTTCAAGTTGTTGATTAAAGGTAAAGGGTCCCCTGACCATTAGGTCCAGTCGTGACCGACTCTGGGTTTGTGCCACTCATCTTGCTTTATTGGCCGAGGGAGCCGGCGTACAGTTTCCAGGTCATGTGGCCGGCATGACTAAGCCGCTTCTGGCGAACCAGAGCAGCGCACGGAAACACCGTTTACCTTCCTGCTGGAGCAGTACCTATTTATCTACTTGTACTTGGCATGCTTTCGACCTGCTAGGTTGGCAGGAGCAGG
The DNA here is from genome assembly GCF_027172205.1 of Podarcis raffonei. Taxonomy (NCBI): domain Eukaryota; kingdom Metazoa; phylum Chordata; class Lepidosauria; order Squamata; family Lacertidae; genus Podarcis; species Podarcis raffonei. Next base: position 40,637,849 of record NC_070608.1, read on the forward strand.
GACTGAGCAATGGGAGCTCACCCAGTCGCGGGGATTCAAATCGCCAACCTTCTGATCGGCAAGTCCTAGGCTCTGTGGTTTAACCCACAGCGCCACCCACATCCCAGTTGTTGATTAGCATGGTGTTCTTGCAGACCAATCTGGCATTAGCACTGCCAGACCAGAGGGCTCAGCTGATAAACAACCAGATACTTCTGGAGGAGTGGAATAAGATGGTGGCTGTTTCACTGGTGTAATGTCTATCTCTCACCCACCAACAGAACTAGTGTGTAAGAACTAGTGTGTCAGTAAACCGTTTTAGCCATCTGTAAAACACAACACTCTAAAGAGAGCAGGAAACTTCCTCAATACTCTGTGGAACCTGGTCCTTCTTACAGTGACTGACTTAGCTGCCAAGGTTTTGCATGGGAAACTAATTACAGCCTCCTATCAGGAAGCAGCTGAGTATAATAAGTGAATTTTTTCCCCTTCTATCTAAAGAAAAGTGATTGTCTAGTTTAACAGCCTTTTTCAGGCTGGGTCAAACATTTAAATTCTTCTTTCACTAGCAAATGTTTTGTGATACATTCTGCTAATTAAGACTTCCTACTCTACAGAAGCTTGCTCCTTGGCTGCCAATCAATTATGCAGATAAGGTGGTACATCCACTCTTGCAAATAAATGCAATATTTTGAGCCTTGTCAAAGTCTTCTACCAGCAGCAGTGAAAGCCTGAATGTTCAAGATGGGGGGTGGAGTCTGAAACAGGTGGAGGGCACCAGTTTGGGGAAATCTGCACAACTGTATAAAATATGTGAAGAGTGGAGACCCCCTTTTTGAACTATTTGAAGAACTGTTATAGTCAAATGAGAACACAGCAGGGATCAAATTATGAGCAGCAGAATGAAAACAATGATAAGTGAAACAGAGTATAAGTGTATTAAATTAAAGTATGTCATATAAAGCCGGAAGTATAAGGTGGGAATATAAAAATCATGGAAGTAAGGGTGGGAAGTCAAATTTTTAAGAAAAACGTTTATTGAAATATAAGTAAAACTTGTGAAAATCCATAAATTATGTCTAAAAAAAGACTCTTACACATGTGAATGTATTGTGTTAGATTTTGCCCATGCAGGAGCAATCCATGCAGTTGCCCCAGCTCCAGTCAACATGCATATTAGAAGTCAGTGCAACACCGCCCCCAAATTAAGTGGAGATTTTCTTTCTAAATGGGTGGCTCTTTGGAGAGGCTGATTCCAGGAAGTTGTCTCTGTTGATCCTACTCTTCTAAGGTGGCTTTACCTCAATCTGGGTTATAAAAACAAAAGGTAGATGAGATAGAGCCTTTCCATATGGGCCAATAAATGCCAGCTAAGGTGAGCTAGCAGCAGGTTAAGACTCCCGTTTGGATTTTGCAACTCAGCAGAGCATTTTTATATCTCCCTTGGCGTTTTGATTCATTTCTAATTTACTCATTCATGCCCTTCTGTTGAAAATTATATGAATTAAAACTACTACGGAGGATATTAAAAAAAACAGCTTGGCAAGGCTTCCACTCTGCAAACCCCATGGCAGCAGTGCATCATCATTACAAATGTTCCTGCAAAACTTGCCACAAGATACATGCCTAGCAGTTGAATTCAGGCTCTTTCATGTTGTGACTTAACAGTTTAATTACACTGAAGAGTTCCATACATGAAAGAAAATGCCACGTGAACTGTACCAGGTAGGCTAGTAAAAAGAAAGAGAAAAATAATTTTGATCATAGGAATATTCACTGGCTTTGCAATGTATCTGACAGACTGAGAGAACTGAGGAGTGGAAGTAACTCTCAAGGATTGTTCCACATTCAAGTAACAACAACAAAAAGAAAATCTTGTTGTAATTTATCTCTCCAGAACTAGAGGTTGAATTCGCATATAGCTTCTTCTTCCTCCTCTTTCATTTTCTATCTGTAAGATTTATGGAAATCCACAGTGATTTCACCTCCGTACAGAATTCAGCACAGGGCCTGAATAATTTATGATGGATCACAGAGAAAGAATTGTGGCCCTGACCTATGGCGAGCCACCAACCAGAACCAACCAAGTGGCAAGATGCCAGTGCCTGCTCTTCAGACGATAGTGCATATTATTGTGCATCAAAATCTGTCAAACCAGTCATGCTGCATTTGGGAGCCCTCCTGCTCATTCTGTTGAGTGGGGTCTTGGACTTCAGCCCTCAGAGTCATCCTCCCCCAATGGCACAGAAGAAAGAGAAATCTGCACTGTTTCTATGGAATTGCTGGCACTGAACACTATTCTCAACGACAGTGCAAGAGTCAACCATTAAAACGGTGTTTCCCCAATCACCTTGCAGGAGCTAATTCTGCTTAGTGCAAGACATAGGGTGCATGGTTTAAAAATGGGAACTATCACTGACATTGTGTGAATAGATGAGCAACATTCCTACACCTACACACACACACACACACACAGAGAGAGAGAGAGAGAGAGAGAGAGAGAGAGAGAGATCAATTCATGTTAGAAATTTGCTCAGTTTTTTTCGAAAGATTGACAGAGAAACTGAGGGAAGTCAAAAATTGAAGCATGAGTGTAAAATAATTTGTTGACTGTATAAAACTTGTTTGGAAAATGAATAAAAATTATTTAAAAAAAGAAAGAAATTTGCTCAGTTATTTCTGATCCTAATGATGAACATGATTAGATTCCACTGTGGTCCGGTGATGATGCCAACAAGTATGTAATGGGGTCTGCATCCTTTGCTCAAACGCACCTGGTATGTGCAACTTTCTCAAGCTGCCTAATGTGCACATCAAAGGAGTAAGCAGCCAGGTAAATGGAAAGTGGGAGTAAAGTGGCTGGCTGGCTGAGTGAGTCAGGGCAGAAGAGAGTTAAGAATCCTTGCCTGAGTTAGCTCACTGTAATAGCCACCTTCATACTGAAGGTGAGCATTATGGGATACATACTCCTATGAACTTTGGTGACATTGATAATTGTGTTGGGAACCTTATGTCAATCCAAGTAGTTCAGCATCTCCAGTGTGGTTGTTAAAGATGTACCCAGGATTATTAGCCACAGTTCACCTCTAGCTGTAACTAGTCGCTTACCACTAGTCACTATGGCTAGTAATGTGTAAATCCATAAAGATCATAGAATCAAAGAATTGTAGAGTTGGGAGGGACCTCCAAGTGTCATCTAGTGCAGGAGCCATGGCTAAAGAATCCCTGACAGGTGGCCACCTAACCTCTCCAACGAAGGAGAGTCTGCCACCTTCTGAGATCATCCATTCTGCCGTCAAAAGGCTCTTTCCTCTTAGAAAGTTCTTCCTAATGTTCAGTTCAAATCTCTTTTCAAGAAAGCTTCCAATATATTGAGCCAGTCCATTTTTTGCAGCCTAGATGAGCTCCTGATTGCACAGGAGTTGACTTCTGGGCACAAATCTGCTTCACTGAATTGGGGCAACAGCCACTAAACAAAAGTCAACACTATTAAACAGAAACTGGAGCAGGAATAGACTGCTGGTTGGGGACCAACCGATTCTTCTACTACAAAAGGATACATTATATAAACACTAGAAAAGTCTTCAGTGCTACCCATGTGCACATATAAAACAAATTTACCTCTCTCTTTAACACATCACAATCACGCCTAGAACCTCTACCCATTGCTTTGGACGGGACAGTTCAAGAAGAATGGGCTTAGGTTGTTTTGCTGTTTTTAAACCATTCATTATACATTGCTTCTCAAAATACAATGCAGCGCAGTATTTTAGAAGTTATGATCCATGTGCAGCCCTTGATTTGGAAGAAGAACTGCTCTTGATCTCTGAGAAATATGAGCACCAGCAGGAAACTGACTAGAGGGCTGAACAGGCCTTTTCCATCTCTAATTTCCATGATTAAAGTGTAGGATCAAAGGCACTATAAGGCTCTAAGTATAACCACATTCATAGAATGAACCAGGTTCAAGGACTAACACATTTTAGGAAGTGAGAGGGAAATGCCATTATAAATTTATTCAGATACTAGCTGCTTTCCCCAGGATCTTTTTGTTCTTCTGACCAGGTCGCCTATGAGCTGCTGAGCTGGCAAAACAGTTTATAGGATCTGGTGAAAATACTTCTGTGATTGTGATTCATAATTCTGTAGCACAGGGAATGTGAGCTGACCAAGGCCAAAGTACCAGAACAGAAATGTGTGTTGATTCTGCATTACAACCATTTCCAGATAAAATGTAGGAGACCAATTTCAGGTTTGAAACTGAGAGAAAGGTTCATATATACACATGCTTTTAGAGGTGTTAAAAATTAGACATGGCTTTCTGAAATATTTCTTTAAAAAAATGATTTAACTACTTCATGCTGTTGAAGATAGAAGTAACAAAACGCAGGTTTGAAAAGTATCTTGTGGTCATGATCACAAAGAATGGCCTTCTGGAAACACATTGTAAATGCTATCAAAGATATACCAGAAGAAACAATATATTTCAAAACTGAAGCTTTGTTGCTGGGACTGGAATACCAACTTTGGTTATTACAGCAGAGATAATCGCAAAAATAAAATAAAATAAAATTAAGATGGAAGAAACAGAACTTACTAAAAACAGGCTTTGAAATGCTTGACAGACTTTGGTAATGATAAAAAAATTCCTCACTTCAAGAGCATTGGTCCACACTAATGGGGCAGTTGGAAGCTTCTTTTGACATATTGGAATAGAACTCTAATTTATGAAGGACAACATCAGGAAATATTGAATGTTGGCATGTCAAGACAGATGTATATTGTGGGATTGGTGCTCCAACTCATGCACACTTTTCACAGCATCCACATAACATCATGAACAATAGAAATGCCAACCCATCTCCCCCCCCCCCACTAATTTAATCCAGATTTACCCATTCTATAGAAAATCTGATTAAAAAACTGCTCCGAATGACCCGTTTGTGATAGCTGAGTGACATGTTTGTGGTATTAAGCCCCCATCTGGAAGCACCCCAACTATTTTTATTCATATAAAATGTAACATATTTTCTGGCAAAAGTAACCACAGATGTCCTTCCTTTTTGTTTATTATTTGTTCTGTTATTTGTTGTATTTTACCAAACTAAAAATTGTTAAGGGAAAATAACTGAAATAAGTAGAGTGTTTCTAGCACACTTGTTGAATAATTTTGAGGAATAATCATGTGTGGCTCCCCTGAAGAACATTGTGAGGTTCAAGGCTATTATGTAGCACTGAAGTGGGGGGAAGGGAGCATAGGCCTTACACCAAATCAGATCATTAGTTCATGTAGTTCACTGCACTACTGGCAGTGGCTCTCCAGGACTTCCCAAGCCCTACCTGGAGACGGCAGAAATTGAACCTGGGACCTTCTGCAAGCAAAGCCGTGGCCCTTCCCCAAGATGGCAACAGACAGCAGAAAAGGGAAGCTATACTTAGCTCCTTTTGTGCGTGCCACTGCTATCCTACATACCTCTTCCCATTTCTGACCCCTGACACATCAAGCAGTCGCTCTCTCCTATTTTATCCTCACAATAATCATGTGAGGTAGGTTAGGCGGGAGGCGGGGGGAGAGAGATTTATGGCTGCATTGAAATTTGAAGTCAGATTTCTCCCGTCAGTCAATCACTGAAGGCACACTGGTTCTGATAACTGCAATTTCCCCTCTGCTTTCTATACTCCCTTAGGCTATGTACACACCACACATTTAAAGCACAAGGCATCCCCTAAATAAACCTGGGAACTGTAGTTCGTTAAGGCTTCTGGGAACTGCACCTCTGAGCAGGGTAAACTATAGTTCCCCTGATTCTTTGGGGAAGATATGTGCATTACTTGTGCTTCAAATGTATGGTGTGTATTCAGCCTTAGTATAAATGCAAGAGAATATGAAGTGGCATCCAGTCACATTAGCTGAAAAGATTTCTGTTCTCTCATATAACTGTTGTGCAGAAGGAAGAATTGCAGCAGGTGCAGCTTTCCTTGTGTCTTTCACAAGCTGCTCTTGCCCTGCAAATCTGTGCCACCTTTGCATCCGGGTTCCTCTGCTGTCCAACTCCATGTTAAATAGTGGACCTGTGTACAGTGCAACAAGCATAGTACTTCATTGCTGGAGATAACGCAGTTGCAAACTACTGCTGCAGGCAATATGAATGCACATCTACATATAGGCGTAATTATCTACAGCCTTCTGGATTATGAAATGCTATAATTAGTCTCCCTATTAGTCTGAGCTGCTGTAATGCTGTGATTAAATCTATGAGCTGGAAATCTAGGGCTCAAACCTCGCCCTTTCTTCAGTTCACTTGTAGCTTTAGAAAGCCCCTATGATTCAGCCTCATAAGAATGTTAGACGAGCCCTGCAGGATCAGGCCAACGACCCACCTTATCCTGCATCCTGTTGTCACAGTGGCCAGCCAGAAGCCTGTGGGAAGCCTATATAGCAGGACATGATAGCAACAGGACCCTCCTCACTTGGGTTTTCCAGCGTTTGGTATTCTGAGGCATCCCACCTCTGGTACTGCATGCAGTATATACAGGCATCATTGCCAGTAGCCATTTGTACCCTTAGCCTACACTCCACCCCCACAATATGGGCACAATAATACTGGTCTGTGTTGTACAGGTGTTGAAAAAATTGCTAAAATAATATTGGAGAGACACTGTGGGATAGTGTATAAGACTTCTGCTCTATATCTAGAATGAAGACCCAAGACAGGGATCATGGTAAGAGGTTATAGTCATTAAATGCTTACACCAAACCAAACCACACCAAACAGAAATGTGGGCAAGCATAGCCTGTGCTAGCAGAAAGTCTCAACCCTACTGCTAAGGGCCAAACCACCCTAGAACAACTTCCTCACCCCAGCTGTCATGAAGGGAAGCAAAAACAATATTCCCTTAAAGATAAGCCATAGCTGTGTGGCCCAACAGGTCCCAGGTGTCTCTCACTGCTCAGCGTTCAGCAGGTGGCACATGCCAGACCCTGAGAGCCCCAAGTTGGTTGACAATAGGAGGTAGTTCATGGCATGCCCTCCACCCAGCTATCAAAGGCAAACTCCCCCCACTCTACCCTGTTGTTCCATGCAGAAGAGTGGTTTCAAACCCATGTTTATCACTGAAGCTCATTGGGTGATCCAAGAGCAGCCATAATTTCTCAGCTTGACCAACCTCATTGAGTTGTTGTGAAGATAAAATGGGCAAACTGTGTGTACCTTGGATGAATGGCAGGGTATTCATTTGATACATAAACCAGATAGTGAGAAGTGTTGAGCACTTTTTAGATGGACTATATCAATGCTAACTTTTTTTTTATGCTCTCGGTGCCAAAATACAAGCAAATATATGCATAAACCTTATGTATTTAGATGCTCATTAACTTCCCACAAAACTTGTCCACAAGCTGTACTGCATACACTCTTGGAGTTTTAGATACAAGGTGCTGATTCATATTATATTTGCATTGGATCAAAGTGCTAATTAAAGGTTTCTGTGAAATACTGTCTTGTTTTAGTGATACATTCCCTGGACTTTTGGGGTAAACCTTAGGCACACTGGCATAAACAAAATGTAAAAAGATAAATTAAATTATGAAAAAGGCAGCTAAACTTCAGTTGCAACCACACCATAAAACATATAAACAGAGAATCTGGACTCTTGTTTTCTCTTTTTTTGCTTTCTTCAGCAATGCATATTAATTTGACTTAGAATCTTCCATAATTTTTCATTAGTTTCAATTAAAGTATTGCTTGAGAGACAAGACATTATTGAGACTTTCTGCCACTTGATGAATTACAGATGAATACAGATGCTAAAAAGTCAGATAACTAATTTTAAAACATAGAATATTGAAACCAAATAGATCAGCCTGACAGAATATATGGGGGAGCTTTGACACTAAATATCAGCAGAATCAGGAAAAAAATATGGGAGCTTTAGTAGGCTTTTGAATAAAGCCTACTAAAAATTATACATGAGAGTTTGCACAGCTTTTAAAAACCGTTAGAAAACAATTCTTGGGGCCATTGGAGAAAACACTGGGTGTTTATTGCTATTTACAATCTTTGAGGTTTTCTGCAATCAAATGGTATTTAAATTTTAGGAAATAAAAATAAATTAGACCCGCCAGCTTTTTCACTATATTCCTGAAGTAGATATTCACTCATCCCTTCTTCTCTGGCAGGGGGACGGGTGGATTGCCATTTTGCGGTTTGCCTCAGGTGTCAAAATGTATTGGGCTGGCCCTGCTCATTGTCCTAGTATTTTTCCAATCCCTTCCCCCCGCCCCTCACCCCCAGCCTCCACAAGTATTTTATTTCCCTTGCACTACTATGTAAATTGCCTGGACCCTCTGCTTAAGGCAATGGAAATACACTGCTCTAAAAATGTAAAGGGGAAGAGAAGAATCAACCCCTTAGTCTGTTTAACTAGGTCAATGAAACCATTTGTAAATACCGAGATCTGCAGTCCATGCCAGGACTTGTGCAGCCAAAAAAACACAACCAGTCAGTGATACCACAAAGCAGCATGGAACCACTCCGGAAAAGAAACAATAAGGAATCAACTAGACCCACATGGAGGAAATAAACATTTAGATCTCAAGACATGACTCACAACAATTTTTTGGCCATTAGGATACTATACTATACTATACTATACTATACTATACTATACTATACTATACTCCTCACTCTCTTAAATTTCCATTACCCTATGTTCCCTGCAGGTTGCAAAAGAAAACAGAAACCCAACATCTTGGCACATCAGGTGAAGAAACAGAGAGTATTCAGCCCAGAGGGGCTAGAATTTTGGATTTTGGTTTCCTTCTGTAGCACTAGTGTACAAGAAAAATAAAATAATGGTAATCTAACTCCATTGAGTGAATAAATGAGTTTGGAAAGCATAATCTAATTTGCTTTTGGAGTGCCTAAAGTTATGAATGGTTATTAACTAGTTTTTGAAAAGGAACGAGATGAGAATCCCTAGGGCAGCCTGACTCAAACAGATTTATCAGTGAAAAAACAAACTAAGTATAAATAGTAGCAAACTTTAAGTGCTGTTGTTAATTCAAGAAAGACAGGACTTATTCTGCAAATCCTCAGTCCTATAAATAATGGCTACTCTAGATTCTTTCACAAAGAAGAGAAAGGCAGGTAGTCAGACTCCAGCAGACTCAGAACAAGAATCAGTTAAGCTTGATGAATCATGGATAGTTGAACAGAGGACAGCAAAGGATTGCAGCAGATCACTGCCTAAGAACTACACAGGCATGCACAGAGAGCACTTTGGAGAAATGGGCTTGTGTAGGGTCTGAGCACAGTTTGCAATGCATGCAACAATTACTATGGTATAGAATATAGCAAATCCATTGGCCAACTTTGCCACCTAAGATTTTAGTACAGGTCAGACCAGGGTCTGGGTTCACCATACAAGTTCAGAACCTGAAGCATAAATGTTTGAAATATGAAAAATGAGCAACAAAAGAATTAGGTAATACAGTATTGATGTGTTGATATAAGAAATAGAAATTATTGTGGAGGGAGGAAATTAAAACACCATGGAAAATGGGGCAGGAAGGCAGCAAAAGACAAATTTATCATGTGTTGAAGTATATATGTAAAACTTTTGAAAATTCAATAAAATTTTATTCTAAAACAAACAAACAATGCACTGAAATGAAAACATGGAGGGGGAGGACAAGAATGCGGAGACCTCACACAGACCAAAGATCTCCAGAAATTCACAAGGGCCCTGAAAAAGAGGGAGAGAAAAAATGGAAGCCTGTTTTGCAGAAGAAAATGCTCATTGTACTAGGGGACAGATTTTGGCACAGTACTGGAATAAATGGCCAATGAGAGGACCTTTATTGTCATGAAAGAAGCGACCAGTGACCTTTCACAGGCTAAATATGATTGATGGGTCTGCCTGAATAATATTGTAAGAGCTACTGATTTAAATCGTAGAAGTGGCCATATAATTTCCATAAGACTTTCCCCCCCTCTACTCACTTTTTACTGGATAGGAGCCCATGAAGAGAAGAGAATCAAAAGATTTCCAGTGACTCTTGATGTCTTCAGGACTATCCGACCTGGCAGGTTAAGACACTCACATTTTCCTAAAGGGTGGATTCATGATCTGTTCTATTGTTTTAAGATTATATCATGGAAAATGCTTTGCCTTCACATTTGCAATAAAACTCTGCAATAAAACAAATTTAAGAATAAAGGCTTTTTGACACACAGATGGGCAAATAAAAATATATTTCTTTCTGGGCTGACATCATAATGTATATAATAATAGAATATGGTAGGGCAAAATTTGGGAGGAAATAAACTAGCTGCAGAAATAGGAGTCTGTGTGTGTGTGTGTGTGTGTGTGTGTGTGTGTAATTTGAATATAATAATATACTGATGGTTGGATGGTCATCTGTCATGGTTGCTTTAACTGAGATTTCTGCATTGCAGGGGTTGGACTAGATCAGGGGTCTGCAACCCGTGGCTCCGGAGCCACATGTGGCTCTTTTACACCTTTGCCGCGGCTCCGGGGCAGATACTAGCGAGGGGAGGAGGCGCATTGTGTGCCCCGACACTCCCCACTGTGGTGGGCGCTGTACTGGCTGTGACGTCGCATGGGGGCGGTGCGTGTGTTAGTCACGCACCATCCCGACGTCACCTGCCCGCCCGCCCGCTACATTGTAAGGGGCATGTACGCTGGTCACTGTTTTGAAGGGGAGTGAAGAACACACACACACAAAAAGGTAACTTGTTAATTTAACGTTTATTTCTATGAGGAGGAGTAATTCTGAGGAGTCAAACAAAGAAATAATAAAAAAGTGACAAAAAAGTTATTTTTATAATGACGAGTTTTGCGGCTCCCAGGTTTTTTTTCTTCGGAAACGGGTCCAAGTGGCTCTTTTTGTCTTAAAGGTTGCAGACCCCTGGACTAGATGATCCTTGGGATCCCTTCCAACTCTACAGTTCTATGATTCTGTGAAACCTTCATGACTATATGAAGGTATATGTATAACCTAGTTTTTCCTAGCCTGTTGTTCTCCCAGATGTTTTGGACTACAACGTCTATCATCCCTGACCACTGACCTGGCAGGCTGAGGGCACCTCATTGGGGAGGCAGACTAAGCCTCGTTCATAAATGTCTTACATTGCATTCCTATATAGGTCTACTCAGAAAAGAGTTCAATGAAACTTACTGCCATATAGATATAGATATAGATATAGATATAGATATAGATATAGATATAGATATAGATACCTGGGGTGATGGAACTGAAGCCCTCCAGATGTTACTGGACTACAACTCCCATCATCCTCCACCATTGTCCATGCTAGCTGGGGGTTAGAGTCCAATAATGTCTGAGGGTACACAGGTTCCCCATTCCTGATGTATGAGTTTGCAGCCTGCATCACTTCCACATTAGATTACAGAAATTTCCTCTGTGTGTGGTTGCCTTGGAAGATATTGCGAAAACTTCAGTTGGTTCAAAAGCCAGCTGCCAATATTTTACCTGCAATTTGCAAATTATATCACATCAGTACATTTCCGAGCACAATTCAAAGTGTTGGGGCTGACCTTTAAAGCTCTAAACAGCCTTGGCCCAGTATACCTGAAGGAGCGTCTCCACCCCCATCGTTCAGCCTGGACACTGAGATCCAGCACCGAGGGCCTTCTGGTGGTTCCCTCTCTGCGAGAAGTGAGATTACAGGGAACCAGGCAGAGGGCCTTCTTGGTAGTGGCGCCCACCCTGTGGAAGGCCCTCCCATCAGATGTCAAGGAAATAAACAATTACCTGACTTTTAGAAGACATCTGAAGGCAGCCCTGTTTAGGGAAGTTTTTAATGTTTGATGTATTTATTGAGTTTTTAATATTCTACTGGGAGCCTCCCAGAGTGGTTGGGGAATCCCAGCCAGATGGGTGGGGTATAAATAATAAACTATTATTATATTATTATTATTCCATTCTCTATGTTGGCTGCCAATTCATTCCTGGGTTCAATTCAAAGTGCTGATTTTTACCTTTCCAGCACAATCCTATACATGTCTAAGTAAGTCCTCACTGAGCTCAGTGGTGTTTACTGTTCGGGAAGTGAGTAAAACCTTACTGGCCAGAGTGTCTCAAGAATTCCCTCCTGATTCCACCTCTAAGGAGCTTTAGTCCCCCTGCCGTCAAACACTTAGTGGTTAGTTCCAACAGAGATGTTTCAGGTGGAGTAACCAGAGCTATACGCAGCATAGTCTGGTTGCACCATATATGGCATTATCATATTGGGAGTTTTATGTTCCATTTCCTAATGATCCCAAGCATGGACTTTGCATTTTTCACAGTTGATGCACACTGACCCCATACATTCATGTCTCCATTTAATAGTAGCCCTAACTCACATCTTTCCAGTTTGGCAACAGCCACCCTCCTTGCCTTATGAAATAAGAGCTTGTCCTCTGTCTCTTTTTTAGGTTCTTCCCTTTTAGTCACTTCATGTATACCACATGGTCCACCCAATCATCCCACAATAGCACAAACCTGAATTGATATCCATTTTGATAAATATGGTCTTACTGTCAAGAAATACCTATCTAGGGACATTATGGAGATACAGTTGCATATATCTTCAGATGCCAACACTGAATTATATCTGATATATTATACAACTTCATTTCTTGAATAAAGTCACAAGCATATACTCTCTGCATTCTAAGAAGCAAATGTCTGGCAGCCAAAGCTTATTCTTTATATTTCTGGATGCAACAGAGCAAACATAAATTTCATGTCCCATGACTCTTGTTTTGCTCCAGAAACATGATGAGTCCTCTTAGCTAAAGATGAAGCATAATCTGGCAAAATCCCAGTTTCAGAGCTAGCAGACAGCAAGGATGTATCCTCCTCCCGTTGCTATTAAATTCTGGCTCCTAGGGATTAGTAAGTGATGTGGACTTTCCTAGGGAGTACAAAATCAGAATGCTTTTCCTTTTTAAAAAAAGTCTAACTTAAGGATACTAAAAAAAAAAAAAAGTTTGGTCCACATTTGAATTGTCCTGATCTGCACTTCCTGAACTAATATGCAGATCAGAATACATTTATCCTTTGGTTCTTGTACTTCTCTAAATTGAGTGAAACAATTCTCAACTAAGCATATAAAATAAGCATTTTAGGTTACGAAGTGTTCAAAAATTGCATATTTTAAAGTAAAATGTGAACCAGAACTGTGAATGTTCATGTTTCTTTTTTAAAATCACAGAATGATGCAGAAATAGAATGGAGAGGGTTCTATGAATAAACCAAGGTTAAGCAAACATTGACCATCCCTACACCCAATTGGAATGTCTATGTCAACCTAGACTGATAACACACAAGTGAACAGAATAAGCCTGTGATTCTATGAAGACTGAGTTAACTAGGGCTTACTTCTAGACAATTATGGCTAGGAATGGACTGCAAAGCTGCTAATGATTTCAATTAAAACAGATTTATAGCCACAGTATCCAAGATAGTCTGTAGTTCCTGGCACTGGAAAGAGCAAAAGACAATCCTCCATTTTGACAATTAACAAAATATGCTAGCATTCCTATCCTCTGTCTTCTGCTGGAAAAGGAAAAACAATGTGAAGGATTTATTCCTTAGTTATCACTTCCCAGGAGAAGGATAATTCCAACAACCAGAGCTACTCAACCAAGTGACCTCAGCATTGCCAGAAGTTATTGAAACCCCCTGGCTTCATGTTTGGATCACTTGGTTAAATGTAACTGTTAGGAGCAAATTTGGTTGTGTGGAACAGTTACTGTTTCCTTTCACACAAATATAGTATGTCTTAATAGGAAGCACATTTTTCATCTGATGACTCTAACACTATAAAACTATAATCCCAGCTGGTCAAGGATGTGCTATAATCAAAGTTTCTGCACATTAATGATTTTTTCATTAAAACGAACTGGCTGTGCAATCAACACAATCAGGTCTCCTGCAGAAATCTATTCCTTTCCATAGAGAACCCCATTTTAATAAGTGTAGGCAACACACAAAGACTGCTTGGTGCATTTGTGCCTAGTATACATTAAAAAAAATGTTAAGAGGTCAAACCATAGCAAATTTACTCTGCTCAAGTTTCTCCAAAGTAAATGTGCATGGAATTGTAGAGTTGGAAGGGACCCCAGAGGTCATCAAGTCGTACCCCCTACAATACAGAGATATTTGTCGCAACATGGGGCTTGAACCCATGGCCCTGACATTAAGAGCTGCATGCTCTACTGACTGAGCTATTCTAAGACTGCAGCCATACAGCACAGCTGTATGCATCTTAACTCAGAGTTAAGCCCTACTATGATCCATTCCCAGGCAAATGAGTTTAGGATTGCAGCCTTAGGTATTGTCAGTTTTTAAAAACAGTGGGTATGAAGAACATGCCCAATGATCATCTAATACCAGTGGACCCTACAGCATCATTATTAAAAATGTCAAGATGCTCTCACTGAGCATGGGGGAGGATCAAAAGTCAAACTAAAGTATCAAAGCTAAAATGCTGAAATTGCTAAGATCTGTCTGTCTATCTGGGATTTAACCTAGAGATGTAATGGGTTTGCATTAACACCTTCCATGTGAGCACTGGAAGATTTTGTGAAATTCAAGATTTAAAAGCCTGCACTCCTCTCTAGATAAGAATGGGCTGCAGTTCACAATGTATAATGTTTCACGAGCACTAAAACCAGAAGAATTTGAAACAAATAAGAATTTTTTCTGTGATTTAATGATAATGTGTGGCTGTGACACCTTTTTTAAAATAGATAGATAGATTTATAGAAAGCTTCTGAGAACTTTCCCAGGACTCTGACCTTTATTTTCTTGTGTCACTTCTCTTGATGCTTTTCCTGGCAAGCTGTGACATGACATCATGGGACCTGATCATCTGAGACCTTGCTGTGATGGGTTCAGTCCTTTTGTCTGAGAAATGCCTGTGTGAACCTATGCAGCTCTCACAGCAAAAGACATCTGAACTGGGCCACTGAACAAGCCAAATTACAATGAATCTGAGTTCTGTGAATTGTCAGTCTAGCTCTACAATAATTAAGAAATGTCATTGTGTAGGCATGTATGTGTGGTGCCCACAAGCTTAAAAAGGTTGGTGACCCCTGGTGCGGTGGCTAGAGTAATGGATTTAGGGCAGAATTCCTGGCGTAAAATTTCCAATCGCCTACAAGGCTCACCCCACCTTGGCAGTTAAAGGTGCAAAAGGGGCTCCATTCACATACAATGTTATGCATGTAAGCTCTTTCCCACCATCCCATTTGGGGTCCCTGGTTGTGTGCACCAGGCCTATGTACACGACATACATTTAATGCACAGAGCCCCTTTTGCATCTTCCTCTGCAACCGTTGAGGTCCAGGTCTGGGGATGTGGTCCCACTTCCCAAGTGTACATGGAGAGAAGCTGAAAACAAGACTTGGATGACCATGGGCCAATCATTACCTTCCCCCCCCCCGCCTTCCTCCATCTCTTTGCAAAGATAATGTTGTGGGTCGAGGAAGAATTCCTCATGAGCACCTTAGAGGGAGGCTGGGATAAATGGGGAAAAAGATAAAATAAAGTCCACAAGATCCATATTAAGGCTTCAATCTAAGAAGCTATGGGGCACCCAAGGGCTTTGGACATTTGGTATGTGGGGGAGGGGGGAGGCAAGCATTCAAGAAAAAATAACCTCAAAGGGCTCCATGGGTACAGAGTGCTACCCGCATAGTTCTTTCAATCAGTCCCATCCAAGAATAGTCAACGCTGGTTTTGCCACTGCCCACTTCCACAGGCACTTAGGCAGACAAAGCACTCCTTTTCCTAAAAGGCATCCTGCATCTATATCCACATTGAATCAGCATCTGCTGCTATCATACGATACAGGCACAGACCCCCTCAGAAAAAGACTGATCTCCATCACATCATCTGGCCTCACATTTGTCTGCTGCCATGCTGTGGCAGGGAATGTGATACTGAGCTGCCGAAAAGCAGCACACATTATGCCTGCAGAGACCTTTTGTTCTTCTGCATCTCCCCTGCTGGTTTTCAAATTCGAAATGGATTCCCCCTTTTCTCTGAGTCTCTCTCTGTCTCTCATTCATACAGACATACTCTCTCTCTCTCTCTTTCTCTCTTTCTCTCTTTCTCTCTTTCTCTCTTTCTCTCTTTCTCTCTCTCTTCTTTCTTTGAGCCTTTCAAGCCAAATGGCCTGGTCAGATCACAAGCCAGCAGGTGCTCTTCTGCTCCACATTTGCATCTCCCAATCCAAACACACACCTCTCTCTCTCAGCCTTAAAAATAAATCAAGGGAGACTTATCAGTTTGTTTAAGGCTTTGAAGTTTGGCTGGGCTCTGTTTATATATTAGCCTGTTTCTGGGAGGATATACTTGACATGTTCAAGTTGGTCGCAATTAGAGGCAAGAAGAAATTGCTTGAATAAGGTGCAAAAAGGAGAAGTGGAAAGTGGTTGGCCTGTGCCTGGGAGAGTCAAGTTTTTTGCTCATTGCAGTATTGTTGCTTGGGTGGAAAAGATAACCGCAAAGAGGAATTCCAATAGCTTTAAAGCCAAAATTACATATTGTGTGAGGGGGGTGCAATTTACTCCTAGACTTTTGGATGCACCTTTTTGCAATTATGTGAACTTATTTTTCCACAGAGAATTCAGCTCTGCAACGTTTCAGCAATCCCTGCAAGGTGGCCAGTTTCCTCATCAGTCAAATGCTCGATAGCATATAAAAACACATCTATAACCTGGAGACACATTAGGCCTGGCCCAGCAGTAAGGGCAAATATCCAATATGGTGATTTCAATAGGACTGGGGATGCGTTAGAGAATCACACATAGGACTGAGTCCAAAGAGCATAATAACAAGATGAAGTAATGCTTTGCCGAATTGACTGCGAAAGCTTCATTGTCCATTCATTCCTCTCTTGACTATCATTGACCTTGCATCTCCAAAATACCTACTAAAGATCTTCCACCTACCTGGGAGTTTGACACATTTAAACACATCATATTTGAGGAAACTCTGTTTCTGACAAATGTTGTATCCCTGCCTCCCATCCAATGTATTCAGTCTACACATCCTTTTTCTGTTGGGCAGGAGAGCAGAACCACCATTAGCACCAGCCAGCACACCCAGATGGTCAGGGGTGATGGGAGCTGAAGTCCAACAATATCTGGAGGGCTGCACAGATTCCCCATCGCTGATGTAGGATGCCAAGTCGTTAAGCTAGGCCTGTCTACTTTTTCAGGCCTTGCTTCTGTGCCTGTAACAGCAGCATGAAAGCTTTCTTCACTTTATTTCCCTGCTGGGAAAAACTTCTTCTGCAAAATGTCAGTGCATTGCTGTTGTTAAAAACACAGGAGCAAGGTCAGAGAAAAATGAAAGTTAATTCTAAACAATTAATATATCTCTATTTCTCAAATGTAAACCTATATACTTCTATTTAGAAGATAGCTGAAGGAGACATTGGTCAGTGAACTAAGGCAGTTCTTTAGCTATCAAGTCCAGCGCTATTTAGAGCTTTAAAGAGATTACAAAAACAGCACACTAGTTAGTCAGTGTAGCTCCTTGAGTACTGGTGCGATGTGCTCTTTGTTCAACCCCCGTTAATAATTTGGCTACTACATTCAGGTAACCCCCCAAATTATTCATATAACAGCTAGCATTGACATCACATTGGAACCAACGTATTGCACACTTCACACTTTGGCTATAAAGATCTCTGGGTTCTAGCTCAGGAGTAGCCAAGGTGCCCTCCAGAGGTTGTTGAACTCCAACTTCTGTCAGACCCACCCAGCAAGGTCAATGATGAGGAATGATGGAACATCTGGAGGGCATCCCATTGGCTACCATTGTTCTACCTGATAGCAATAGGTCTCAGGATTATTGTAATTCTTCAAAACGTGCCATCATTTTTCATGTCCCTTTTTTAAGGATGGCAAGTTGTTGTGCTGGTTCAACTTAAAGAGAAACACAGAATATGTTTTTGAAAATATCACTTCATTAGAATACAGTAAGCCCACAACCTATGCACATTTAACTTCTGTGCGTTCAGCTTTACACATTTGACAAAATTGTTCAATTTGGTTTTTTAAGGGGGTGGGAAGGGGCCGGGCATCTGGGGGAAAAGACTTTTTCAATCCCACCTGCCATTGAACCCTGTGTATTTTGCCTATACACAATTTTGGCTTTAGGCACAATCTCTGGAACATAATCCCCACATAAGTTGCAGCCTATTTTCAGCAACTATTGTTGGCCCATTAAGGCTGCAATCCTGTGCACAGTTCCTAGGAAGGAAGACACATTGAACTCAGTAGGACCTACTTCCATGTAAACATACACAGGGTGGAGCCAAGTAGCATATCTTCCTTACCTTTTCTCTTCTTCTAACTTTAATTATTCAATACCTATGTAGCAAAAGGATTAAAGCTCTGAAACAGGATGTTGTGAGTCACCCAGTTGGAGAAATGAATCAAGGAGGAAATTGCCTGATTTCTGATGACATTGTTTAGTAGTACCTGTTGTGACCATGTCTGCTTGTCATACCATACTCTGCCTTTTCTTGGAAATTAGACAAGTAAACATGCCAGGCACACTTCAGCTATAAACCACTACAAAGGGACTTAGCACTGTTTGTTCTTTTGCTCTGCCTTTCACTGCTGACAGCTCCCAAACTAGACGTGTGATGCCAACTATGCCAAGATACTTGAAATAAATTGATTGAGAAGAATTCTGCAGGAGAAAAAAATATGAAGACAGAAAAGAAACAATTGCCTGGAATGATTGATCTCTTCTCCAGATATTTATTCCTTTACGCATTCATGAGTCATCTACTACAAATGAAGTTTGCTTTCTTTGACAGAAGGATGTGCCTATTGGGGCACCCAGACCTGTTGTAACTCTAACCTCAATCAGGAAAAGGAGTGGGCCTGTAGGAATTCATGCAACCCTGATTCTCATTCCAGATGTGCCGCTTCCTTCCTGTGTGTCCTTGTGCCAGTTTCCTTAGTTCTCTGCCTCAATATCCTCTCATGGGGATTCTGCTAATAGCATCACTGAGACTTTGTGGGATAAACGAGCTTCACTAAAACTACTTAAACCTTTTATACCAACAGCAGTGGTGCCAAAAAAAACCTCCTCCCCTTTTCAACAATTTTTGGCAATCATGGGGGGATGGACTGTCTACTTCTTCATCTACATTGCCTCCATACTTCTTTACCAGCAATTGCAGCTGTGATGTCACAAGTGTCGGAATCTGATTGGATGTGTAGTACTGTGGCACCATCCCATTCACTCCTTGATTCGATGGAATCGGGTATATGACTATTCTGGGAAAGAAAAAGCAATATGGGGGGGGGATAATGGTGCCAAAACAGCAACAACTAAGGAATGCCTCATTGCCAAACAGGCAGTAGTGGATGGTGTGGTGGGAAAGAGGTGTTTACCTGACCTCCCAGCAAGTAAGTCCCTGCTGCTTACCAGGACGGGAGATGAAGGGGTGAGGCCTGCATAGTGCAGATGTACCAGCAGAGCCAATCCAGTGCTCCTGCAGGTGTGTTTGCACTGTGACATCTCCTGCCACTTCACCCCTCCACCTCTCCTTCCTGTTAAGCAGGAGCAACAACTGATGGGAGGTCAGCTAAGTGCCTCCCCACTGCCTGCTATTGAAAAAAGGATTGAGGAAAGCCAATAATTATATAATCTATGTGTGTTTTGATGGGGGATTTCTATCATCCTCAAATGCCACATTTCTACCCTGCCCCCAAATCAAAATGGTAGAATATTTGGGGAAGCTCTAGATCATGTACAGTGGTACCTTGGGTTAAGAACTTAATTCGTTCTGGAGGTCCGTTCTTAACCTGAAACTGTTCTTAACCTGAGGTATCACGTTAGCTAATGGGGCCTCCCGCTGCCGCCGTGCCGCCACCGCACGATTTCTGTTCTTATCCTGAAGCAAAGTTCTTAACCCGAGGTACTATTTCTGGGTTAGCAGAGTCTGTAACCTGAAGCGTCTGTAACCCGAGGTACCACTGTATGTTTAAAGATGTTTAACGTAACTTTAATGCCCATTTGCTTCAATAACCAGCTTGTTCATTTGATGTAGCTAATGCTGAAAAGTTGACTTTCATGGCAAGGTCCTGAACCCTTCCCCATTGTAGAATAAAGATATCTGACACCAGAATTAAGGTTAATGGGCTGAAAAAAGGCCACTACTTTATTGATTACAGAATGTGAGTGGTATTGGCTTAGATATTGGAACCAATGACTATATCTGACTCCTGCCTGCCTGCTGGGAGTCTAATAAGGGTTAACCACCAATAGGGGGAGCCCTGTTGATGCACATCAACTAGGAATTCCCCCAGGGTCACTGATAGGGGTCGTGCTATGGCCCTGGCCCCCGTCTGGGCTTTGGACAGAGGACATCCCCCCCCCCCTGTATTCCTTTAACAGAATACCCTTGAAATAGGAAGGGTAGGTGCTGGCTGCCACCTTCCCTCCCCTCCAACCAAATACTCCATTGCCTAACTGCCACCCGAGCCAAACAAGTGGGGCTGCAACTTGTATTTCTTATTCTTTTATTGGGGGGGGTCAAAGTTTGCCCACTTCCACAAACAGTGATGGAGCTGCTATTGGTGGCTCGGTAAACCACCACACACACACACACACACACACACACACACACACACACCATGGTTGGCATGGAGTGATACAACATCTCAGCATAGTATCATTTCAGAAGAAAAGACGGTGGGAAAACAGAGGTGGAAGTCGATCCAACTGGCCCCCAACAGCGGGCAGGGACCTTACGGTAAGCACTAGATGCTAAGCTCAGTCCACAGCAATGGGGTAACATCAAGCTCTAAGTGACAATAGTTTAGTGAAGGATGCAGTCTTCAGCATACTAGGGCTGCATGCCCAATTTGAATTTAGTAGTGCTTTTGAGTAAACATACATAGATTTGTGCTGTGGAAGTTTCACTGAGCTCCATGGGAGTTGCTAGCAAGTGTCTGGGCACAGGATCCAGATTCAAATGCTGAAAACAGGAAAATGTCTTCATGATGTTTGATATAGAGGTGGTGCTTTGTTACATTTTTGGACATGTAGTCCCAGTTAGAACTGGAACAAACTGTTTAAAAATTGGCTGTCCACTCAAAAGAAAGCACCAGAAACCAACAGAAACCAGAAATGTGTCCCGTTGCTAACACATTTCTTGCCTAGAGAGAGTCTGCCACTCCAAGGGCCCGTGTGATGCTATGCATGCCTTACGAGACGCTTACAAAATCTTTGAAGAAATATGCCTTGTCAACGGAAGAGAAGATCATCATGAGCATGAAAATCTTGCCAATCCCATGATTTGGAGTTCTTTACACAGTGTTTGCTGCATTCCAACATTTAAAGGGCTGATGTAACGTGACATTTGGCCTCCTCATGGGATTTCAGTTCTCAAATGGTAAAAATACCACAAGAGGACCAGATGAGATTTTATTTGACGTTATAAAGTGTTCCTTCGGGCTTTAAAGGAACCAGTAACAAAAGTCATAATGCAAAGTACTTAAATTCTGCACATCATTCTACTCTCCCTCTCTTTCCCCCTCTCATAACTTTGATCTAATTCTATTGGACTTCTTCTCATGGCCTTTATTAATTCCTGTTTCATTTCAATGATGCTGGATTTCCCCTTCTGCCATACATAACCAAATGGGTACCATCCATTAGTTCTATTAATGGTCCAGTTTTTGCTAAATGTAAACAAACACCTTTACATCTGGTAATTCTCAGATGATCCCATCAGCTCTCTTTGGGTTTATGAGTGTGCTGTGTCTGCCAGCAAGTCAACGGGCACAATCAAATATCACTTATACTGTTATATTACTCTGGGACCTTAGGGAATACATTCATCATCATCATGAAGTTAACCAACTATATTAATCCTAGAATGCAGTTATGGCAGGACTTCATTCTGCACGCATATTCCCATAGTGCAGCCTCAAATCCATGAACACAACCTCTTGTGGGGTAAAATCAGATTACCAGTTGCTGTGTGGTTACTAAGGATGAGGGAGGAAATTTATTTGCATTTAAAGGCAAACCTATCTAATTCACACTTTCTGAAACAATATGCAAACTGAATCACCGTTATTCTGTGAAATTTGCACCTCTCCAACTCTTACAATCCGTTCTCCAACCAGTGATGTGTACAATAGGGCATATACTATTGTGCATGAAAAACACAAAAAATACATACAGAAATGTGTTATGTTATGGGAAATCGCTTTGCAAAAATCTGTGTATTAATATGATGCATATGAAAAGTGCAATATGCACTTACTAGGAGAAACTAACATGCAGGTGAATTCTCATGGAGTTAAGCATAGCGAAATGGTTATGGTACAATGTATCCCAAACAAAAGTTAGTGAGTAGAAGTTTGTTTCACATAGTTACAATCTAGGGACCTCAGATAATAACCTCCCCCTGCAGTTACAGATGCCATGTGGCAAGACTGTAACGTAGCTGCTGATCATCTGCTGTTGCTGTGAGTGTGGAGGAAAGACCATGCCCTGCTGCAAGGCCTTTCTCCATCTGACCTAGGAAGCAGGGTCCACACGTTCCTAAACAGCCAAAAGGCTCCAGGAGGCCATTGGGACACTGCTGCTGCTGCTGTGGGTGTGGAGGGAGGACCGCTCCCTGCTCCAAGGCCCAGCCCCTGAGAGGCAGCATCAATCAAAAATGTTTTAAAATGTTTTAACATAGTCTTAAATGTTAATTGTTGTTTTTTGTTGTTGTTTTTTGTTTGGTTTGCTTTTGTTTTTTGCTATGTTGAGGGTGGGCTAAATGTTTAGTTGGGGCTAGAAATTAGTCTCATTTTAGGGTTTTTGGGTTATTTGTTTAGTTTCTACTGTTTTATTGGTGTAGTACATAATTTATATTTTGTTCTTAAGGGGAGAGGGTCAGGGCTGCCTGGGAGTGGGCCGCAACAACAGAATGGCTGGGGCAGGTTCCACGGGGGGCGGGGTGCACTGAGATGCCCGATCTCAGTGATCACGGGTAGGAGGAGGAGTTAGGCTAAGGTCAGACCATGTCATTACCGAGGAGGCAGGTTTAGTCATTGTTTGAAGACCATCTCTGCCTCCAGGTCTGGTCTTGACCGGAGGGATACCAGAATCAGCAAGGGAGACCCATAGGACCTTAAGGTGCTGCTGTGCAATGCCAGGTCAATGATTCATAAGACCACTGCCATCCATGACTTGATGGTAGATGGAGGACTCGACCTGGCATGTGTGACAGAGACTTGGTTGGATGAAGCAGATGGGCCTGTTCTTGCTGCTGCTTGTCCACCAGGTTTCTCTTACACACAGCAACCCAGGTCATATGGGTGGGGAGGGGGGCTTGCAGTGATTTTTAGGAAGTCATTAGTTTACACCAGGCATACTATTGGGAAGACTCAGTTCTCTGAATGCATGTTCTGGAAGTTGGGCAATAGGGCAGTACAGGATTCCTTTTGGTGTACCGACCTCCCTGCTGCACCAAGGATTCCCTGGCTGAGCTGCTTCAGGTCTTGGCGGATGTGCTCCTGGAGACACCTAGTTTGGTTGTCCTAGGGGATATTAACATCCATGCTGACACAACCTTACAAGGGGCCACTCGGGACTTCGTGGAAAGCATGGCCCTCATGGGGCTGTCCCTGAATAAGTTTGGTCCAACTCAGTCGTGGACATGCCTTAGACCTGGTGTTTACCTCATGGATGTGGGTGATCTGACACTAAGTAAAAGCGAAACAAACCCCTGGGCTCTCAATTGTGGGGTGCCGCAGAGTTCCATCCTCTTCCCCCATGCTTTTTAACATCTATATGAAGCCGCTGGGAGAGATCATCAGGGGATTTGGGCTGGGTGTTCATCAGTATGCGGACACCCAGCTCTATCTCTGTTTCAAATCAGCACCAGTGAAAGCAGTGAAGGTACTGTGTGGGTGCCTGGAAGTGGTTGGAGGATAGATGGTGGCTAACAGATTGACGCTGAATCCTGACAAGACAGAAGTACTGTTTCTGGGGGATGGGGGCGAACAGGTGGGTGGAACTCCCTGGTCTTGAATGGGGTAACTGTGCCCCTGAAAGTCCAGGTGTGCAGCCTGGGAGTCATTTTGGACTCACAGCTGTCCATGGAGGTGCAGGTCAATTCTGTGTCCAGGGCAGCTGTCTACCAGCTCCTTCTGGTACGCAGGCAGAGACCCTACCTGCCCACAGAGTGTCTCGCCAGAGTGCAGGTCAATTCTGTGTCCAGGGCAGCTGTCTACCAGCTCCTTCTGGTACGCAGGCAGAGACCCTACCTGCCCACAGAGTGTCTCGCCAGAGTGGTGCATGCTCTAGTTATCTCCCGCTCGGATTACTGCAATGAGCTCTACGTGGGGCTACCTTTGAAGGTGACCCGGAAACTACAACCAATCCAGAATGTGGCAGCCAGACTGGTGACTGGAAGTGGCCACTGAGACCACATAACACCAGTCTTGAGATACCTGCATTGGCTCCCAGTACGTTTCTGAGCACAATTCAAAGTGTTGGTGCTGACCTTTAAAGCCCTAAACAGCCTCGGCCCAGTATACCTGAAGGAGCATCTCCACCCCCATCGTTCAGCCCAGACACTGAGGTCCAGCACTAAGAGCCTTCTGGCAGTTCCCTCCCTGCGAGAAGTGAGGTTACAGGAAACCAGGCAGAGGGCCTTCTTGGTAGTGGTGCCCTCCCTGTGGAATGCCCTACCATCAGATGTCAAGGAAATAAAAAACTATCTGACTTTTAGAAGACATCTGAAAGCAGCCCTGTTTTAGGTAAGGCTTAATTTTGGCCATTTCTTTTGCTGGTGACTCATTGTACTGCTTAACCATGAAAATGTCAGCCAGGTCCAGGCTGCAATTTTATGTGTTGGCCTCTGCTTTGGGCAAATGCAAGAACAGTGCCTTAATAATAAATCTTTGAGATTCTAAATATTTTTTTCCCCTCCAAAGCAACACAAACCTGGAAGGGGGCCTTTTGCTTCCTAAGCAGATTTTCTCTGGCTCTCAAGCAAAATCCCAGGACAAGAAATGCTTTGTGGATACATTGTTTTCTGCATACACATCCAAGGGCTAAGCAAAAATTGGTTTTCAGCAACTGCCCTTTGTCCATCCCCCCCACCCCCACCCCCGCCAGGCTACACACACCTCCAAAGTGAGGATATTATGCACTCGCCTGTTTTGAATATATGGCTGTAATCATACAAAATATGAAGCAAGGATTGTTTGGAGATCAGACCAAATTCTAAGCCAAGTGTTATTCCATACCAACATGCAGGCAAAATATTCCTGAAACTGTACACTGTAATTGTGATGCAATCTTCTTCATGCCATGCCACAGTAAATTAATAGCAAGGAAGAAATGTACTTAACACAGCATAATGCGTTCTAGAAAGGAGTTCTTGGTTTAACCTCAGGGTTTCCTAGGACTGAGTGAAACAGTCTTGTAGCCTTGTTTATGGAAATGAGAAAGTGAATGCTGAAAAGCCTGAGGAGACCATAGGATATGCTGATTACATTATGGAGGAACAAGGTTTCTTTGTCTGTTAATGTGTCACATGTTGAATACAGAGTCCTTTAAGGAAAATATCTTCTTGTGTATGCTTGATTTATACTCCTCCATCCTAATCTTAAGCATAGTGGGGGGGGATTTCAATGCTTTCATTGGAACCAATTTCCAAATAATTTTCCAAATAAGTGTCCTTAGGAGTTTAAGCTTAAATGTTCACTTTGCAACCTTCATATGGGTTTACACTGTCTGTCTGTCTGTCTGTCTGTCTGTCTGTCTGTCTGTCTGTGTGTGAGTGTGTGTGTGTGTGTGTGTGTGAGAGAGAGAGAGAGAGAGAGAGAGAGAGAGAGAGAGAGAGGAGAGAGAGAAAGAGAGAGATTTTATGTCAACAAACAATTAATTTGGCATCTCTGGACAAATGATGATAAAACAGGCACAAAACTGCATTCATAATAAAATCTGCACACCCACACTCATAAAGCAACAGGAAACTAAAATATTAAGTGGAGCAATCCAATAGTCCCACTTCACTGGCAAGCAACATACACTGGTGTAATTTCAGCATCGCTTTCTTGGGATGCTAAGACTTTCCAGTAAATGTAAAAAGAGTGTAGGATTGAGCTCCTGTACTAACTAATTGCATAATATCACAGAAGATATATTATAGTATTTTGTTCCAGCACTTGGTCCTGTCTTCAGTCAAGTACCCAGCTCACAACCATTCTTGATATTCCACCTACTTTTAACATATAGCTTCCTGTAAGCTGCTCATTTTATCAGTTCAGTTATTTCCCATACTTTTAACAGTTCTTTCAGATTCTGTTTGATCTTTCTAGTATCTGGAATATGTTATTCTAGCCACTATTAATAGATTTAATACCAGCCAAAGCTCATGGCTTGGTGATCCAGGTTTCCTTTTTAGAGGAGGGGGAATTTAAAAGATACACCAGCCTATCACAATGTAAATGTTCATTTATCATTTCTTTAATTACTTTCAGAAATCTTTCCCAGTATTTCTGGGCCTCAGCAGTGGCTGTTGCCAATTAGGGCTCGTAGGACAGAAAACAGGGAGGTCATCAGTAGGCAATGCCAGAGCCAGTGACAAGAATAGCCGCAGCCAATGACAGACAGAGCCAACTAATTCTTGTTTGTCCCCATCCTCCTCTCTGCTGAGCAGGGGTGCCAACTTGAATAAAATATTGTGGGTGTCCAGATAAGCTCCGCCCCACATGACATAGTGCACACACACACACCATTTGAATGGGAATGCCCATCAACTTTGTGGGGGCCCAGCCCCCTCAAATATTTTATTGTGGGGCTGAAGCCCCCACAGCCCCCAGGAGTTGGCTCCTACAAGGGCAATGCTGAAACGAAGCAGAGAGGTACTGCTACCCCCTGGGCTGGTCCTAAGGAAAAAGGCAGCTGAGCTTGGAGGAATCAAGACTGGGGTGGGTGGGCAGTGCCCCGTTTCCCATTGGTTTAATTTGTTGACCAATATTTTCAAGAATACTTTCAAGATCTAACTTCTGTCATCCTCATAAAAGCTTTGGCTGCACTTTGTTCCCAAAGAATACCTTCAGACTATTTGGAGGGAAAGCATAAAGGGATTCCCTGTGCCCAGCAAACATGTGTTTGTGGTACTGCCGAGGTGAAAGATAATAGTGCATTACTTTTTGCTTTGTCCCTTTGCCAACATATCACAAGCAATATCAGTCCGGGTCCGGCCACTTCTTGCTGTCAGGTCTCTCAAAACACAAGCTCTGAAATCTCTGTACAGGGGACAATGCACAAAGTAATGCACTTTATCTTCCACCTCCCCATCGCTTCTATGATCAACTTAGCTTGCTTAACAAAAAGTTTGGTGGTTTCCTAAAATAGCCATTAAAAGTGGTATGGTTCACAGGCTTGAGACAGGGGGTATATTGCATATTCACAAAGTGAAGAGAAGTCCTTCTGGACAGAATATAAAACCTGCTAAAAGATAAACCTAGAAGTTCCAACAGAAATTCACATCAGACAGAAATAAAAAAATGAATTCCCTGACTAACCGTAGAGCAGCTGTGTGCTGCATTTGTTATTACCCTTGATAATGTAAGTATCCAATAATACTTGCTCAGTCTGAAGGAATAAAAATCACTTGAACCTGATGTCATTACCAAAGGATCCTGAAGGAGTTAGCTAGGCCACCTGTTAGCATATCAGAGAAATAGTGGGAAACCTGTGTGGGCCCAGGCAAGTGGAAAATACCTAATATAGACTCATTAGTTTGACTTACGGACATGGAAATATACTAGAGCAAGATGAGTAAATTTCAAGCTTTTAGAAGAAAGCAGAGTGATTGCTAGCTGTCAACATAATTCCATAATGAGATTATGTCAGACCCACCAAGTCCCACTCTGATAAAGATACATTTATAGCAGCCAATTTTTTATGATGACAACTGCTGTTTAGCTTACTTTTTTAAATGTATGTCCTGCCTTTCTTCCAAAAGGAAATTAAGAGTTAGCAAATAAAACCACCAAATAGGACCTGGAATTTGTATTTTTTTTTTTTTTTACAATGTGAGTACTCCGAAGTTCTAGCTAGTCCACCATGCTCTCTCCTGTCAAAAATGGGATATATTGGCTGTTACTCAGCTAAAGTGTAGTCAGAGTAGAGCCAATGAAATGGAGGAGCATGAATTTCAGTAGGTCTACCTTGAGTAAAGCTTAGTTGAACACCACCCTATGTATTCATGACTATTTTATTTTATTTTTTACATCATGAAAGTGTTGCTGTGCAGGTGAAAACTACTCATTACCAATGACAAAAATGGCTGATAATTTTACCAGGCTCAAAGGCTTTATTTTTTTAAAAAAGGCCATCATGTTTATTTCCATCCAGAAGGAAGTGACCACCACTTCTGGCCCACAGACTTTTATCTACTGATTGTCAACTGGTTCTAACTGTTCAAATATTTGCAGGGATGTTTTCAATTAATTTAGCTATCATTTCCCCCCACATATTTTCACATTTGCATCCAATGAATTTGTCACTGAAAAATTAATTATATGGCAGCTAGTTTATTCAACTATACATTGCAGAACTAGTTCACTATGTCCTATTTAAAATTTGTAGTCAGGATCTAATTTTTGACACTATAGCAATGTCTCTGAGTACCACACTGATCCCTGAGGAGATAACTACGAAACTCCAAAAGTGTTTTCAAGATAGCCACACAAACTCCCTCTCACAGCCATAAGTATCATCAAGAATTCAAGACATTTTCCATTAAGGCAAGTATGTTTGTGAAACAAACATTTTCTCGTCCCAGTATTTGGCAAAAGGGAATAAAAGGGTCTGTGGGTACCAGGTAAGCAAATTGTGGTGTTTATTTGAGCAAATGTTTATGAACATATTCCCCCCCCCCCCGTGTTTGCTCAGCTCTAGATGAGAACGAGCAGTGGAGATAGTGGGTCATATAAGACATTTGGCCAGAGAATTTAGGATGACTTCCAGAAGGCAGACGAGGAATAGAAAAGGTGGGTACAGCCAACTCTAATCAACCTAGCCAAAACATCACCCAATACTCTGAATTGTACCCCAAGATAGTCAGCCTCTCATTATTATATGCATGTTAACAGGAAAACCCAGCCAGATGGGTGGGGTATAAATATATTATTATTATTATTATTATTATTATTATTATTATTATTATTATTAACTGTAGTTATTGTTGTTGTTGTTGTTTAGTCGTTTAGTCGTGTCTGACTCTTCATGACCCCATGGACCAGAGCACGCCAGGCACTTCTGTCTTCCACTACCTCCCGCAGTTTGGTCAAACTCATGCTGGTAGCTTCAAGAATACTGTCCAACCATCTCGTCCTCTGTCGTCCCCTTCTCCTTGTGCCCTCAATCTATCCAAACATCAGGGTCTTTTCCAGGGAGTCTTCTCTTCTCATGAGGTGGCCAAAGTATTGGGGCCTCAGCTTCAAGATCTGTCCTTCCAGTGAGCACTCAGGGCTGATTTCCTTCAGAATGGATAAGTTTGATCTTCTTGCAGTCCATGGGACTCTCAAGAGTCTATAACTGTAGTTATAGGAGAAAGCAACTTTGGAAGATGGTAAATTTGGGCAGGTGCTGAGTCCCTCAAACAGCAAAAGGCCCACTGCCCCAACTTCATCACAGTGTCCACATTGTACTGAATTCTCAGGGCTAGGGTGATGGGGCCCATTGAGAGTACATTGCCAGTCTACAAACACACACACAGGCAAAAAGAAATCCAGATATCCAGATTGTGAGCAACACAGACTAATCTTGAATTCTGTTAAGCCTGGGGAAAAGACATTGAAAATACAGAAGGGATTATTTTTATTTAACTGGAAGGGGGAGTATTCTGTCTGAATACTTGTGTTGAATATTTGTGTCTGAATTTTTCTAGTCAACACACAAAGAGTTCGTTTAGCTATGTACCTTCCAGCCAGGGTATTAGTTATACTGTACAAAATGTATAAAGATAATTAATTAACCAAAATAGTAAAAGGCCTGTACATATCTCTCAGTTTGGGGTGGAGAGGGAAGAGAAGAGTGAGCTGAATTGGAAGCGGGGTGGGGGTGGGGACACAAAAACTCTAACCTGTCACCTTAGGTCTTTTGGTGAGAGCCTACCCCATCCATCAAAGCTTCAATAATAATGCTAGTCAAGGAGCCTACAAATAATATACATATCATGGAGATTACACCATTTATTTGGAAATGTTTTCTTATGGTAAAGTAAACTTCAGAAAACTACAGTGGAGCCTTCTTATAAATTAGCTCTAATGCTGAAAATCCCATGAGCTATGAAATGTTATATAAAAAAAAAGTTAAACACATCAGTTGCTGAGCAACACGGCTTCAACTCAAACAACATCTCCTTATATAAAGTCTTTTCAGAAAGAGGCTACTGTGGAGCTAGTGTGAGTCCTCAGCTTATGGGTTTCATTACAATCCTTTGAGAAATAATTTACATATATAAAGTTGCCAGCATTTGATCTTT
Source organism: Podarcis raffonei (assembly GCF_027172205.1). Taxonomy (NCBI): domain Eukaryota; kingdom Metazoa; phylum Chordata; class Lepidosauria; order Squamata; family Lacertidae; genus Podarcis; species Podarcis raffonei. The sequence goes on from NC_070608.1 coordinate 40,668,415, forward strand.
GGGAGCTTACAGAATCATGACACTGCTGATTTATTTTCATAGGGTAACGTCAACTCCACTCCCAGAACCATTCCGCATATGCTTAACATCTAAATCTCTCTTTGGACCTTGTGTTCCCCACATAGGGCTAACCATACGGAGCAGGTTGGTGCTTCTTCACCTGTCCCTTAACATCACACATGACATCAACCCCCACCATGTGGGCATCGGTGCATTGAAGTGTATACTTGGAGAAGCCTACATATGCATAGACTTCCACACAACTTGATGCCCTGAAAGTTTATAGGCATGCACATGCTTACGCTTTCCCTCTGCATACAGCATGCTCAATGTGTCGTGTTCTAAGGAGTGCAGCCAAGGGGATTTTCAGCATTGGGCGTAGCCGGCTCCCTTGGCCAATAAAGCGAGATGAGCGCCGCAACCCCAGAGTCGACCACAACTGGACCTAATGTTCAGGGGTCCCTTTACCTTTTAAGGAGGCACAGCTTCCTTCCACATGATTAGCCAACATGTGGTAGGCAGCTTCTGAGGAAGGCTTAACTTTGTTGTTATCTGGAAAATGCTCACATACAACACAGTTGTAATATAAAATTATTATAAATATGTACATAAAAGGGCCATAGTTCAGTGACAGAGCATCTGCTTTGCATGTGGAAGGTCTCAGGTGTGGACCCTTAGGTGCTGAAGATGCATTTAGATTTGTGGCATACCCAATCCCACAATTTGAAAGTAGGCACCAAAAGTAACAAAATATTTTAAAACAATATGCAAAAGGAATTCAAAATAAACTTAATAAAGCCTAACAAATATTAAACATAAAGATGTTCCTTATTCGGTTTTCCAAGCCCCAGGCAACAGATTCCCCCAGTGTCAAAACCAAACTGTAGCTGATTCTCACACAAAGATTTCAATCAAGAATGCACTGCATCATGGGGATTGTGGTCTTAAAGATGCACAAAGTTCCAGAATCTTCTTCATCTACAATTATGCCACCAAATATGCATGCAATCAGCTGATAATGCCTCCAACTTGCTGTAGTGGCAAGTTATACATTAGAATCATAGAATTGTAGAGTTGGAAGGGACCCTCTTGACTACAACAAGGAAAGCTGGTAAATGACAAACACAACAATAAAGTTCTGACATATGCAAAATCACCATTGTTCACCATGTGAAAGGGTCTTATGTATGAAGGGGACCAATATAGACACCTAGGGCTCTTCACTATGTGAGTGAATCCTGGAAAGAACTTAACACACACCCCTTTGAACATGTAACTGAAGGTCATGTGAACCACCTCACAGTTGACACCTTTTCTACAGAGATAGGCTCTGTGGTTAAGACAACCCCTCCAGATTAAGGCTGGATGGTTACTGTGCCCTGCCTTATTCATTCCTTCACTCAGTAGATAATGCTGTGTGAAGAAGGGAGAGGCATGGTAATTTCCTATTATAAAATTACAACCCTTTCTGGAACAATGAAAAGATAGGTGAGGAAATGTGACTCTCTAGAGGTGTGCCTCTGACTCACAGTGACTCCTGACTCAACTCATACTAGTGGGCTGCATTCATTTGTAGACATCACTGAGCATCACTGATCCCTTGAAACCACATTTCAGATCTTAAGTCCCTATGTTTAGGTTCAACAATGATAGTTTCTAAAGAAAAGAAAAAAAGCTTGGTGAAGCAGAATACCTGTTCTGGGCAATGTGTCTGGTGCACTTCATGGAATGGCTATGAACATCAATAGGATGACTAAGCTTAGGATATAAGCTACTTTTTGAGGATCAAGGCCAAACAGAGAAGTCTTGGCAAAATGAAACACTGACAAAGCAACAGGCATTAGAGGTTGTCTTGACCTCAAGGTCAGGTGATGCAGGGGTCAACTCCTCCAAAATATTCTGGAGCATTCAGAAGACTCAATGCTTGCAGAAAGCAATGCACATATTCTAGAAAACTGGTTAAGATCCAAGTTCTTCTAAGGAGATGGATGAGTCAAAAATGGAAATGGGACCAGCAAGCAGCTTAGACATAGCACAGAGAAAAGGAACAGGATGTGAGGACTTAGGTGCAGTTCCAGATTGTAGCAGAAGCTTTATAGATGCAATTTATTGCAGTGTCTACACTAGCAATCCCAAACACAATATTCTGAATTTTCATTAAGAAATATTTTTATTAGAAGTTAGAGAGACTGAGGAACCACCATAATTACAATTAGAAGGGCCAGTGGGAGCAATGATTAAAACTGTCTAATACAATATGGCACTTTACTATGCTAAAGAGTGGGAAAGAGATGAAGAGAATGTCTGGCAGCTTTGCTAGCATAGTTCTGGTTTAGCCCTGCAGGCAGGGCCAGCCCTACCATTAGGCCAGAGCAAGATGATTGCCTCAGGGAGCAGATGCTAGGGGTAGCAAAGGCGGCTCCCTGGCTGTTCCTCCTGAACCTCCAGCCATTCCCTTATGGTGAAGGACAGATTTGTGTATGCCACATACTCTGGCACCCCAAACAAGCATTGGAGGACACTATCCTCTAGCCCGTCAAATTGAACTGCCAGTCCAGTTGGCTTCTAAAGTGGTACCTCAGGTTAAGAACTTAATTCGTTCTGGAGGTCCGTTCTTAACCTGAAACTGTTCTTAACCTGAGGTACCACTTTAGCTAATGGGGCCTCCCGCTGCCTCTGCCACCACACGATTTCTGTTCTCATCCTGAAGCAAAGTTCTTAACCTGAGGTACCACTGTATATATGGAATGGTAAGAGGTGCCATCTTGTCCTTCACTTCTTGCAGCAAGCTATATTGGGACAGCCCTGCTGATCCATGCATGGAACCATGGACCCCAGCAGAAGTTACCTGTCATATAACCAGTTAAAAGGATCTCAGGGAGATGATTTTGGAAGAACCCTTGTCTAAGACTCCTCCCAGAAGCTACAATAAGGCAGAGTAGATAGATCAATGGTCCAACTCAGTGGAAGGCAGCTTCATACTGTATGTTCATCATCTGATATCACTCATAGAAGTAGAGGGGTTATCTCATAGAATCATAGAGTTGGAAGGGACCCTGAGGATCATCTAGTCCAACCTCCTGCAGTGCAGGAATATGCAGCTGTCCTTTAAGGGAATCGAACCTGCAACACTGGCATTGTCAGCAACATGCTCCTGTTTAGCACATGCCTTGCCAATTACAGAGTTCTTTGCCTTCAGTTGGACATACAGCCAGTCATTACTGCTTTAGGTCTGGGTCTTTGCAGTATTGTTCTGAGTGGGCCAAACAGCTTTCTGAGCTTCTGCAACAGACCAATCAAACTAAATCCTTCTCTGGTTGCTCATATTGCACCAAATATGCAGCTCTTCTTCCAGTGAGATCAGTAGCAAAGTCCCCATTGATTTTAACAAGGGCAGATTGCAATCCACAACCTCTCCCTCACCAAAAAAAACCCCAGCCATTTATTTCCTTCACCCTAATTCGTCACTCACTATTCCTACTTGCAGCTTTTGCAGATTGTGTTATCAGGGAGAAGCATATAGCATGAGTGCTTGGGTGCACAAAGATATATTACTACGTGCAGAGTGCTAAAGAGCCAAGTACAGGAAATTACCACCCTGAATATGCATTCACACAGAATGACGCATGTGTGCACACACACAAACATGCAGAGCCAAGGCCTTCAGCAAGCCATCTGATTACAATCAGCATTTTGTGGAGTGATAGCTCATCAGACAGCCGGCTTCATGTTCTGTTATAGCAGAAGATATTCCTAACTAGCAACATTAGCAAAACAAACACAAAAGCACAGAGCAACGCCTTCTGCTGCAAAAGGGCTAGAATGTTTCTGGCACCTTAAGCTGATGATGAGGAGCGAGACTCAAAAGGGCCTGATTTATAAATATGAAATAATTCAGTTCCGCCACTACTCTTCCAGGTTAACAGATCTTGGAAGCACAGTTGCAGTACTGGACCTGTCTGCTGTTTGGATGTTCCAGCTCAGAAACAGAGGAGATTGCTCAGAACAATAACGTTATGGGAGAAAAGTAAAAACACTTTCAACCTGCTGCAACGGAATAGGGCAGAGGTTCACATCAAATCTTCAAAAGCAGTAAGACCTGGCCCTACAATTAGACAAAGTGAAGAGACTGCCTCAGGCAGCAGAGACTGGGAGGCAGGGGCAAAAGTGGCAGCCTTTGGTCATTCTGCTGTGGTGGGAAGATACATGTGCCATTATCTTACTTTACACATAAAGTAAGTCACCACCAATGAGATTAAATACAATAAGCCAATTTCACACTTTGTGTGTGTCTTTCAGCATTCTTTATAAAGCAAAAGGTTCAGAAAGTGTTGAAGGCTTATTTGACTTTCTACCAGCCAAGCTTGAACATAGTGTGTCATTGAGATGCAGGGACTAACAACAACTGTACACAGCTCTCAAATTATTTACAGCCTTATGGTCAGGCAGAAAGGTTTAGATGGGGACATGTGAGACCGAGGTTCATGTCCTTGGTCAGCCATGCTGCTCGCTGGGTGGCCTCCGACAAGTTAAAATCCCTCAAAGGAGAACTGCACATTACACAAGGCAAATGTGGACAGAGCAGAGAAATAGCAGTTGGGAAGGCAAACTTATTTCTGCCTTACCCACTGATTCCCCCCAGGGGAAATGCCCCCATTTTAAAATCCTTTCCAATCTCTGAAACCAGAAGTATGACTGGCAAGAGAGAAAATGGTCATAGGAGTCATTTCTGGGAAGAATTGATGGGCATGGAATGGACGAAACAACCCAGACCACCAGCTCTTCACTTCTTTCTGATTGCAATGGTATTAATTGTGGGTTGGGAGCACACATTTGCTCAGCAGGAATGGAAGAAAAATTTATTTGGTCTGTATTTTTAAGTGATGTGATCTAATTCAAACCTTCTGCACTAATATATGAATTGGAACATAATTATCCTTCAGATTTTGCACATTTCCAAATTTTGTGAAACACTTCTTGGTTCAAAAAATGTACCAAAGTGGATTTTAAAATGTGGATTTGGGGGTCAAATGTATGTAGAATTATTGATTGATTGATTAAATTTGTATACCCTTCATCCATAGATCCCAGGGCGTTTCACAATGTAAAAATACAACATAAAAAACACAAAGCACTTTGAGATAAAGTACTTATTTAAATACTTATTTAGTGATAAAATGCATAGCTAAGTATGTTTGTAAATATATATTTCAATATAAATCATGCTGGGGAAGGGAGAGTAGGGCGTCCTGTTATGCAAATGAAAGTCATCCTACTTGTGCAGTTATTTAGTTGAAAACTAACCATGATTTTTAATTATTTTTCAGCACTTGTGAATAGTAACAATGAGCTGAAGAGAAACTCAAAAGAAATGGTTTTGACATTATATCCTATCATGCTTCATGTACTGGATTCTTTGATACTATTCCATTAATTGTGGACATAAATCACTGGCTTTAGATTTGGGCACCCAATGCAAGAAAAATGTGATTGTGGCTCTCGCTAATGCTACGCCAAAGCTCTAAAAACCTGTGGATATTTCCTGACTAACTAGGGTGCATTTAAGGATACAATTGATTTTTATGAAAGCACCTGCATTCCTCTGACAACATAAAACAAATAACTCTAAAATACAGTGCTTGAGTGTTTTGACTGAAGTATACATAAGCCACGCTCTCTGCCAGCATCGTCTTCTTTCAGTAAGGAATTATAAAACAAAGTACAGAGAAAGGTCTGAAATCAGTTTTGGTATCCGACTGCTTCTATCAGAAGCAGTAAAATGATGCAAGGTTTCGACACATGATTTAGCTCAATAGAAATGTAGCTATCACAATTTGGCATGCATTTTTATTGAATAAAGAGAGTTTGCTTTAAAGAGCAACTCCACCTTCCATTCAAGGAGGCAATGGCTCTGTTTGTATGTGTGTGCATTTTTGCACGTGCGTGCACACACTTGTTATGTGTATGTTTCATTACCATATGTCTCAGGAGCACAGATCGGCTATCAGCAGCAGGAGAAGAGTGTATGTGTGAGATGCCTGACCTCGTCCTTCAGTGCCGAGGGCCTGTGGGTTTGGTCAAGGAACAGGAATTCCCTGTACAGACACTGAGTCTGCCGAAGGAGACAGGAGAGGAGCCGCCACAGAAGAGGACTTTGTTCATTGCCACCAAGGAAAATGTACACAACAGACACACATACACACACCAGGGAAAAATGAAAATTTTCTAAAGTACCCTCCCCTGGCATAAAACATAAGGACTTTATTGTCTTAAAAGGGAGAAGCGGATGTGTGTGCAATACAAATTAGCTGAGACTAAGGGTATTTTGTGAAAATGTATCTGAGAGCCAGATTGGATATTAATCTCTACAAGCTTGATACCCATAGCCACATCACTGAAACAAGATCAGAGTGGATTGACAATGTATAATGAACCCTTAAAAAAAAATCAGAACATGTATTAGCCATCACATCTGGGAATGGGAATTTGGATTTTTCTTTCATCTCATCAAGGAAGGTAGCTGCTATCTCACAGCTTTACGGAGCATAAAGTTAGTTGTAAAAGAAAATACATGTTGTTCATCTGAGGTTGTATTTACCTAGTTTTAAGACTTGCTAAGGAACAGATGATTGTTACTATGTGCTCAAATGTAGAACTACAGAATTCAAAGAGGGTGTACTCCCCCCCCCACATACGGCTGTATATCCATGCACTAGTCTTGTCACAGAAGATTATAAAAGCAAAGAATTACTGTTAGCAAGTTAATTTTCAAAACCCCAGCATCTCTCATTGAGTATTAAGGATGGGGATAAATTTATTTCAGTTCTTATTTAAAGGAGAACCTACGAAAATTGCATTTCCTAAAACAAACAAAAATGTAGCCTATCTTCAAAATTCACAGTACTCTGAATTTTGCAATGCAGTTCCACAGCCAAGTAATGTGCACAAAAATGCATACATTGGGGTAAAGTGTACATAAAAATGCATTTTTGTTTTCAAAAATAGCATTAAAATGCATTGTTTTAGTGAAAAGTACTTGCAATAATGTATATATTAAGGAAAATCTGCTGATGAATTTTCATGAGAACTTCTGTAAAAAAAAAGAATAAATCACAAGCTGATGTGGAAATGTGCACAACTTGTTTTTAAGATTGGGGAAATGAGAAATTGAGTGAAACCACAAATGACAAATCTGAGTTATTCAACATTTCTTAAGGTACAGAAAGCACAACCCAGGAAATGCTAATTGGTTGCAAGTCTCATTGAAATCAATGGGGTTTGGGTTACATGTTATTTACAGCCTGATCCTATGAACTTTTACTTAAAAGTAAATCCCACTTAGATTAATCAGGCACAAGGATACAACCCCAAGAATTCTCTCAAGGGGGCTTACTCCTGAGTGAGGTTAGAACAGCAGCAACAGTGAGTTTTTCGTGCACAAGAAAATTTATTGGAAGAATCAGGCAGAGCATAGTCTGTACAATAATAAGATTGTGCTCATACCAAAATAAAACAATTCTTATTCTGCAAAAAGAAAAAAGAAATGGATGCAGCAACTAGCACCGACAATTGCTGGCTTTCTGACATGCAAACACGGTAATGATATTTGCAGCCTTTTTGTAATGGCAGTACCTACAGAAAATCCAACTGGCCTGGAACAGATATATCCTTTATGGAAAAAACTGTGGCTTATATTTCCCTTTGGAGACTTTCCTTATTAAATAACAATTTTCAAGAGATGTTAAGAGAGTATGGTCAAGTGACAAATCCTTTACTATGTATTTCCATTTAGCGTGAAGTGTGTTCCTATTCAGGATCACCAGAGCAGACATCTTTTTTTGATCTAGTGCCTATGGTAACCCCTGAAAGAATTGGTGCTGTTATAATGGCTGGGAGTTGAATTTTTTTTTAATTTTTTTTAGGCAGCTAAGCCTTAAAAAAAGAAAATAAAACTTGCTTCCTTTCCATGCTGAGCTTGTCAGTTCTCCAGAGCAATGCTGTGAAGTGTATTATTCCACCTCCTCCAAAAGCAAAACACATGAACTAGTTCCATTGCATGAAGAGTAGTTTTGATTCAAACAAGTGAATCTTTATCTGGTTACAATTATACATATATAAGGAAGGTTATAAATCTAAGACGGCGATCCAGCGCCATTAAAATCAATGTAAAATTTGATCTGACTTGTATCCTATGTTCCTAAGCTATTCATAACAATGAAGTAGAAAAGGCTGCCTTAGGCAGTAATCCCATACACACCTATCTAGAAGTAAGCCCCATTGATCTCAGTGAGACTCATTTCTGAGCATAACTTTGCTATGGGACTGTGCCCTGGCTACATGGAACAGCATCCAAGCAAATCATTTTGGGTTGCCTATCATCACATGAAAATATAGACCCAGTAATCCGTTGTCGCATAAAGCTAAGAAACACATTGTTGTACAGATAAGACATTCTTTATCTCATTCTGTATTTGCCTTGTCCAAAGGGCAGCTATGATTTTTTTCAGCAACCAAATATACCCTCAAGTATTCTTCAGGGCAAACTAACCATGATAGGCTCTACGACAATTACCATAGATTTTGTGTAACTCACATATAACTGATTGTCCAATAATTAACCAGTGTAAGCTTTTTGCATGCTCTGGTCCATGGGGTCACGAAGAGTCAGACATGACTAAACAACTAAACAACAACAACAATAACAAAAGCTTTTATGTAATACTGGTGTCATAATTCTGGGGTTCCACAGAGAGCTCCCCCTCTGACCAATAAGAGTAAATGTCTATACAAGTCAACTGTACTGGCTTTTAGGATGCTTCAGACATGATCCACTTCCTACATGCACAAGAAGTAACAAGCATGTGTAGAGTACACATGTGCCATGTGTAGAGTACCATGCGATGATCACACATAGCCCTATTTCACTGAAAACCTGGGCTGGAAACTGCTATTGGAGGTGGCTACCACATTTACAACAACTAATTACATAGCAAAATTGACCCTCCTGATGTTGTGAAATGTAACTGTCTATATGCCTGTATGCTTTTTCCAACACAGAAGTGTAGGCAATCCAGCATGTTTGATGCATGCATTCATTTATTTATAGCATTTACACCCTGCTTTTCATCTGGAAAAGCTGTGCATTTTTATGAATGGTCATAACTGATTCGCAGTTGAATCACAGGATCCTTTAACAAGAACAATGACAAAGAGTTATAAAATGTGTAAAAGAAAATTGTCCACAGATTCAGACAAATGTCAGACTTGTCCAATGACAAAGGCTGACAAAATTTCATAGATTCATCTTATGACAGTTCTTTTGTGTAAGGCATGGTATCTAAGAACAGCACTCGAGGTGATGAAATTTAAGAAGGGGCGAGAGAGGAAACAGTAAAAAGTTGAGTGTGTCTGATGGAGGTTTGATAGGTAGCTCTGAACAAGAATGAATCTGATTTCTACTGCCATTTAAGCTCCATTGAGCCCTCACTGCCTGTCTCTTAACAACAAATATTAGGCATTACTATTTACAGACATCTCTCAAGGAGCCTCAGATAACACATTGATGGTGCGAGGACAGTGTGTACTTTCAGCAGCTGAGAATTATTCATTTTAATGAAAGACTAGGTTATACATCTGCAGTATTTTATGGCTGATGCTTTAATGGCTATGCAAAATATTTCCTCAGGAAACTACATTAGGAAATGGCATAGCCTGGCAGAGTTGCAGTAGATGCCTTGGTTTTGAAACGTAGCAAAGCAGAACAAGGGAAACAAGGGGAAAAGACCATATCCACTTCTAGACAACCTGTTCATTGAGCACTGATCCTGATTGGCTTGCATAGCAGTTATGGGTAGATTAGACAACACCAGTTATTTATTGAGCCTTCATTCTGATTTATGGGGCAATTATAGGAAGCTGCACCAAGCACTATTCAACACTTTCCAATATATTATTGCCCCATTGCTTTCCGTATCGCAAAGAGTCCATTTTGAATGGAGGGCGGAGGTGGAAGAAGTGAGCTTGTTGCACAAGCTGAATTTGTGCAAGCGGAATTTGCTGATATGTGATTGGATCCTACCCCAAAATAGTGACAATCTAGAAGTACACAATATAGCTACAGGTAAAAACTCGCCCGCCCTCCATGCTGTGGTTATTTGTATGCTGACCTTTTTTCTTCCTTGCACCACTCATTGACCTTGCTGTGGTTCATTAATGTTTGCCGTATTCAGAGCCGGAAAGGAATTTTCCTGCAAACAGATTGGCCCCATTTGGATGTTTTGCCTTCCTCATAGCAAATATTCACAACTTTTGGTGGATAAGGCATTGGGTGCAATCCTTCGTCTAATATCGGGTTGGGATGAAGTGGTGCATCACCCTTATGCAACCAGGTGCGATCACAGGGTACCCCGTTAAAGGGGTCTAGTGGGAAGACTCTGTCCAGAAGCCAAGCATGGGGGGCAGACAGGCCATAGAGCTTCTTGCAGTGGCCTCGGGGGGCCAACTAGGTAGACCCGGGTTTTGAGGAGGTCCCCTAATCACAAACACAACCTGGCTCATGCATCAGCCTTTCAACTAGAGGCTGACAATGGATATACACCCCCACGCCTGAGCCAAAACCTACCCACAACTGTAATCAATAAAACTTGTGGCCAATTTTAAATCCCAGAATGTTGTATTGTGCAGTTTGTTACCCTATCATTGTCTAGGCCTTTGTGGGGGTCATTGCAAGTTGCTCTGCAACAGAATAAATATCTACTGTGTTTGCTTCTGTTCTTGCATGAGCGTTGTAGAGGTTGATACATGAATGTCCATGGTCCAATGCGCCTCTTGTACAAAGCTAAAGTCCATCTCAACTTTCCTCCTTTTCCATTTTATTTTGCTGAACTAATTGGACCCACCTGCTAACGTGATTCAGGAATAATTACACTGTCTCTTAATTGAGGGGCTTTAGTACCTGAATCAAGGGTGACTCAACAGAAAACCTCTGTCATTACTGCCATGTAATTCTACACCAAAGCCAAACTTTCCTTTGCCCTGTAGAGCAATGTTTTAAAATATTTAAATAGTGTGCTCACTTAGGCTGCTAATTGCCTTTCTGTAGATTCATCCCAAACAATTCCATATCAAGAGAGTAAAATTAATCTAATGTCACTCTCATAGATACACAGAATAAAGAGAAAGGGGAACTCTGGATTTCTAAACAAAATTAATTCTCTTCATATGGAAAAAAATTAGCAGCTTGGTTTCTCTTGCTATATTTAGCTGCTGTTACTTGATGAAAACATTTTGATTCTTCTTTTTCTTTTTTGGGGTACCTTAATAAGAACTAGCTTATACTGAGTCAGGCCATTGGGCTACACCAGAGTTAGCCAATGTGGTGCTCTCCAGATGTTTTGAACTCCAACTCCCATTATCCCTGATCATTGGCCATGCTGGCTGGAGCTGATGGGACTTGGAGTTCACAACATCTGGAGGGCACTGAGTTGGCTACCTCTGGTCTGCACTGACTAGTAGCAGCTCTACTCCATCTGGAGACCTTGAACCTCAGACCTTCTGAATTCAAAGTAGATGGTTTACCACTGAGCTGTGGCAGAAAGATGCAGCTTCGTTTCTACATCACACCCTGAACTATGGCGTCTTTCACCAGGGAACAATGGACCAGCCTGGGTTTCCTATTATGTTAATTAAGTAACATGAATAAGTGGGCCATTTTTGTAGGCGCACCCAGTGCAGCTGTACTAATTGAAAATAATGAAATATATGGGTTAATGCATGAATAGACTTATATGCCCCAATCTGGCATATAAATGCTCAGAGTCTGCACAACTTTTCCATTCATTTACTTGGGAATTGCTGGAGGTTGATGATGTTGAGAGGATGCACAATTGTGGATTGAGGCCTGGAGAAAATGCTATACATAGATACATTAATTTTAACAAAAATAACAGGAGGTAGAAAAGTGAAAGAGTTAAAATGTGTGTTTTCATGTAATAGAATATTGGGGTGTTAATTAGCAAAGCTTATCCAGAATTCCAATAACTTGATTAAAACCCTTTGTATTATTTATTGCATTTATAATCCCACCTTTTTCTCCAAGTGGCTCAAGGTAGCATCCATGCATCTTCCCCTCTCAATTAATCCCAACAACAACCCTGCGAGACTGAGGCTAGACTGAGAAGCAATGACTGGCCCAAGGTCACCCAGTGAGCTTCATGGCTGAGTCAGGATTCAAACTCTGGTCTCCCAGGTCCAACACTCTAACAACTACAGCACAATCCCTCTTTTTTCAATTAAGAGTAATAAACATTAATTTGGAAGAAGGAAAACAAAGCTATGAGTTCACTGGTAGGATAATATAGCCATGAACACTGCTATAATGAACGAAAGTAAACGGTTGTAAAATGCTATTCTTGCCCTATAACTGCAGCAAAAAGTAGTGAAGAACATGATTCCCTCCCACATTCATTTTCTGAAGAAATATTATTCTCAGCTTGCTCTACCTCTGTTATCTCAGATGAGTGAATTTATCCAGATCTGTGTGTAGCTGTCTAGTATATCCTTTCTGTATCATAGTTTCTATTTCTTGGAGGTGCATCTGATTGGCCCTCCATTTTCAGCTTGTAAAATGAGAACACATTACATCATATGATGCGTATGTGCCTAAGCAAACTTACAGAAAGATGCCTATGGACCATCCTTGCTCAGAGCTGTTGACTCTTCTTATAAATTTGCTGCTAACTGCTAGTGCAGGCTTGCATGCTCCTTCTCCTAATACTAGGGCTTGACAGTAATATATACTCAGCATGCTGGAAAAGGTGGTATTTAAATAAATTGGCACGAGCAAAGCATGTAAAGCCTGGAAGGGGTTTCCATCTGCACCAACAGCTGCCCATATTTTTACATACAGTCGTTACAAGATTTCCCACTCCCCACCCTGGTGAAATGGTTTAAGTTGCATTCAAGATTCCAGTGAGTTTGTGTTTTTGTTCTCATCCCATTCTCCTCCTCCTTTAAAAAAAGAACTGGTCATTTGCAGTAGAGGCTAATCTATTTCTATTGTTGCATGCATATTCAAATGCCCCATTCAACCAAAATAAACTATCAATTTGAATTGGGGTGTTAGTGTGAAAAACTAACATGAACCATCGAGGTTTATTTATGACATTTGACATTCTCTGCCAGAATGTGGGACATCACACCTAGTAACTTCTGTGACTTGTTTGTTCATTTCAACAGAACTAGCACAGGAGCAAATTATTTATCTATAATTTTTATTTGTTCTTCCTTTCAGCTGAAAAAGACTCCCAAAGAAGCTTGTAAGGTTACATATCCATTTTAAAAAAAGGTAGTTCCTACCCAGAGACATATAATCTAAAAAGGGAAGGAGGAGGAAATAAGCAAGCTTAGGTTCAAATTCTGAGTTACAAGTTGTTTTCTTGACCAGCTGAGATGGAAAAGTTCGAGGAGAAGAGGCACCAAAAGTTTCTGGTCTGTTGGCTGCATCAGCAGAGTAGTCCCACATCCCTTTTCCCTTTTCCTGTGCTGCAGCTTTGTGTAATGAATGCTTCCAAGTGACACTTGGAGGCGGATCCTGGCTTCTTAGTGGAGAGGAAAGTGGCCCTGCATCACTTCTCTCCCCTCCTCTATTACAGTCTGATACAGTGGCAGTGGCTTTCCAGGGGGTACATGATGCACAGAGCAGCCTGGTTTATGTCATGGATGATTCTGGCACTGGGGCTGTATTTCTGGCATTGGTGCTGAGTTTACTTATGCCACTGCCTTATAACTGAATCAGACCAATGGAACCATGGAGCCACTGAACTGTGAAGTCTCTGCTACACATTAACAGAAATCTGTCCCATTCATCCTTTTCATGTTAATCAGGAGCACTTTTCCAACCACGCTTTGAGGATATATTTTTTTTGTAGCTAACATGTAATTTGGCCACCGCAAGCATGGCTTCTGATACCGAAATAATACTACTGCTTTGGGGCACTTTTCTTGCAAGGAAAACAATTTAAGTGATCTAATAACCCGTCTGCTGATCCTGTTTGCACATTAAAGGAAAGCGCTCACACTGTACTCAAGAGAGCAATGTTGTTTTTTTAAAAAAAGAAAAACTTCAGAAACCCAACAGGGCAGGACCGTAAATTGTGTAAAAGTAGTGATACATGTCACCTCAATCTCCACAAGCAGTGCAAGATTCCATGGTTTGCAGGCATGCTTACCAGGGTCTGCTTTCCCTTTGGGGACAATGTGGGACAGAAGAGAGTGTGGTGTCTTAATGATATATGGTTTTATTTACACATATATACAGCCTGCACCTAGATGGAGGGATTGCAGAGCATTCATATCCTATGAGGGTCTGGCTTCACTCTTAAGGGCAGCATTGGATTCAGAGGACAGCAAAAAGCCATCCTCTGTGTCTCTCAGTTCCAGCCTGCCATCCTCAGCTCACATGGAGTTCTGTCTCTCCTTCTCAATCTCGCTGCTGACTCCAAGGACCTTGCCCTAGCCTACGCCTAAACCTGACCTTTGGCTCTGCCTGCTAGCACCCAGCAAAGAAGGAGCCCCGCTCCCCCTTGTCTAGCAGTCTCGCCCTCTGATGGTTTCCTTGATGGTCCATCACTGGCCTTTGTCCCGTGCTAATGGCCCATCCAGCTAGCTCTGCTGAGCTGCTTTTAGTATAACTAAATCCAGGGGGTTTAATCAAACCTTGGTTAATTTTAACTTTTACTAAATCCAGGAATTATGGGGAATCTGCCCTGCCTTCATAAAAGCAGATTGTTGCCCTGATTATGACATATCAAATTGCTCTGCTAAATTGCCCATTTCTGCTGCTGTTTGTCTCTCCTTCTATAATCATGCCTCAATTTTTTAATCAGGGTCCCCTTTCTTTTGGGGGTAAAATTACTGTTCCTCTGTGCTCTGACAACCATTTGAATCTTCCTTTCTACCTTTTTTCCTTCTTCCGTTCTTATACATTTATATTTATTTACATTTTACTTCTGAATTAGCTGCATCTACAGTATCAAGAGAGAGAAAAAGCATGCTCTGCTAAATTTTAATGCTAGGTAGTTGGGTACCATTAAGATATACTTCCTTTGTACAAATTGTGTGTGTGCATGTGCTCATGAAGATATTGAGAATGTAGGGATATGGATGTTGTACAGTTTCTTATTTTATAGAACCTAAAGTTTGTCAACAGTTGTGAAGGACAATACAATGAAGGATTCACAAGGCGGATGTCTAGACAAGGAGATACGATCAACCTTAAAACAGAATCACCTGGAGCCAAATTGTACCAGACACAGATGGAGCACAATAATATGGGATGTTCTCCCAGGCAAGCTGCATCAAAATGAATGGGAACTCTGCACCCATTTCAAAAAGCCCAGTCACAAGTTCCCAAGGGTATGGTGTAGTGGTTAGAGCGTTGAACTAGGACATGGGAAATAAGGGTTTGAATCCCCACTAAGCCATGAAGCTCACTGGGTGACCTTGTGTCAGCCACCATCTCTTAGCCTAACCTACAGTACCACACAGGGTAGTTGGGAGGATAAAATGGGGAGGGAGAGAATTATGTAGGCCTCCCTCAGAGGAAAGGGCAGGGTATAAATATCATAATGAAATAAATAATAAAGGTAGCCCAAGTAATTTTCCAGTGCATTATCTTTTGGCAGCCACGAAATCTCTGACACACCCCAAATTCTTTTCCCCCACCCCCAAGTCTTCTCCTGCTTTTATCCTGCATGCACCTCTTCCCTTCCTCCGTGTTTTTGTACAAGAGAGCAGTGCAGCAGCAGACCAATCCCATCTAATGCCACAAAACGTTCCCTTCTGCCCTAAATCACTGCAGCAGTTGGAAATAGTTATCATGAGCTTACCTGGCTCCATGAGTCACAGGCCCCTCCCTGTCTCCAGAGACGCAGCCTTGGAGCAGGCTGCCACGCGCCTGCTGCACCTGATTGTCTCATCGGCACATTCCAGCTAACAAAGGCGGACGAGCTGAGGCAGAGCCTGGGACACTGATACACTTGTTCTATCCCCACAGGTGTAGCAGCCTCCTGTTTTGAAAGCTCCTGGGTGTAGGCGTTGGGAGCCACATTCTTTCTTTCATTTGTACTGGAACAGCCGCCAACAGCAACACTTAGAGCAGAAACACAGACTTTATGTATGAAAGGAGACAGTGGCATAAAATCACTGCCTCCCCCCTCCCCGCCAATCCCATTTGATTTTGTTGTTCATCTGTTACCCCCCACCTGACATCTTCCTGGCATCAGGAAGTCCAGCTAGAATACCTTAAACATTAACTGAAATCAGCAACATGGATCTTCTTACTAAAGGAGGGTGCCATGGTGTATATCCCCTCATGTGCACACTGTTGGTCTATGAATTCCTTCATCCAGCAATTTTTGGGGGAACTTAAGGTCACCAAAGCACTACAGAAATAGGCAGTAGCAACCATCTGTATCTTATTCCATGGGCTAAAGTAAAAAATTATAATAAATCCACTCAGGTTTTTGTCTGGTGCTTGATGCCTAAGCTTTTGCAGAATCAGGCTTCGGAGATGGTGGAGAGCTTCTGGGGCAGAAGATACAGGCTGCTGCAAAATATGTAGGATAGACAGTGGGGACTGGTTGGGCCCACTGGGACTGGTAGGGCAGAAGGCAGGGATAGCAACAGAACGTGGATCCAGAGCCAATGACTGGCTATAGGTAAGAAGGTAGCAGAGGTGGATTAAGTGGATGTGAGTGGTGCACACGCATGGGGTGCTGAGCCAAGGGGGTGCCATCTCAAAGCCTAGTAAGCAAAACACTGGGCTTTGGGAAGGAGGCATGACGCTCTGTCAGGGTCCTAGAGCCCTTGTGCCTCCTTCCCAAGGCTGGGCACCTCCTTAACCACCATCTACAGGTGGAGGTAGCAACCAATGTGTTGGAGGATACAGCATAGCAATGGAGAGTCCAGTAAGACAAGACAAGGTGCAGGAGGTAGGCAGCAATGCATTCAAGTAACTTGTCATGGAGAAGCCACAGTACCTTCTTCAGGGTCACATACTTCAGTCGAGTATGAATGGTTCCTCACAGACACCCAATTTCTGGGCCCAAGAGGGTTCTGACTGGCGTTGAAATTCATAACTACTTGATTTGATGGTTGAAGCTCCCAAGCTCACAAGGTCTGGCTGTATTACAAATCCAGGGATCATTTTTTAGATATTTTCTTCTCTGACTCTGAAGTTTGAACACTGAGCCATGCTCAAATCAAGCTGAGCTTTCCCATAATTATAGCTGGGTCTTTTGGAAGAATCAATAAAAACAGAATTCAGCAGATTAGTATGCTCTTTAAAAATACTACAGTAACCCATGTGATGCCCTCCAGATACCTGGGACTGCAGCTCCATCATCCCTGACCATTGAGCATGCTGGCTGGGGCTTATAGAAGTACAACCTCTGTACAGAGCTACATGCAGTCTACAGCATGCTTTTTAAATGTCAGGTAGGTTTAAGCACAGGCTGAGAGACATATGTCAGAATACTTCATCTTGTATTGGTTTTGAAGATCTTCGTAACAGAGCAACAGTTACACCTGCCTTTAAGGTAGATCTTTGCCAATCTGGGAAAGTAGATCATAAATATCTGCTAATTTTACACAGGCATGCTTCTGTTATCTTGAACTCCCTTTGATAGGTAACCTTCAGCTCTTTTTTTGCCTGCTCTTGCAAAGAAACAAATCCAGCCCCATTTCCAATACAAGTTTAGACAACATCATTAAATTAACAGCTTGAACATTAGAAGAAGGAGAAGGAAAAGATTAGGATAATTAATGCCAAGATTATAGAACTGGGAGTGTTTTATACTGTTGGTAGGGCCACTCTTTGGGAGGCCAAATGAAAACTTTTACCACCAACTTAAAACAGGTTCTGACAGTGAACTGTGAAAAAGAATTGCTCCATGCCCTTGAAAGCCTTGGGCCAAGTTTTTAAAAGGGAAGCCTAAAGGCAGCGACTTAAAGCTGCAATCATATGCACGCTTTCCTGGGAATGAGTTCCACGGAACACAGAGGGTCTAATGTGAGGGTAGATATCCATAAGACTGCACTGCAAGGGTGTAATCCTATAAACCTGTACTTAATAGTAAGCCCAAATTAATGCATTGAGATTTATTCAATGAACTGGAGTCTAGATCATTTTCACCACCAGCCCTGACTTCTAATCTTGGGAAAATTTGATGTGAGTAGGTTCTTTTCACAGTATAGCACAAGCTTCTCTTTGGTGACAGAACCCTTCTTATCCAACTATATCTTCCAACCCTGAAATTGCAATGATTTTGTTCTCCATAAACCAATTCCAAACGTATTGATAGCTCTCTGTATGGTGGTTGGCTTCAAAGCACATGTATAAAAGTCTTAATCTTGTGGCTGTATTCATTAAACAGCTTCCTCCATGCCCGATAAACAACATGGACAGTGCCGTCATCTGGGTCAGGTTAGTTAGGCTGCGATTTTAATAACCTTAATAAGGAAAGGATTTTGAATATCATGTCCTGGAGAGAAACAAGTGGAATCATGCCAACTGGCATTCAGGAATGGGGGGCTGAGTGCTTTCTTTTCTGTTTGTCCTAATAGGATTGCCAGATATCGAATGGCAGATATCCGAGTGACAGCTTTTCTTTTCAAAGGCTATTGAGAAGTAAAGAAGATATAATCATTTGCGTAAAGCAGGATACGGAGCAGGCCAGGGCCTGCACTGAAATGCATTCACCCAGTTATTTCACTGAAAGACAGAGACACTTGCCTATGGCAGGTGCAAAATTCAGGCAGTGCTCTGATTGCCTCAAGAAAAGGGGGGGGGAGAATCTGCAGAAACTGTTGGGACACGTTCTAAATCTTCTCAACAATTATTCATTGCCTTCTCTTCCCCAGCACCAGCACCAGCGCCACCATCTTGCCTCCTCACTCCCTTCCACCCAAATGCTTAAGGTTCCGCCTTTTCTTTGCCTGTAAGCAAGGCTGTGGTTTGCAAGGATTTGAGTGGCGGTGGTAAAGAACAAAGAGACTGTATAAAACTAGAAGCCTTATAAAAGCTTCAAAATCAGTGATATTATGGCAAAGGAGCTTTAAAAAAAAAAGTCTGGGAAACGTATTCATCTACCTAACTTGGCACACCGAGTTAACAGGGGAAGACAGTTGGCCACAACTCTGAATTTTAAATAGGTTGCCTGCACAGTTTTAAGAAGCATCTGTATTCCCCTCTAAAGGGTAGTCTCGTATCATCACAGCATAACTTAAAGGCAGGAAGAAGAAAAGATTCTGCTTGATCTTCACACAGATGCAAGCTCCAAGTCTTTCTTTCTTTCTTTCTTTCTTATTTATTTATTTATTTATTTATTTATTTATTTATTTATTTTACACAAATGTTACTGCTTTTCTTAATATGTAACTACCACACAGATGGTTCGCAGGTGGCGCTGTGGGTTAAACCACAGAGCCTAGGACGTGCCGACCAGAAGGTCGGCGGTTCGAATCCCCGCGACAGGATGAGCTCCTGCCAACCTAGCAGTTCAAAAGCACGCCAAAGTGCAAGTAGATAAATAGGTACTGCTCCAGCAGGAAGGTAAATGGCATTTCCGTGCGCTGCTCTGGTTCGCCAGAAGCGGCTTAGTCATGCTGGCCACATGACCCGGAAGCTGTACGCCGGCTCCCTCGGCCAATAAAGCGAGATGAGCGCCGCAACCCCAGAGTCGGCCACTACTGGACCTAATGGTCAGGGGTCCCTTTACCTTTACCACACAGATAATCCCATACAATGGGCTGCTTCCAATGCCGTGTGCACAGAGACCCACTCAGGCAATGGGACTTCCCTTTCCTCTCTTCTGACCATGTACCACCCAAGTGTGCTCTGGAGGTCCTATTCCATACCCTCCAACATTTCTCTAATGAAAATAGGGACATCCTAAGGAAAAGCGGGACATTCCGGAATCAAATCAGAAACTGGGACAGCTTCTGTAAATCCAGGACTGTCCCTGGAAAATAGGGACACTTGGAGGGTCTGAGTGTAGCAGGTGAAGAACTGATTTATGAATGCGCACATGTGAAATTGTCACAGACGAGACCAGGACTGATCCATCCATCCATAGCTGAACTGACATTACAGATTTGGTATGAAAATAAAATGTGACCAGTAGGTTTGCCCCACAATAGGTGGAGGAAGAAAGGGGAAGCAAACAGTTAAAAAATGCACCTGCTGTACACCCCATATTGGTGCCTCAGAGCATGTTAGAAGCTTAGTTATCCCCACCCCACCCCAGCTTTAGCAGGAAGGAAGTTCTGCTAAAATTTTATAAATGACAGAAAACTGCCAAAGGGCATAAAAATATGCAGAATGCATTGCTGTGTCAGAGCTATGGCCAAACTAGAGGCTTTTCACTCACTGAAAATGTATTTTAAAAAAAAATACAAGCAGAATCAGCTGGGAGTGGCTGATTATCAGGTTTGCAGCAGGCATGAATGTGAGATTTATCTCGCCCTTTTCTCCCCCACTACAGTCCTTAGGAAAATTCCTCCTTGGAAGATGCTGCATACATTTGAGAGGAAATTCCATATTACCTTCAAGAGGAGATTTTCCTACCCACAGAACAAAGAGTGGCTTCAGGGCAGGGATTCTCCTCAAATGCAGCAGGGCAGAAAGGGGTTAAACAAATCCCTCCCCTTGCCTACAAACTTTGTGGAACCCTGATCATTTATCAGTTCTCTCAGTTTGTGGTTTTTTGTATTTTAAAAACTGCGTGGTTAAATGGGGCAGGGGTGGGGAAGTCATATCCAGTTTTGGCCTGCAGAGACTAACAAGTGCAGTTTTATTAATGACACCTATCAGCAAAGTAATAAACTGTTCCCTGTTAGCTACCTGATTCAGAGTGGTGACAGATCTTGCAACGATGTCCAATGGGGTTCAAAAGCGGCAGCTATATAAATTACTGTAGCAGATACACACATATGCACGCAAATATACATACACAAACATAGAAGACAGAGTGGATCAGGAGGAGAAATCCAGCTTGCAAGAGACTCGTTCATTTCTTTCTTTCTTTTATTTTTCTGCTCAGCACTGAGTGTACCCAGGAACAAGTTTGCCACCACCTACCTGAAAAAAAGACTGAAGTAGCCAAATTCGTCTTGCGTATTATTGCTCAAGCTCAGCAGCACCTTGAGACAGGCACTGACCTGCACACATTTTTTCAGTACCTGCCCTTGCTGGTATGAGTAACAGTCAGGCTTTTTATTTTATATTTTATTTCAATAAAAGGGTCAGATGATTTGAAATGCGGCTGAGTCGTTACTATCTGAAAGCTGCTGAATGTTTAGAATGCTATGTCCTGATAAAACGTCTTAGCAAGCTGGGAGGAGATTGAGGTCATGCATGTCACCCAACGCAACTTCTTCATGTGCTTTCCTGGAGTAAAAATCCCCTCGTGATGTTACAGTTTGTTCAGCCTCTTCCCCCACCCCTTCTTTTGCACTTCCTATGAAGACACTTGTTTTTCTTTCACACACACTTTTGGAACTTGGAACCTGCTGCTGCAAATACTGGTGTGTGTGTGTGTGTGAGAGAGAGAGAGAGGGAGAGAGAGAGAGGGGGGGGGGACCGTTCTGTCACTGAAGCTATTCTTCAGTGTCTGTGTATTTAATCAATTCCAGGAATAAAATTTAGCTCCTTCCAACAGCTGATATGAAGTGGTTAAGAATCTCACATCAAACATGCACAACCAGAAGTCAGGCAAAAACAGGGTGGGACAAAATTAAGCAATGTGGAGTAAGACACTTACACATTTTAATCCATCTTTACTTTTCCTCTCCTTGGCCACAAGACAGCCTCTCAGTAGCAAAGTAGTTAGGATGCTGCACTAAGGGGCCCCCTAAACAGTGGCAGAGGAAGGGGCGGCGGGGCGCTTCGCCCCAGGTGCCATCTCTGAGGGGGGTGACAAGTAGGCATCCCGTGGGAGGATTGCCCTGCCGACCCCAGGTGTGGTGGCACAAGCAGCCACCAATGCGCCACCGCAGCTACGTGCAGAGGATCATAGCTGTCAACTTTTCCCTTTTCTTGCGAGGAAACCTATTCGAAATAAGGGAATTTCCCTTTAAAAAAAGGGAGACAGTTGACAGCTATGCAGACGATCCCTCTGCCGCCGCTGCAGCCATGAACAGAAGATCCCAGCGCTGTCAGCAAACCATCCAGTGGCACATGCACGCCACCGCTACATACGGCGCGTGAGCATGAGCCGTACATGCGGCGCACACGCATGTGGCGCCAGACGGTTTGACCCGCCCCTGACACCCCACACCAGGGGACAGTTAGTCTTCCTTTGCCCCTGCCCCTAGACATCCCTTGTATTGTGCATTCATGATCATTTGTGTGGCAGTTAGACGCTGTTGTGTTTTTAATACTGTTTACTCCTGCAAAAGTTTTGAGGCTGCTTTGTTTCCAATTGGTGCATGTCCTGTAGCTTCCTGCTGAAATCCTGCAGCTTTTTATCCCACCAATGTCCCGAGTCTTGTTGTTTTGTCACGCTTTTGTCAAGCTATTGCACAAAAGTGTCCCTCCAGATGTCAGTGATGGGGTAATGTTGGGAAAGCTTTACAGAACTAATGAAGTGGAATGATGTGTGGACGGTGCAGTACAAAGCCGCTACTAACACACAATTATTGCATCAATCACCCGATAGCCCCTCCGCCACCGCCGCCAGACCTGAGCCACCCATGTCAGAGCCAGGTCACCTGTGCCAGACCCAGAGCCTGAACCAGAACTGTCCGCACGCAAACACAGAAAAATAAAAATAAAACCGAAATCCAGGACATTTGCTTTCAAATGTAAAATTTCCCCTGGATGGGCATGTAGGACCCCCAAAAGAGGACATGTCCAGGAATTACCAGACATATAGCAACCCTAGCATCTATAACATGTTGCAGAATACAGTCACAGAAATCTGCCAGTCTGAAGAAGCCCTTAGATGCCATTCCCAGCTTCAAAACCCTCTTTGACACTGAAGCTCACAGGTGAACCCTGAGCTCACTAGGGCAAAGAGTGGGAAGGGGGCTGGGGGCACACATACCACTTCCAATGTTGTAATAGCACAGGGTTCCCTACAGCTGGAAGGCTTCAGCCCAATGTGTTTAGAAGCCTGTTTCAGATATTTGTGCTAAACATAATAGGTTTTGGAGGGGGTGGTGTCAGCAGACATAGCCCTGGCACCCTACCCCCCCCCACTTGCCAGTTCAGGCTGATAGCAATTCAGACTGCTTTCTATAGCTCAGCTGAACCTATCTTTTGTGAGAATCAATTGCTGTAAGAATAAAATGCTATTTGATACTTAAACATGCTATAGTTATACCAATAAAAAGCACATTTTGTTCCCTACCAAATCAAAACACTTGTACTCTTATTCTTAATCTCCTTATTATATAAGCAGTTCACCTCCTCCATCCCATCTGCTTGCACCTGTTTCATATAAAGCTGCCAGCTGAAAAATTGTTTTGATTCTTACTTAGAAGCTGCACATACTGCGCAGACAGAAATTTTCACAATGGGTCTATGTCACAAGTGTTACTGGATTCTTCAATCACGTCTGAATTTGAACAATACCTTCCAGGGCCACTTCTGATTTAACAAGGCTGGGCTGAAATGCCCCTGAATGGGCCAAACCAAAACAAACGTGTTTTGCAATTGCCTTGGCAGCACATTTGCTGCAATTATGAGGAAATTGCACTTAACCACATGTTTTATGAATTTTATTTTTCTCTCTCTCTCCTCAATTAACACAACTGTTTCGCATTTGTTTTTTTTTCAACAAAATAGGCAAAAAAAGTATTCATTTGGAAGAGACAAAAGGCACAAAGTAAGCAGGTTATTACACTGAGCATAATGAGAGATGCAAGAGTTTGAATGCTAAGAAATTCCCTGTTAAACTGTCTGTTTGGCTGATCATAATTGGATCCTGCATCACTGCATGGCACCTGTACATTCTGATATGTTGTCATAGCCCTCCAAGCTATGTAAACAAGCAAGTCCTGTCGTGTTGCTGGCTGACTCCAGGAATCAGGGAGACAGACAAAGCGAGTCAAGAAGAAGTACTTGCGCTCACACACATAGACAAGTGAAATGACTAAGCAAACAAGATGACTTAAAGGAAAAGTAGACAAAATAGGAAACCACATTAGGACTCCACTGACGTTTTTTTGAAAACGTCTTGTTTTCAGATGCACCATGATTCAGAGCTAATAGGAACAAGGGAAAACTACCTGATATGTCCATCCAGTTCAGTATTGCATTCACTGACTGGCAGCAGCTCTCCGAGGAGATGCCAGGGATTGAAGCTAAGACCTTCTGCATAGAAAGCAAATACTCTGCCCCTGAGCTGCAGCCCTTACCCACCGCAGTAAAGTAAACCATGTTTTTCAAAACCATGCAAAGATCACATGATGTTGCCTGGTCAATGTTGCCTGGCAATGATGTTGCCTGTGCGATTCCTAATTTCTTACAAATTTATGGACAAGAAGCCCAGTTTCTGATACCCAGCAATGAACTCTATCCATCTTAAGCAAGAGTGGCCACTGTATACTTTCAGCAAGGTTTGTGCTGATCAAGGATCTGAAAGCAACTGCATTATCCCAAACTATTCCATTTCTCAAACACACCCATAGGATCTTCATGCCTCCCTAGATGAACCAGGCAGAGATAATCCTTTTTATCAAAGCTCTGTGTAATATTGCGGGGGAGGGGGGATCCATTGCAACTTTTATCTCCTAAAATCAGCAATGAGTTTTAACTTGATCATAACATCCTTGTAGTGCAAGAGTGGAGATCTTTATATCTTCCACCCCAATGGGCCAATTTTGACAGGTAGTTGAGATATAATATATCTGCCAATCTTCTGATGACAACATGTGATTGACACCTGTCAGAGTCCCTAGTGCAGCACTTTCCAAACACCCAATAACCAGACTTTAGCAGCCATAGAGCTGGAAAGGAGGAAGGGATCTCAAGTGTAATCTAGTCCAACCCCCTGAAATGCAATGTAGGAGAAGGATCTGCCTGGACTTTAGGCTCTTACTAGGAGATATGATAGCCATCATCATCATCATATTTATACCCCACCCATCTGATAGGGTTTCCCCAGCCACTCTGGGCAGCTTCCAACAGAATATTAAAATACATTCAAATATCTAAAGGGCTGTCATGTGGAAGATGGAGCAAGCTTGTTTTCTCCTGCTCCAGAATGTAGGGCCTGAACCAATGGATTCAAGTAACAAGAAAGGAGATGCCAACTGAACATTAGGAAGGCTTTGAACCAGAGGTTAGATGGTCTCCTGTCATGCATTGCAGAGGATTGGACAAAATGACCCTCAGCATTCCTTCCAACTCTAGAATTCTATTATTCTACTTGGAGACAGTGCTCATTTTACGTGAACAACAGGGACTCCTCAGTGGTGGCGCTACCACTCTGGAGCAGCCTCCTGATTTAAATCCAGTTGGTTCCATCAATGCTCTCTTTTAAAATGAAGTTACAACATTTCTGAGTCCACCTGTTTCCACCTGCCTTGCTCCACTCTGAAGCCTTTGTAAGGGAGCTAGTTCCAGATGAGCTCAGAAGGAGCATTCTTGCCTTTGGGGTTGAAGATAAATGATAACAGTGTCTGTATGTGTGCTGGCATTAGCTTTGGGGCTACTTTTGAATGTGAATATATCTATATATTACTTGATTTATTGGCAATCTTTATGCTCACTTAAATATGGATGTATGTTAAATGAACTGTTAATTGTTGCAGGGTTAATAGCAATGATATTATACTTTCTATTACATATTGTTTCTGCAGTACTGCATTTAGACAGTTTTAATTTTTTGTGAACCACTTTGAGCACAAATATATTTATACAAAATATGGTACATAAATACATTTACTGTGACCATTGTTGCATTGCCATTTTTACTAACATAAGCCAATCAGAGTGCTCTGAAAATAGAAAACAGGTATATAAATGTATTACATTAAAAATAGTGGAAACTTAGCTGGTCACTACTATTTTAATTTCAGCATCAAATATCTGCAACCGCATTATAACATGGTGTTGAATAAAAGATTGGTTATTTTCAAATGTTACTCATCTTCGCAACTCTGATTTCGTGTGTGGATCATACAAGATGGATCCCTGAGAAACTTACACTGGCAATCACAGACAGACATCGCTTGCTGCTTGTATATATGGCCAATAGCTGTTCATTATACTGCTTGAAGAATTTGCACCAATGCTTGAACAATTTGAACCAATAGTTCAAGAAGCCCACAGCCTGAGGACAATACATAGGAAACTGCTTTGAGCCATGGCAGACTACTTGTCCATTTAGCCCAGTGTTGTCTACTCTGACTCACAAAGTACCTGCTAAC
Source organism: Podarcis raffonei (assembly GCF_027172205.1). Classification (NCBI taxonomy): domain Eukaryota; kingdom Metazoa; phylum Chordata; class Lepidosauria; order Squamata; family Lacertidae; genus Podarcis; species Podarcis raffonei. The sequence continues at coordinate 40,694,851 of NC_070608.1, forward strand.
TCTTTTATGTGATGATGTCAAGGATTGAACCTGGGTCCCTCTACACATAAAGCATGTCACTAGGCTATGCCCCCTCCCCAAATACATGTTGTTTTTAAGTAGTTCATGTGCTTAAACAATGAAATGATGCCTCAGCACTTAGCTGCCTAGCCCTGCTGTGAGATCAGAGCTGATGAGCCAATGATTTCTCCCTGCCTAGCCCCACTATAACATCAGGGCAGGGCAGCCAGTAGACTATGAACATGATTGTTCCTAATCATAAGGGAAGGGATTAAACTTTTTATCAGAGTGGCTCAAGCAAGTCAACCAACCTAGCTCTGCCCACTCTTCAGAAACAGAACTACATTTCAACAGCATTGGCACACACCTCTATTTTTCACCATTGCAGTTTAAGTAGGTCCATAAGTTCCTGTTAGACAAATGCTCTTTTCAAATCTGCACAATGCAAACACATAAAATCCATCTAATTAGAACCTGGCTGCAGATCCCGGTTCCTACTCTATTTCTTTCCTCCTTGATATATTACCTACCACATTTAATAATGCAAAGTGTGTTAAGGGGGTGGAAGGAAAAACTTCCAGCTAAAGCTTAGATTAGTAGTTTGGGGGGTGAGGGAAGAATTCCAAAACTCTGCCAAAAAACCATTTCCTGCAATTAGCCCTCAAGACTCAAGGATTATTTGGAATCACATGACAGATAAACTTTTGCAAAGCACTGACTGTTCAGCCTTGATGAGTTCTATCAAACCTCTGGGGCAGCCTCAGACTCAGGGGACAGCTCAGACATTGCCCTTTGGGATGAACAGCCGAAAGAGCTTTGCCTTTCCAATGACGCATTTTCTGCAGCTCTACCAGAGAGTCAAGCCCTAATCTTTTTAATTTTCCTTAAAATAAAAAAAAGCCTATCCAAAATCCAATCACCGAATTAAGGCATATAGTACAGGCAGTACATCCCTTTTGCTACCTAAATGCATTGAAGTGCTATGTGATTGGTTCGCAGGTAAGGAGCACACCTGAAAGATGCCCTACATCTGTTCATAAGAGTGCCCCCCTGTGGCACTCTTCAATCTTCTTTCAGGGAGGAAAGGAGACACTTGTTGCACTCACGCAAATAACCTGTTTCTGCAAGAAGCATCAGGTTTTGTAGCAAGTAGCTTCACTGTGCCACACATTCAAAGCAATTACAGTAAGCTGTCAGGATCACTCTTGGTAAAGTAAAGCTGGAAATCCCCCTAGAAACATGGGAACGAAGCAACAAAGCTCTTCACAGTGTCTGAGACTGGAGCTTTAACAATGCTATTAAAAGCTGGGTTTAGCCACTCGGCAATGAATTCATTATGGTTTGTTTACTGTTAGTATTGTCTCGCGACGGCTTTGAGGTGTGTGAGCTTCGTATATAAAATGACAATACCCGAATTAATCTGGCTTCTGCCTGCTTAGTTCAAGTTCAGCTGAGGTTGCATCTCATCGCTAGTTCCACTTTCAAGGAATGCATTGATTCCAGTACAATATTCCCGCCTGTATAGAGTTGCCAACACCTGGCCTTTGAGAGCAACTGCCTGTTTTAAATAATTGCAGTGCCAGGAGAAGTTCAGCCAGATCCAAGGATTCTCTCTCTTTGTGTGTGTGTAGCCCTGTTCCTTACAATCCATGGACCACTTTCCCAATTCCTGATATTGAAACAGTGTCTGTCTTTTTATGCCTCACTGTAATGCAGCAGCGATGTGAATGGAGAAGGAACATCTGATGTACACCTTTTTTAGTACGGCTAGGATTTTGCAAGCATGTTGTCTATTAAATGTAATGAGATATGAATAATTCTTCAAGAAAACAGACCCTGACTTCTAATGCCCATGCTTTACTAGCAGAAGATGGCTCTAAAGGAGAAGCTGTGCTAAGCCTTGCAGTTTCCAACTAGTTAGATTTGTACAGCCAAACGGCTAAATTGTATTTCTGTTTCTTTTTCTCAGTTGCAGGAAACTGATGTGGTTTCTCTCCCCCCCATCCTTTCTTTTTGGATGTAGGAATCAGAGTTCCCAATCCCAAAAGCCATGTAAACTTATACGCACTTACCGTATTGGTCTGAATAGAAGCCTTACTTTTCCCCCAAATTCTGACTGTGAAAAGTTAAAGTGCAGCTTATATTTGTGACCTTATGGCTGGCACCAGAAGCGCAGCAAAGCGGTGCCTGCCCCACACATAGTCCCCCATCCTCTCCCCCAAGGCCAGGAAGGGAGAGAGCAAGGAATAGGAAAGGCCGCTGGCAACGCAGCACTGCTCCCTCCCCCTGCCGCCAGTATGCAGCCAGGAGCAGCGAGAAATGGAGCGGCTTATTTTCAGGTTTTTTCTTTCCCCCCCCCTCCAATTTTAAAGGTGCGGTTTATATTTGGGTCAATACGCCATATGCATATAAACTTATAAGTAAACTTACATGCACATAGTGCACTAATATCATGTGTGCAGAAAACCTGGTTCATGTCAACAGAAGAAGTCCATCTGCCTTCACAGAAGAATGCACATATATATTGGCTACCTCCACTGATATGGGTGGAAAGCTGTTTTGGCCAGAGGATTTCCATGTACCCAGAATAGCGCAAATGTTGTGTTTTTTTTTAATTAAAAAAAATCAGCAACAGCAAAACAAAACTCACATTTTATCCAACAGTGTGTAATCTTTGGTTGAGATTCAGCATAGGAAACATGATACTGCCCAGCAGGCTTTTGTTGAAGCTAGAGGTTCAGCTTTTCTTTGAATCTGAATTTGCTTCCTTAAATCCAGCTTCACTTTTCCTCTTGATGTTAAATTGCATTGAGAAAGATTTCTCATCTCGGAATTAGAATGATATCAATACCAAATGTACATTATCCATCGGAAGGGTGTGTGTGCCTGGAAGAGAACCACAGGCACAACTAAAAATCTGCTTTCTGGTTTTTCTGCAGCAGTTACCATTGCCAAAGCGACAAGCCACTTTTCCGTTTGAAAAACCCCTTGCCTCTTCTGCAGTAGAAGCAGCTGCAGGAAAATGAGGAGGCAAACTTATAGCAGTGTACATGCACAGTTCTTAGGATCCCAGCCACAGAACCACATGGCATATCTAGCAGCAGAGGAGATTTTCCCATAATGCACTTTTAATGAATGCCAGATAGGGGCACATAAAGACTTATTAAAAAGCAAAAAAGTTCTGTCTGATCTCTACTATCTATCTAGAAAAAAGAAACTGGTCATTTGGCAGATATACATTTATGTGGGGATTCTGCTAGCAACATTACTGTGGTCACTAATTCATTCAACTTACACCACTGGGCAGGGGACTTTTAAAAATGTACTGATTAACTTGATTTGCAGCTGAACTAGGACATTTGTGAACCGCTGACCTAGAAAGCTATCCCATCACCAGAGCACTGAGCCATCTAGTCCTCATACATACTGTTTCACTTAACAAAATTATTCTTGACAAGTGCTTAATCCATGTTACAGCTTAATCCTTTTTGGTATTTTAGGAGGGGGAGAAATCAAAATAACTAACCTCTGGCAGGTTAAAATTAGCTACCTACTGGACCCAAATTAGAATTCTGCAAATAAAGTTGACTTGGCCATGCAGATTTCATGTGTGTTTTCTTTTTTCCATCAGTAACTATATTTTTTCTTGAAATTTGTTCATTACATTGTTGTTGGTGTTATTGCTTTTATTTATGTATACACCACTCTTTGGCTCAAAAGTCACACCCTGGGTGCTGAGCTGAAGGGGCACCACCTCAAAGCCTGGTAAGGGAGGCACAGAACTTTTTGTGGGACATAAATCTTTAAAGTGTGTTTGTGTTGAATCCAGATGTCCTGTAAGTGGAATTCTACTCACAGAACACTCCTGTCAGAGAAGGGCAGTAAAATTGCATTAATTCTCTCTTCTCCCTGAAGTATTGTGTACATATGGGAATTCCCAACACATTTTGTGATGCCGTAGTAACATAGGAACATTTGATATTGCCTTATAGTGAGACAGACCATTGGTCCATCTATCTCAGTATTGTCTACAGGGTTTCAGCCAGGGAACATTCCCAGCCCTACCTGGATATGGTAGTGGACCAGGGACCTTCTGCATGCAAAGCAGATGTTTGACCACTGAGCTATTATTGTGTGTTAATGACAGCCATCTTCCTCAGGAACTCAGATAGAAGGTATAAACATCAACCCATTGTCTTATGTTTCATTTACTTTCCTACAAGAGAGAGTAAAATCCTTTCTAAATTCTCCTGAGTCCTCAGAAATGAAAATCCAGTGAGTGGAGCATGAATTATTCTCTGGATTATCTTGGCAGAGGATGGAGAGGTAGAGAAGGAAAGAAGAAACAGACCAGCACATTTCATGCAGAAGAAAAGATGTTTGTACCTATAAGACACTAGAGAAATTGTTCAAGGGCAGCTAATGTATCTGAAATATGACTCTTGCAACTGGGCCAAGGTCAACGAGAGCCAGAGTGACCTGCCACAAAGCTGTTTTTCCCTGTTCATCTGAGCCAGAGTCTCCTCCCCTCCCCCCTATTTTCCCCACAATATTTCAGAGATGACTATAACTCCTCCACTTCCGGAATATTTGGCACTTCCTCAAAGATGTTCACAAATGTCTGGAAGCAAAATACAGGCGTTGCATAGAGGACAAGCTGTTCCTTAATTCCTAGACTTGTGGGATTGCTTTTGTCTGTTGGCATTTTGTGTTTTTGAAGAACAAATGCCACTTGATTTTGTTTGCCTGGTTCCTAGGACCAATATGTAAGCCTTATGCTAGATGTGGTGCTTATTTGGTCCTCACAATAAATGGATTTTGATTTGATTTGATTTGATCTCTTCTCTCCTTGACTTGTTGGCTGAAACACTGCTAACTACTACTATGGAAACTGATTTATGTTCCATATCTAGTTTGGTAATGGACCTTTCGAGAACCTGGAGCTAGGATTCCAAGAGCAACTGTGCTCCTCTCAAGCATTTCTCGTCTATCAATTATACAGCCTCTCCCAGTAGGCTCTTGTCTGAAACCTAGAAAGCCACTACCAGTCAATGTAGACAGTACTAAGTGAGATGGGCCAATGGTCTGACTTAGTACAAGGCTACTTCCTGTGTTCATGAAATCCTGTGGAAACTTGCTTAGGAGTGGAATAAGATCCACTGAACTTAGAGAGCACTTTGATTGATGCTGTAGGTGACAGGTAGACAACACATAACCCTTATCACAGTTTTAGTGAGCCATAGGTCTGGCAAGGAGGAGGAAGGGGAAAGTGGCTAGCAGAAAGAGAAAGAGTGGAAAACAAAGGAGTGGCAGAAATAAATAAAAGGGAATGGCGCCACCCATATTTGGTTCGGGCCCCACCCACTTGGGGCTCCTGTGCTGCTCACTTCCAATATGCAGTCCCCAACAGAATGTCCCTGAGGAAATGCAGCTCCCATCAGAAAAAAGGTGACCTCCTGTAAATCTGCAAGAAATCCCTGCACAATAAATAAGGCATTTATGGGACATGATGCTCTATGGTTGCTGATTCTTACATTATACCATGTCTGAAGGTGTTGATTTAAAACAAAACTCTGTACTGAATCCTGTTTATCCACATGAAAATAGGTAGGCCTTGGCATGCATGTGCTATGGTTGTAGGGAGTGGCTTCATTTTGGGGCTATTTGTGTTAAACTGGGATTTAAATGGGGTGAGAAAAATCATGTGGTGTATGGTGCAGATTATGCCAAGTGTAAGAAGAAAAAAGGACAGGAAAAAGGTGCAAAATTAGAAGAACGCTATAAAGTGGTTGGCTTTTAGGGCCTCATGTTATAGCCATTTTTAAGAAGCATTGCTTGTCTAAATAGATTTTCCTCTTGTATGCTTGCCCAGAAAAGATCACTCATTTGCACAATGTTTTGACAACCATCTTAATTTCTTTTTGATTGCAATTGTTGGCCATCTGCTTCTATTTCTTCAGTATGTGTGCATTACATATTAAATGTAGTGCACCCCCCTCTTTTTATATTAGCTCTATTAAAACAGCATAAGATGCTACAGAAAGAAGTTCATTGAAAACATTAGAAAATGTCAACAAACCAATTCTCTTTGGGGAATTATTGCTGAGTTTCATATTTTTATGAGCGCTCCACATTAGGAGGCGAGTCTGAGTTCATCCCAACCAATATGGAACATTTCAGCCTTGGTAGCATCTGCCTCACGGTCTAAGAAGCAACTGCCTGTGTTGTCCAGGGAAGGCTAGATTGCCATTTCCCCTGAAGGCCCTGGATCCCTTGGTCACCACCTCAACACAAGTTCCTTCTCTTTGACAATCTCCCCCCATGCAAATCAAGATGGATGGTCATTGTTCTCTAACTTCCCTGTGAACAAACCCAAATGAATTCTCAATAAAGAGCCAGTATCATACAATAGCCACATAAGTTTTGTGCAAGCAAAATAAAGATGAATGCCCCATAATCAGATCATCTGGGGAAGTCCATACAGACTCAAAATATCATGGGGAGGGTCACACGAGTACTCCCAACGATTATGAGCCAAGCACGGGTCACTTTCAGCAGCCTGCCACTGGTGACCATAAAGTAAGCACTCTCTTTTCTTCCCACCAACACCAGATATATAGCCATTCAGATTCCACAGCCCATGCTGGTTCCAATAGTTTGCCTTTGTGCAGTAAGAACTAGTTGTTCTGTTGGCCACTACTCACAAATTATTGCACTTTGTTTTTTAAAGTTAGGAGACATTCCAAAAGTTATCCTGTTAACACTTACTTGCCAGACATTGCAAGAACATTTGTATGGGGACATGCAGATTTATTTTTGTACAAAACAATGCCCACAGAAGGAAGTGAGCTCATGATGAGATTTGCTTCCTTAGCCTATCAACAGGTAATTGGCTATAATGGCCATCTGGAATTTTGAAACTATTAGTAAAGGTACTGTATTAAAACACTTGGTCTTATTACCATTTTTATTCCTTTCTACTGATTTTTTTCTGAGCAGAGAATGTATTGCAATTGTTATCTCACTTGTGCCTCCCCTGGGATGTCTATGTGGCCCCTTCACACCTGCCTTTATGTCATTATATTAAGACACTTTTGCTTGAAAAGGCTTTGCAGAGAGAGGGTTGGTGCTTTGCATCCCCCTATTGGGTTCTTCCATTTTGTAGTCTCCATGCTGTTTAGCTTGTATATTTTAATATTGTTTTATTGCATGTTATTGTTTTTAATGTTTTCTTTTAATTTGCGAGCCATTTGGATTTTCTCTTTCTTAACAAAAACAAAATAGCAGGGTAGGCATATGATAAAAACAGCTGTACAACAATCCTGAAAGGGTGGGAAATATCCAAAGATTCACCATATACATTTCACAAAGGTGCTAGAATGATGAACCTTGGTATCCCCAGGCTCCACTGGTTATCACAAGGTTGTGATTTGTTGGAAAGCAAATACTGTTGTAGCTTTTTGGTGCAAATAATTAAAGGAGACTGACCGTGACAAAAAAAAATCCCTCCTTGTTTTCAATGCTAACTGTCAAAAAGCAAACATTTGGACATTATCCATTCGTCTGGAAATGCTTTTGTGTCCTAAACATGCTAAGGTGCACACATGCACACATACTTCGTGTGCGCACAAAAACACAAAAGCAAGCCAAGAAATCAAGTTCTAATGTGTCTCTAGAGGAGGAAGCTAACATCTCAAGTGCCTTCAGGTGAGCACGGCACCATATAGGACTGGACCACTCTCTGCCAAAACCTTCACTCCCACATACTGTAATTTGGCTTTAATGGGAAAACATACAATAACAATCCAGAGATAATACAAATGTATAAAAGAGAGAACGACTGAGAGAAACTATAACCAATTTATAGAATAATCCATAATGGCGTGTCAGAAAAGAATGGCCAAATGTCAGAGCATTCTATATGCCATCATTTTCTGAAAAACCATTCTATATCATGATACAACTTATGACTGAGAGATTGATATTTATAGCTAAACAGGTAGCTCAATATGCATCATTTTTATTAAATAAATGAGATTTCAGTTTAGTGGAAACAGAAGATTTTTAAGTGCATGAATAATTAAATATCTTTGGGGACACCACTGGAGCGAGGTTAGTGTTTGTTTTGCATCTGCTATCATATCTGTCTGTGCCTATTTCTAGTTGCTACTAATATTGACATTGGTTATTTGTCAGGGTTGTTCAATATTGTTTATGGTAAGAATCTGTGGTTGGGAGTTACTGAAGTAGTTTTATAACTCCACTCCACCCAGTGAAAGCATACAGTACCTTCCGTAACTGGAGCCTTCCAGGGTTGAGAGGTGGAGGGGGTAGTATTTGATAGTGGGTGAGGGACTTGGGCCCATCGCAGACCCACTCTCAGTGTCCCCTCCCTCAGAAGCAAGCCCCCGCCTGTGAAGGAGAACAAACTGGACAGGACAATGTTCTGGGATTAAAATTGGCCACAACTTTATTGATTCCAGATGTTGGTTGGACTTGGCTTAGGCATTGGGTATATATCTCTCACAGCCCTGCTGGTGGAGCACTCTCACATGACAGGGTTAACCCCAGGATTAATGGCTCCTCTGCAAGACACAGGTCTGCACAGATGACCCATCCAAGCCTCTGAAGGAAGCTCTATGGCCCATATGCCATACACCTTGGCTTTGGGGCAGAGAATTCCAGTGAGACCCCTCTAATGGTGTACCCTATTAGCACACTGTTCAGAGGTGGGGGGATGAACCACTTCACCCACCCCCACCCCACCCCCTGCTGTCTGATGTTAAAGTAGAAGTATTCCACCCAATTCGCCAGAGTTGTGACTATTGCTATGGGGAAAGCAAAACCTGCAAACAGGGCCAATCTGTTTTCAGGCAAAATCCTTCCTGACTCCGAAAACAGCAACCATTACTGAACCACAGTAAAGACAATAAACACAGTGCCCTAGGAACACCCATTGAAAAACCCTGCAAAGATGTGGTCATGCACATATCAGACGCTCCTAAAATGGCCACTGCCTATATGTATAAGTAAGTTCACAGCGCCAACCTGCCTTTGCTTCACTGCAAAGAAAAAGGAAAAAAATCCATCATATCACATAAAAAAAACCCAAGTTTCACTCCATATGCCTTCAAGTGGCCTGCACAGGCTATTGACAATATCTGTCAAAATGATAAACGGTCCCAGGCATGTTTGAGACCACCTTGCATGAGTGTAAGCATGTTCTGCTAGTAGAGCCACCATGCTTTGAGACTTTAATGGAAGGCTAGGAAGTCCCTGTCAGTCCCCATCACAATTATGCAATCACTTTCCTTGGGAACTTTCATCAGCAGGTTGACACAAGCTGTTGGTGTAGCAAGTGTTCTTAAATAAACACGTTTCTTCTTTTCCTCTGTTTATTTGGAGTGGACTAAATTGTCAAAACCTGTAAGGGCAGCTGCCACATGCTGCCTTTAAGGCTTAAATTTGCTTTTTAAAGGATTTACCCCCCCCCCCATAAAAACAGTAAGTACACAATGTTGCTAATTTCAAGAAAATGAAAAAAGAACAGTTTTTTGCATTGTAAAGAACTTGTACTGCATCAAATGCAGTGAAGGCTATTTTGGATGTCAGGGGAAGAGAAGGCTCAAGAGCTGTTTTAACAGAATGGTAACAGATTGATCAGATTTGGTAGCCAGAAGAAAACCCATATTTTTGTGAATATCAAGGGCCTCATTAGAACAGAAACAGAAAAAGACAAGTAAGAAATATTCATATACATTTATAAAGAGCACAATATAAGTATAAATATTATCAAGACATCATTGGAATTAAGAATCCTGTGAAAACTTCATTACCAACCTTTATATTTAGGAGTTGATTGTAAAAAAAGAAGAAGAAAAATCATTGCTGAAGCTTGGCATGATTCTCTCAAAGCCACACATCCTCTCTACAGTGCACCTGACAAACAGCAGATGGTTCTTTGAGAAGTTGGTCCATCTAGCCCCCTCCTTAAGCTGCATTTGCTAAAACCATTGTTTATGATTTCTGTACAATTATTTCAGTATTGACTATATGACTATGACTGACTATATCAGTCTGGATCTAGGGATAGGCATATTAATTTGTTCCCCGACAGGTTATTTTGGAATGTGTGCACACATAAGGACATTCTGTCTCATTTCTGCTTTAACCTACCTTTTAAAAAGAAATATGAAAATTCACATTTAAATGTGTATTTTAAAACATATTTTTGGCCAAAATGGGCATGTCTATATATATTTTCTTCTCAAAATATTACTCACTTTTAAATGCACTTCACTGTGTATTTGTGTATACATTGAGCTGAGAACTGCATCAGAACATTTAAAAAGTACAAAGGTCCATGTTATTAGACTACAACTCCTATCAGCACTGAGTGTTGGCCATGTTGACTAGGGCTGATGGGCATTATAGTCCAATGAAATCAGGAAAGCACTACATTGGCTATCCAATCATATTATGCAAGAAAGACACAGAAAAGCTGTGTGTGCGCGCACACGTGCATGTTGAGGAAAATAGAACAGTGGCTTGCATACAATGGTTGATCTAACTTTTGCCAACCCTCTGCACCCTCATACCCGTTGCAGCCCTCTATATCATATTCTATATTATTTCAGAGGGTCCCTCGGCTCTTATGGGCAGCTTGCAAGGGAGGGGAGCAAAAATTGGGTGCCTATTTTGTAAAAGCACATGTGCACTGACCTGGTACAACCCAGTCACTTTTAAATTAAAGCTCTCATTAAAACAAAACAAAAAACTTGTATTTTGCTTTTCTTATGGTTACAGTGAACAATATCAAGCAAGGAAGGTGTTTATCAGCCTTCAATAGTGCAGCTTTGGCTTCTTTTGTATAATCTGACCTTATGAGCTCAGATGCATGAACTCTGGTCAATAAGCTCCCTTTAGGGTTGAATGAAACTGCCTCCTGCTTTGCTGTCTGTGGGTGGGTGTCTAATCATTGTGACACCTGCAGTTGGAAAAAACTATTATTGCTTAGCCTAATATAGGCATCTTGTTTTGCTAGCCTGTCTCCACGTCTGGTTTGGGATAGCCTTTGAAAACAGGAAGCAACTGCTATAATTTTGAAGAAATCTGGCAACCAACCCATTAAAAGAACAAGAATTCTAACTTTTTAAAAAAGAAGAAGAAGAAGAAAGAGTTATATTTGAAAGCATCCAAACAATCTTTCCTTAGCTAATCACTGACAGTGATTTGAATAAGCACTGAAATGGGGAAGGGAACCTGATTTAAATTAGCCTGTTTGGAAAAGAATAGAGGAAACAATATATTATGTGAGGGGATACAGAAATGATGAATAACAATTTATTTTCAATTACAACTGTTTTCCAGTGAAAGAAAACAGAACAACACCATTATGTCTAAACAATTATTTTCACAAAGTAAATGCATTCGCTGTGGAGAACTGAGTTGCTAGAAAAGAAAGTGAAGAATCACTTTATATTCATTTCTAGAAGGATTGCTGCAGAATTACAAGGTGAATATTTGGGCAGGGGCAGCTTAACGCAATGCAATGTAGCTAACGACTCTGTTACTAATCACAGTGATGGTGTGAGCCCTTGGTTAGTAGAAGCTTGGAAACTGATCTCCTCATGGCACAAAATAAGCCGGCCACATTCTGACTTAGTCTCAGTCCACTTTGAGCTAGGCCCAACTCAAAATGGTACTCATACCCTACCTTCTATCACCATCCTATCTGTGCCCCCCCCCCATTTACTACCCCTTCCTCAAGGCAAGGCCAATTTTGCTCAAGGAAGACAAAGGGGTGGGGCAGAAAGTGGGAGCATGTTTCAACCAATTAAGCCTCAACCAACAAGAATGCTTAAAAAAAACCACACCTTTGAGCTTGATGGAAGCAGGGCGAGGTGAGCCAGAGGTGGACCACATATCATATCATTCCCACTATTTCCAATTTTCAGAGGTGAGTACTATGTAGCCAAAATGACAGTATCTGTTTCCAAGAAGGAGGTTTCAGTGGTCTTGGGGCAGGGAAACTCAAGGTTTGCAAAAGTAGAAAAGATCTTTAGGAAAAGAAGCCTAATGGGTGGAAACCCCCAAAATAGCACAATGAGGACCGTGCGCATACAGTGGCCATGAAACACTAATTGACCATTAGGAACAAATAAAGCAAAACTGAGTGGAAAGGGGAACAGATTAACATATCATGGCAGAGGGTATAACTGGATGACTGAAACACTAACAAGGAGCACTTCACATTGCGACATTTTGTTGCCAGTCCCACTCATCACTACTTTAAGGGGATTTTATTTACCAGATCTAAGGTTCCCAAATATATTTCCTCAGTGTATGCTATATTACATTATTCTTAGAACTTGTGTTCTGTTGTTAGGGACGGGGAAGAAATTTGTTTCAGTTCACATTTAAAGGCGAATCTAATTAGCACATCGCAAAGAGTGTGACTTTTGAAGGAAATACGTATCACAAAAAGGATGGAAAATATGCAGAACACGAAAAGCATCTTGGTCACTTTGCTAAACATTTAAAAGCAGCAATCAAAGCAAATTCCTCTGGGGCTTCTCACCCATTGCTATCTAAATCTGGCTACAAAACTGTACACACCCCACCACCCTCCCCGCAGTCAGGACTATGAGCATGGTTTATCTAAATGTGGAATTACTTTTGAGAACATGAACCTTTTGATTAGTTGGCTCTGCAGTTTGTAAGCATTCTTTCCTGTCAAAACAATATTCATATAGGCCAGTGACTGTACTGTAGTATTTCAGTCCAACCATGGGGCTGAATATATAGAAAAACACTTCAAAAACAACCTTCTTAAAGAAATAAGCATCCTTACTCTTGAACTTTACATTCATTGTAATCTTTGCCCTCATTAATCACTCTCAACATTGGACTTAAAAGCTTGAAGAAGGAAACTCTAAAAAGGAGAAACACAGAGTGTTTGAGGACAAGGGAGGGAAATTAACTCTTGATTAGAAGTATTCTGAAGTGCTGAAATCCACTTTTCCATCCAGCCCGAAGTCCTTTCACATTTTATTCATGTGTAGATAAGCATCAGTAGGCTTGTGCTGTTGGCCCCACTCCAGGTGTTGTGCAGTTTCCTGGCCCCTCTGTGACACAGAGGGACCCTCTGAAATAATATAGGATATGATATAGAGGGCTGCAATCAGTTTGAGGGTGCAGAGGATTGCCAAAAGTTAAATCAACCATTGTATGCAAGCCACTGTTCTATTTTCCTCTGCATAAGGGAAACCTGCATACCTAAAGCTTATGCATAGAGCCTTTCTGGTGGAAGCCTGCACAACTGGGGTTCCAGAACACATGAAAGCCTGTTCATGTATAGAGACATCATTGCCCAGTGCACATCCATGCACCGGATGGGGTGGGAAGTTGTGCTACATCAGGACTGGGACCACATGAAGAGAACTCAGCTGAAGGGGCAATTTATATGCCCCCAAGCCAGCCCAGGATATGTGAGGCCTTGGATGCAATCTTTGATTCTTTCATTAAAATCCACATGAGTTCCCCTATTAACTTAAAAGGGGTGAGGAATGGATACCATTTTGCATGACAGAGATTATCTGTATCCTAATTCTTATCCTTACATGCATATGCACTGCTGTGCGGAGTCCATGTTAAGGCAGCATATTGTGCAACATTAAATGCAAAAGTTAGATGATTTTAAAAGAGAATTAGAGAAACTCATAGAAGAGGAGGCTTTCAACAGGTACTAGCCATGATGGCTATGCTCTGCCTGCCTGGTCAGATGTAATAATGCTTCTGAAAACAATAATAATGCTGGAAACTGCAGGAGGGCCGAGGGCTCTTGTGCTTGGGTCCTGCTTGTGGGTTTCCTTCAGGCTTCTGATTGGCCACTGTGAGAACAGGATGCAGGACCAGATGGCCTCATCCAGCTCGGTCTTCTTGCATTCTTAATGCCGTCCTAAAATGCCGTCCTAAAACTAAATTCATATATTTTTCATACTTCCCCCTGTTTCTCCTAAATACAAATACAAAATGATGCCTCTTATTGCATAGGAAATTAATGAGATTTGGAAATTTTCTCCAACTGTTTTGGTGGTGTTGTTTTTATGGCAGCTCAATAATTTATAGTGCTTACTTTGCATCCAAAGTGCTGTCTTCCACTTTGGATTACATCACAAGCCATTGTTCAGACATTATGGAGGTATAACTCCTTTATGTAAATGGCAGACTGATATTTCTATAAGTAAAGGGCAGGCTGACATTGTCAGTAAAAATGTACTTTTTATACTCGGGTCTAATATCACTTTATTCATATCTGGCCAATAATATTGAAATATATTACCAAAATTACCTCTCTTTCTCCTTAAAAGAAAAAATCAGCTGAAACCAAAAAAAGGTTTGCCATTTTTGCCAGCAGGCAAATCTACTCACTCAACTAAGGTGGAGTTACTTTAACCACCCAAGAAGTATAATTATCACCCTGAAATTCTCTGTCTGGAATATATTATTTCTGTCATGAAATGGAATTTCTACATAATAATGAAAACAGGCCCATGGATTTACCGGACTTCATTGGCATCCGTATGACACTAAGAATAACCAATCAGAACACTTAGCAGAGTTTAGTCTTTCTAACCATATCCCAATTCTGTAGAGTTATTAGCCAGAGAAAAGACAAAGAAGAAAATGCATTTATTTAGACTGATGGTCTTGTGATCTATTTGGCCTTTGCAACCAAGATCATCCACCGTTATAAAATCACCAATGGACTTCCTGGGTATCAGCCCATTCAGTATTGTATCTATCCCATTTCCACTGAATGGTGGCGTATAATGATGAATGGTCTTAGGATATGTTCACATTAGCAGCATACTACGGTATCTGAAATCTTAATATTATCTGCTCTTTTCTTTGTTTTCTTCTCTAAGACATAGTAAATGGACCCAATGGCAGACAACTAATAAGCTAGTCTGATGCAGTGGAGACATTTTTTGTATCCTACAGAAAAAAAGTTTTCTGAAAGCAATCCTATTATTTTTACATCTCCCTAGCTTCATTTCTTTGCTCCGGAAGTGTTCTACTTCCCCAAAGCATTTATTATGAATTCTAATTTCTATCAAAAGTCCCACATTAGCACTAGTGGAAAGGGGTGTTAAAACTTGCAGCCATCTGATTACAGTCCTCGCCTTCTTTTAAAACTGAGAATACCCTGAATACCTTGCAGCTATCAAGAATTTCTGGTCATTATTAGCACTAAATGATGTGGCATGTTTTTCCTCTTCATCTCTGGCTGGCAGCACTCTGGTTTCCTTTCTTTCGTTCTAAGGGGAAGGTGAGAAGCTGCTTTGCATTGTCTGGCAAGAAACACTTTCCCCATGGGATAGACAATGCCTTCCTACAGACAGGAAGAAGGCTTCAGCAGACAGGATGCACAGCGCTCCGAGCTCAACAGTTTATTTTATTGTCATCAGTGAGACTAGAGAACCCGTAACCTAAGGCATTTCTGAGCTTGACACAATTCCCGCTGAGCAGTGAGATACAACCCGATACGGTAAGGATGGGAAATGGGAAGTCATCACGTAAAAGACACAGGTCACATATAAAGACACTTGCACAAATATAAAATTCAAGATGCAAATAGCCTTCAGAGACACGACGTGTTCCAGCAGCCTTCACCAGTTCATTCAGTTCCTCTGTTACTCTAGAAGTGGAAGTATTTTATCATCTCCACCAAGGTGGTGTAAAAAATATGCCCTGAGTAACCATATAAACAAATAGAAGGATCTTGGTTTTAAATAGTGTCCAGGATCTTGTTTGTGGCCTCAGCCTTACAAAATTCAATATCTGTGAGTAGGGAATTGCTCAATTAAACTCAACATAATCATATTTAATCTCAAAAGGAGAAATTTCACTCAAAATGGAAGGGTAAGTTAAAGGAAAGCTGAAATGTATATTTATGAGGATCAGGAAGTTTGTTAAGCATTGGGTAACTATTTATAAATATTGATTTATAAATATTCAAACAATTCTGAAGTATGATATGGGCATGATTGTGTGATATGAGGGTGAGTTGCCTCCCAGCAAATGTATTCATCTCATTCACTAATTCTGGAATTCATGGTGGCCAGATTTCCATGATTACACAGAGCTGTTGTAAAATACTCACTTGTGCACTCAGTTATTTCCATTATTGCATGTTCAGAACCATGAAACCTCCCCCCTAAATAAATTCACACTTGACTCAAAATTTTGGTTTGGTTTTTGGCAGAATTTAGGCCACAACTTTATTGATTACAGAAAGTGACTGGTTGCATAGGTTCTGGTTTGACTAGCTCCCTGGCATGCAGGTAGCGCTGACCCAGGGCACCAGCATAGGTCAGCCAAGGGTGAACACCTGGATAAGCAGAAAGCCGGGCACAGGCTAACTCCGCCACCCAAATGTCCCCCTGGACTCAGGCACGGGCACAACCCCCTCTCAGGGATTGACTAAACCATCGAGTCCCTGGATTCCTTTAACAGAATACCCTTCACATAGGTATGATGAAAGCGTTCTCCCATCCCTATCACCTAAATCAGAGCCTATCTGCAACCTTACAAGTTGTGACAATTTGCTACGCGGCAGGCGAAACCCAAATGGCAACAGCCTATCAGCCAAGTGGGGAAAATTCCTGCCGTGCCCCTGTCCCAACGACAGACGACACATGACGGCATAGCAAGGTCAAGCGCAATAAGCCCTAAAAGTAGGGAGAGGTGGGTGGGTGTTCCGAATGCACGCACCGAAAGAGGAAGCTCTGGGTCACGTGCATGGGCATAAATAGGTCCCTCGAACCATTTAGACTGCGTCCCATTGGCCAGATTGTACCCAGCTTTGAGGGACCTACCAATTGGGTGTTGTGGCTAACCAATTGAACCCACCCACAACACAGGGTGTCAGTTGTCCAGGTCTCACCACAATATGTGCCTTCTTTAAGGGAGGACCCGATTAATCATTAGAAAAGTCTCAATTTGAGACAGTGAGGCGTATTCAAAAGAATAACTATGGAATAATTGTGGCTATCAGACTTCAGAACAGTCAGATTTTCTGAGCTGGAAGAGGCCTTGAAAATAATCTATGTGAACCTGCTCAATACAAGAATCATATTGGTACTTCATCTGTTAGCTGCTAAGAAGCATGGTAGTTTTGTATAGC
Organism: Podarcis raffonei; assembly: GCF_027172205.1. Taxonomy (NCBI): domain Eukaryota; kingdom Metazoa; phylum Chordata; class Lepidosauria; order Squamata; family Lacertidae; genus Podarcis; species Podarcis raffonei. The sequence continues at coordinate 40,712,042 of NC_070608.1, forward strand.
GGCGATGAAAGCTAACGGCATTCATATTGGGAACGATGGTCTTAATTTTGCCTTGTGTTTACTGAGATTTGGTGGTAGATTCAATGTAGAATTCAGAGCTAAAAAACAACAACAATAACCTGGGCATATTGGAATGGAACCCAAGGTATGCCTAACTGAACTTTCCAAATTGTCTGCATTTGTAGAAGTCGATACTAAATAATGATGTGGGAAATGTCTTTCTTGTGCTTCTCAGAACATAGTGTTCAAGGTTTTGACTGGTGTTATATGTTGGCACAACAAATTACCTTGATTTCCTTCCATCTAGAAAGATTTGGCCTAGTTTGGATCAATATTAGTCTTGCTTCTTGATCTATACACCGGCTTTATCAATACAAACACTGAGTCAGACTTCGATGCATTCTCTTTTGTAGTAGATGTCCAGAACAGAAGCCCAGTTTTAAATAATATAAAGGCAGAAAACACATGCAGATGAAAATAAAAATAATAATAACCAGGAAATCCACACTTAAAGCTGCAATAATGCTCCTGTGGAAAATAAAAGGCACAGTGGCTTGAGTTCAGAAGGGGATGCCAACCACAGCTCTGAATTTCCAGGCTGTGTGTCAGGTTCTGCCAGAGTTACATTAATTCAATGGAGTTTTATGTCTGTGATTTCAGGATGCTTGAATAGTAGGGCTATTTTAAGAGAAACAGTAACAAGAAAAAAATGATTTCAGGAAGGTTATTTATTTATAAAAATGTGTTTATGTAGACCTGAAATAATACAGTGGTACCTCGGGTTACATACACTTCAGGTTTACAGACGCTTCAGGTTACAGACTCCGCTAACCCAGAAATATTACCTCGGGTTAAGAACTTTGCTTCAGAATGAGAACAGAAATTGTGCAGCGGCGCAGCGACAGGAGGCCCCATTAGCTAAAGTGGTGCTTCAGGTTAAGAACAGTTTCAGGCTAAGAACGGACCTCCGGAACGAATTAAGTACTTAACCCGAGGTACCACTGTAGAATGGGAAACCATATAACAGTATTTTTAAAAAATAAATCCATGTTTCCTCTTGGATCAATATATGCACATTACAAAGAATTAAAAGACATCTAGTTACCTTGTAAACTGTGTTTCAGCATATATTAAGTAGGCATCTGTTTAATGTGATAATCTTGGTGAGGTCTATGGGATAACCTTCTGGTGACCAAATGGAACCCCAGGTCTAGATCTGCAAACTTGCAGTCTACTCAACTTCACACGGCTATTCATTGCCTCATTGGAAATGTTTAGGAGAAACTCTTCAGGAATCCAGTAAATTTATATATTTATAAGAATATATTCCTGTACTCCTAAAAAGGACCAAGTAGGGCCGGTACATGCTGCTGTCTTCCGCATTTTAAAAGCAGAAAAGTGTCTTGCCGTGCTGTTTCTATTCTTTTCTCATTATCAGTACATTTTAACCGTTTTTTATATATGTATACAGTTCTTATTTTATCAATGGTTAATTGCATTTGAATTATTGCTCTATGTTTTCAGCATTTATTGTTTTTATCTGTAAGTTACCTTGAGTCCCGTCAGCGGGAAAAGCGGGATATTATTATTATTATTATTAGGTTTGGCTCTTCATATTTACTAAGAAGCAGAAGGGATATCTGGTCCCATGTACCCATGGTGACACAACTTGTCAACAGACCCTTTAGTTCAGGGATGGGGAACCAGTGGCCCTTCAGTTGTTGTTAAACTACAACTCCCATCAGCCCCAGCCAGTGGTCAGGCATGATGGATGTCCATCATCTGAAGGTTCTCATCCCTCCTTCAGGAGTAATGGGGTGAAACTTTACCTCACTGCCCTGTACCCCCCAGTTCACTTCTCAAAGTCACCTTTCTCCAAGATCACTTTCTCTGGCAAAAGGAAAGTTGGCAGTAATTTGAATGATATTCACAGTGGTTTCTCAGGTTTTTGTCTATGTATATTATGCTAATGATAGCAAAAAAGCATGTTTAAACAAGCAAAGGTGACCCCTGAATGTGTAAGTGTATGTACTGCTTTAAAATCATTCTTTAAATCTTTTACAGCAGCTTGGTGGTTTTCATCAAGATAGCGTTGTCATCTTTTCTAAAGGGAGTCAAACATTTTCCTCCCATGCTTCTAGGTCTTGTATGAAAGGGAGAATTTCATTTCTTCCCTGAAGTTCAGTTCATGGGGTGCGTTGTCCACAATATGAAACTTTACATGATAATCAGAAGAGAATAAGAACAGTGATCATCACATTCCTTGAACGTGCTTCTGCCCCCTCTATTTTTCCTCACAACAACCCTGTGATGTAGCATAGGCTGAGAGATAATGATTGACCCAAGGACATTCACTGGGCTTCATCAGACTCACAGATATTCATAGATGCCACCACACATTCAGCCATACTAACTACCACATGAAAAGAAAGGAACATTATGGCAAACATATATGAGATTTACTTGAACTCTCGTTGACTGATATTTGGTGTAATCATGTCTCTGCTTTTTTATTATTCCCATGGAGATATTGTATTTCTGAGATTTATTACAATTTCTCATCATTTTCATTTTACATTTCCAGCAGCTCTAAAGAACTTTACACTGGAAAATAGTCCATCAGGGGAAGGTTTAAGATAATATCTTTATTTCTTTCAGACTTTTACAAACAAAATATGAGATAAAGGCAATTCTGAATTACTTACGCAATGCATATAGTCTGGAAGAGGAAATGCTGGACAGGGTTTAATTCATATAATCCTATTTGAGATGGAAAGTGTGACAAATCCTTTTCGCATTTTTAAAGAGTAAGATCACCATATATTACCACACATTTTCAACTTGGCTGTGAAGCTGCAGCACTCAATAGTAAACTGGATCAGAAATATATTACACAAGCAATATTAATAAAAGCGGCATTTATTAAGACTGCTCAGCTGTTCAATATATGTATGATATCATATGATATAATGCTCAGTCTATGTATGATAGTGCTATCCCACTTCTTTCAGGTCTAGTTTGTAGGGGAAGTGTAATTCAAAGCAGCGGTACTGAGTGCTTTGCTTGGTAAAGACAATGCAGAAGCTCTCTCTCTCTCCTCTGTATAATGTGTAATAACACTTACATACCCTCCAACATTCTTCAGCTGAAAATCAGGATGACGGTCTTTCGGTGCTGTGCAAATCAGCTGGCTGCCTCTGCCTGGCAGCTGCCCACTCCCTTCCCTCCTCACTTGCTTCCTTCGCCCACACTGCACCCCATGCCACCATGACAGCAGTAGCAGCTTTGGCAGTGACAAAGAGGGACTGGCAAGAGCGCTGCACCCGTTCTCCACCTCCGCTTCAGTGGGAAACTTCCTCCCCCCCACACAAGGGTTCCACTTCATGATGGTTCCACTGCAGGCACAAACACTGGCACATCCTCCTCTCTGAGCTCAGTGGCGGCGGTGGTAAAGAGGGGAAATGGGACATTCCAGGGTCAAATAAGAAGCTGAGATGACTTCTGTAATTCCAGGGATGTCCTGGGCAAATCAGGACACTTGAAAGGTATGCACTTACCCCACTTGTGACATCATCATCCTGAGCCTTTCACCCCACTCCACCAATAATGATCGCTCACCCATCCGTGGATGGGCGCCCTTTGTGGGGCCACACACAGAACCCCCGCTCCGCTGGAGACTCGCTGGATGGTCACGCTGGCCCGCCTTCCTGCATCACGACCGTTGGGGTTCCCGCTAAACCCCAGTTCAAATGAGCCAACCCATGGTGATGGCGGAGGCAGGGCCAACCAAGCGGACCGAGAGTGAGCAGGCTTCACTCCAGTCCGCTTTAGGGGTATAAAGAGAGGGGGGGAGCCAACCTGGGAGTGTGCAGTTGGCTTCGGAGCTTCACCCACCCAACCCTCTCTCTGTTTAATGCTTTGATTACAGGTTAACCTTTTTTCCTTCCGGGTCAGAGGGCATTGCTACAGTCTTATGATGGTTGCTGTTAAAGAACCGGGAAGGAATTTTCCTTGCCGCGCAGGCTTTGCCTTCCCCGTAGCAATTGTCGCAACTTTGGCGGTTTTAGGCCTTGGGCGGAATCCTTTAGTCTGTCTAAAGGCAGGGGGGAATGATACTGAGCAGGGATAGCAAAAGGCACAGTGTGGCAGTGCCACAACATAGGTTGGCATTTCCAAACATTACATGGGAAAGAAGGCAGCTCAAAACAGAGATGCCATTTCATCAGCATCCCAGCATTGCTCATAAAATGTAGTTCTGCCCTAATTCTATGTGACCACAGTTACTTCAGCCAAAACAACTGCCATTATCTCCCTGGTAACTTGTAGAATAAAAGAAGTGTGGCAGCCAATGAACCAGAGCAGGGGAATGGGCGGGTGAAAACTAACGCAATGACATCACGTTGTGCATTTTTTTCAACTCAACATTACCAAGGAGATGTGAGCCAGCAGCTCCCACACATAATCCCATAAAATGTAGTTTGGGCTACAGCGGTGCATTTAGTTGCTGCTGCCAAGGGCGTGAAAATGTCCTTATTATATAAATGGAAAACAAAAAATGAGCTGCATTCTGTACATCTTCCCAGAAAGCATTGTACAGCTTTATAATTTATTGCCCCTCTTTCTTCAATCCCATTTTAATGAAGTTAAAATTAAAGGCAAAGCTATTTCTAGCCAGGGCTATTTTAACAACATTCTTTAATAGCAACCTCAAAAATATCGCACAGATGCAAGCCTTCCATATGTGCTTGAATAGTGAACTCCAACTGATATGTGTTTGAACTCAAACTCACTTTTCAGTGCCAACTTTTGAACTATTGAGCAAGCGAGTGCAAGGAAGCCAAAACAAATCTAATTATCCCACAAGTACAATGTGAGCTGCTGAACTAGCATTTTAAAAAAAGAAACCAAAAACACCACAGTGTCGTTACAACTATTATGAGCACCATGGTGGGAATAAGAATGTTGACAGTGACAGACACAAATTTGCTTAGCTTTGAAATGTGCCTTCCAGAATTTGAGCAAGAGGTAGAAAGCCAGCTATCCTTAACACAGGAACTAGCAACACCTGTCAGTGGAATTCAAACCACCTGCTTGGGCTTCCTTGGGGAATTTGGTCTGCAGCTGGCGGAATGCACTCCAGCACAGAGCCTGGATCTTCCCTACAAATCAGAGAGAGGGGTGACCCAGGCTGCTTTCTTTAAAAAAAAATTATTATTGTTCTATTTGTCAAATTTAAACCTTGCCCTTCCTCCCAAGAGACAGTTCAGAGCAGTTTACAGCATAAAAGCAACACAGAAATATCAACAAAACCTCAGAACCTTTCACACTTAAAACACAATCCACTCATAACATAGCACAGTTCAACCTATCAGCAATCAATACAGATATCAAACAGGGAGGTCACAACATGCAGCAAGAGATACAAACTAATCAAAAACCAGAACAGCTTCCTGCCATCTCTCCATACAAATTTTCCCCTTCAACAGCAGACGCTATTCATACCTTCTCCTAATAAAGTGCAGAGTGCGGGGGAGCTAGTTTTAACTTTTGTACACTTGCAAGATCTTAACATACCCAGAGTCTATACATATCAGGTATGTCGTATCAGGAAACACCCGTCCTTTGTGCAGACCTCCCAGCCTTACACACTCACAATCACATTGGTCAGTTAGTCCATGCATAGCAAGGAAGATCCAAACAATCTGGGGAGAAAATGCTGGATGATACCTCCAAATTAAGCAGCTGTTCCTGTTATGTTATCATGTTCCTTTCCTTGTAGATACTAAGGAAAACCTCCCTCTAGCTGACAAAAATAGCAAAATTACAGTAATAAATAAATATAATAAATAAAAATCAGTTAGCATATGTAGCAACCACCAAGAGAGAGATATACTGTATAATTAGTTTCCTATTGGCTTTATGGTGGTGCCTTAAAATACAACTACTAAATATTTACGTTGCATTTCCTATAGATGTATATGAATTTTATCTCAGGGGACAGGGGCATTTATATGAACTTGCACCATTTGCAAAGCTGCAAAAGGGCTGAGAAAGTTGCAGTTCTGCCCAGGCCATCACCACAAGGCTTACTTGTCTAGGGTCAGGCCACTGAAGGGAAAGATACACTTCTGATGGCCCTTTAGGTATGCCAATTAAGCAGACAGTTCCAGCAGGATGTAGATAAAAGGTGAACTAGCTAGCATGTAGGAGGGAGACAGACAAAGAAAAAGAGACAGAGCTCCATCCAGTGAGGTGCAGTGAGCATAGTGATGACCTTAGGCTGCAGAAAGTTGGCTTCATATCCCTGCTTAGGTGACTGTGGTGATCCTGAGTCAGGTTCCACTTCTCAGCCTAATAACACACTGGGTTGTAATAAAAATATATAGGATAATGGACACAGGTACTACCCTAAGAGAAAAGGAACCCACACTATCTATAGGCCAACACATCATATCCAAATCCAAAACCAGGTGCCCAGATATTTACAGCTGGCCATTACCTAATCCCCTCATCCATCGCAGGGGGTGCATCAGTTTGGGAAACGATGGTTGATGCAAAGTGTCAACACACATTAATGTATCCAGTACAAAATGAATCCTTGCACTGGGAGTGGACAGGTGCAAATGAGAACTGTGTCTGGCTTTTCTCCTTTAAAAACAAAACAACAAAAAAGTAACCAAAATACTTCCAAAACAGGTAGCTGTGCTGGTCTGTTGCAGCAAAAAATTAAAAAGAGTATTGTGAAACTTCAAAATCATACAAATTCATTATGGCATCACCTTTTGGGGACTATAGTGCACTTCATCAGATGTGTTATTGGATGCTAGGGTGTTTCTGAACAGTAAGTTCAGAGGAAAATTAAAAGATGTTAGGCCCTAAACTCAGGGCCAGTCTACCCCTAAGACAAGCGGAGGCAGCTGCCTCAGGCAGTGGAACCCCATGAGTGACCCACCTGCTGCTGCCACCACCAGAAAAACAAGAAGTGGTGGTGGTGCTTCCCTTCACTTCTCCTGCAGCGGGGGGCACTTGGGGTGCCACTGGATAAGTTCCCTGGCACCACTGTGGGCACCTCCCCACCCCCAGCATCTCCAGAGAAGCAAGGAGAAGTGACGGCGGCTTCCGGGTTCTGGTGAGGTGTTGCTGGAAACCAGAGGCCACTACTGCTTCTTCCATGAGGTAGAGGGTGCTGCCATCGCCAGAACCAGAACCTAGAAGCCAACACTGCAGCTGCACAACCCCCCACTTCAGCAGTGAAATGGGATGAGCCAAACTGACCTTTCTCTCCCCAGCTGCCATGTACATGAAGACTGTACTCTCTCCCCATTGAAAACAGCCTTCTATTGACACCGGTAGCCTAACTCCAGCGTAATTTTAAGCCCCATTCCAGCACAGGTGAAGAGTCTTGGGGCAGGGGCAGAATGAGTTGGGGGGGGCAGTGAGGGAAGGAGTACCCCCTTCCCTTTTCAGCTGCACCACCCCCTCCACAATGGAAATAGGCTTGCAAATAGTTGTCTATTGGTGTTAACTGAATGCTGTTTTTAAACCTAAATAACACATACAATGGTACCTTGGGTTACATACGCTTCAGGTTACAGACGCCGCTAACCCAGAAATAGTGCTTCAGGTTAAGAACTTTGCTTCAGGATGAGAACAGAAATCGTGCTCCAGCGGGGCGGTGGCAGCGGGAGGCCCCATTAGCTAAAGTGGTGTTTCAGGTTAAGAACAGTTTCAGGTTAAGTACAGACCTCCGGAACGAATTAAGTACTTAACCCAAGGTACCACTGTATGAGGAAGATGAGGAGGTTGTGTGCTGGTTAGGGAAGCCCGATGTGCCATATCTGGCCAATGTTCCTGCAGCCCCTCACTCAGGGGCAAACTACTAGCTTGAGTTCCAGTACATAATTCATGCTCTTTTCTTCTTTTTTTTAAGACTCCAAAAATAAAGAAAATCAAATATGCCAGAAACATTGACATCAGACTTATGCATAAGTGATTAAATGAAATGCCAAAAGTAACAGTTTCAATTGGATCTCATTACTTTTCTGTGAGGTGGCTCAATGTTATTTTTGGTTTAGCCTTTAATAAACTGCACAACCACACCAGCCTAATAAGCATTTGCTTTGCACTTTCTTTTGTTTAAAAACTGTGTTCTCTGTAGAAGTGGTTACAAAATACACTGGGGTATAAGGCAGAATGTTTCCCTGTGTGAGGCCTTTCTTTCTTTTTTCTTTTTCTTGACGGATAACAAAGGATAGCGGAAATTGCCTCCCCAGCCATTTTCTTTCTTTTGGATTTCTACAAAGCATGAACTTTCTATTTAATGGTCTGGAACCAAAGGTTCCAAAGTGTGGAGGTGAAGAAAATTTAAAATGAGGAAAATCAATCTCACAAGTCAAACATGTGCAGTGGGGAGTGATTTCGTAGCATAAAATAGATTATTTATTCCTTGGGCATATAATTGTGCAAGGTACCTTAGATCTCCTTGAGGAGAGGCAGGCAGAATCCCCTACATGAGATATGGTGGCTTACATCAAAAAGAATTTCAGAACAGAGGGTTAGGTCCAGACTAAGTTAGTAGAACTTAGTAGAATTAAGTTAATGAATGACTAACTTGCCCAAATGATTTCAGTGGGATCTAAATTACACGTAGTGTAAATAAGAAGGCATATATCACACCCTACTTGTCAATGAGACTGCTTCTATGACTGTGTTAGATAGGGATCATTACAATGAACCAAGACAGCTTGACTATTTTATCTGCACAAGACGGCAACTAACAGTGGAACTTTTCGCCCTTGGTCAAACATTTTCCAAAAAGCAAGAGCTTCTTATCCAACTTGGCAAATATTTTAATGGCTGATGATAAGCTGGTACCGAGTGTGTTTAAAGCTGGACAGTAATCTTGTTAGTATCCTACCAGGGTGGTTTTTTTGTTGTTGTTTTTTTGAGGGGGGGTCCTTTAGTTGAATGCTCTAAACCATCTTGTGGTTTTGTATGAGAGAGGATAGGAAAAGAAAAGGAACACAATGAGGCTGTTTGTTGACACTAAAAGAACATTATGCAGCTGTGGGCTTGTTGGGGAGGAACAGACTACTACCATACCATGGTGCCATAGGGGTCCGTCATTGGTCATGAAAGAGCTGCTGTTTTCCACTACTGTGCAATTGCACAAAGGAGGAGCCCTGGGGATTCATACTCCTGTTGGATCAATGAGCCACATGGATTATATATCTCTTATCTAAATAAGTGACAGATGTCAGATCGTCTCTGTGACATAGGCTTAAAAAAAATCACAGATGGTGCAACACTGTCAACAATAGGTACACCTGGGTACAGGTAACCCTAATTTCCAGAAGCTGATAGTAGTAGCGAATCTCTGCACTACATCATTCTGTAACCTTGGCACACGGCAAAAAAGGTAATTGATGAGCAAAATAAGAAAATATATCTGCTATCGGTAAAGCTGACATCTATCTCCCAGGGACAGAGTATCAAGGCCAAGGAAGATGTGCAGAAAATATTTTACCTATTAAGAGACTAGTGCAATTTTAAAGCCAAAAGATTTGTAGTTTTTGCTTTGCATTATCTCTGGGTTTTCTGTACAATTTGGGAGGTCTGAGTGATAGAGAGGGTTCCAGATCTTCTAGACAGGCATATTTAATAATATCCTGATATATTGTTACATAGCAGCATCCCCAAGCCATAACCACATGTGAGATACTTGTACTTTCTTTGACAAAGTTTGTTTTTATGGAATTATAGCTTGAAAGAAGACAAGCTTTTGGAAATTGTTTTATATGTTATTTATCCTGCTCCCTGTGCCTTTTCCCAGTATATCTAGAATGTCCACTATAAATGCCCTGAGTGTCATTTATAAGTAGAGATTAATACAGCATATGTGTTAAGGGGAAGCTAATAAAGTCCAGAACAAATTAAACCAGAAGTACAACAAAACTCTATTAACATTGGTGCACTGGAGACCTCTAAAAATGGCACACAAATCCAATGGTTTCATCCAGCAAAAATACCTGGGATAGATTGCTATTTGAGAATATTTCACAATGCATTTGGTTCTCAGTAAACATGCTCCCAGTTGTTAATATGCTGCTTGGTTTTCAGTGAAAATGTCAAGTAATTATGATTCCCCAGGTTGAGTTCTTTCAGAATTCTGTTCTTTTTATTAGCTTTTGGGGCATGGTTTATCTTTTTTTCCTTTCTTTTTTCTCAGCCTTAACGACCCCCAAAGTATCACTTAATCATTGCAATTGTGCTAAAATCTGACCTCACAGTTAGAGGAAACATTTGCTTTTGTTACAACACTTGGTCAGATTCAGCCCACTGGCCTTAGCCCAGCTCAGCTCAATTCCTGCCTGATATTTTACAGGCACTGTGTTGGCAAATGGGAAATGGGTAAAGGGTGCCTTTCCCTCTTGGCGTCCTAGGTCAGGAGTGCACGATTCAAATCACACTGAGGACCTCTTTTGCATTTTTTCCTAAGTCAAGAAGGTTTTATCATTACAACAGTGCAAAAACATTTTTGTTGCAGTTTTACCTCCATCTGTTCTGTTTAAGCCATTTGCTGCTACCCCTGTTCCCTCCATAGTATAGGCTTTCTTATCTGTATGAAACTATAGGTCTCAGTATTCTGCTGGTGGTGACATTTCAGAGATGCTCCCAAGGCTTCTGATCATGACTTAAAGGCAGTACTCAAAGCATTTTTCTCTTTTTGCCTTACATTGCTTTCCATAATGGTGTGCAGCCACTGAAATCTTCTAAGAGCTATGCAACATTTGAAAGAGCGCACAATGTCCTACTCAGGTTTAAATTACAGGAGTTTAGTTTCTTCCATTCCCAACCGCAAGTCAAATATAATAACGTAAGAAGCGCCATGCCAAATTGGCAGGTTTATTGTGTTGCTTCATGCAGAACACGTCTCATCTGTTCTTCTGTCTGTGGAGGAGAAGATGTGGTGGCAGGACATAGCTGGCAAGATGCCACCAGCAACCAAACTGAATTAGTGGACACACAATGCGACTCCCTCTTCAACTTTGTTCTGCCTGTAATGCTATATACAGCAACCTAAGTCCTTTGCTGTATTTTTATACTTTAAATAAACACAACACTTGGGGGGGCATAATTGGGATTGGAGAAGCAGCTGGTAGAAGGGAAATTCTTTTTCCCAGCCTCTGTTTCCCCAGAAAGTGGGTTTTCTTTTGTTCTTTTAAACAAGCCCATGTTTGGAACACCACAGAGGAAATGCCATTTGAGGACACCATTTGAACTAGCGAAGTAGAAGGTGAAGAACAGGTAAGACACCTCATTGTTACTTCCACTAAGGAAGCATACACAGTATACCTTTAAAGCACATTCAAAGCACATTATTTTCCTCAAAGAATTCTGGGGATTGTAGTTTACCCCTCACAGTGTTACAATTCCCAGCAACCCTTAACAAACTACAGCACCCAGAATTCTTTGAGGTGAAAAATGCATTTCAAATGTGCTTCATAGCATGTACAAGTATTGCTCCATCCTGAAGTGGGTTTTCCCGTTACAATCACAGTGGTACCTTGGGTTAAGTACTTTATTCGTTCCGGAGGTCCATTCTTAACCTGAAACTGTTCTTAACCTGAAGTACCACTTTAGCTAATGGGGCCTCCTGCTGCTGCCATGCTGCCAGAGCATGATTTCTGTTCTCATCCTGAAGCAAAGTTCTTAACCCGAGGTACCATTTCTGGGTTAGCAGAATCTGTAACCTGAAGCGTATGTACCCGAGGTAGCACTGTATACATGTTTATGTGTAATGTGTAATTTGGCCCTCACAGCTGAAAACATGATGTGGCTGCAGTCATTTCTATCAGCCATATGGATGAGTAGGGAATCAGTGGTGGATGAAATCTCCCCTATATAGGAACTTCAGGAATTGGCTGAACTGCAGACAAAGCGCTGTTCTGGCCTGCTCTTAAGACTGATCCTCAGAACTTATGGAGCAGCTTACAGAAGAAAACTGGGAAGAGAGAAGAGGTAACTGAAAGCAACTTCAACTCAGTGAAGTTATTTACGTCATTCAGTGAATAGTGTAAAAAGCCTATTAGTATCTGTTTATTTCTGAATATTGCTCAGCAAAAATAATTCAAATCCATCAGCTTATGCTAGCTGAAGTTCTTAAGTTCTTAGGGGCTTATTAAATATTTAGAGATGGTGCTGACACTCATAAATTTCAACTTTGGATACAAACAAGCAGTAGTGAGGATGGCTGGAAGGAAGGTTTCTCATCTTCCCTCCATCTCCCACTCTCTCATTTTCCTTGAAATGTGTTCTTACAGCAGCATGCACAGGGAGCTCTGAAAAATGTATTATTTCCCAATTAGTCACATTTGGTTATTTGTTTGTTTTTTGGAGGGGGGAATAAAAATATAGGATTATGTTTCAAGCACCATTACTGATATCTAATCTCAAACTTAACTTCAACAGTGTCTTCAGAGATCAGCATAACATGCCTCTTTACCACTTGATTCTTTACAATTATTCAGAGTGTTATTTTAAAAAATGCCTCTTTATTGAACTACCAAGTTCCATTTGAATTTGAACCTCCCTAGTCAGAATGCTGCAGTGGATGGAGTAGCTTATGTCATAATAGATATTTTGGTCTTCAAGGTGCTGCAAAACTCTATAATGTTCTCACTATGAAAAGCCATCTTGCAAGCATTATTGTAGACTAACAGAAGTAGGGTTACAAGATTTAGAACATCAGTTCCATGTCATGTAAAAATGATGTGTGTCATACTTTTACATCTTATGTCTACTTCCATCTTAGATCTACTCAGACTTGTATTTTATCACCTAAATGTCTCTGGAATCAATTTTTACATATTCAATAAATCCAAATAAAGAATATCTTTTTCATCCGGATGTTGCTAAGCCATTCTTGTGATTCATCTTGTGAATTCTAACAGTGTTTCTTTTTCCAGCTATGGAAACCCAACACATGGCTAAAGCTTTTTCCATTATCACCAGCAACTGTGGAACTTCTACTTCTATATATTATTACTATGCCATGTTTTTCCCCAAGCATCAGGTTCAGCTAAAGGAAGGATGGGATCCAGAACACCAGTAGTCTATAACCTAGATCATTTATCATCCTTCTTGACACATAAATACTTAAGTGGTTTCAAAGACATGCTGAGAAAACCTCAGCAAATTGGTAGTAATCAAGTAAGCATAAGAAATAAAATGTCTCCGAGTCTGAATCCCATGAAACACAATGACAGTTTCTTGAAATGAGATGCTTTTTTCCCTTTTAGCATCAAATCCTGACACTGATTTGAAAACCTGACAACGATTAGTCAACCAGTGTGTGGAATGCCATAACTCTTGACAAGCCAGCCAGGAGGGCTGTCTTAGTTCCATACTGCCAGAAAACAAGAATTGTGTGTTCCTTATCCATCTGATCTACATGTGTATTGTCATTTGTCAGCACAGATTGCAAAGGCTATCTTTTTACAATACTCAATATCCATGCCTGTGGCGCTAGCAGGGTATTTCTTCTGTTAGCTTTTGTTTACCCTGGTGATCAGTGAGACTAGAATTATATACCATTGGTTCAAGTATAGGAAAACAGTAGAGTCGGACAACATTCCTAACCAGAAAAGTCTGCAGACCTACCATCAGGTTCACTATGGAACACAAGATGTTTGTCACTCTTAACTGAAACTTGATCTACACATGCAGCAAACTAAGAAGGAAATGAGTTAATTGAATGAACTGTGCCATTCCAGACTGCAGGTGTATCACTTTTGTATAGCTCCCCATGCAAAAAGAAAATGGCTAGCTGTAAATAGCTAACTAGCGTATCAGGGGAATTTGTGGTAACCCAATCCTTTGCCTCCTGTGCTGCTTTTTGACTTGCAGGACAGTTTTAACATATTCAAAACTGTGATTTCCTACAACTTGTTTAATAAACAAAAGATCCAGATCTGCTGGGAGAGTGTATTCCATAACCTGGCTTCCACAGACAAGAAGACTCAAGCTCATGTTCATGGTCTCTGTGCCTCACAAGTTAGAGGAGCATATAACTCCTGATGTCCACAGTATGCATGCAGGTCATGTGGAAGGTGAGGCCCCAACTGGTTGGGGACTTTAAAACAAAGAACCAGCACCTTCAATTAGACACAGCCTAGGAACTGTTCCAACCGCTATCGTAATGATAAAATATGGTCAAAGAAACAAGCTCAGGTCAGCAAACCTTGATGCTGCGTTTTGCACCAACTGAACATTTCAAGGGCAGCCTCATGTAAAGCGCATTACAGTAGTCCATCTGTGACCAGGGCACGTGTAACTATCACAAAATCAGCCTTCCTCAGGAAAGGCCATAGCTAGTGGACCAGGTAAAGCTGGGCAAAAGCACTTTTGGTTATAACCTTCTCCAATATGTCAAAGACAACACTGGATGGGGTTCAGGACCACCCCAAACAAAACCTGTGCCCACAACAGATGTGGATTTGGGGCAGCACAAGTGGTTCCGTCACACTGGGTGCCAAGTCTAGGGTGTGTTGCAACTATGACATAGTGAATTGAGTACAACAGAAGAAAAGAGGCAAGGGGCACTTACCGTATTTTTTGCTCTATAAGACTCACTTTTTCCCTCCTAAAAAGTAAGGGGAAATGTGTGTGCGTCTTATGGAGCGAATGCAGGCTGTGCAGCTATCCCAGAAGCCAGAACAGCAAGAGGGATTGCTGCTTTCACTGCGTAGCGATCCCTCTTGCTGTTCTGGCTTCTGAGATTCAGAATATTTTTTTTTCCTTGTTTTCCTCCTCCAAAAACTAGGTGCGTCTTGTGGTCTGGTGCGTCTTATAGAGCGAAAAATACGGTAATTTTGGCTTTCTACAAGGCGCTGCTGAAATTTGAAAGACCAAAGTCTACCCCTGCCCAAGGAACATATTGAATACTTCTTCCCAGTTGAACCCTCCCTCCTACCATCAGTACTTCCACCTTGTTTTACTACACCTGTGCTAATAGTTGAGTGGGACTTTACCATACTTCTTTTTAGGTAGAATTAAAACCATCCCACTACTTTTCAACAGGCATAATTGAACCTGGTTTAATTTAAACCTAAACCAACATCCTTCTCTTTTTTTTCACTACTTCAAGCATTTGGGGTAAGGGATGAGATTTTATTTTTAAAAAATGATACATTTCTCAGAACCAAATAGCCAGCCATTAACTGGCCAAGATCTTCTTTACGACTAACATAAAGAGCAGGGGTGAGTAACAAGTGGCTCTCTAGTTGTGTTTAGACCAATGGAAATGATGGGACTCAAACATCTGGAGGGCCACAGGTTCCCCATCCCAGTATACAGTTTCTGTAATGAGAGGTAGGGGTGTTATATGTGAAGTGAAAAAAGAACACCATAGCTTAAGAAACAGAGATAAAATTTGCAATGCTAAAGTGCTATGGGGTCAGAAAATCAAAGTGACAAAGAAAAATAATTAATAGGGAATTGAAATCCCTAGAAAAAGAACCTAAGGCACAATATCAGCCTCAAAGCAATCCACAAGAATGTTATTAATTATTTTCCATACAGTCATTTTAGCAGACAATGTTCTTTGCAACTTTTATCTCAGAACACTCTTGTTAGGAAAGATAATATTTCTATTCCCACTGTGACAATATATGTAGCATCACTAAGAAAGATCAGAGGAATCATGTTCCACAATTGGGATGGGGTGTGATTTGCCTGTGATCGTTCATTTAATTCAAAAGTCAACTGACATTTCCAATCTGGTCTCCTCAATTCAAATCCAAAAGCAGACCCTCTGGGGGCATGCTAACTTCAGAAGAGATAAGAGAACAGAAAGTTTTGAAAGCAAATTAATCAAAAAATATTGAGAAGACAAATAAGGAAAGGTCTTAGGAGCCTTTAACAGTACAATCCAATACATGTCTACTTAGAACTAAATCCCATTGTGCTCAGTGGGAACTACTCCCAGGTAAGTGCCTTTGAACTGCAGCCATAGGAGGCTAGACATATAAAGTCACCCATAGTAATTGCTATTCAACTAACTCTACAAAACAGTTCAGGTCAATTTATTCTAGGAGACATGAATAGCTCACATGAATATGGCTAGCAGTCTCTGGACTAGCACATGAAGTCTCGGTACTCTGAGCCAGCACTCATCATAAAAAATTACCAGGAATAGCAGAACAGCTTGGCCACCTATAAATGTTGAGCACCTGTGCACAGCATGAAAAGTCTGATCATCAAGATAGAATCAAAGAATAAGAACCACTGACCAGGGTCATGTGCAGTACAGGCAACTCCCTGTTTCCATGGGGGTTGCGTTCTGGGTCAAAGCATGTGTTGGCAGAGTAGGCATAAGCTTGCCCTGCCCCGTTACACCCCATCCCACCCCACTCTTCCCTCTTCCAGGTTCAAAAGGACTCACGTGTCAGTGGTCATACACCAATTGGACACACCTAAACTCGTCGCCGTCTGTACTCTAAAAAGAAAATGAATGACAGTAGGCTTCAGGGAGATGGGGAAATACTATTGATCTCCATTCAAACAATATGTAAGTAATTGAAACTTATAAAGAAAATTTCCAAAATGGCAGTATTTTTTTTAAAAAATAAAGAAATCGTGCCACAGTTTCCTGCTTAGTGGGATCCCATGACCACATTTCATTCATAAAGCTCAAAGGATGTTTCTCCTTTTTGAATCTTTCATAAGGTGTTTACTAAACAAATAGTGCTGTCAATATTGCCTCAGTTACATATATGTTATCTTTCCTTTTCATCAGTTTTGGAAAGTATGAGTCAGATTCTTGGCATAGCTGCTTGGTCTACCATAGTGAAACAGGAGCTTGTGGGCAAATCACCCACCTCGTTATAGCATCCAGTGCTCATTTTGGTCAAAATGAATTCCAACCACTGTCCCTATATGAAGAGTGGGTGGAATAAAGTAAACTTTATTGCATACAAAGGATATGCAACATGCCTAACAGTTCCTATGTATTTGCCTGCAACCTTCAGCCTTTCAGGATTAGCAGCTATACCTTCTTAATTCAAGGAGGAAAGTATGTGTTGGCCTTTTCCAATAACCTCTCTCGGTGACCCTCATCCAGACTTGATATCTCCACTATTCCCAGTTTACATACATAGAAGGTATTCTGAGGGAGACCAGCAAATATCACTATCCATAAACTGGAATGCTGTGAGCCGCTGTGACAGTAACCTCATGAGGAATTACCAGCCCATCTTCCCACAAGCTCTTTGGAGGTGATGAGAAAGTTCCCTCACCAGCACAATGTCTTGAGCTGCTCGTCCTTGTAGCTTTTTAAACAGTGCCCTAACCCAAACCTGTATTGGCAACTATTTATACTTGCAACTCTGCCAAATATCCCAAAGCCTTACCTCTACCTAAGTCCAGTCAACCATCTGGTTCTAGAACCTGTAGAAGCTGCAGAGGCAGTAGGCAGAAGACTATTATCTTTCATTTAATATGGATCAAGGGGGGAAATGATCCCTGCTTGACCCCAGAACTGGCACTCAACTAGTCTCACACTGGCTATTGGGATGTCATGCTAAGTTCCTACAGCAGTGGAGAAGCAGAGCATCAGTCTTGAATAACGTAGTCTTTCAAAACAGTCTCATCACACAGCCTGGACAAACTCAGCCAACCTATCCTTGAATAGGCTATGGAAGAGATCACTGATCAGACTCTGACAACATGCATAGGCAAAGCCATGGCTGCCACCCTTCTCTTCAATGGAAGCAGGCAAGGTGCTTTGCCCTGATGTTGTGGTACACGGGAAAGCACAAATGCATTCATAAGATGCATTCAGTGTTCCCCTAAGAAAGGTGAAAAACATTTAAGGGCACAACCTGGTTTTTTATCAATAAGTGCCAACCATTCTGAAGCGCTGATTAGCCTGTCCACATTTTCAGGTCACAGCATTTTCAGACAAGAGATCGATGTTATGATGCACAGACTTTTTTTAAATAGGGAACAGATCTGCTTCTTCACATTTGGCCTGCAATTAATACAAGGGGAAGGCGAAAGGGTGATTAAAGAGCAAGTGCAATTTCTGAGGAGCAGGGTAGATTGTGCTACAAAAGCCTAATACCTTGGTGTAGGATACAAAGCAGAGCCATTGCTTCATGATACAATGTGTGATAGTTTGATTAAAGTGAACACCACAGCCAATAAAGTTCTTAAAACCATAAATATTATCAAAGCCATAATATATGGAGAAAGAAATGCAAAGAACAGATTTAATGAGCCCTTGAATCAGACTTCGGCTTCTTGTGCCACAGAATTGTTTTCTCATGTTGGAACTGCTATTTGCTCTAAAGTGATTCTTACGAAAGGGCAAGTTCAGTGTAACCTTTCCCACACGCCTACACTGTAGGGTGTGCGCAAAGCTCACAGAGAAACTTCCATTCTCAGAGAAGTCACCACCCTTAAACTCCCCAGTGTGTCCCTGATTTCAATTTCATTAGCGTTGTTAATTATTTGCATTATTTGTCATTAATATCAAACTACTCAAACTGTTTTCACACCTTCTCTTGTCTGAGGCATCTCTTAATGCCTAAAGGTTTCAGTCTTGGAAACTGAATTGTTTTGGACGCAAAACAAGTGACTGGGGGATTTTGGACAGGATAGTTAAAGAAGACCACCATCACAAGAAAGGAGGTATATCTATATTGAATTTAAGATGGTGCATTTGCTTTCAAAAGGGCTTACTATTTAGGCAGAAGTTCACTGTGGTTTCTATTTTAGTTAAAGTACTTTCCCCTGACCCCAGTGGATTTGTGATAACATTTTTTTTTTCTGGAAACATCTTCTGTGTCATAAATACTACATGACTTCACTATAAGTTCAAGCCAAGAAGTTGGGTTATGAAAGAGCAAGTTCTTCTTCAGACACTATTATATTCCATGTTAGTAACCAGAATATAGGTAACTTGTGGCTTCATAAATTTGAATTTCTTCCCTTCTAGTCCTTCTCTTGGGACACAATTTTAACTTGTGGGGTGTTTTCCAAAAAGGAACAGGGAACCTGCAGCCCTCCAGGTCATCAGTTCCCACCATCCCTGACCACTAGGCATGCTGTCTGGGGCTGATGGGAGATGGAGTCCAAGGACACCCGAAGGGCAACAGACTCCCCACGTCTGCTCTATAACATGGAATGCCAATACAGGGGCTGCCATGGGAAATTAAAAAAAAATTAAGTGCCCAAGGCAATAAGTTGGGTAGCACTGAAAACAAAATCCTATGTAACTTGATGATGCATAAGTTATCTATACTCCAGAGTCCCTGTGAAGTACTAAAACTGATTTTTTTTTCTTTCCTGAGGGGCTGATTTCAGTCTTTTTGGCATTGCACACACAGCTGAAGTGTTGACTTACATGAAGCGGAAAAGGTGCTTTAGTGGTCAGGAAACATGCTCTGTCTCCTGAACCAGGAATGCAACATTCATGCAAACAAGAAAAAAGAAAAGCCCACCAGAAATTCTTCATGATTTATTTTTCTCATATGCCAGCCTGACATTTGTGCTTTTATTTTTTCCCCCAAGCAGACAATCAGTAATATATTAGCACAGGGGCTGGTAATACACAGGAGACTCTTAAGGCATGTGTGATAGAACATTAACTTTGGGAAATATATTCTACTCTGAAGCTGAGCTACTAGAAGGGGGCACAGGCAGACACCAACATTTAGAGAAGTAATATGGAAGGACAACAAAAACTGAGAAATGATTCTTTAAAATAAATAAAAAATCAAATTCTACCACAGTTGCTAACCTCATATGTGTTAATTGCAGCTGAAATTTTCTAAGTAGGTGCTGTGATTCTCCAGTGGTTTGACTTTGCCCCTGGAAGAGCACTCCATTGTCTCTTGAGACAGATGGATGCCAGCAACCAAAAAATGATTCTATTATTCTAGTGGTTGTTAACCAGACACTGAACAAGTGCTTCGTGAGCAACTGGAATTTGAAAGGGCAATGGAGCAAACTCTATACACATTCCACTTCTCTCCTTCCAAATACTTTTCAGAGTCAAGACTCCACTTTCTTTTAAACCCCAACCAATTTTGGTGGATATTCAAAAATCATTAAAATGCTTTATTGGTGTAATGAAAGCTGAAACAATTGCATAGAGCCATTCCTGAAAGAAATTCCAAGAACACAAAACTGGGTATGGCAGGCAGAAGTTGTCCCTGTAATGCTAGGGTACACGTGACTTGATTATAGAAACACACTCCAGCAATGAAATTGAATAAGCTTTTTAAAACATTGAGTATCATACAAGTTGTGTCTGTGCTGAATAAAATGGAACATAAACTATTAATAGAAGCCAGGGTAGCCCTGCTTTGAGAAATGCCAATTTTTTGCTGTCTCCCAGGGTATATAATATATTAGAAATATACTAGGTCCAAACTTCTGTTCTGCAGGAAGGAAAGGCTGTATGTAACTGCCATCATTTGCAGAGGGTTTTGTTTTTTTAGCCTGCTTCAACCCATTTTCTACAAATGCTAACTTCTGGTAGCCCATGAAGTGAAGGACAAGAGGTGCTGTTGGCCAAACATAGCAGCAGCAGCTATGGGATTGTTCCTAGTGTACTTCCTTGTTAGGACCAAAGCTCAGCCCACCATGCCAGCCAGCATAATCTCCAGGAGTTTAGCAGAAAATATTTGCTGTTATCTTCAACTCCTGGCCTAACAAGGGTCTGCAACCCTGACTCATTCCATGGGTCATCAGTTTTGGAATAAAAAGTTGGGAACCTGACTGTAAAATCTGTATTACTTAATGCAACTCTAGTAAAGAAAAGAGCGCTAGTCTGGCATGGTAGATAAGGGAATAGGCTTTAAGCCAGGAAATCCTCACTTGAAATCTTGCCTCCGCTAGGAATTTACCCATGACCTGGAGTATGCCACTTTTTCTTAGCCTCCCATCTATGAAATGAGGGTAATACTGGATGACCTTGCAGAACTGGGATAAACGTGTACAACATGGGTATGGCCACTTTGAAAATGTACCATATAAATACAAAACAATATGCCAGCAACACCCGGTCTCTATACAAAAGAAACAATGGACACAAATCTGACATCAGAAAGGGCAATATTCATAAGCTAGTAAGATAATTTTCCATCTTCTGGGACACTCTGCCAATGATCTGAAGGTGAGCATACTTCAACAAAGGGAGACCTCAGCATGAAGCTGAAAAATGGAACTTCATCTGGAAGTTCAAATGTATCTATTTGGACCTGTATAAAGACAATGGCTTCCTTTTCACCTACAGATATCAGTTAACTCAGCCTTGCCAATTTATCACCTGTTACTGTTGTTGTTGCCATCATCGTCACAGTTATTCTGACTGCATTCCAGCTCCAATATAAGCCTCTGTTATACATTATAGCAAATACATCCCCCCCTCAATAGTTAGGAGATTCATATGACCCACACTTCATATAGTTGGTCTGTGGCAGCGTGATGAAGAACCGGCCTAATCCTCTCCATTCCACAGTTCAGGTGATCTCTCGTGCAAACTGCGCCCTCTGAATAAGAACCCAATAGCACAGAAGCAGGATTCACATGATTTCCCCCTCTTGCCCTTTTGAAGCGGAGAAAGAGGCCTCCGTGCTGTTGGGTGCTGATGTACAAGGAATAAGAATCCAACTTAATTAAGATAGTTATTTCGCCACAGGAGACTTATCAATGCCCTATCCGGACTGAATTATCAGTCTACATGCACAAAAACATCTAATATTAAAAATGTATAAATTTTATGTGCTAACAGCACAGTCCTAAACTGTGACATTTTTGTTCGTTTCAGTCAAGGTGTTGCCCAGCTGTGGATTTTGGAATCCTATACATGTTTACTCAGAAGCAAATCTCACCGAGTCCAATTAATCTTACTCCCAAGTAAGGCTGTATACACTGCAGCCTTAATAACTTTCTGATTTTATACATGCCTATTGCTACCTTCATTCAATTTTCTCTCCCTCAGATTTTGAATCCCCCCCCCTCCCCTGCATATGCTGTAGGTTTCTTTGCCTAGCAACCCTCCTTGCCATATATTGGGAATTATCTGGGTAAAAAACAGCCCCATTCATTGGCGAATATTATAGAAATGCACACACAGGGAAACCCAATTGGTTCAGCTTTATTCCTTCCACAAAACAGTGATTAAAGGAACACCAACAACAGGCAAGCCTTGCCAAAAGGGAATGGGAATTTCAAAGTTTGGGAAGACTTCATGAAGGATATGATACATGTTTCTGGCAACAAGCCAGCAAAGGCAGTTGCCTCTGGATTTTTAACCATGGCGGGTATATATCGAAGAAACCTTGCAGACGGTAATCTGGCCATGTTACACAACTATGTCTGCTGCAGCATTATTAAGCAGGTGTATTTCCAGCTGGAAATAACCATGTCATTCTCCAAATCTGAATCACTGGTAATTTCCATCACTGTTCACCCTTTCCTCTGCCACCTGTACACTCATGTGTTAGTCAGAGGGTAGAGACAGTGTGCCGGCGGAGAACACAGGCTCAGAAAATCAAAGCCAGGAGGCGGGTGATGGCATAAGAGACTGAGTCTGAATTGTAACAAGGCTTCTGACTAACATTCCATCAGGGAAGCGTACAGGAAGCCCGGCAGAGCCAGGAAGGACACTGCCCTGGTGCTTCCTTTCTGCCACTTCAAAAATATCAACTAACAGGCCCGTTCAAGGAGTGCTTTGGACAGATCCTGACATAAACTCTTGGCCTTGGCCTCGTATTACATTGCTGAAAAATGGAAGGAAATAACTGCTAAGAATTATTATTGCAAACTAGGACTCACCTAGACTGGTAAAGAAACAGCGATTTATATGCGTTGCATGTGCGATATAACATTGTGCCACCAAATGGTGATGTGGAGTCCCGTTTTTCTCTACCTGTTTTCCCTGTTTAAATTTACAACACTTTCAACTGAAATGCTTCTTTGAGGTGCCTACATC
The DNA here is from genome assembly GCF_027172205.1 of Podarcis raffonei. Lineage (NCBI taxonomy): Eukaryota > Metazoa > Chordata > Lepidosauria > Squamata > Lacertidae > Podarcis > Podarcis raffonei. Next base: position 40,735,047 of record NC_070608.1, read on the forward strand.
CAGCCCTAATCTGTACATCTTAAGCCTTTTAGCAACAAGAGCATTGTTAGGGAATTTTTTAAAAAACCAAAGCATGGCATTTTATCTTCATATTGTGCTGCTTTCCTCTTTTGAAAACTTATTTTAGTTTATTGTAGATGGGTAAAGGTAAAAAGAAAAGGACCCCTGACTGTTAGGTCCAGTTAGGGATGACTCTGGGATTGCGGCACTCATCTCACTTTACTGGCTGAGGGAGCCGGTATTTGTCCACAGACAGCTCCCGGGTCATGTGGCCAACATGAGTAAGCCGCTTCTGGTGAACCAGAGCAGTGCACAGAAATGCTGTTTACCTTCCCACCAGAGCGGTACCTATTTATCTACTTGTACTTGATGTGCTTTCAAACTGCTAAGTTGGCAGGAGCAGGGACTGAACAATGGGAGCTCACCCCATCGTGGGGATTCGAACCGCCGACCTTCTGATCGGCAAGCCCTAGGCTCAGTGCTCCCCTGTAGGCCCTAGGCTCTGCGCGTCCCCTGTAGATAGGTAGTTTCTGAATTTTCAACCAGTGTCACATTCTGTAAATGGGAGATCCTGTTATCTAGGGGTAATGGTAACTCACAATATAGGATCATAATAATTTCTTACTGTGCCTCCACAATAAACTAAAAGGCTGCAACTGACATTACCCCTTTTCTGTCCCCCCATCAGAGTAGCAAATTTTGTAATGCAGTTCTCCAAGCAAACAATGTTTAGAAAAATGCATATATTAGGGGAACATATGCATAAAAATGAAGGTATTTTTGAAAATAACATATAAAAATCCACTATATTAGGAGAAATTATTTGCAAAAATGTGTACCTTAGTCAAAACTACACAGAAAAATGCAGAAATTCAAATTAAAACACCAAAAAATTTTCATGAAGATAAAAAAAAAATCACACAAAATTGCTACAGAAATGTGGAAAATTGGGTTTAAGATTGGAAAAATAAACTGAGAAAACTGAAATTGACAGATCGTTCCATCCAGCATCCCAAAGAGTAAGAGATTAATATGGGGGGAGAAATGTGGCAGTGGCCAGGAAGGAATGGGTCCAATTCTTCTTGAAGGCCCTCCTTGAATGTTTTAGCCAGGCTGAAATGTGTCCCTAACTATGGTGATGCCTCTTGCTTGCCTAGATGAAGCATCGGGAGGAGGTGGGTTGGAAACCTCTGACTTCTGTGTGACTGGAATGCAGCTCAGTGTACAAAGGTACAATTGTTGTCCCACCCACTTGCTTCTGTCCCCACCCACCACTTGCCTCTGGAAGGTTGTCCATGAGGAAATGTCTCCCTCAGGCTGGAAATGCTTCCCTAACCCTTAGAGCTAGAAGGTCAAAGGCCTGGGCATTCCACGCAACATATTTTACACCTAAAAGTAGTTTCTTCTTGTTTACTTTTACCACAAAGTGGCGTGTCTTTTGCTTGGTAGGTAGGAGAGAACGGGATTCCTTGTCCCCATATAGTTTACAGCCGTGACACTGTGAGAGATTACCAAGGGAGTGGTTTGGGCTGCCTTATTATCAGTCATGAAAATGGCTTGCTTTGGAAACTCTTTGCAGTATAATTAGAAGCCAGTCAGTTCAGGCCTATATTATGCATTAGAAGATAATGTAAGCACACTATTAACCAGTTGAAATGCATGAACTTGATACTTGCTTGTTTCTTGAAAGTCTTTCAACTTTTTTAAAAATATGAGATTGATTAACCAAGTCTAATTAAATTTATGAATTCAGAGAAAAATATTAAATGTTGTTAACTGTGGAAGGAACATGTGTCCTTAATAGCCCAGCAAGTTCACAAAGACAAATGAAATCAGTTTACAGGAGTTAAGTAAGCACAATATTTTATATATTACCGTTCAATTTGATCCAATTTCAACAATGCTGCATAAGAGTTTCAGAACTAATTTCCCAGACTGAACACTTTTTAACAAATGTTACTACTCATATCATTTCAAAATTGCAGCTACCAAACAACCAGAGCTTCACGAAGAAGATGTTTGCTTTAGCCTTGTGGATGAACTGCTTTTTGCCTCTTTGCCATTTCGCGCATTAAAGAAGCCCTCTCTGTTTTTGCACTACACTCCATTCTATGCTCTTTTAGATTGCAGAGGCTCTGTAAGAGGAGGAGGAGAGGAGGAGGAGGAGGAGGAGGAGGAGGAGGAGGAGGAGGAGGAGGAGGAGGAAGAGGAAGAAGGAGGGAATGCAGGCAGTCCCGAGTTGGATGCCATGGTGAGATTTTCAAATAGCACCAGCAAACAACCCTGACATGATACTTTTCCAGGGAAAACAAAAAACAAAACCACCAGTGAGAACTGACAAAACATATTTCTACTAATGGAGGGAGACTCTATAGATATCAAACTATTAGTAGAGCTAGCAGATCAACAACAATGGAGCCTTCTATTTTTTTATTTGCCCACAACAGAGGTCCCTGCAGTTGAAACTTTATTCTGTAAAGGAATCTGCGCCAACAGAGCACATGATTAACTGGCACCTTGGAAGTCGTCCCACTGAGCACTACACACATTCCTTAAAATTATGGGCTTTCACGATTGAAATATTGTGCTCAGCACTTCACAGGATCCAGTTCTCAGTTATCAAGCTCCCTCATATCCTCTTTCTTATGGGCAAAATCCACCCCAGTGCCAAGGCTCTGTGTAACTTGCATTCCCACAGAAACGTTTAGTCATAAAGCTACTTCAAAGAAGGCCAAATTAAACTCTTCTCCCATTTGCACTCCTTTCAAGCCCCTTCGTATTGAAGGGGGCAGGGAGCACATGTTTTTGAAATCCACACTTTCTCTCCCAAAGGGTTCAGTCAGTAAGACAAGCCTCACTTAGTCTGCCTGTTGTGTTCTCTTGGACCAACACAGCAACACCATTTCAAATATCAGATAGGAATTCCATAAGAATAATACCCATACGATGGGATAGAAACAGAAGAGTTGCAACCTAGCATATTTTCTAAACAGCAAAATGCATTTCAGTGCATAGCAAAATGCTTTTGGGAGTCCACCCTATTTCGTACTCATACTTTATAAATAACAAGTTTTATGTAAGCTATGTGATACTGTGCATATTATAACAATTTCCATGTCAACTACCAGTAGCAAAACTGATTTAACGGTTAACCCCACATTAAAACAAAACTACATGTAACAACAACCTGTTTACTACATTTCATATCAGTGTGAATCCAAGTGTGAATCCAAACTACTTGTTTGCAACTGAGGGCAAAACCTCAAATTCAGAAAAAGCAAGTGGTATAGCCCCCCAGAGACTATAGCTGAAAAAGAACTCTTAAGTCCCCTTTCTCAACCTTGGGTCTTCAAATGTTGTTGGACTACAACTCCCATCATCCCAAACAACTGGTCCTGCTAGCTAAGGATGGTGGGAGTTGTAGTCCTACCACATCTGGGCACCCTAAGTTGAGAAAGACTGCCTTAAGTTCTGATAGAGAAGCAAGAGCTCTGCTTAACTTCCCTTTACTCATACAGGAGTTACTGTAAGATCGTCTCATCTGGCAGCCTTTTTTTCCACTAAATGGACAAACTGTGAGAAATGAAGCAACATGCTGGCATCTGTACTTGCCATGGTAAAATTACTCAGACTTAGGAAGAACAAAGTTGCTTGTACAATTTATTCTAGAAAGGGAAGTGCCTGATTTGTTCTTTTTAAAGCTTCCTTCTCTCCGAGTCTCCACTTAATAAGATTCATGTTTGGCAAGCTACCTGCCTGGCTAATTCTTCATTAGGCAGAACCTGAACTAGGTGCATGCATGAAGGCCTGGCTTTATTGGAGCAAACACAACAAACGTTTTCAAGGGAATCACTGCCAGGAGGGCTTGGTGATGAAGAGAACCCCCCCCCCCAAAGTGCCCCATATTTTATTAGAAGGCAGGATGAGGAAGCCATCCCCCCCCCATGGAAAGCGCACAAATATGAGCTCTCTGGGTGGCAGATTTTACTGCTGGTAAAAATGAGTAGGAACTGTATCATATGATCTGGTTTTCAGAAAGATTGCCTTGAGTTGCGGTTGCGGTTTGAACTTACTTCTCTCCGTTCCTTCGTTGTACGGGTGAAAATTTTGAAACTTAATAAATAGAAGAGGCAATTTGGAAAAGCCAGATTAAAGCAGCAGAAGAGCCATCATTATCCTTAAATCATGGGGTAACCTTTGGGCAGGAACGATAGGAATATATTTTTCGATCAGAAACATCCACAATCCCCTCTTAGTTGAAGAGCAAAGGAACTCTCTGTTCTTCTCTCCCCTGCAGTCTCCTCTCCGTCCTGCTCTCGCTCTCGCTCTCCTTGCCTGCCTATCATCTTGCTCTAATTGTTTCCAGATTTGTGTGGGAGGTCAGGGCCCGGGAGTGCTGCTTCATGCCAAGTTTATAAACAGAGCAGTGTTTCCAGATGGCCACTGGCTCCAGCCTGGCTAGCAGGTTGATTGGGACCAGAATAACAACAGGTGGAGGACAGACAATGAATTCCTTGACACTTATTTTACTCCCTTTGCTTCCCTGCTCCCCCCACCCCACCCCACCCCACCCCACCCCATTCAGCAGCCACCACAGTTATTACCAGGCTCACCAGCAGACCCAAATATATTTCAGCCCAGGGAAGGGATGGAACGCACCAGAGGCAAACAAGTGACTTCCTCATCTCGAGGAAAGAGAAGGGCATGGGGTGAAGTCTGCCTTATTTTACTGCCACAGGCTACTTATTGCTGCTGTTCATTAGAGTTGCATGCTCAGCTTTGCAAAAATGGTGGTGGGGTGGCTCTTAAAGGTAAAGTAAATGAGAACTGGCATACAAGTGTGTGTGTGTGTGTGTGTGTGTGTGTGTATATATATATATAATTATTTTTACTGCATACCTCAGGTGCATGAGTTCTTTTTCTGTCCACCAAGGACCCCACAGTCCACTCTTTAGTTTCCCAGCTGTTGTTAGATAAGATGGATTTTAAAGCAATATATATTTTTAAAATGTTTTCAGTACCCCATTATTGTTTCAGACTGTGTAGGCACATAAAGATGTGCTTTTTTTGTGCACCATATTGCAGTCCAACAAATGGTGCCACTTTCAGACCATAAAACGTAATGGGATGGTGTCCCACACAAACAGAAAAATAAATCTCTTCAAGTAACTGAAGCAACTTCCTCCTTCACTGCTACCGTGGCAAAAATCCTAATCCAGTATTGCTAGCTTTAAAGAAGTTCAGACAGGGAGAGAATGTTACGTCCATTTCCTAATTTCTAATTGCAGACATTTCCTATAGTCCTGTGTGTACCAGTGGTGCACTGCAATTCACTTTACTAAACTGGAGAAACACCGCCTCTGTACTGTTTTACTCAAACTGGGAGCATTTCACTTATTTTCTCTTGCTGAACAGGAGCAGTTTGAAACATATGCCACAAGGAGGAAGCTACTAATTAATGGTACAGTAGCCCTGAAAACTTTAAATAGTACTTTTACAATCCACACTGGGCAGTCTGGCGTTGCAATTGCATTGCAAGTGAACAATTATTTTAAAAAACTAGCCTGAAAAAAATATTCAAAAAAACACTAGAATAGTGTCATCTGGATTCTTCATTTAAAAAGAGTGAATAATAGATGACAATTCCAGACTAAAGAGCTATAATACAAAAGCATCAAGTCTTTGCCTGTCAAGCTATCATCTAAAAGCTAATAGAGAATTGCTAAATTTCACCCTAGTAACAATGAAGCACATCGACTATTCACTGTAATTCTGTATCTATGTTAGAAGTACATAAATGGCAACTTGATTTCTAAACTAAATGTTAAAAGAAACCAAACCATTAAACATATAGATTCGTAATCCATCTGTCTGCTTGACATGTTTGTTTCTTTTCCATCCACTAAATATTTATTTAATATGCTGCATAGACACCTGGGAATGCTGCTGTTATTGTTAAATTCGGGGGGGGGCAGTTCAAAATGTGTCCATTTTTGATAGCATCCCTTTCCCAGGGTTTGTACAAATTCATCCCAAAATGTGTTTAGAAATGAACTACATAGCTGACTTCTAATGTTCCTGCAAGTAGCCAGCTATGCTTCTCCTCAAATAACTTCTGAAACACCTCAAACCAAAATGAAGTTATTTTTCCCTTTCAAAATCTTGGCAGGAGGGTGAAAAGACTTGTGTGGAGGAGGTGAGAAATACCATTTCCAAATGCTGAAAAAGCCAAGTAAACTGTCTGTGGTAACAACCCAAAGTCAACGACAGTACATTATTTATTACACTCATTCAAAACCATTGCTGTACAAAGTTGATGATAAAGAAGTTGAAGCATAGATACTGCAAATATTCTTGCAAATATAAACCTTAACTTCACAATTGGATTGGTTGAGGCTTTGTTCCTAGGATATAGCAAAGGCTACACATCCCTGTGGTAAGAACACTAGGGTTTATTATACTACCTAGGAAATTTCTCAATTTCGCCACATTATTGTCATTTGATAACTTTTATTTCTTAATGCCATTTTAAAAATGTTACTATACATGATTCCTGCATTGCAGGGGGCTGAATTAGAAGACATTTTTGTTCCCTTCCAATTCGCTAATTCTCTGATTCTATTATTATTACTCTCTGTGTTCCACAGACATCATGCAGTGCAATAACCTGTGATATTTTTTTTCCAACCACAGACTACCAGATTGGAGCTACATGTTGCTTGGTTCTCACTGTTATCATGGTTTCTGAATACCGACTAGAAAGCAAAACTCGTTCTATGTCAACGTTCTGTACTGCAAAGTCTTTCACTCAAAAAAGAGAAACAGGCTTCTTTGTAATTATTTGCATTTGGTTGTGTTGTGCATTCTTGAATTGATTTCCCACAGTTATGGTATTTCAACATTCACAAAATGATAAGAGTACAGCATTGTTTCTGCTGAAATCCAAACTTTACTTTTAAAAAGAAGCAAAGGGATACCTAGTAAATGAAGAAATCAGCCATATATGCATGCGACAAGGAGCTTCACTGCAAACTGAAGTCTAGACCTTTTCAATTCCCTTGGGGGGGTCTACTTGTTAGTATCCTGCCTGATTCTTTCTGGCGTCACTTGCTTCTGTGCAAGGCCACAATAAGCAAATGTGCCATATCAGGGACTCGAGTTTTCCAGGTGCAAATAAGCTATTATGAGTGACAATCTTCATGCCCCCTTGTATGCATCTTTGGTAGGGGGTCCCACGCAATATAGTCTCAACAATATAGAAAGCCCCCCATGCTATGCCTCTGGTTACAGCTCATCAGTGAAGCTCAGAGTTCTGCTCAGTGACGCAAGGGAGACAGTGAGTTGGCTATCCATCCATGCTAGTCCTCCTAGGCAACTCTTCAGAAGGGGCGAGAACCATCTCCTTATCTTAACTGATACATGCCTTTCATGTTCCCTCAATAAAGTTGTGGCGTGTTTAACCTATTATTCATATCCCTCTACAATATGTGTTCCTCAGAATAGCAGAGCTTGTGTTGATAGGTGTCTTGGTGCAGACCTGCAGAAGGCTGAGGCATCTTGAAATCAAAGAAACTCTCATTTAAAATCAGTCTCTGTATTAATAGAGTTCCATTTCTTCCATTAAAGCTATTTCTGCAAGCAAGATCAATGGGGAGATATTACAAGTATTTATAGAGTTCAGTAGAAGCCACTGCTAAGTTTTCTTTGTAGTAATGTGGTAGCAAGAGGCTGATATCTTAACTCTAAATGGTAAAAAAAGAGAGCCGTATTAAGCTGAGGATTTGAAATGTATGGGTTTTGACCGCAACAACATAGAAAATGTCCACATTTCAGCCGCTGGTCAAATGTGTCTGAGGTTTTCATCCAGATGATCTTTCCTTATATAGCGATAAGAGTTCCAACCTCACCACCTCTACTTACAGTATTTCCAGAAATCAAACTCCTGTTGCATCATAACACCACACTTTACAATTCCACATCTGAATCCACTGGAATAAGGAAACAGAATCTGCCTCAGCTAAAGGGATTTATTACTTTCTGATTCGACAGTAAACTTGTGGTATTTTTCTTCCGTTCTCCTCACCTAGTTGTACTTTACAGCATTCTTTGCTTACTCAGCATATTACTTAATGCCTGCAATTCCAATTCTCTCTCCCCCCCCCCCATTTTTGTGGTTTCCTTTCCCTATGTTTTTGTTCTTCTTCTAGTGGTTCTCTCAATTTCTTTGTTTTAAGTTCGTGCTTATTCTAAAATGTACCGTGATTTATTTTAGGATATTTATATTTGGAACGGAATTATAGTCTGAAAATTTATGCAATAAGTACATATTTTGGTTGGAGAAATATTACCCTGTCTGTTTTGTTTTGTTTCGAAATACTGTTTACAGTTGACAAGTTGTAATTCAATTACTCTGCTGCTAAACAGGCAAAAAAACAAAAAACAAAAACCCCCAACAATGATAGTTATGGAGACTTACAGCTCAATCCTATGAATGTCTACTCAGAAGTAAGCACCATTCCTGATAGCTGCATCAAAAATCTCAGGTGGTCATAATTGGGCTAGTGAACATGTAGGTTTTTATCTAAAGCAGAAATTATTTGTTTCAAGTTTTTATAGGATGCACTTGTCCTTCAAATATGCCCATCTTCACATTTTCTTAATCTTCTCAAGCACCTGAATTTGTATGCAGAGCAGTTATAATATATCTGCACACTTTCACACAACCATTTCATCACAATTCTGGTGTGATTTATTTATTTATTTGTTGGTTGGTTGGTTGGTTGAATTTATATACCGCCCCATTCCTGCAGGACTCAGGGCGGTTCACAGAATAAAATCAAAACGTAAAACCACAAAATACATAATCAAAATAAAAGCAACAACCCAATGATATCCCCCCCCACACACAAAAAAAACACATTTTAAAAGGGCATAGGATATCAATCAAATCAACCAAAGGCCTGGTTAAAAAGGAACGTGTACCTTTATGGTACAGAATCTCTTCCAAAGAATAACTATGTTTATAAAGTTTATAAACACCTGTAACATGCAACTAAATAAGGTTTTTCAATCCAAAATAAATTGGCTCATTTCAGGACTGGAGACTTACCTTCAGCAAAGTCAATTTGCATGGCTGTAAGCCACAAAATTTATGCAAATGCTTCCCATTTTTGTACACTCTGAAACCCATGTTTAAACATTTAACTGACTGGAGGTCTTAAACCAAATTCTGATAGTAGTTTCATATGTTTCCAAATCAATGGCTCCATGGTGTCTGCGATGTCATAGTACTTCCATATCATGTGTCTGGAAGAGGAATTATATATCTGTTCTTGAACGGCTGACACAACCTTTTCAGAAGTCCTGCTCTTCTATTAATATAAGTCTTTATGGAATAATCACTATTGCCTGTCTCTCTACTATTCTTGTCTTACCATTTTCCTGTTTGGTATTTTATGTTACATGCATTATATCAATTTCGAGTTGCATACCTATTCAAGGAAAGGGGGCTGCAAATGGCTTTTTTCCAGATTTTCTGCAAGTATAATCCATTTGGAGAGGGGGAAATCAGGTAAGGCAAGAATTTGTGGCTAAAGCGTGGTTTTGCATAAACCTACTGTTTAAGTTTGGATATATGTTATTAATCTAACTGCACAGAAATAAATAGTCTGCAATTTATGAGGAAAATGCATTCTTACTCTATATTCAAACCCCCAAGATTGTGTGGGCTAAAGTAGAAAACCTATCAAGAAAAAGAAAGGAAAGGAAAATTACATCTGTAAATCAATCCATACTATGTTGTTTCAGTTGTGTAAATCTTCAAGTAATCCCACATGTAAATTAGGAGTCAAATAATTACTTTTTGTTGTTGTTGCTTCAGAGGTACCATTCTGCTTAGAAAAGCATATTGGCTGGAAAGTACTGATGACAATTTTAAAGATACTCCCAGAGAGGAATGTGTTCTGATAAATCATTAGGCTTAGATGCTTATCTAATCCATTTTTAAAGCAAATATAGTATATCATTGTCCTTTAAGGTAATTACCTCATCCTATGATCCATTCAAAGCATCTTGTCATATGAACAGCCGGTTTGAATGGTACATACACAGATTAGCTCTAAATAATTTTACAGACTCTAACAGGAAATCTAACATATTTCCTAATTATCTGTGCTTTTATCTGTAGCATTTTTCTCATTCATCTTCTTGCTGCTCAGCTTTTCTTCTTTCTTTTTGGCTCTGTATGCAGTAGAAGGTAGATATCTGGCAGGGGTGAATATTTTACCGAAGCATTCTTTTACTTTTTTTGGCATTGTCTGCTTTGACAGAGCCAATCCCATTTGGGGTAGTTTAAATCCAGCGGGCGCGCACACACACACTCAACACACAAAAAGGTGTTTGGTACTCTCAAAGCTGTCTGCGCTGCTGTATACTGTTTATTCAGTGGGCATACAAGCACAGGTCTGTATGCAGCCTTTTCAGGTTCATAAGAATATTTGTGTTAGTGCCTTGTGTTTTGTATCTAGGGATAGTGAATTAACTGCATACCTCTCCTTTAAGAAAAACCTAGCCACCGTTTACCTCCCTCCAACTAGGAGCCAGACTAGATGGGATACCATTATTTTCTTAGAGTAAATAACAGGTGCAGGGGACCCTGGTAGCACCCATTAACCCTTTTGTCACAAGGCAAATAGGAGGCCCAGGGACCTAATCCACAGGTGCTACTTTCTCTTTGAAAATCACACAATAGATGACTGTGTAAATGTTGCCACTTCTGGTTTGGCCCGTGGAGAAACGGGGCACCAGCAACGCTTTTCTAGCATGCTACTAGGGTGCTGTATATCGTTCTATCCAATAAAATGGTTACGCTGTGGAGCATTGAGCAAGATTCAACAAACAAGACAAATGCGGAGACTAGAAGAGCTAGAACAAGTGCTCACAGACTGAACAAGTCTTCAGCTGTTGAAAAGAGAAGGTACCTCAGAGACAGAGGTGCTTAAACCATGTGGGCTAAAAGGCCACACACCCATCATATTAATTCATATACACAAGCCTTATTCACATCTTTTTCATGTAGGAGGCACTCATGTGTAGCCCAAGGAGCAAGGCTGTGCTGCTGGCCCTGCCCTTGCCATCATATGACCACTTTAGCCCCACCCCGACATCCATGTGGTGATCATGGACCTCTGAAGAGGAGACTTTGCTGCTCCTCACAATCAAGATGCCTGAGCAAACAGGGGTCCTGGTTGCATGTAGAGGTTTCTCTTCAGACACCCACACTCAGCATTTTACACATCAGTGTCCTCCATGCAGCATTGCAGGACCCTCTGGAACAAGTGTGCTTTTCTTGATGAGGACAAAACAATGTTTTCCTCACATCCCTGTTAGCCCCACCAGCTCTTCTAAGTGCAAGAGTCTAACTACTGCTCCACTTACTGCGAGATGGTCCTCCCACCAAGTCACGAGTGGTTATCTGTAGGGCAGCTCTGCGATAAATGTCCACCTCCCAGTTTGAGAGCTGTAAGAGGTGAAATAGCAACACTCATTTCAAGAATCCTGAGACAGTTGCTGATTGAAGGCCTCTGAATGCCCCTTCCAATGAGCCTTGTCTCTTAGACCCCCTGCAATAGTGCAAGGGCCTCTATGATAAGTTCTCATCTACCCACTAGGGAAGAGGTTCCTAGAAGGAATGGAGCAGCAGGAACTCTCTTGTACTCCATGAAGCCAGACAACCGAGTTGCTGATCTCCTCCTTCCAGGCATCCAATAGGAAATAGGAGCTTGCTTGCAGAGACTCCTGTCACAATACTGAGACACTGTTCAACATAAATGAATCACTGTTAATTTAATACAATTAAATTAAATCATCTAATTAAAAATTAATTAGAAGTGTCTTCTTTTATTTAAGCATTCCTTTTTCAAAAGGGGTTCAATTATTTTGTTTATATTCATTATTTTTAAAGACAAAATTTCTATAGAGTTCTTTTTATGCAAACCCTTCCTCTTTTTTTAGTTTACCTATTAAGTGATGCTGAGTACATAAAAAGCAGTGTGCAAACTAACAGCAGAATCCTGTTCATGTCTAATCAGAAAAAGCCCCAGTGAATTCACTGAGGCCTACTTCTTGGTAAGTGGGTATAGACAGGATTGCTGATTTAAAATGACATTTCACCAGAGTCAGGCAGCAATGCTCAGAAACCTTTAGCAAGTTGTGGTCCAAATAACACTTTTAATGCATCCTTTTGCATTTGAGAAACCTTAGATGGAATTTGAAAGGCGAGCAAAGGAAACAGGTACATTGGAAAAACAAGATTCCTGAATGCCTGTGTGGGTCTCAAGATTTGTTGTGTGGGGCTCCATACTGCAGTCAATATGCCATATCCTCCAGCTCTCAACACCAGCCTAATCATGTTCCGACTAAACTTATGTTGTATTATTATCTTTAATACAGTAGGATTAAAATTGAAAGGCCCGCTGAGTGTTTTAAAAATTCGACCCATTTCATTTTAGTGATTATGAAGTGTAATATGAAACCCCTATCACAATTTCTCCCTTCAACCCTCAGCTCCTCTGTTTCATTTATATGCCTTCCCCTTTAATTAACTATGAAATAAGATGTCAGCTTCTCATTCCATGCAAACTTCTCGTTCTGCTATTAAAAACCTCATATATTGTTAGCAAATAAATAACTCAAAGATTCAGTTAGGAAATCAGTCCATACAGATTAAAACAACCATATCCTCTGGATGTAGAAAAGAAATTAAGAATCCCCCGAGTTCCAGTTGGCACCAGGATGCACAAGTTATTTGCCGTTCAGTAAAACAAAACTTCCATCTATAATCTTTTTATTCTGTTTTCAGATAATATAAATGGAGGGTTGGAGGGATTTATTTTTTTAAAATCAGAACAGATGAGTTTGGCGGATCTTTTTGTTCTTTTAGATTTTTACTGTTTAAATGGTACATACAATAAACACATATGTACCCTTCTTGTGGGTTAAAGCATCTTCCTATACATTAAAAAGAGGCACTGAGAACTTTAGCAGAGACAAACCGTTTGTTTTTCATTTGGTTCGGGATAATGAATGATAATAATAAAAATGATAATAAAAAGGAACAAATAAACACAAAAGTGCCACTTTTTCCCACTCCAGCCTCAAGAAAGAAAGAAAGAAAGAAAGAAAGAAAGAAAGAAAGAAAGAAAGAAAGAAAGAAAGAAACCACTATAGTAATACTCAGGCTTTTAGCTATTTAGGTGAAAAGCAAAGCTTCTGTTTTTCTAAGGCACTATTTTGACCTCAAGTAGATAAAGCACATTAAACAACAAACATTCTGCAAAGAGTTACTGTGTTCTTCCCCCCATCGACTCTGTTTACATTAGGAAATCTACCCAGGGACTGAGGGGAAGGGGAAGGCGGGAAAGCTGCCTTTCATCGGCTGCTCTCAGTTCCACTGGCTCCAGTTAAAGCTGGCCCCTGTTTCTCGGTAAGCTTACTCCACTCCAGATGTGCCTCGGCTCCAGAGTGGCTGCCATGTACAGTAAATCGGCATCTGAGGGCTCGTCAATCTGTGGAGTAGAGCAATTGTGGTCTCGCCAGGCCGCCCCACTGGCACAAACAGAAAGTTGTGCTGCTAACTGGTGAAGGAGCGCACGGGGGGGGGGGGCAGCAGGGAGAGGAGCAGGCAGGAAGGACTGGGTCGCCGGCAGTGTGTGAGAGGTGAGGGGTTAGTGCCCGACAGAAAACGGGGAGGGCTCCTGGGGAGGTGGTCCTCCTTAATGCATTTGCAAAATTACTCGTAAATGTTTTACGGATTAGAAGCAAAGGGGAATGCTATATAGCGTTTGGAATTGTTGGCCGTCTATAGGTCCCTGTGGAGACGCTGGTTTAGTACGACTTGTAACCAGAGCAAGAGAAACATAAAATAGCTTGGGAAACTCAGCCAATTAGTCATTACATTGTAGAATGTAAAATCGTGAAAAAGAGAGGGGAGAGCAAGCAATGGCTCCAAACCATTTGCGTTTTGGTGTGTATAATAAGAGATATATATAGAAATACATTTCATTTACATCGTGGGAGTAAAGTGGCAAGAACAAGGTGCTTTGTACTAATGATAATGTGGTCATTTGCATGAGTTATAATGTGATCATTCTAACCTAATCCTTTATGTCTGCTCACACCAGCCATGCTGCATTTGGGAACCTTGCTGTGGTGGACCCAGGATGCAGTGAGCACACATTGGTATGGTCACAGACTTTACGTACCTTGGCTTTATTTTCTCACCCTTCTTGCCAGCCCTCTGTTTCCCTATAGGATCACCAGCCATGTTGGGGTTGAATAGGAATTTTTTTGCCTGCTCTGAAGTACTTTTATTCACCTGCTCTGTACTGAATTTGGGAAATATTGGTGTTTAGAAGTCAGTGCTGTAAAATGGATTGATTTGGTTGCATGGTTAAATATGTCACATTGTTGGCACGAAGGTGCAAGTAAGGTTAAGGTGGAGATCACGTAACAGGTCAGCGTCCTTAGGCACTTTTGAAAGTTAACAATGTTTCCAGAGGTCAGCTGTTTAGGGTTGTGGTGCCCATAGCATGGATGTGAAATGTTCCTGAGGCTCAGCTGCTGCACTTGCCCAAAGTTGTGTGGTCCAGGATTGGTTGGGGCAGGTAGGCCTCCCTATTCACCATAAAGTAGGGTCCAGGCTTTTTGCCTCTTGGAATGGGCAGGGTTTGGCTCGCCCAAGGTTGAAATTGTTAGGTTCCTACTCTTCTCATTTGCAGATACTATAAATAAACTGTGGCTCTAATTCAACCCATCACTTGTGTCTCAACTCTTTATTTCTGGATCTGTTCACAAATATATTTCTCTTCTCATGACATTTATCTGCTGTCACTTTGGAGACTGACGAAGTATCTAGGTTATTTTCTTTAGTATACGGTAAGATGCACTTTTATTTCTGGCCCCTTGCTGCCTCCCTACACAGTAAAATGATGCTTTTAGGAAAGTGAACTCATTAACATGGTTTCTGACATAATTAAGGGACATTTGGTTCTGTTTTCTGATCACAGATTTTATACTCTGCAAATGTAAATCAAATTTGCTGAGATGATATTGCCCAGTATTGACAATTGAAATAGGCAATTTTAAAACAAAACAAATCGTTCAAAGTCACGGTTCTAGGATATGTTTAATACAAAGGGTCGAATTAGTGCACCCTATGCCCGCTGCTCTCTTACACATACTCACACCTGAGTAAATAATTTAAACAGGAAAAAGAATCCACAGTGCAGGCCTCATGGAAGTATGACACTGGATATCCTTCATGTACCAGACCACAAGAAAAAGCAACAGCATGCTTTATAGTACAATAGTCAGTTTGATCCAGCCTCTTATCTATTCCTGATAAGATTCTACAAAGACCAATAGGTCACCTCCGGACTGTCAGTATTTTTCTGGAGGGATTCAGGCACATACAAGAAAGATAGGTTTGGCAATTGAAATGAATTAATGTGCTCTGCTGCCGTGGTGCAACAAATTCACTTTTTTCCAAAATGGAAAAAAGTGTATGCGAAATGCACTGAGAAGTATGGAATGAACAAATTATTAACGGGAAGATGTATAACTACCACACAAGCAAATCAGGATGAATTCTCATTGTCCAGGCACCAGGCTAGGCCATCCCCACAAACAAATTGGAACAAATGTTCAAGAAAGACGAGGCATAGGCTAACCTCCATACAAGTTTTGTGTAAGCAGATCAGGGTGAGAGCTCAATAAGCAGGCTGTTTGGAGGAATCCAAGGAGACCCTTCATATTTATTGTCCTTTGTTGCTGATGTTAGTGCATTTCAATGACCTAAACATAAAATCTGTCAGTGACTGTTCATCGTATAAAAACCAGACCATTCCCAATCGTTGTCCAGTGTCCAATTAGTGGTATGCAAAGCTAAGTGGCACAAAAACTGCATCAACACTATTAGGTAGTACAGCAGAGTTACAAAACATCCGGCTGCTGCAGTCTTGCTCTTTGTTGATGTTATGAAAAGAAGTTAAAAATATAGGCTCTTGATGATGTGCCAGACTTAGATGGTTATATTTACTGGTGTGCAATTTAGAAAGCGGCTTCCCTGTAAGTGTTTTTAAAAATTAAATAAATAAATAAAATAAGGAAAGGTATTGTGAACTCATCAACATCAGCCCTGTTAAGGAAACAAATTATTTGAGCCAATTTATCAACACTGAGAATTTCTTCATGACAAGGAAATACGTTATTAATCAAGATTCAAGTTGCAGTTAAAGCACATTGTTCAAACCTCAGAGTTCATTATAAAGCTATAAATGGAAATTTGAAAAAAAGGAAAGAGGATCCTGATTTTTTAACTCCCTAGAGCTGAGGCTGCATTTTTACTCCATACTAGGTTGTTTACACATCAGACATGTTGCTGATGTAGACTCAGGCAATCTACACTAGACATCTGGACAGTTGTATGCATACAGTCCATGCAGTCTGAACTGAAGGTTATGTTGGTGGCTGCACTGTGTTGGAAGAACCATTGTAGTACCAAGTCATCTTGTGTCACTCTTCCTATGCTCCTGATAGCCTTCCCTTCTCATCTCTTTAAGATGCAATGCCTTGTGAAGCTTCAAACCAGCCTGCTGTTTTGCCTGAGTTTGCTGTACCTTCCAGCATTTGAGCAAAAGCTTGAGGGAAGGGCCATAGCCCAGTGGCAGAACATTGGCTTTGCATGCAGAAGGTCCCAGGTCTCAATCCCTGGCAGCATCTCCAGGTAGGGCTGGGGGGCGGGAATCCTGCCTGAAACCATGGAGAGTCACTATCAGTCAAAGTAGACAATACTGCACTAGATTTTAAAGATACATGGTTTAGGGTGATTTAGATAGCAAGTAGTCACCAAGCAGTGCAATACATGTGGATTTGGACTATCTGCCAGGATAATCAGAAATAAGAGCCAGTGTAGTATAATGAGTAGACAGTTGGACTGGAGGTTCAATTCCCCACTCTGCCTCGAAGCTCACTGGTTGGCCATGGATCAGTCACTCTCTCTGCCTAATCTAACTCATGGGTTGTGAGGATAAAATGGGAGAAGGGAGAACTACATACACTATACTGAACTCCTTGAATAAATTATGGAATAGAAAATCTATTTAATAATTGGGATCAAAATCTTCTTCACAGTAAAGATTTGAATCCATCATGCATTTGAATCCATCCTACACAAGACTGCAAATATTAATGTACAATGGGGAGGGTACTCCAAACGCACCCTTAAAAATATTCAGCTAAGAGGTTGGTCTTCAGCTCCCAATGTTGTTGATTCTGACTGAACATCCAATGTTCTGTAGCCACAGTCTTAGAATTCCTAACTTAGGCACTTGGCAAGCAATCTCATGTTTCATACATTTAGCATCCAGTAGTTCTCAGGCAATAGTTTCACGATGTAAGATGCTTTAGAAAAACCAGGCCATTAATTTTTGCAGCTAAATGTGGACTTTGGAAGCCAGCTTTAGATCCTTTATTTTGACAATCTGAACCCAAAGTTCACCCATCTCAGACTTCTCTGTGGTTTTTGGTATCTGCAGCTTTTATTGATTGTTGAACATTGATGGCTCTTGGTACTTGTTTGTTGATTAACTCATTCCTCAAGATGCTTAATTAGTAAAAGATCTACATTGTGGAAAACACTGTTTACACAGAGCAGTCAAAGCCCTCTCAATCAATTAGATATGCTTTCTGGTTTGTATTCTCCTCAGAATCAGTGCCTTTCTTTTTTCAGCCCAGAGGGCCAAGAATCTATATTCTGGTCACCTCTCTGAAACCACAGGAGATCTTGTAAATGCCCTGACCCCTCACACCAGGGCCTGATATATCATGCGAGGACTGTTCAGAGGTTCTGTAGAGGAATTTCTTCAGCACAGAGGGAGGCTGACCAGCAATGTGACCTTCCATAAAGACAATATGAAGCAGCTCCCATTGACAGACTGAAAAGACTTCCTCTAAAACTCATTTGTGGGCACAGTCTGCTCTCCTAGAGTACTGCAGATTGATGTCCTTAAGTCTATGTTACTGATTATCCCAAGCAATTCATGCTGTGTTCTTTGTCTTATTTAATGAACAGAAACACCGAGGAGAGCTAGTAAGACATGGAGAGTTTTACATCCCAAAATGTCTTGACAAAGGGCGTAGACAATTGCTCTAAGTACAGGTTTGAAATGTTGCATTGTTTTTATTTTCATTCCAAGACCTTTGTGTCGAGAGTGGAGCAAAAGAGGAGAAAAGGACAGCATACTGGATTGGATCCAAACTTATGTCATTTGAACTTACCTTCCATTAACATCAATGGGCATTAAGTCCTGACTAACTATCCCAGATGGTTTCTATGGTAATTAAATGTAACTTACTTAGTCTAAGTTCACATGTAACAGCTTTGGAAAATGTGTAAGTGCACCTTGTTGCCCGCATTTCATTAGCTTTCCATATATTTGTAGTTCCTGTTATTTATCTATGTATTCGTGTTCATGTGCAGGCACATGGTCCTATGTATGGACTTCCAGGCTTTTATGATCCAAATATCCAGAAAATATTTAAATATAAAACATAGTCACCTCAAGGACTGCCTTTCCTCCTATGAACCAACCTGCACGCTGTTACCATCATCTGAGGCCCTTGTTCATGTGCCTCCTCCACTAGAGGCCTAGAGGGTGGCAACATGAGAACAGGACTTTTCTGTGATGGCTCCCTGTTTGTGGAATGCGTTCCCCAGGGAGGCTCGCCTGGCACCTTCATTACATATCTTTAGGTACCAGTTGAAAAAATTTCTCTTCCATTTCTCCTGAACATTTTATGGCCTTTGAAATGTGTTTGTGGGAGTGGGGTTATTGGTCTGTTTTTGCTATTGTTTTATTATATAATTTGTGTTCTCATTGTGAACCAGTCTGTGATCATCATATGAAGAGCAGTATACTAATTTAAATAACAACAACAACAACACTAGCAAATTAGCACATTAAGCTTTAGGTACATTTCAAAAAGTACTTAAGGATGTGTTTCCTTCCCACTTCCATTACTAAATGGAACAATTCAGTAATGCAGAGCATCAACCAAGGTTTCATCACAGTGGCTTGGATGCTGCAGTTCTGCTCAGAGAGAAATGGGATACAGTGGTGTCATGTTATATAGAAAAGACCAAAGTGTGGTGAGCTACATTGCAAGATTTTTTTTTTACTGCACATGTCACTTTCTCTTCCCTGCCCCTCACAATAGCTAACTAGTTTTCTGATTCTGTAAAAAGTGTGTTTTATTTTGCTGTTGAACCATCCGTTAGGTATGCCTCTGCTTTTACCTATAAGATCACCAAATCTAATAACACTTCCTATACTTGAGATACCACCTATACTTCTGTGGGAAAAGAATGAAGCCATCCAGGTTTGCCAAATTACTCCTACTCAAACCATCCATATAGAGAGCTGCATTTATGAAGCTGACCTAATTCATCCACATGAAAGGACTGGAACATATGAGGCTCCCTTATAATGCAGCAGCTCTCTTAGGTTATTCATGGCCCAGGACAAGATAGCTGGTGTGCTGCTGGGCAGGAGGTGGAGGAGATAGGGAAACATGGGGACTGTTCTCCAGGCAGCCAAGAGGGCAAGGAGGAGAAAGAAGCAGGAAAGAGGGGCTGAACTTTACATCTTTATCTGAAGTCATTCGCAACTTCTTTGGCTGAGCCTGCAAGTCGTAAATATTAATGACAGATGTTTGAACAATTCTCACATTTAAAACCTGTTATTCACAAAGTCACAAATTACAGTTCAGGGGAAAGAATAAAGGTCAATGGTGCAACCAATCTGGGATGTGTGTTCTTCTAGTCCTAAGTATACATTTTGTGCTCACAGTTTGCAAGGTGCTGAAGTGAGTGGCAGCTCGTTTTACAAGAGCATGGCATATTGGGGCTAATGGTAGTGGGGTTCCCAGCTTTCCTGCTTCTCCGCTAGCATCTTCTTTGAGTCTGCAGAAAAACACTGTGAGTTTTCAGATACAAATTCTTAAGGGAGCCAGAGAGCTGCACCTTTCATGAATTAATCCAGGGTTCTTAAAATGCATGGTTCTGTTTAATGTGGAACATCTGACACTAGGGTTTGCATATCTCTTTGTTCACATGCAGAGTATTAAAGGGAAATGCTGTGTAATCAGTTTAATCAGGTCAGGGAGGGAATCAGGACACCCATTTACTGGCAAAGTCCCAGACTCTGTGGGTACAGAGTTTGGAAATCCTATAAATGCATTTAGTTTTATATTGAATGACTTAATCCTGTTTGGCTGCCTATATGGGGACTTGAAGAATAGGCATGGCTTTCCACTGAATCCCATTCTTCACCTGTTCTTTGCAAACTGTTTTTTTCTTAAACTTCAAAAGACAATCGCAGATGGTTGGCTGATGGTTAAGCTATGTTGCTGCTTTAACCAGATAAACTATTAATTGATATTATGCTTCTGCAAAGGAGATGTCTAGCCACACAGGATGAAATGTTGCACTCAGGAGAAGACATGGAAAATTACTCTTGAAATCAATGGGTGTATGCATGCAAATTGCAGCTGCAACTTTATGACAAATTAATATGGGAGATAGTACATTTCTTAGCTTGTTCTCTGTTTCTGCTCCTTTTAGTTCAGCCACTACTCAGTCAAATACATAGGCTGATAGCAGACATTTGTCTGAGTAACCTAAGCAACTGCGAGCCACCAACAAGCCTTACAAGTGGAGGTTTTTATCAGTCTGTATCTGTATTGGATTTGAAATTGTTTATATATATGAAAATGTTTATATGTGTCCTTTTTGTTGATGTTTTAAATTGCTTACATGTTTTAAATTGCATACATACATCCATACACACACACACACACACACACACACACACACACACACAGCTGCCCTTCTGGGAAACCATTGCATCTATGCTTCTGACATTTGGCAGAGCCTTCAGAAGGATCAACGTTGCCTGAAAATTTCATCCAATTCTGCTCAACAATTAAGAAGTTATAGATGTTTCTTTTTCTAAAAAACAAAACAAAAAAAACCACCACCAGCACACATATTTTAAAAGTGCCCCACTCAGAAGGTCCTGAACAGATTTAGCTATGATCTGGCAAGCTTTATCCACTCTGGAGAGGTACTATGTCTGCAAATTTTACCTACTTCTGTCATAAAGAAAATAAATTATAGCATGTTTTACATTTCCCAATAGTGAATGGAAAGAGGCAAAGTAGAGTTGGACAGAACCCAAGCTGTAAGCATATAGAAATAAAGACGGGTCCCTTTACCTTTACCTTTTCTGTGTTGCTAACACTAAGTTGTCATCAAATGAAAAATCTCCAACAAAAGCTCTTAATATTCTTAATTACCTCTAAAAGTAGATCTCAGCATCTTGCTTTGATACTTGCCCTTTGACTTTCAGTGCTAGCCTTAGACCCTTTTGCACCTAAACACACAGTCAAAATGGTGCCCGTTTGCTCAGGACCAGGGCCTAGATACAGGAAACTGGCATTGCTTCTGGATTCTGCTGTTTGAAAAAAACTGCTTCATTTTGCTTCATTGTAAAACTGACTCTGATTACACAAACTTCCTTTTAATATTCTGCATGGGAAGAAAGAGATCTGCAGGCCCTGCTGTCAGATGTTCCACCAGATGTTCCTCTTGGCTACACTTGCTGATATGCCTACTTCCATTTCTTGAAGGCCACATTTTAGCATAGCTAAAGATGGATTTGATGAAGTGGTAACAGATTTGGTCAATTCCAAATCTTAATTCCTTGCAGTAGATTTTTGAAACCAAAAGTTTAAATTCAGCATGTCTTGCCTTTCATTAAAATATCTCTCACCAAAACATTTAATAAAACAAAACTAGGATTTTACTGAATGGCTGATACCCATGGACATCTAATATACTTTTGTCCCTTCCATCCAAGGTGGCATTTTATGGGCTTGATTTGCCTGTAGGGAACTGTGGTGCAGGGATTTACCCTAGTAATTCTCACCTCCCACACACAGGACAATCAAAACAGTGTAAGAAAGAAATTCAAAACAGCATGATCATCCCAATCACTGGAAAGGCATCTTGAAAATCTTAACTGTCCTTATGGCACAGAAGCCGTCAAGCGACTGCTCTTTGTTACAACAAGTATTGCTCAATAACCAAACTCTGCACAAATTAACATACTTGGCAGAAATATCCTTGTTTTCGCATTTCATGGAAAGACACTGGCTCACTCCCCAAACTGGATTGGTAGGTAAAATAACAAAAGCACTGATCAGACTATTTTTTAAAAAAATAAGAATGGCAATGTGTGTGTCTCTTGAGGTTCTCAGACAATGAGTAAAAAAAAGTCCACATTTCTTAGCCTGTTATAGCATGTTGCCTGTTTGGCTGTTGATGTTAATTTAACTGAGGGGCATTCACATTTACCCTTTCCTGTCTTTTCCCTTAACTTATTTTACTTGCTGTTTAAATGTACGCCCCTCTTCCACAGCAGCTCTTTTAATAATTATACATAAACTGTGATGCACAGTGTTAGAATTGTTGGACTGGAGAACATTCTGCCTGATTCCCTGCCAAAAAGGGGGTTCCTCAAAACATCAGCCCCTGCTTCCCAAGTTAACTCCACAAAATCCAGAGTACAGTAGTATCACAAAGCCCAACTAATAAGGCAAATTTGGTACAGAACACCCATGTTAACTTGTACCAGTGTCAGTGGTGGGGAACTTGTGTCTCTCCAGAAGTTGCAACAATTCCCACCATCCCCAACTAGTAGACAAGCTGGCTGGGGATGATGGGAGTTGGAGTCCAACAACATCTGGAATACCACATGTTCCCCACCCCTTCTAGAGATTCAAGCAATGTCTGTTTTTATGCTAAAGGGGAAGCGTGATGGCCTGGGAATCGGATTCAGAGGCTGAACCTGAGGAATCCCAGCCTGCACAGGAGTCCCCGCCTCCAGAAACAGCTGAGCCAGGGCTGGGGCAAGAGCCTGAAGGGTCCTCACCTGTGCTGGATCCTCAGGTGCAGGCACCAGCTGAGTTTGCTCTGGCTCCTGAGGGGATGGAGGACCCATTGCCTGCAGGTGCTCCACCCTCGGCCCCATCAGAGGAAGCTGAGGTTGCCTCTGGGTCTGGTAACTCTCCAGCCTCTCCTGAGCTGCAGAGGCTCAGGGCAGAGAGGTGGAGGGAACTAAGTTCCCGCAGGAGGAGTGCTCGCCTCCAGGCCAGGAGAGGCAAGTCACCTGTGGACTGGGGCCGCCCTATGCCTCGGAGCAGATAAAAGCCAGCCAGCCCCAGTCCCAAGTTGTGGGAGCAACATCGTTGGTAGCCTGTTCCTGCCTGCACCCTGTCCTGCCTCTCTGCCGGAGCTCCTAAACTCACCCGAATCCCTGCCTTGGACCCAGCTTCAGCTTTGACGGACTGTCTCCATACTGCACCCTCGACCTCGGACTGGACTCGGACCTCGCCTCTCGGTTAGCCCCCGGGACCAGCACAGGAAGCAAATGATCTAGTTGTCTCACCTGGGCAAAATTCCATTCTGGCATCACACATGGCAATCAACAGACATAAAGCAAAACCTCATTTCCATCTGATATTCCATGTTGATTTAAAATTAAAACTAAAATTCCAGGCCTTACTGAAATTTGACTGAGTAACAGAAAAAAATACAGAGTAAGAGCTCCCAGGTTTTTATGCCACAGGGATACCTCAGTCAGCAGAGCATGACTCTCTTAATCTTAGGGTTGTGGGTTTGAGCCCCACATTGGACAAAAGATTCCTGCACTGCAGGGGGTTGGACTAGATGACCCTGGTGGTCTCTTCCAACTCTACAATTCTATGATTCTTTGATTTCAGTGTTGGCTCCTTGAAAGCTGGTGGCAGTGAGAATTTCTTGCCCAGGGCCCTCTCAAAACACAGCACTGAATAATGGGGTCAATGGAAAAGGGGCTTGAAGAATAGCAAGATAATGAAACAAGGCCAACAGAGTGCTTTTAATTGGCCATGCAATAGTCATTAAGCTTGTAGTCGCCTTTTCAAAGTTGCCACTGAAGATTGCATAATAGAGCCAGCATTAGTCATCCAGTTCTACATCTTCCTTTTTGAAAAAGGAAGGAAGAAAAGATGCATTTTATATTTACTGCAATATTTAGCACATTAAGTGCTGCAATTACAATTGCATTTGTATTTGACAGTAAATGCTACTTTAAAATAGCGTTACAGAAATTATTTAGTACAGTGTGTTGATGTGACAGTGTTTGATGTTTTAATGTCTATTAAATCATTGTTTTACATTTTTCTTTCAGAGTGCATTTTTGGGGGTGGGGGGGAATAGAAACCCAGAAAATTATTTCAGGCACATTTAGGAAGTCAAAATTAGAGGATAGTGCATGCCCCTACACAGTAGGCAGAGAGGGGTGACAGGGGGCTCATCCACATACTCTTTTTGCCCTGTGCTTTCTAGGCCCAGGTCCACACTTTAAAGCTCCATGTCCAAGCACTTTTTTTCGCCCTGCTGTTTCCCCCCCGGAAAACCCACTCTTTAACACTGAATTGGTACAAACAGCAATTAGGATTTTCTGCAGTTTGTTCTGATTCACCAGTAAAGAGCAGGATATGGAGCTTTAAAGCACAGACCCCTGTGTCTAGAAAGCACAGGACAAAAGGTGAGTGTGGATGAGCCCTTACACAAATGCCCTTGCATTTTGTGTCACTGGGCCAATTCACTGCTGGAACAAGCATCAAGATGGCATGCTTTCTCCTCGCACTCCTTATGCCACTCACACTCATACTACCTTCTCAATCTAAGCTCTCAGTTACTTCCTCCTCCTCCTCTCTCACCTCATAATTTACCTTTTCATCCAGGGGAAAAACAACAACAACCCTGATTTGCAGATGCCCTCCAAACAGCCTGCAAACTAGCTTCACACAGTTTGAGCTGAAGTTGAGGTACACAGGAAGGAAAGAATACATAAGCACACGACTCGTTCACACAGTGCCAACCTGTAGTTTGTCATACAGCTGAATCAAGTGGCAGTGTCTGGACCTCTGCTTTCCCAGGTTCATTCTGAGAACTGTAAGAAAAGCAGGGAATTGACTCAAGCCAAGTAAAACCAAAGCAAAAAAAACAAAAAACCCACTATGGAACAACACAGAAAACAGCTCCCCAACAATCACACAGTTAAGCTGTGGCTGGGGTCAGCCTGACCTAAGTGGCTACAGCAGTTGCTCAAGAATGGGGATAAGACCCGGCAGCTTAAAAAAGAAAGTGATGTAAATTCTCATCTCCCAAGAACGGGTAAGCAGAGCATTCACTCTCATTAGGATATTTCTTCTTTAAATAAACCCTATGAATAAGTGCTAGAAACCCAGCACTTTATATACATATAAAAAAACCTTTTGCTTTAGCTTTCCATTCCAGCTCCTTCTTTGTGATGAAGAGGTCCGAGCATTACTCTGAGTGGGAAAAGATCAGGCTGTTGGATAGGGACAAGAAAGGGAATGTGGTTTCCTGAAAAGTTTCCAGAAACGACATGGGAAAATAATTCTTGAAAGAGATGTGGAACTGGAAACACTTCCTTTTGGAGCAGCATTTCCACAGTGTTGTTTTGTTGGGCCAAAAGTAACAACAGTTCTGCTATTATTGTTGCGAATAGGGTGAGCACGGAGGGGGAAAAGTAATTCATGCAACAAGCAGCTATAATTTCTGGGGCTACAGGCAATGTCTACAATGCTGAGGCATGGCATTCATGTGGTTTCTTTAACCTGCAACTCTGCATTTAAAAAAAGATGGGGGGGCGGTTTCTTCACATCCCACCAAAAGCTGTCAGAAGCTGTGTTTCCAGGAATGCTTTGGGCAGCAAGAATCTTAGCATAAAAACATGTCTTCATTCTTTTGTTTTTATGTCTACATATCTCCCATTTTCAGACTTGTATGGAGCACGTTGACTCAGTTTTTTCTGCACTG
Organism: Podarcis raffonei; assembly: GCF_027172205.1. Lineage (NCBI taxonomy): Eukaryota > Metazoa > Chordata > Lepidosauria > Squamata > Lacertidae > Podarcis > Podarcis raffonei. The sequence goes on from NC_070608.1 coordinate 40,761,058, forward strand.
TTCCCTTTAATGCAGCAACAGCCTGCTGTGAGCCAGTTACCATGCAATCTTGTACGTTGAGTTCAATGGGATTTACTCCCATGAAAGCAAAGAAATGCTTGCAGCCTTAGCTGAGGAATCTACGTGGCCTAAAAACATAACATGAACTGGTTGCTGTTACAGCTTCCACGGGAGAATCTTAAGAATCTGTTTTCTCTTCTAAACAAGACCAGAGTTTTACAGCAATCATGGCTGCAGAGAACTGGGAAATGATTGGTGTATTTTTGGAAAGCACAAAAGGCTCTGGGGAATCCTGGGATGAGAGGAAGGAACTTCCAGCACAGTTCACACACACACACACACACACACACACACACACACACACACCCTTCTGTACCCAATCTCTGACATAAGCAAGGAAAACACTAAAGTAGATCAGCTGCAGTGCATGCAAAACTAACATATTTATTGTGGCATAAGCTTCCAGGGACTCAAGCAAAGCTTATGCCAGAATAAATTTGTTTGTCTTTAAGGTGCCACAAGACACTGTTGATTTTGCTGCAACAGACTAACACAGCTACTCCCCTGGAAGTACACGAAAGGTAAATATTATGGTTATCAGCCTAATAAACTGCCCAGTTTCACTGATTCCTATCAGTCTATTCCCAGAACAGGGGAAAGCTGAGTTCTCCAGATGTCCCTATCATTTGAAGCTGGTCTGTGCTACCAGCACATTAGTGGCACCCAGGCTATGGAATTCCCTCTTCCAACATGTGCACTTGATGTATTATTTACAATCATGTACACGCCAGGTTCTTTCATGCTTATTAATATTTGAGACATATTTTAATTGCTTGTAGTCAGTGAGGGGGTGAGACATCCATGCCCATTAGAGCAACTGCCTGCATGCTGAGTAGCAACTCTATCCATCTGCAATCCCAAGGAGTGTGGCCCAGCAAGCCAGAAGCCTTGGGCAGGGTCAAAGGGCATTGCCAGTTTGGTGCCCATTTGAGGAAAACACAGCAGTTTTGGGATTCCCTCTTAGAAGAACAAACTCTATTAGTTAGTAGAAGTGTCCTGCAAATTTACCATGAATTAAACCATATAAGCTCAAGGGTTTGGTTGTTTGGCCAAAACCATCTGAAGAAATCACAAGTGCATCAATATGATAAATGAAAATCATTTGGGATGGAAGGGGGAACTGAAAATATAAAAAGATCAGTCTATGAAGCTATATGAATTTGGAAAACCTAAACAGGTGGGTCAGTTAACTAAAAGTACCCTGAGTGGTTTAGTATTGCAGCCTTCTAAATTGGCTTTGGCCTTTCTTCCTTACAAGAGGAATGTCCCTTACTGGGACTCAAGGAAGCTGGCAATTGACCATGTAAGCTACCTTCTTGGGATACCCAAAAGTAGAACAGATCTTGCTGAAAGGAGTTTGCAGGGTAGAGCTTGGGTAAAGAGATCCTATTTAACTTTTAAAAACAATAAAGCTTCCAGCTTTAATCCCTGGAAAAAAAACATGTATTATGTAAATATGGGGTAGTTCCATCTCAAGTATTTTATGGCAATATAAAGAAACCTTTGTTAAATGTTGGGAAGTGCACTCCTTTTGGGAGCCAGCATTCAGAAAGCCAGAGTTAAACCACCTGTACAGGAAGAGCGTGATCCTCCAGAGGATGTAATCAACTGGGATATTCCAGCTGTTGTTACACCAATTTGGTGCTCTTTAAAGCCCATTGTAGTGTCCATTTTACAGCATGATAAGGCTGAAAAGCATACCGCTTCACTTACTGGTTATCCTATGGAAACTCTGGAGGAAGAGCTTTTGATTTCTTACTTGGACCTTCCATACAATGAGCAAAGGGCTATTTTGTATGGATTATTTGGTTAGGTCCTGCTGCTGGGCTTTCCATGGGTGTATGGTTGGCCACTGTGATAACAGGACACTGTACTAGATATGCTGCTGGCCTGATCCAGTAGCATTATTCTTATATTCTTATGTCTGCTCAGAAGAAAGCCCTACTGGGTTCAATGAGACTTATGCCCAAGTTAGTGTATATAGCATATAGACTATTATGTGCTTTGTGGAGTACAACTCTAAGGTTCCCATGCTCTGCTGTCTCCTCTCCATTTGGCTTTTCTCACAGTGATTTACAACAGGAGAAATTACCTCACGCTAGCATGCAATCAAAGAATTTAGGAGATAGGGATAGAGTTTAAAACAACAGCCAATATACTCTGTGCCAATGATACAGTCTTTCTTTCTTTCTTTCTCTTTCTTTCTTTCTTTCTTTCTCTTTCTTTCTTTCTTTCTTTCTCTTCCTTCCTCCCTTCCTTGTTTTTAAACTATTTTAATTCATAACTCTAAAACTTGCTGTTAATTTCATTCTTCTTATTATTTTTGTGTGTGAACAGGGTTTGTCTTTGCCTTTCTACTATTATACTGACCCTTGAGGAGGGGCTTTGTGAGTGGTCTCCCATGGTTCAGATGCATGGTTTATATCCACCAGAAGCATTCAGCATTGCAGGCCTAATTCTGTAGAACATCTGTGAGCCAAATGTCCAGTGGGGGGCGGGGAGATTCCAAGGGCTCCAAAATGGCACGTGGGATCTCTTGCTGCTGCCATGCTACCCCACTCAACAGCTGTTGGGTGGGAAGTTGTATGTACTGCAGCAGGCTCCCAACTTAACACACATTTCTCTTCTTCTCACGGGGGCCTGGAATGTAAGCCCCACATAAGTGGAGAGTTGCCTGTATTCTAGAACATGGCTTTAGAGGAGCACGTGTAAAGATAAATAGTGTTACAAAGATTTCATGCCATCCCCAATCTCTGCCAAGTGGTAGCAAGATTCCAGACACTTACCCAGGGTTGTGTTTCTGTAGGAAATCAAGACGCAGTGCAGACTGTTGTGTCTAAGAAATATAGTTTATCCTACACGTATTTACACTGGAAGCTTTCAATGGATGGAGTGCAGAGTTTACGGCATTCACATCTCAAGAGGGGCTTGTTCCCCTCAGGAGTGCAGCATCAGATTCCCAGACATTTCCGTGTCTCTGTCCCAGCCTGCCTGCCAGCCCGCCTGGATGGTTCTGCCCTTCAGCCCCTGCATCAAGTTCTACCAACTTCCTCCTTCTTGTTCCCAGAAAACCCCTTGCCAAACAACTCCTCCCCTTCTGTCTGCTATCCCAAGCCTAGTATTAAAAGGTGACAATTTTTCTGTTACCTACATCATCGCTCAGCATAACCTTGGCAACCATCTGTTGCCAAGGGACCCAAGGACTTCTCTGTGATGAGCCATCAACACCTTTTGTCATGCTTAATGGCCTCAATCCCAAGTGCCGCCCTGGTCTGAAAAGGAAACTTAGCCTGTACTTTTTTCCACTGGTCTGGCATCTTCCCTTTAATACTCCAAATGTCATCGAAATTCTGCCATTTTACTAATTTCTAATGTTCACTAACTCTAGATTTGCAACAACAGAATGGGTGCTGGAAAACACTGCATTCTGAAAAACTTTGATGAAACAATAAATAATTCAATAGGATCAGGGTGCCAGTTATGTTTTATCCAGTGAGTTCTCTGCTCTGTCAGAACTGTGGCAAAGAACAGCAGTGTTTTCAGGTCCATTTGAAAGAAGAGTTACCATTTTTACAATAACTATTCACCCTCTTCTACGGTCCCCCAAATAGGAGATGGTGGCAAGGCACCTGATTAGTTGTCCTTTCCATTATTCAGTAAAAGGTCCTCTTTCCATACAGCAATGAAAGCAGCAATAAAAGATTTAAGGGACAGATCAGCATGAAATTGATATCCTGAATGGTCAGTCAGATTTAGAAAACTTGGCTGCTATTCCACAGAATCAGACAGAACCAAATGCTGTTAGCCATAAATAGCCAAATGCCTCTTCTCCCTAGCTTGCATAACCATTGTAGTTCTGATCATATCTTTAACCATGCTTTTAAAAGTAATCTAAGAGACCAGTTCATACACTGGCTGGAGGAAAGAAACCCTTGGAATGTCACTCTTCAATAATTGCTAAAATGCATATTGAAGCAGCTGACTGGTAGCTAACTATAGCTGCTGTAAAATTAACATAACAGACTTTGATCTTTTCTTTACATATTTTCAAATTCAAAGTGTTGCCCATAACCCTGCTTTAGTCTAACGCTGCAACACCTTCTTTCTAAGTTAAGCACAGCCAGTCATACACAGTCAGAGCTCAAGGAAGAATCAAAATGAAAAAGTCACAGTTAGGTGTGAAGTGGCTTTTCCACTTAAATAACTGGAGCCCAGATTAAACACATTTATTTGGAGGTGAAAAAATACCTTCAGAGTTCTTTGGAAACTTATTTCCAATAAAATGAGAGCTTCATCCTCAGACTGCTTGCTCTGGAGTAATCTCATTAATCACATCTCGGTTCAAATTGGCAAAGAGAGTCATGATTGCTATGTGAAAAGTCTATCCAAAGCAGTTTGCAACAATAAAAGCTGCATTTATATTACAAAATAGTACAAAACACACGCAAAATAATAAAACCCATTCAAATCCTTTATACCATAATCCACTCTAGCAAATAGATGGCGCCTACTCAAGGAAAGGCCAATCAAAACCAGAACATCTTTGGAGCTTTTCAAAAATCTTGAAGAGTAACAGATTGCTACTGGAACAGAGTTCCAAAGCCATGGGACTACCACAGAGAAGGCCCTGTCTCTGGTGGTCACTAATCTAGGCAAAATACACTAGAGATGGAGGAGAAATTCAACTCAGTTTGCATTTATAGCTGAACCTACCTAATTCATACTTTTTGAATCAGTTTGTAAACCAAAACACAAACATCCTTCAAAATGTACACTTCCTTGCATCTAACAGTGCAATTCTCTGGCCAAGTAATATATACAAAAAATGCACATACTAGGATAAAGTGTGCATAAAACCACATATATTAGTGGAAATAGCATGCTTGAGAAAGCATTATATAATGGAAAATTGCTTTGCAAAAAATGTGTAATGCGCAAAGTTTCATAAAAGACTCTCTAGTTGGAGAAATTCACACTAATAACCATTATTTGGTGCAATTCAGCCAATTGATTTCAGAGTGCAACTGATTTCAGAGAGAGAGGTAAGAAATCTTAGCTGGAAATCAACATGTCTTCAAGAGCACCTGACTTAGCTGAATCATGCCTCATACCTGTTTGGGCTGAGTTGTTTGAACAAGTATATAAATCTTCAAATACCTTTGGGAGTCCCCAGCCCCTATCCTTCTACCACCAATGCTCATGAAAATCACAGTGCTTAAGCTCGCCTTAATCCTTCAAGGCATTCTTTGCAGATGGTGAGAACTGCCTTCAGATGCACCTGTTATACTTTGAACAGCACAATGCCATAGAGCCTAAATCTAATGAGTCATTCTGCACAACCAGATGAATTTACAGTAATAACTGCTTGCAATTTTGCTGATTATTCCAGGGTGTAGAAAAAGGCTGTGTGGGATTGCTTCAGCATAGGGATCAGCCAGAACAATAATTTAGCTTGCAACTCCTGCCAAGGAATGATGCCAGTTTTTACCTGTTGGAAAACTGACATGGACATGATGGAAATCAACTTGTCTTTGCATGTCAGGTACAATAGTGTGTGAGCAGGTGTTTTCGAACTATAGCTGGCTTAGAATTAAATAAGTAATTCCTGGTACCCAGAAAATACATTGCAGTTTATTGGGGTGTCCTAAACACACAATAATGGCAGACAGGCAGCACTGAAAAACCATTAGTTTAAGTTTGCACATTTTTCTTAGGCCAGCTAAATATTCTCTCATATTTTCTGCACTTAGCACCACTCCAAGCCAGGGAAGAGGAAACACTTGCTTAATATCTTTTTGTGGTTTCTTCTACCTAGAGCATCTAGATTAATTCATTAGCAATGAAAAGGAACCCCAGTAGCAATAATGAACAACTAATACTTAAAGAGACCTGCTACAAGTAAATTTCAGCATTAGATAGAACTAAATCCTGCTAGATGTTACACTGTTATATAGTTAAGATTATGACCAGAAGTCAGAAAGGTCACATTTCTTCCTTCTGCACACATAGTGAATATATGATCTCCAATACCAGTGGTGACCAGAAATGTAATTATGTCAACCAGAAGGGAAAGCTTCTTGTATACTTTGTCATAACAGCTGGAAGAAATAAAGAAAGACACTAACATTTGAGAATGGTGCCAGGATGTGGAGATACAGGGACCAGGGGTGGAATGGGGATGGGGTTGCTACAAATATTTGCTCACCTGTCTGCAGAACTGGCAATGTTACAGGCAACACATACTGTAACCCTCATTCCATGCTCTTAAGACATTGATCTTTTAGTGTGCACACTCACTTTGGAACTCCCTGCTTATTGACATCAGACAAGTGGCTATTCTAAGCACTTGCTAAAAACATTTTTGTTTAGGCAAACCTATTCAAACATGTAGAAGCTGTCATTTGTTTTAATTTGGTTTTAGCTTATTGTTAATTTTATTGATTGATTGAAAAAAACCTAGAAAAGAGATTTCCTGGATGCCATTTTAGGTGTCCAATTTCCTTACTTATTATTTATTTATTTATACATACATACATACATACATACATACCCCACCCATCTGGCTGAGTTTCCCCAGCCACTCTGTGCAGCTCCCAATCAAGTGTTAAAAACAATACAGCATTAAATATTAAAAACTTCCCTAAACAGGGCTGCCTTCAGATGTCTTTTAAAGATAGGATAGCTGCTTATTTCCTTCACATCTGAAGGGAGGGCATTCCACAGGGCAGGCGCCACTACCGAGAAGGCCCTCCGCCTGGTTCCTTGCAACCTCACTTCTCGCAAGGAGGGAACTGCCAGAAGGCCCCCGGCGCTGGATCTTAGTGTCTGGGCTGAACGATGGGGGTGGAGACGCTCCTTCAGGTATACAGGACCGAGGCCATTTAAGGCTTTAAAGGTTAGCACCAACACTTTGAATTGTGCTCGGAAACGTACTGGGAGCCAATGCAGATCTCTCAGGACCGGTGTTATGTGGTCCCGGCGGCCACTCCCAGTCACCAGTCTAGCTGCCGCATTCTGGATTAATTGCAGTTTCCGCGTCACCATCAAAGGTAGCCCCACGTAGAGCGCATTGCAGTAGATAACTAGAGCATGCACCACTCTGGCGAGACAGTCTGCGGGCAGGTAGGGTCTCAGCCTGCGTACCAGGTGGAGCTGGTAGACAGCCGCCCTGGACACAGAATTAACCTGTGCCTCCATGGACAGATGTGAGTCCAAAATGACTCCCAGGCTACGCACCTGGTCCTTCAGGGGCACAGTTACCCCATTCAGGACCAGGGAGTCCCCCACACCCGCCTGCCCTCTATCCCCCAAAACAGTACTTCTGTCTTGTCAGGATTCAACCTCAATCTATTAGCCGCCATCCATCCAGAAATTTCCAGACGTATGGCAAGCCTATTGTTGTCATTTAATTTTTATATAACTTATATGTCAAAATAGTTTCTTAGTGGTTTACAACTAAAAAAAACCCCACAGTTAAAATACACAATGACATTAAAACACCCTGAATTAAAACATACAATTAAGCAAACAATTAAAAATGAGTCTATATCTATCAAAAGTTAGTTTCAACAACTCAGTCTGTCAAAAAGATCTGAGAAGCACCTGTATTTTCATTGGCAGGTGCCTGACACGATGTACTCCAAAATTGTCATAGGCTAGGAAATTCAACATGACTGTAATAGCGATGTCTGTAACCATCCAGAAATGACTCAACCTTTTGTCTCTTAAAGTTTTCTTCAGGACCAAACAAGCATAGTCAGCATCAACACCAATAGTTTACTTCATATTGCAGTAACTGGTATGTGTCTTCTTTAACCAATATTGCTAAAGTATATAATGAAGTATATACTTTAGTATATAATGTATATACTGAAGTATATAATGAAGTATATAAGTATATAATGAAGATAATCTTCCAAACTAAAAAAAAAAGAAATCTGTAGGGGGGACACTAAACTTTACTAGGGAAATCTATCCTTGTTGAATCAACCACACCATGCAGCTTAAAATGTGAGCATTTATCTCACACAATTAAAAAGCCACATCCTGAGTTCATCCACTCATCTGAGTGTGGTGTGCAGTGTTTTCACATCATAGAAATTGTTTTAATGCAAGGTTTTATTGCTAATTATTTGCAGAGAAGACTTGTGGAATTAGTGGTGGTTTGTAGAGCAATCTTCCCCTGGCACCCACAACTTTTTTATTGTTTCTCAGCCTGTTTCAAGCACAGATGAAATTCATCGTTTCTGGATGGGTCAGAGGGTGGGGGGAGATGTGAAAAGAAGAGAAAATAGCTTGAAACTACCATTGTGGAGAAAATGAAACCAGATGCATGGAGCGGGAAAGATGCTGGTGGGAACAACATTGAAATAAAGCACATTTTTCCCTGGGAGATGACAGCCTTGTGCAATCCCTCAAGGCTTCCTTCCCACAGACATCTCTCCCCTGCGGAAAAGATTCTCAGGAGGAGGCGCAACCTAACCTCTGGGAAGAGGCGTCAACAGGGAATGTGTCACCATCGCCAGTGAAATATTTCACTTCAAACCTGCATTGTCCTGTGTTGTCCCCCCACCTGATGTTTTAGGGAGGCAAAGGGGGGGTAAAACACCCCACCGCCTCCTCAACAAGAACTGAGGAAAGAAGCACCCTCAAGCTGGAAAACCGAAAAGAAAAGATTTTGTCTGATCCTGTTTATTTGGAGAGGCTTGGCCAGTGCTTTCCAGCAGGGTGATTCCAGTCTGCTCTGAACTGACACAGTGACATGATGACTGGGCTTTGAAGATAGAGTAGCAGTGTTTATGTGGAGAGCAGTCGTGGTGGAGAGGGAAAGGAGGGGGGCAGGAGGCGTTGGGAGGGAGATCGGGAAACTGTAACTCATTGTGGATGGGCTGGCCTGGCCTGGGTGGCAAGCTCTTAAAGCTCAGAACATTCATCAACCTGCCTAGCGGGCCGACATGCTGGAGCCACAAGTTGCTCTCTCCCTCTCCGACTGTGTCAAGCGTGATCTAGTCCAACTGTGCGGAGACAGCACAGCCCCGGCCAGACAAGCCCTGGTCAGTGCAAATAATCACAGCTCTGACTCCTTTCTCTGTTACTCAGCAAAGCCTGGCCACCGAACACAGCGTTCTCACAGGAAGTTTACGTCAATTCTCTTCCACACATACACACACTCACACGCACAGAGTCCGATTCATCTCAAACCCCATTTGAATCGCTCAAGTTACACCCAGGGCTCCATTTGGCCTTCTGCCTTCACTTTGAGACATTCTTCACCAATTAAAGCCTCATTTCTTTCAAAGCTTATATCCCTAGCGCAAGTCTCCTAATGTCTGTAGCATTGCTTCTGGCTTATCACCAAGGGTACTTTTGCCATCCTTTTCGCAGGGCTAAGGAACTGCAGCAGCCTTATACTGACCTCAAGGAGAGCAGTTTTTCCCCCCATATCTACCACTCGTTTCTTAGCAATTAGGTTATAAATATGCAAAAGTAACAGACACAACACACACACACACACACACACACACACACACACACACACAAAAACAGTAAGATGTTGAGAGCCATGCAGGAATCCAATATCTCTGCTGGAATTTTATTCTAAGAAGTCCACTCTCGCTGTGTAATGTGAACAGATTTACATATTTGGAGATCTGTCACATTCTATTCTGGAAGCTCATGACAGGAAGCAACAATATGACGTTTTGGGTTTTGTTTGAGATCAGTGAGGCTTACTTTCAGGTACATGTGTATAGGACTGCAGACTTACATTATTATTTCAAAGTAAAATAAGTCTGCAAATGACAGGCAGAATGTGACAAGGACAAGAAGTCTTAAAATAAAGTTCTTTGGTCCATATTGCAGAGGAGAATCAGACAACTTTTTCCCAATTACTGCCATGTTCTGTAACCTGCTGAGAACCCATGGCCCTCCAAGATGTCAACATCCAACTTCTGTTAACCTCAGAAAGTGTGGCCAATGGTCGGAGATGACGGGAGTTATAGTCCAGCAACATCTGGCTTCCCATTCCTGCCATAAACAGGCACAAGTTAGCAAGTATAATAATAACCTGCATATTCTAACTTCTTGTATAATTGGGGGTGGTCAGAATAGCCAGGTTTAATTTATCCATCTCAGCCTTAAAATAAAATCCCGTATTAATGGGATTTTCAAGGTGGTTCATATAACCATTTGCACTGTGATGGTTACTTATAATCCCATCATACAGTGAATGCAACCACATGGACAACCAGAACTCGGGAGCATCTGGCCACAAAGTGAGACAAATGTTATCAAAGTTCAGCAACATGCCATGAATGTGCATGAAGTTACTGGTGCATGGAGTCAAATGCTCTGCTGCCCACACAGGGAGTCTCTGATCAGCTACTATGGCCCAAAGGGGATTAAGTTTGCAGCAAACATGGATGCTTGTCAAATATATGGTCAACATATAAATGTCCATTTAACTGATGATTAAAACACCAAATAAATAACAACACATAAATACTGGAGTGTTTTCTTTAGCATATTGCTTATCCTCTTATCAGTACTTCTAGCAAAGATGCCCAGGACACACTGGGGAGCAGCAAAGGGGGGAATTAAGGGCTGCTGAATCACAGTATACATACAACAAAAGCCATGCTAGCAACTGATGTTTTGCCTCTGATACCCAACAGGCATTCTAACTTGTATGAATTGATTTGGCATTAGTGAAAAGTGCAGGTGCTAAACAACTCTGGCATTTAGGAGCAAAGAACTTACTTGTCCTAACATGGAAAATTTACATATTCTAGAGATGGTAAAATATCTCAGGGCAATTAGGTCATGGCATTACTATACATTTAACTACAACTTCCATCAGCCCCAGCAAGCATGGTCAAAGGCCAGAGGTGATGGAACCTGTAGTTCAGCAACTTCTGAAGAGCCACACCTGCTATTTGAAGTGGGCATCTAAAAGCTGGTTTTAAGAACTGACATCCTATCACTTTTGTTATGGGGTCCTAGAAGTGCTTTAAGGGTCCCATTAATTGGTGAAGTCCTATTCATTTAAAAATTGTACTGTCGTGTGTTATGTCAGTTCACAGAATAGTCAGTCCCAGGGCAGTGTTCTGCCATAGGGACAGCATGATGGCACTTTGGGACTGCACCACAGATTATGCCCAAGCAACATGAATTTTAGTTTTCAGAAAGAAGTGCCCACGCTGCATGGCAAGATGATTAAAAAATAAATAAAATTATCCAGCCACAATCCAGGAGCCATGTTTAGGCCCAGAAAAATCAACAGGCTTAATTGCATCCAGCTTTACACGAGATGCTAACTTCTGACTTTTCCCATTAGCTTTCAGTGCTATATAGAGGGATTACTGTACATTTTTTTAAAAAAAAAACTGTCTGAGTGCCCCAATCTACTGCAGCTGGGATTGCAACCTTTGGCATGTCATCAGGTTTGTGAATGGTAACCCAAAAGGTATGACTGTGTCATTAAATATATAGGTGTGTAGTATGTTTGGGTTATTCTTTTGTGTTTTAATTTATTTGTATTGCAGTGAAAAATTCTTTGAGGGCACAAAAAAGGGCTGGATTTTGCTTTGCCAGTAGTTTGCCCATGAGTAAAAAGGAGTGTTCTTAAGGCCAGTGTTTGCATGTACTTATTTGTATGTGTATGAATTTGCAAAATCAAAGCCTGGTCTTACAATGCAACCTGTTGTCTTCAGGTTAGGCTTGTTAAATGATGACAGAGAAGTCACACACCAAAAGAGTGACACCACCCTTAGAACTATTCCCAAGGGAAAAAAAGAAATTGGTGCTGCACTAGACTTAAGGTGACCTTTTCTTAAGTGATAATATATGTGCACAACGCTAGCAGGTTGCATCACGATGCTAAACCTTGTGATCTAATTATTCAACCCTAATATAAAGGGCAGGGCCTCATGGGAATGATACATTCAGAGCAATACCAAGAACTCTGTTTCACAATATCAAGGGGGAAATAGTGTCAGGTGATCCCTTAACATGGGAAAGTTCTATTAATAAAGGGTTTGGTTCCCTAGACTTCTTGCAAAATGAAAGCTGGACTACATTAACAATATAAAATAATTACCTCTGTCTTCGAAATTAACTTTATTGTACTTTATGTTTATTTTTTATGTCTGTTCATTTTAATTTTTGTGTTTGTTTATTTTAACTTTTTGCATGACTCAAGGAGCAGTGATTTGATGACAAAGTCTAAAATCAGGGTATAAAACAGGTATGGGAAATGTTTGGCCTTCCTGTTGTAGGGGCCCATATAGTCCTTCCTTCTTAAACACCAATCAGCTCCTATTTGTATCACACAATGTGGTTCAAAATATGTTGATCAGTTCTGATTTGTACTATCCATACATATATTTGTTGACTGATGAAGAGCAGCTTGGGGGTGAGGGGGATGCATAAGCTACATTGCCTAACAACTTAAATCTGTGATAGTGTAGCTCCTGAATAAATCAGTTATTGACACCAATGTCATAGCCAGCTGATTAAAAGATGTAAAATTGAAGCTCATCAGGTCACCACTCCAGTGACACCTAAATCAAAATCAGCTCCTGAATACACCTTTGGTCTTAGAACTTACGTGATGCCACTCATGACCATAGTCCTCACCCAGTGCTATGTGTTTGGATGGAGACATTTTCCTCTGCTAATTTTAATTCAGTCTTTCAGCAGCATTTAACCCTATTGTCCATGAAATGTCACTTTTAACACTGCAGGACCAGCAGGTGTCAACTGGATGATTCACTGATGGATTGACTTTTACCTAGCAGGATGTCTGAGAGCAGAGCAATTGGCCTTAGACTCAGCGCTGCCCTTGGGAAAGAGTAAATAGGTAAATCATTGGTTTCTTATATCAGTATATTGCCCACATAGTGCTTGATGGCAATGATTATGGAATTAGAAATAAAAGATTGGAATGTACACTGAGCACATATGGACAGTGGTGCAGAAAGGTAATTTTAGACCCCGAACTTAATGGTCTAATGGGGAGGGGGAGCTTTAGATAGCCATATATTTTACTTCATTTGTGATGCACATAATTAACCTTTCTCTTCTCTCTCCTCCTCAATTCCATGTTTTACAACTCCTTCTACATTCCTGACCTGTTAGAGCAATAACAGAAAACAGTGTGCAAGCCCTGATTTTTGTTTTAATGCATGCCCAGGTTTGCATTTTAAATTAACTTAAGGCATACTACCATAATGATACCAAAATATAGGATTTGCTTCTACTACCCTGAGATCCTGTTTACTTGTAAATATGTTTGTCATGTTTATTATGGCAAACAGCCAGCATAATTTACTTGAAAATAAGCCCCATTTTGTTGCAGAAAAGGATAATAAAAATAATAAAACGAGGATCTGTAAGCATGCACATGCCTTGCTGGCTACCCATCTCCCCCAAGTATAAAATGCTTCTTATTTTCAAAATGCCTGCTACGTTGACCAGCATTGGCCTCTGAGGGTTCCAGCATGTGCTTGGCAGCCCAGGGTTGGTGCCAGATGTGCTTTCCACTGCCCCTATTGTCTGCCATTCTCTGAGTGATCACTGGGGGGCTAGGCTGTGGTGCCTGGGACTTAGGTCCCAAAATCCAGGCATAGCTGAATCACTGCATACAAAAGGTTCACACACTCATAAGAATGAAAATCTACCACGGGCTATTAGTATGTTTCTAAATAGAGTGTGCCTCTGGAGTCGGTATCACTGGCAATGTCTCTATGCCCCACCAGGGGCCCACTGCCAGTCTCTTGAGCTCCCTGGCTCTGCTTCTCCTCCTCTTCCACCAGATTCCCATCACTGCCTGCTCTGAGTAAACCACAAGACAAGAGGCTTTCTTGGTTTGGCTTGCCCTTTTCCCTTGGACCAGGCCTAGAGGAATGGGGCAAGCAAATGGGTAGTGGTGGCAACAGCAGTAAGGAGGCCTCTGAAGACATCTTGCCAAAGGGCCCAACCCTACTGGAGCTGGCACACTTTCTACCTGCCAGCTCACAATTTCCAAATTTCCCTTTTTTAATAATAATAATAATAATAATAATTTATTATTTGTACCCCGCCCATCTGGCTGGGTTTTCCCAGCCACTCTGGGCGGCTTCCATAGAAAACCAAAAATACACTAAAATATCACAGATTAAAAACTTCCCTGAACAGGGCTGCCTTAAGATGTCTTCTGAATGTCAGGTAGTTATTTATCGCTTTGACATCCGATGGGAGGGCGTTCCACAGGGCAGGCGCCACTACCGAGAAGGCCCTCTGCCTGGTTCCCTGTAACTTTGCTTCTCGCAATGAGGGAACCGCCAGAAGGCCCTCGGCGCTGGACCTCAGCATCCGGGCAGAACGATGGGGGTGGAGACGCTCCTTCAGGTATACTGGGCCGAGGCCGTTTAGGGCTTTAAAGGTCAACACCAGCACTTTGAATTGTGCTCGGAAACGTACTGGGAGCCAATGTAGGTCTTTCAAGACCGGTGTTATGTGGTCTCGGCGGCCGCCCCCAGTCACCAGTCTAGCTGCCGCATTCTGGATTAGTTGTAGTTTCCGAGTCACCTTCAAAGGTAGCCCCACGTAGAGCGCATTGCAGTAGTCCAAGCGGGAGATAACCAGAGCATGCACCACTCTGGCGAGACAGTCCGCGGGCAGGTAGGGTCTCAGCCTGCGTACCAGGTGGAGTTGGTAGACAGCTGCCCTGGACACAGAATTGACCTGCGCCTCCATGGACAGCTGTGAGTCCAAATGACTCCCAGGCTGCGCACCTGGTCCTTCAGGGGCACAGTTACCCTATTCAGGACCAGGGAGTCCTCCACACCAGCCCGCCCCCTGTCCCCCAAAAACAGTACTTCTGTCTTGTCAGGATTCAACCTCAATCCATTAGCTGCCATCCATCCTCCAACTGCCTCCAGGCACTCACACAGGACCTTCACCGCCTTCACTGGTTCTGATTTGAAAGAGAGGTAGAGCTGGGTATCATCTGCATATTGATGGACACCCAGTCCAAACCCCCTGATGATCTCTCCCAGTGGCTTCATATAGATGTTAAAAAGCATGGGGGAGAGGACGGAACCCTGAGGCACCCCACAAGTGAGGGCCCAGGGGTCTGAGCACTCATCCCCCACCACCACTTTCTGAACACGGCCCAGGAGGAAGGAGCGAAACCACTGCATAACAGTGCCCCCAGCTCCCAGCCCCTCTAGACGGTCCAGAAGGATGTTATGGTCGATTGTATCAAAGGCCGCTGAGAGATCCAGCAGAACCAGGAAATTACTTTTAAATAAAGTAATTGCTCTGATATACCAGCCAGGGAAATCTGGCTCTTCCTTCTTTCTGCCCCCGCCCCCTGCAACTCCACCCTAGTTCCTCATACTCCCAAATCCATTTCCAACTCTTTTCAAAGAGAGAAGGGGAGAATGCACATGTTTGCATGAGTTCTTGAGGAAGAACAATGCTCATGTATGTTTTTTGGCATGGGTCGCTTGGCAATTTAAAATTGGCAACGTGGCCCTAGAGGTTCCCCACCCTTGCAGCAATACCTAATAGGAACCAATAGCATAGCAGACGGGGAGTTAGAGAGTCCAAGCCTGAAAAAAAATAATGCATACAAGATGTTCAACACTTTCCCACATAATAAACGTGGGAATCCCATAGAATTTGTCCCAGGACTTGAGGGATTTTTTTTTAAAGGAATCATGTTTGCTACACCCCCAATTTCACCAACCCACTCCAACTGCAAGACGATAAGTCTAAGGAGCCAAAGCATTTCAGCAGACACCTCTAAGTTGTCCACAAGCAGCAGAATACAGTGGAACAGAGAGAAGCAAAGAGGCTAACGCATTTCTCAAATGGAAAAGCTACATTCACAAAGTGCTATCATGCAGGGAAGATAGAATGGTTAGGTTACCTCAGATATAGCTGAACAACAACTTCCATCATCCCTGCCCATTGCTCATGCCGTCTAGGGCTGATGGGAGTTGTGGTTCATTTGAATTCCCTTTGAACTGTTTTAAATGTATCTGCTGTTTTTTTAATGTTCTAAATTGTGTTTATTGTATACCACCTTGAATCAGTTGGGTAGAAGGTGATTAATAAATTGATACTAATAAAAATAATAACATCTGGTGGGTCACAGGGTCCCCACTCCTGGGTTAGCCCTAAGTCAGACTCTCATGGAAGAAGATCTGTTCTTATTGAGAGAGTTGAGTATGTTAGAGTAACAGGAAAAGTTGGGGAATAAATGTAAATGAAGAAGAAGAAGAAGAAGAAGAAGAAGGAGGAGGAGGAGGAGGAGGAGGAGGAGGAGGATGTTAACTCAGAAGACATCTTACTGAATGCACTTGAATTTACCATTTTGTAAGCGTGCTCAGCACTGCAGTCTTTTATTATGCCTGATGTTAATATTTTCACTCCATTTCCCCTTCCAAAAAAAGGAAAATCTGTCAAGTTAGTTAAAATATATTTATATAGTGTGTTTTTTTGGGGGGGGGGGGTTGAGCAAGCATTTCAAGAAGCTTCAAAATAAGATTATCATCTAGCTTTGCAGACACAGCAATTTACCAACTGCCTGACAAGTGTTTTCATATGAAGAAATAATAAATCACAGCATTGTCTGTTTTGGGAGGGTAATGGTTTTAGTTTGGTGACCCAAACAATCGTGGTTTCCTGATTTGTGTCAGCAGGGCTAAGGACTAACCAGAAGTGTGTCTAAATTAATTCAGTTGTGCTGTATTGATTCTTTTAATTCCCTTTTTAAGATGATAGTTATTTTGAAATGATTGCATTTGATGCTCCATTCTGTTGTTCCCATTGCTAAGACTTCCAGATGCCCCCTTTTGAAGAAGGTTCCTTCATTTCAGAACTTGCCTTATCAGGTGCAGCTACAGTGGTACCTCTGGTTAAGAACTTAATTCGTTCTGGAGGTCTGTTCTTAACCTGAAACTGTTCTTAACCTGAGGTACCACTTTAGTTAATGGGGCCTCCTGCTGCTGCTGCACGATTTCTGTTCTCATCCTGAAGCAAAGTTCTTAACCTGAGGTACTATTTCTGGGTTAGCAGAGTCTGCAACCTGAAGTGTATGTAACCCGAGGTACCACTGTAGATTAATTTGGTAGCTTTTAAGGTGCCACAAGATTCTGTGATGCCTTTACCAAATGTTTAAATTCATAAAATGTTAAGGGATTTACTGGTGTGGGAAACATAGTTTTCCATGCTCCATGAATTATAGAGCTGGAAGGGACCCTAAGAGTCATCCAGTCCAACCCCTTGCAGTGCAATTAAATTGGAAGCAGCTAGGGTTAGGAGAAGCTTACACCAGGTTCTCTTTTCAGTGCTAAATCATCTTAAGAGCTCCCTTATGTTTTGTTTCATGAACTTTCTTGGAGAGAACTCAGAAAATCCCAAGAGTTGGGGTTTTTTTCAGGATTCTCCCAAAAAGCAATTAAAAAACTAATTACAAGCCAAGCCTAGAAGAATGGAGGAAGGTAGCCCATAACTAGCTTTGCTGAAAACCTTCAGTTTGTGTTAGGTTGCTTTCAACAGCATGTTCTCAAGGGTCAGGTGGGGATAGCCTATTGTACTCAGGTCCTGCCTGTGGACTTCCCTTAGGTATCTGGTTGGCTACTGTGAGAACAGGATGCTGGACTAGGTTGGCATTTGGGGTGATTCAGCAAGACTTTCCTTATATTCTTATGACACAAACAGCATGCATGCTGGAGCTAAGGAGTCTGGGTCTGGTCAGTGCCTTGATGTGAGACTGGTTGTGTATCGCCGTTATCTCCATAATGGAATAAAGGTGAGACATAACTTCAATAAATCAAAGCTCATTGTTCAGCAGCAGAGTGGCTGTGGGATCAAAAATTGCAGTACTTCATTTTCTTTAAATACTTCAAAACACACTATTCAAATAAGTTTTCTTATGATATGTATGAATTTGATATTAATTCCAGGCAGGATTAAGTGGCACTGGCCACTCAGCTCTTTTCATTATGGAATGTGCAAGCATGTTTGTTTCCTGAGAGAAAAGTTGCCACTTACATCTTTCATGAACAATCCAAACAGATATATGTTTTTAATGTCCTTAAAATATACTAAAATGCTATTTTTTCCATACTGCATGTCTTATTTTCCATTTGCTTGTTCTCTTCGTGTGAATTGTGTGTTCCAACAGAGTATTCATCACCTGATGGGAATGCCACAGATTGCTGCAATCTGCTGAGATATATATTTCTGAATCACCTCACACACTAGCCAGAAATTCATTATGTCAATGATTTATTGTCTCTGGTGAACTTCTCATTGCTGCTGAGAACTTAAACTAGTTCAGCTGCTCTGGTTGATGAGGTACCAAAGCAGATGACAAGCCCACAACAATGTCTGGAACCCCAAGCTGGGAAAAGATGCATCTAGAGTGAATTGAGAAATACTGTCTTAAGGACAGGAGAGAATCTGAGTCTACATCTGAGCCCTAGTGCATGACTTATAGTGGTTTTCAGGGGCCAGAACTTGAGATCTTCCTTCAATTGTCTCTCATACCTCATTCAGGTGAACAGCAAATGGTGCCTTCATACCTCCACCTTTGCTACACACCTGTATCTGCAAGTGTATCTGCAGGAGTGGAAGCATCCCACCTGTGGCCTGCTTGGATCTAGCATGGGTCCCAATTTGGCCCATGGGGCCATTTTCCCCCCAAACCTATGCCCACATGTGATGTCAGATGTGGAGCAGGTAAGGACATGGCTCAAAAGGAAGAATCAGGAGCTTAAAGTGAGCCCCTGATTGTTCCACTGGGATCTGCTGCATTAAGGAATTCCCCTTCAAGAACTCCCTAGTGCAGCTGAAGAGGCACAGGGCTCTGCAAGTGCCAATCATCAGCTGATCATGGTAGCACTTGGCAAAAGCACCAGGCAAATGCCAGTTTACACTGTCCTTTGACTTCACTCCCAAAGGCACACTCCCCCATTGTCTCCCAAGGCAGAGGGATGCCAACCAAACCAGCCAATATATTATACTGCCATATGCCGCTGCAAATATTTATAATGCCTAGACTGGGGACACCACCTTTTTGGAGTTCATGGGCACATCTGCAAACCAGAGAAACTGCTGGGGGAACCACACTATGCTGCAACCAAGGAGACACCCGAGCATACTCTGTTTGCTACAACAGAATGCTTCCTTGAAGCCAGAGAAGGCCTTTGTGAGCAAATGGGTGCCATGTTGGCAATCACTGGCCTAGGCTAACAAATTTCATCAAATGCTTATCAAGTATTTTGGTTTTCAGAGCACTGGTGTTATTATTTCTATTAAGCAAATGACACACTAAAAAGGTAGAAACACCCACCTCTATTTTTGAATGGGAAGAGAACACTGGCTTTTAAATCATTCCCAGGACTGACTCTATGACATATTTCTAAATGGTTTGCCTTTCAAAGCATCTAGTAAATTTTTCAACCTAAGTACTTTTTGGCATGTTAATCAAAAACAGATCTTTCCATCAAACACAGTCATCCTGACTGCAAAGGTCCCATCTTTCTTCTCTTTGCACATTTTTTTCATACAGATTTGTTTTTCCTTTTTAAGGTTTAACTTTAAAACCTTATAGAAACCTTCAAAGGTTTGCAACATGGAAGTAACACTAAGAATAAGTTTTTTTCTATTATTTCCACACACACCCTTAGTGCTTCAGGTGCTTCATATCTATTATCTCCATTATCCTACAAAAACTGCTAAGTAGGCTGATATTGTGATCTACATTTCAGAGATGGCAGTCAGAGGCAGAGAGAAGACCCTTGCCGAAAGCCACCCAGTGGGTTCGTGGCTGAATCTGGATCCAGTTCATTGCTCAGTTTCTTAACCACTAGGCTCTAACAGTGTTTCAGTCTGTTAGTCCTCAAAATAACAGCATAATAAAAATCTACATTAATATGGTGGGTTTTATATTTCCTAAATGAGGCAAAAATGGAATTGACCTCTTACTCTTTATGAGTCTGATAGAATTATAAGAACTTATTATCAGCAAAACATGCTGCTATGATTTCATCATTAAGTTTGTTCTGTCATATATTTGTGCAAAAAGTTCTTATATGACAACAACCCCACTTCCATGAAATGTTCAGGTTTGCTGCTTGACTATAACATCACAGTTTATTTCTCTATGGCTAAAATCAGTGGTATAGCAACTCAAAAGTAACCCTGAGATGGTTCTTCATATTCATTAGCTGCTTCTTCTGCCCTAGCTTTACTGGAGACAGAGAGAAGTGGATGCAATCTATTTTATTTCTTGCAAAACCCAGAACCATCATCCATAGTACCTGATCTCCATCTCTGCCAGTAAACCACTGGGAAACCCAGTTCAATTCAGTGTCACAGTCATTTCAGCTTCCGATTCAGTTCCTGGCCTTGCTCTGATAGGAACTCTAAACTTCCTAAGCTGGTCCCCCACACACACACACACACACACACACACACACACACACCCCTAATCCATCACATATGGTGCCTGCTTTCTTTCTATTACTATCTCCCTTTTTTGGTTATTTCAGTGCACAGTAATTCTATTGGTGGTGAAAAGCTGCACTAATGCTTGGCTTGCAGAGTATCATCAGAATACCTTTGTTTGTGTCAAAGGTATCTGAAGACTATCTCCCTAATATATTTGCAGCCCAGTTGTTAAAATATACCACCACGCTATGTTTATGCATTCAGACTATATAACAGAAGTAGCTATACAGTATAACAGAACTAAGCTTCATTCTACCCAGATCAGCTTCAGTGCTGGTAACTAAGCAGAGAATAAGCCTTACACAGAAAAACTAAGAACAAGCTACAAAACACCAGAACCCAGATGCAAATACTCTGAATTATGTTTATCAGCTCTTTGGCAGGAAGGAAAGAGCAGGAAGACTAATCCTGCTCCCTGATCCAAACAGCAATTGCAATTTAAATCAGATTAGGTGTGCATTGCCTGGGGCTGGTCAATGCGGCTCAGAAATCATCTGTGCACTTGCAATAGCCCATTCAGCTAGGGATAGAAGCACAGAAGCATGCTCCCACAATCATATGACAGTTAGCTGGATCAGATCAAATGTGGTGAGCCTGCTTCTCTTGATGTCCAAGAGGGGTGAGGAACCTCTCATCCACGGACCAAATATGCCCTGTCCCAAGGTTCAAATTTGGCCCATGAGGCTGTTTTCCCCAAACCACACTCTGCCCCACATCTGACATCATATGCAATGTCAGGTGTGAGGCAGGTAAAGATGCAGCTGCCAGTGCACAATCAAGAGCCTTAAAGTGCACTCCCTGGTTGGCAAGGGAAAGCAGGCTTTCGGTCTTCTGCCAGTCAGCTTCTGGCTGGCAGAGCCAAATCCTGCTGGATCATCTTTGCTAGAGAGGTCCCCATAGGAACTCACACAGCCAGTGCCTGCAGGAAGCAGGCTTGTTCTCTACCAAACATGCCAGTTGTACGGGACACAAAGCTATGGAGGTAAAATTGCAAATCTAAGGCTACCTTCACACTGTACATTTAAAGCACCATGATACCACTTTAAACAGTCATGGCATTCTCAAGAGTGGTTTAACAATCAATTCCTCTGCCCAGGGAACTCTGGAAACTGTAGCTCTGCGAAAGGAATAGCAGTCTCCTAACAACTTCCAGTACCCTTAAGAAACTACAGCTCCCAGAAATCTTTGAAGGAAGCCATGTCCATTATGGTATCATAGTGCTTTAAATGCTGTTTGTCTTAAATGTATGAATTGTTGCTTTATTTGTTTTAATTTTGGTAGACTGCCTTGAATTTATTAGTAAAATGCAGAATGTAAATGTTTGAAACAGATAAATAAATATGTTTCCTAGTGGTGGGTGCCTAACTTCAGCCATGTAATCCATTATTTAGGAAGTCACTTCTTGTTATCCAATGTTCAAATATGCCAATTTGGATCAGTACTGCGGAGACACGATGTCTCTAAAACAGGCCACATATTTAGTCATAAATATGTGTTTCTATGACCCATTTTAAGCATCTATGTTATTCTGTTGCCTAAGATGTGGTTTAGTCAATTTCAGATGGACTTCTGAAATGCTTAAGTTCATGCTTAAGTGCACAAGGATGAAAGTCTGGAGCAGTTAGCAGAAGCCCAGGTAAAGAATCATGTTTCAATCTACTTCCGTTTTTAACCTGAATGTTGATTCTAGGCAATATAGTTTTTACACTAGAATTACAGGCATGGGAAATGTCCAAATGGATTCAATTATCACTAGCAAAAACAGTGTTAGAGACAGCATGAAAGCCAGACCAAACTGCTTCCAATATACAAGCTGAAAAGAAAGAATGTATCTACAGCCCCAGCTCACCCAAGAGAATTACACCTGGTGGCAACAACAGTGACAATTACACAGTGACAATAAAATCTGAGGATCCCTGCTGTTACAGACACACTAGTGTCCTCTGAAAATGTGAAGTTATTTTCTCTGCACCATCGAAGGCCTGTGGTGGGTCGGCTCCACTGATCTGTTGGAGATTTTGTTTAGAAATCTTCTTCATGCTGTTTATGTCACTAACAAACCCAGTTCACCACAAACCTAACACTGCCACCTTTTCTTGTTTACATACCTCCTTTCCAGGACATTACTGCCCTCATCTACTAATCTAGCTCAGCGTGTGAGAAAACAGTTTCTTTTTTATGTGAAGTTTGTTAATTATCTTTCTGGAAGCCATTCACTCAAATGCCACCTGAAGAGACCTCTTGCTGTCTGTGTTTAATTAATGCTCACATTCCTGTATACAGAGAGACTTCATCAAAACACAACTCTCTTTTTCACAGGGCAGGAGCATCTTGAGAAGAGAAAGCGGCTTCAGCAGCAGCTAATCTTTGGGAAGTAAATAATTTCTGAATGTAAAATAATGCATATGCTAGTGGGACCTCTGTTAGATGCAGATCACTTGCCCTTTCATGGAAGCTAATGTTTTTCTACTATGAGGGAGCATTTATACTTCGCATGAAAAATATGCGGTCCACTCATTTGTAAAATAAGTGTGAGCTCAAGCCATGCACGTGTGATTTACAGAGTATTGCTTGACCTGGCAAAGCTCTTCCTCAGTGTACACTTTATGTAAGGTTCTGTTAGAAGGATTAGATATAAAGAATAATTGTCTGATTTTGGACCAGGCAACCCCAAGATTCCACCTGTAATGTGATCCTTTGCTACAAGAAAACCAGCCTAACCATTCATCCTTTCCTTCTTAATGTGAGTAGCCAAATTCTCGTAAAATGGCTGGACAAATAAGGATTATGGAGTTCTGGCCAAAGACAGGTACACTATATCCAAGAATAGTATTGGTAGGTTGCCATTATGCATAAATAAGGTGGCAAAAGTGATTGCCAAGTGCTCTCACTCCCTTTTCAGATTTGAGGGTCAAGTACCATGCATGTGTTTTAGTATTTTGGAGGTTGGTCCAATGTTAACGGAAGCAAATATCTGCAGCTTTTGAGTTGTTCAGAATCTAACTTGCAATAAATAAATGGGAAGGGGAAAAGAAAGCAATGCCCAACCTAGTGTTAACATAAAATATGATGTAAGGAGGGAACTGCGGCCCAAGATAGGAAAAGAGGCTATAAGGGAACACTTAGCTACTTTAAACGAATTCCAATCTCCAGGGCTTGATCAGCTGTGCCCAAGGGTACTAAAGGAGCTTGCAGATGTAATCTCAGAGTCTCTGACTATAATCTTATAAAATTCTTGGGGAACGGGTGAGGTTCCTAAAGATTGGAGGTGGGCAGTTTCCGCCCTCCCTTCCCTACAGGTGGGTGGGGTTTGCGGCACCGGGTGGGGGTTCACCTGGACGGGTGCCTCCCACCTGCTTGGGTTGGCCTTTGACCCGCCCTTGGCCAGGGAGGACAATGGACGGCCAGCTGAGGGTGGGGCTAAGGCCAAAGAAAAGAGGCTGACCCTTTCAACCAAGCCTCACTTGGTTTTCTTCCTTCCAGGGTCATCTTCCAGGTTGCTGGATGTGTTCCGTTGAGCAACCAGGTTGAGGTAAGTCTTTTGCGTTGTTTGTTTACAGGCTGCTTGCCAGCCTTCTTTGATTGTTTTTCAGTGGCTGTGGTGCTGGGGCATAAGGCCCTTCCGCTGCTTCCGCTTGCAGGGGGGGGGCGCCTCGCCAGGCCCGAGAGGGTGGCAGGCGCCCTGGCAGTAGGCTTCATGATGGCTTTTTTATTTTGGCGGTGGCGCTGGGGAGGGGGTTCAAGGGTTGCAGATGTAATCTCAGAGTCTCTGACTATAATCTTTGAGAATTCTTGGAAAACAGGTGAGGTTCCTAAAGATTGGAGGTGGGCAAATGTCCCTATCTTCAAAGGGGCGGGGGAGAAGACCAAGGTAACTACCAACTCATCTTAGAACAAATCATTAAGCAGTCAATCTCTGAGCACTTAGAAAAGGATGCTGTGATTACTAAGACCCAGCATGGGTTTCTCAAAAATAAGTCATGCCAGACAAATCAGGGGAGTTTGGATTTGTAGCTGGTTGACTGACCGAACCCAGAGTTCTCATTGATGGTTCCTCCTCATCCTGGACAAAAGTTACAAGTGGGGTGCTGCAGGGTTCTGTCCTGGGCCTGTTGTTGTTCAACATCTTCATAAATGACTTGGATGAAGGAATTGAAGGGATGCTCATCAAATTTTCTCTTGACACTGAACTGAGATTCTTATAGTGGCTCCTAACCCATTTCCAAGCACAATTTCAACCTAGGGAGCACTAAACCAGGGGGTGGTGAACTTTTGGTCCTCAAGATGATGCTGGATCCCTGCTCCCATCATCTCTGACCATTGGACATGCTCATTAGGGCAGATGGGAGTTGGAATCCAACAAAACCTGGGGAGCCACAGGTTAGCTACCCTTGCCCTAACACACTGTCTTTTCCCACAAGAACTTGCCCAAATACTAACATCAACCCCTGATGCCCTGCCCTGAATCCCCCGTCACCTGAAGCTAGGGGGATGGTAACACTTTTAGAATTATCTAAATAATTTAAATGAATGAATAAGTAATGAAATCACATATTTTCTTTGTATTATTTTTATCACCACCACCATCATGACATCACTATTCTTTCTTTCTGCTGGGAGTGCATAGAATTGTGATTACACTTTGCTGGTGTGGTTATGGCACAGCTGCTGCTGGTGGTGTAGTGGGAGCATATGATTGAGCTGCCTGTCTTAATGAACTTGACTTGGATCAGGGCCACTGTCTAAGTGCTTTGCACAAGTCTCAGTACTTGATAGATAGATAGATAATACTTTATTCGGCTATAAGCCCACAAGGTAAAACCAATCAATAAATAAAATAGCATTTTACATTCTAAAATATCAACTAAAATATTTCAACGCATAATCTCCTTCACGTTACATACAATCTCTAGATGTACCATATTGTGGCCTTGAATATAAAGATGGTGGATAAAGTTTACTAGATTTTTAATAGTCATGCAGCATTCCATGAAGTCTTTTATATGAAAGAACTGAATTCAGGAATCTGGCAACCTGTAATGTTCTATAAGAGTCAATGTCCTGGAGTAAATAGGCTAGATGTAATTCAGGTGGTTTAGTAACAGTTTCCAAGATGATTGAACTCAGAATCCTTGATCGGGGAACAATATATAAAGGACAATTAAACAAGATATGATAAAGGGATTCTATTGATTTGCTGTCACATGCGCATAAAACAGAGGTTTTACCGTTAGAAAATCTATTACTCAGCACATTTGAGGGGAACACATTAAATCTGGCTCTAACAAAAGCGAATCTATGCGACGCAACCGATAAGGTAGACAGATATCGAGGTATCTGGGACATAAATGTAATGCCCTGATTTATCGGGGAACATGTACCTCCACCTGTAGTAAGATTTTGTTGCAAATCAACCTCCTCCAATCTTTGTTTGATGACCTTTTTTGCTGTAATTAGATCTAAATTTAGTATATCGGAAGGAGAGATTCCATAAGACAACAGTTTGGAATGGATTTTTGTTGCCCATGGGCTGGTAAATTCATCTCTCCAAAGGCACTGAATAAGATGGTAATTGGGCAATTTATGCCAAAGGGACAGCCAGTAATTAAAGGCATGTCTCCACATCAGGATCTCTAAGGAGGGGGTCTTGAGTTCTAAGCGAATAGCAGAGTTGCTTACACAGGAGGGTAGTTTCAAAAGGCGTCTGAGAAAAAGATTTTGCAATGTCACCAGAGGCATGAAGTTTACAAAAGCGCCCCATAGAGGGACCGCATAGGCCATAGTTGCAACCACTTTTGCACTATAAACTTTTAAGGCAGATGGAACATGCATAGCCCCCTCTGTAAAGAAAAAGCGTAATAGAGCGTAGATAAGGGCTTTGCCCTTATTTTGTAAGTATGTGATATGCGCTTTCCATCCCATATTATACTGAAAGTAAATTCCTAGATATTGAAATTTGTAGACTTGTTCAATTGGCTTCCCCTCGAGTTCCCACCTATACAATTTACGACTCCTGGAAAAAATTAGGACTTTAGATTTGGAATGGTTAATAGTAAGTAAATTTGTTTGGCAGTATAACGTGAAGATCTTAAAGGCCCTCCTCAAACCGATTCTTGAATATGAGAGGATCACCGCATCGTCAGCGTACAATAGTAAGGGGCAGCGATAGTCTGCAAGCCTGGGTGCATGAATGGTGGTTTGGGCCTCAACTAGGGGAGTTCTCATGTCACTAATATAGAGGTTAAAGAGATAGGGGGCAAGGATGCACCCTTGTCGGACCCCCTTATTTATTGGAACAGAGTTTGTGAGATCGCCCTCAGGTGTTAACCTCACCCTAGCGGCTGTCCCTTCATGTAATTTAATCATTAGCCACAACAGCCTTTTATCTATACCCCACTTTGCCAATTTTTCCCATAGCAGCTCTCTAGAGATACTGTCGAAAGCCGCCTTCAGGTCTATAAAAGCGGCACATAAAAGACCATGAGTGGGGGAAGAATACTTCCGCGCCAAATGATGTAGAATTATTGCATGGTCAATAGAAGCACGATTAGGTCTAAACCCGGCCTGTTCATGGCCTATCAGATTGGAATCTTCGGCCCATTGGGTTAGTCTGGTTAGCAGGAAGCGAGTATAGATTTTTCCGATGATTGATAATAAACTGATATTACGATAGTTTCCTGGGTCCTCTGGTGGTCCTTTTTTGTATATAGGAATTATGATGGACTCCTTCCATGATCTAGGTATCTGGCCCGTGGCATTAATTGCATCAAAGATTTTTGCAAGAATTTTGGCCCACCATGCTGGGTGTTGTTTAATAGCTTCCGCCGGGATCAGATCGGGCCCTGGGGCTTTATCAGTTTTCAGTTTAGCAATTAAATCAGCTATTTCCTCCGGGTCAGTATCTGGCCATATGGGCAAGTGGCATGAAAGAGTATCAGAATGAATGTTAGAGATCACTGTCTGGGAGAAATATTTTCTTAGAAATTGTTCCCATATCGGGGCTGGTATAACCGTCAATGGGTATTTCCTCGATCTTTTGTTGATTAAATTCCAAAAACCACGAGAGCTGCGAAGCTTAGAGGCAGCAATCAGCGCTTGCCAACGTCTTAGCTGCCATTCATGCTTGGCTGACTTCTGTGCCTGTTTGTAAGCAATTTTGGCCTGGAAGTACTCTGGGGGAAGAGTTTCAGCTCCAGAAGATTTATATCTGTTGTAGATACAACAGAGA
Organism: Podarcis raffonei; assembly: GCF_027172205.1. Classification (NCBI taxonomy): domain Eukaryota; kingdom Metazoa; phylum Chordata; class Lepidosauria; order Squamata; family Lacertidae; genus Podarcis; species Podarcis raffonei. The sequence continues at coordinate 40,788,854 of NC_070608.1, forward strand.
GAGAGTCTAGCTTGCTTACATTTGGAATCAAACCAAGGTGCACCGAACCTGGGTTGATCTCGGTTAACCAGGTGAGTCGGCATCGTAAAGAAGCTAGTTAAATCTACAGAGAGGTGGGAGAACCACTCCAATATCCTATTAGGTTCAGACAACTCCGCCACTGAAACAATAGGGGGTTCGGAGATATTCCTCTGGAAGAATTCTGCGTATTTTTGGGCCTGTTTCATAGACCATTTAATGCTTCTTACTTGAGCTGCGGCATTTAAACCTACATGAATTGGGTGTGAACCGCTAACCGGGTGCCAGTCAAGCGTTAGCTTGGCCGCTAGAGGTAGGTGGTCACTAGATTGTACATTGTCTACCTTAAAATAAAAGAAGTTTGAGAATAGGTCTTCTGAAACTAGAAGGTAGTCTAGGACACTATTTGATGTTGTGCCCAAATGAGTGAATTCACCTGGCACGTCCGGAGGGCAATTGCCATTCAAAATGTTCAAATTCATACGAATGGCCAATTGATAAAGAAGGACTCCCGCCTCATTCGCTCTGATGTCCTTAGATCTTCTTGATGTAAAAGAGATTAAATCAGATTTTGGGTAGTGGGGAGGAACCCACCACTTGGCCTTGATTATCCCATCCCAATTGGCGCCTGTACGTGCATTAAAGTCACCACCCATTATCGATGGAATATTAGGGTACATAACATAGCATGCCAATAAATGCTCTTCCAGGGAATCCCATCTATAATGGAGGTCCGATATAAGACCACCTGGAGGAAGATAGACATTGGTGATTAATAGGGAGAATTTTTCGCTTGAAATCAGACCTGTAAAAGCAAAAGGAGGAAAAGTCTGAACTAGCGAGAGTTTAGCGCTCATTTTAAGCGATATGGCGATTGCAAGACCACCTCTGGACCGGCCACCTTTTTGGGAGGGACTAGCTGGAAGTGATATCAGTTCAAAGCCATTTATGTCTATTTTCTCTTCTTCCCATGTTTCTTGCAAAAGGATTATCTGAAAAGAGTTTATATAGGACAAAAATTCGGGATCTAATCTTTTCCTTTTCCAGCCAGCAATATTCCAACTTAGGACTGCTAGCTGGGGACTTCTGTGTTGTTCTTTTAACAGTCAAAGCGAAGGAGGGGCAGGCTCTCTGGAAGAGACAGAAGATGTAACAAAAAAAACCAGTTATTTTACATTGGGAAGATGGTAACTGTGAGGAGCCCTCCAAATTAAAATTTTTAACAATTTGGTTCGACTGTTGGAACACCGAGGATGATCTACTAGAAGTAGATCCCTGAACAGGAGGTTTCTTCATTTCGAAATTCTTTGTACAACTTGACAGAGAAATACCCAGAGAGGGAGAAATTAAGTCCGTCGGAGAAAACCCTCTAGCAGATTTATCATCAGGCATTAGGATGATTTTATTGATGCGTCCCATCGGGTCTTCAATCGTTTCCGACGACGGGTCCCGAAGTGTAACATTCACATTTTCCTTTAAAGAGGGTAGTTGAGGGGACATCACGGGGGCGGTAATTGCGGAAGACTCTCTCAGGGGCATCACTTGTGGACTACTTCTATATCTGGTCGAAACTGGAGAAGATTCTAGCTCTGGCATAGATGAGTGAGTTAAAGAGGGATTTGAGTCAGGCAGGGAAATCAGAGTTTCGTCCTTAGGTGTGTTGGTCGATGGATGTAGATGAAGGTTAAGTGAGGATGGCAGAGCCTGGTCGTCTCGTGGAATAGCACTGGGGGCAGAAACAACTTGAAGATTTGAGTCTTGCAGGATGGTTTTTGTTTTCAAAGTGGGGCTGAGCTGAAGAAGGTCGACCACTTCTGTCCGGTGAACCCAAGTGGGGTTGTTTGAAGCATCGTTAGTATCTTCCCCTCTGTGTTGGACTTGCAAAAGCTGCGATTTAAGCGTGTCAAATCTTTGCATCATCACCGACTGTTCTTTCGGAGGGAGGGCTCTGAATGAATCAATAAGTTCCCTTTCATCAAGGGCAGTCTGCAGGTTTCCGTCCTCATATATGTCTGTTTGAGAGGGTATCGAGATTGGTCGAGAATGGCACGCTGCAGAATCATCGCAGTGGGGCCTAACAGTATTTTGAAGTAAGGCAGAGTCTCTTGTCCTAATGTCCTCACCGCCAGGGCACCTTTTTAGAAGGGGTTTGATCTTGCTATCTGCAAAAACCCTCGTTGCTACGATATCGGCCATGGACAAAAGCGTTTTCCGCCTAACAATAATAGATGGTATCTTTTCAGAGTGGAACGCAAGTATCACCTTCAAGAAGTTTGTCTGTCGGAACAGGGGCATCACCGCATATAGGTCAATCTGGTGTTTCTTAATTTTTAAAAGTTTGCTTAAACAGTCTTTAGCCCCTTCTAGCGATGACCATCTTCCTATTTCCGACCTGACAGAAAGGCAACTTTTCTTGGGTTGCAGAGTTAATATCTGATTATTCAATTGGGAATTTAAGATATATTTAATTTTAGTCTCCTTTCTTTTATCTGAATTGGGGTGAGGCAATAAGTTTTTGACCTCACAAACTGAAGATTGAGTTGTTGATTCAAGTTTTTCGACTTTCAGTAGGATATTGGATAATTGTGAAGATACCTCATCCAGCCTTTTAAAGATACAGTGAAGGGTCTTAATTACTAAGTGTAACTGCTCACAACTGGGGAACTCCCCCATATCAGATGTTAAACCATCATCCTGTGTTGAGAGTTTTTCTTTCGTATTCTCCTTTACAGGCTTTACTTTTGAAAAATTTTGAGTTGTCCGAGTTGGAGTGGCTTCTAAATCAATTAGAGGTAGGAAGCGATTTTGGGTTTCCACCGCAAAGCAATGCTCAGCATTGTCACTCCCTCTTCTATTCCGGTGTGGCACCAACCTTGATAGTTTTGGTTTAGGGGATGATAGGGGCTCGTCAAAGTCTCTCAAGCGTTTGTTCTGACCCATGCTTTCCTCAGGCCAAGGATTTTACGATTCTTAAAATAACATAATAACCCTCTCTCCAATTAGGATAATGGCGTTCTCTTCTCTTTTAGCAGCCGAGGCCGGCCCGCAGATAAGAGAGAAACAAGGAGCAGTCTGCTACAATCTGGAGCAGGGCCAAATCTCTCAGAAAGTTGCCATAGCATGTAGCTGCAGCAATTATAAAATGCTTCAAAGACTGACTGGGTCAGTTAAGATAAAATATAAAGAATTAAAAGAAGATTAAAAGAAATCCGAAGAGCACCGGTAAGCGCGTCTTACCTCGGCGCCATGTTGAACCCGTGATAAAAGCTAATAAAAACTGATAAAAGCTAATAAAAACTGATAAAAATAATAAAAACAGCATCAACTGATGCGGAGCTCAAGTCGACGCTACTACTAACGACGACGCCATCTTGGATCCTCGATGGTTGACAATTCATATGGCTCAAGTCTCAGTACTCATTCTCCAAGGCATAACATCAAGCTAGCTTTACAATTAATGTAAAGTGGGTTTGGGGGGTGTTTTTTAAAAATAAAAATAACAAAGCATGAATCTCCCAAAGAAACTATAACATACATTACATTGTTGGTTTGATATATCACTTGTGTTTTAAAGGATAAATCTATGTCTGAATACTTTACTTAAAATAATAAACTAGAATAAAAGACAAAGTTTATGCTCCTTGGTTTAGATGTGTTTTTTTTCTCAACCTGTTCCATGAGCTGTGTCCAGCTGAATCAGCTTACACTAAGTTTCAACAGTAGTCAGCAACATGGCGGTGGGATGCCACATGGCACATAGTATAATTCTCTATACTACAAAGATAGCATCTTATACAGTATAGTACTCAAATACCTGGAAATAATAATTTTTAAAAAAACCCGCCCATCTGACTGGGTTTCTATGTACAGTGGGTGGGATTCTGTAACACTGGTTCATGCATTAATATCCACAGATTATTGGTTGTTGGTGTGTTTAAAAATTGCCTTCTCAGTCACTAGTCACCTCACATATGCAAAGTGCATAAGTAATCCACAATTGTCATATATTATCAGAGTTGCCATTCATCTTTCAGCCATGGGGAGGGGAAGAAATAAAACAAGGAAAAGCTCGCATCAGTGAACTTAGCCTCATTAAGTCTGAGCACACATGACACGGCAATGCAAATGTCCTTGTAAAATTCACAGACCCCTGAGTTCACAGGAATGGCAGCAGCAGAGGAAAATTATTCCACATCCTGCGGAGAGGAAATTAAAGGTATCAGAGAAAAAAGAATTTGCTGCATGGTGCAAAATGCAAGTTTTTTGCCTCCTGATGCTGAACATCTGCCACATTTGTGTGTTGACTCACTCAGTTGAGTGAGAGAGTATAAGCATCTTCAGGCTTACATGAAGCCTATTCCAGACGCAAGCTGTCTATGCTGGCAGCTGTGGGAAGACCCACAGGAAGCAGGGACCCTGGAAGAAAGAGTGTGGGAGTATATCCTGTGAAGACAGATAACAAGTCATAACAGTACTATGGGAACTTCTTCAGCACCCGTATGAGAATGAAATTTCACAAGTCAAGGCCCTGGTTGTTTGTTCAAGGAGTGTGTGTGTGTGTGTGTGTGTGTGTGTGTGTTTTAATAGTCTGTTTTACATTTGACTGAATTAATGAAAATGTATTCTTTTTTATATTAAAAAAAAAATCCAAACTATTTTTTTTGCAGTTTTTCTTTTCTTTTATCAAGCAGAATTAAACTAGCCAACACCCTGGCTGAGATATTTGCCATGAAGCATAGAAAAAAGGCTCATCAATTTTAAGATGTTACCTTCAAGACTGATAAAGTCAGCAATGAGATTTCATTATTCTTCACAGGGCAGATGAAACGTTGCATGAATATTAGGGGTGTATACAGACCACAAAATTTGGTTTAGATCATGATCTAACACTTTGGGAAACATCCCACCTTGATCTAAAGTGCTTTCATCATTTTTTCCAAGAGAATGAAGCTTGCCAAATTTTAAAAAGATAGCCACAGTGATTTTCCTGTAACAGCAGCTCATAAAATTTAGGGCCCACTTCATTTCCATACCCCTCACTCCATTTACTATTGGTAAATTATAAAACAACTATCGTGGTTTTTTCCTCTTTTTGACAGAAGTGGATGGAATTTACAGGGGAGAGAACTAAAAAGGATTATGTAACTTTCTAGGTAAAATTGTTCCCTTGGATTACAGTGTTGACCTGCCCACCATAACAGATCTCTCCCTCCCCTGTCTGGTATTTGCAATAGTGGATGGCATGGATGGGGTGGCACTGCTCACCTGACCTGCAGTCACTTCTGCCACTGCTGCTTACTGGGACATAGAGTGGGAGGGGCAAGGGCAATGTGGGAGTGAGGTAAGTGTAGATGCACCGGTGAGAGCACCAGATTGGCTATGCCAGTGCATTTGCACCATGCCAACCTCACAGCTGCCTTGCCCCTTTCACTCTACCTCCTAGTAAGCTACAGTGACACAGTTGACCAGAGGTCAGGTGAGTGGCAACACCCCGCTACTGGATATTTGTTACCCCTTATCTCATCACTTGACTTAGGTGTTTGTCCTTATATGGTAAGCTTAGAGCCATTTAATTTTTCCTTGCTAGTTGCCTCTCTTCAACATTTTCTTATGTCAGAATCACCAAGTAACCAGAAATAACTTATGCTGCCTTGTGCAGATGCTCCTTTACTTCCAACAAGCCCCAAGTCTCTATGATGCACCCTGCTTCAACTCAAGAGTCACCCATCACAAATTAACATCCCTGTGGTATATTAATTGGTGTCATTCTTTAGCATTTCACAGTACAGTATATTCTTTTATTCAAACTCCATCTTACATTATAGTTTTGCGGCTGGATCTCCCAGTGCACTTTTCTTCTCCAAAAACTAGTCACACATGTCCATCTGCATCATGGACCCAAGACAAATCACTCTTCCCTGAGCTGCGCTTAAGTGCAGAAGGAAAAACATGCAACCACAAAATTGTGCTTGTATAGTTTCTCGTCTGTGAAATAGAGCAGATTAGAGGAACAATTTAAGTCACACACAATGATCCAAATCACACAAACACCACACACAACTTTTTAGAAGAAATTTCACAAGGCACTCCAATCGCAGAACTCCCAACCTAACATGTAGTGTGGCCTTTATTATCACTTCTTAATAAAACCTGATATATCATTCCTTCCTTGAACATCCTGAGCAGATGTGTTTTCCTTGGTGACAGCTTTTCCTTAGTGACAACTAAAAAATGTACCGTATTTTTCGCACCATAGGACGCACTTTTTCCCTCCTAAAAAGCAAGGGAAAATGTGTGTGCGTCCTATGGAGCGAATGCAGGCTTTCGCTGAAGCCTGGAAAGTGAGAGGGGTCGGTGCGCACCGACCCCTCTCGCTCTCCAGGCTTCAGGAAGCTATCCGCTAGCCATGGGAGACCCAGCTCTCCCATGGCTAGCGGAGCGCTGCATTAATCCCGAAGCTTGGGGCGTGCGGAGCTCAGTGCGCCCCAAGCTTCTGGGTGCCGGCAAGGTCTCCGCTAGCCGTCTAGACCTTGCCGGCACCCAGAAGCTTGGGGCGCGCTGAGCTCCGCAGCCCCAAGCTTCGGGATTAGCGCTCGGCTAGCTGTGTCTAGGCTGCGGATAGCAGCCTGCTTCCCGGAGCGTCGGGCGCCCTGAAAGCAGAGCGCCCGGCGCTTCGGGAACTCATCCGCAGCCTAGGCAACCCTGCGGGAGATCCCGCAGGGATGTCTAGGCTGCGGATAGCAGCCTGCTTCCCGGAGCGTCGGGCGCCCTGAAAGCAGAGCGCCCGGCACTTCGGGAACTCATCCGCAGCCTAGGCAACCCTGCGGGAGATCCCGCAGGGATGTCTAGGCTGCGGATAGCAGCCTGCTTCCCGGAGCGTCGGGCGCCCTGAAAGCAGAGCGCCCGGCGCTTCGGGAACTCATCCGCAGCCTAGGCAACCCTGCGGGAGATCCCGCAGGGATGTCTAGGCTGCGGATAGCAGCCTGCTTCCCGGAGCGTCGGGCGCCCTGAAAGCAGAGCGCCCGGCACTTCGGGAACTCATCCGCAGCCTAGGCAACCCTGCGGGAGATCCCGCAGGGATGTCTAGGCTGCGGATAGCAGCCTGCTTCCCGGAGCGTCGGGCGCCCTGAAAGCAGAGCGCCCGGCGCTTCCGGAACACATCCACAGGGTGGGGAGCCCTGCAGGAGTTCCCTGCAAGGCTCCCCAAGCTGCGGATAGCAGCCTGCCGCCCGGCGGGTGGGGCGCCCTAAATCAGAGCGCCCCTCGCGCCGGGCAGACATCCGCAGGGTGGGGAGCCCTGCAGGAGTTCCCTGCAAGGCTCCCCAAGCTGCGGATAGCAGCCTGCCGCCCGGCGGGTGGGGCGCCCTGAATCAGAGCGCCCCTCGCGCCGGGCAGACATCCGCAGGGTGGGGAGCCCTGCAGGAGTTCCCTGCAAGGCTCCCCAAGCTGCGGATAGCAGCCTGCCGCCCGGCGGGCGGGGCGCCCTGAATCAGAGCGCCCCTCGCGCCGGGCAGACATCCGCAGGGTGGGGAGCCCTGCAGGAGTTCCCTGCAAGGCTCCCCAAGCTGCGGATAGCAGCCTGCCGCCCGGCGGGTGGGGCGCCCTGAATCAGAGCGCCCCTCGCGCCGGGCAGACATCCGCAGGGTGGGGAGCCCTGCAGGAGTTCCCTGCAAGGCTCCCCAAGCTGCGGATAGCAGCCTGCCGCCCGGCGGGCGGGGCGCCCTGAATCAGAGCGCCCCTCGCGCCGGGCAGACATCCGCAGGGTGGGACATCCGCAGGGTGGGGAGCCCTGCAGGAGTTCCCTGCAAGGCTCCCCAAGCTGCGGATAGCAGCCTGCCGCCCGGCGGGTGGGGCGCCCTGAATCAGAGCGCCCCTCGCGCCGGGCAGACATCCGCAGGGTGGGGAGCCCTGCAGGAGTTCCCTGCAAGGCTCCCCAAGCTGCGGATAGCAGCCTGCCGCCCGGCGGGCGGGGCGCCCTGAATCAGAGCGCCCCTCGCGCCGGGCAGACATCCGCAGGGTGGGGAGCCCTGCAGGAGTTCCCTGCAAGGCTCCCCAAGCTGCGGATAGCAGCCTGCCGCCCGGCGGGTGGGGCGCCCTGAAGCAGAGCGCCCCTCGCGCCAGGCAGACATCAGCCAGCCCCACAAGCTCGGGGGACAGCAGGGAGGCGCAGCGCCACTATCCCGCTGTTCCTCGACCTGGTTCGGTTTCCCTGACCTGCTTTTGGGGGGGGGAAATAAAGGGAAATTTTTTTTCCTTTATTTCCCCCCAAAAAAACTAGGTGCGCCCTATGGTCCGATGCGTCCAATCGTGCGAAAAATACGGTATCTGAAAGATTAATCAGTAGAACCTATTAAGACATCTACAAATAACAGGTCAATAAAAGGATTCCTTTCATTATGAAGGACCATAGGTTTGTAATGTTTGGTCTACAGCAATCACATGCCTTAAGTAAACCAGCTTAAAAGAGCAAGCTCTCTTGCAAATTACAGTGAAGCATGAAGAATTGGTGAGCATCTTTCAAAGCATCTTTTGATTCCCCTAAAGCTGATGGGAAGTACTCTGGAGGCATAAATAGAACGCAGATGTTCAAAAATGCATTTTAGTGTTCTGCTGAACATATTACCCTACTGGGAGGCTGTTTCTCCTCTCTGGGGACATTCCAAAGAGAGCTCAGCTGATTGTCTCATATTGAAACAACATGTCCAAGATAAATTCCAAGAGGGAAAAAATAAAGCAGGACTACGCTTGGACCAAACATAAATCATGAAGCTAAAAGGCAGTTTATCTCTCTCTCTTTTTCTATCCTTCCTTCCCTTGTCCTGCCTCATCTCTTCCCCCTTTCCTCCAAATTCACTAAAGAGCTGCTCAAAGGGAACAGAGTGGTGGGTAAATGACTGCCAAACTTGATGATTCAGGCACTCACCACTGTTCCCAAGTGCTGCACAGATGGCTGCTTGATGGGAAGCCTACAGCTTCCAGTGCTGGAGCCTTTTCTTGCAAAGAGGAAGTGAAAGAAATTTCCATGCAGCGTTACTTCAGATCTCCTGTACGGCTCTTACAACACTTATTTCTCCAAAAGCTTGGATCTTGACCCTATAAACAAAACTCCGCAAACACATTTTTAATAATGAAGATGGGGAGGCAGGGAAGTCTAACACAGCTGGAGCTAAGGAGCAGAGCTCAAACATCATTATTGCATATGCAGTAATGAAAATGTACTAAAACATTAGAAGAACAAGGCATTATGTCACAGGATGGCCCAGCCCACCCCTATGTTCCAACGAGATATTCAAATCTACTGAGAATATGCTGCTAATTATTTTATGTATGTTGTGTCGGGAAGGTAAACGGTGTTTCCATGCGCTCTGGCACTCATCATGGTGTCCTGTTGTGCCAGAAGTGGTTTAGTCATGCTAGCCACATGACCCGGAAAGTTGTTTGTGGACAAACGCCGGCTTCCTTGGCCTGAAGCAAGGTGAGAGCCACACCCCACAGTCGCCTTTGACTGGACTTAACCTTCCGGGGTCCTTTACCTTACCATATAGAGCTGTTATTGGTGGCTGTCCCACAATCAGGAGTCTCTTTCAGGAATGCAGACTTTATGTGTTTGCTATTATTTGTGTTATGCAAGAAGTTAAGAGCATCATATATACCCACTCATTCTACTTTGCCAGCATTTGTATGGGTTAAGCTTTAATTGACATGAGTTGTTAAAAATTGGCTAGGCAAATTATAATTTATTTGCACATTTCATTATATACTTCTCCATCCTTGAGAAGCTGCCTTATACCAAAATAGTCCATTAGTCCATCTAACACAGTCTTGTCTGCATTGACTGGCTGTGGCTCTCCAGAATTTTAGACAGAGATCTCTCCCAGTCCTAGCTGGAGATACCAGGGATTGAACCTGGGACCTTCTGTATGCAAAGCAGATGCTCTGCCATTGAGCTATGGCCCTTACTGATGTATGGAGAGAAGGAAATGGATACATATTGACAGTGCTTTTTTCTGGGGGACGCAAGGGGATGCATACCCCTAAACATTTTTTGAATCTAGATTTGGCCTCACTGAGGGGCAGTATTTCAATATGAGTAGGAAAATGAGAGTACCCCTAAACATTTTTTTAGGGGGGAAAGCACTGCATATTGAGAGAAAGGAGGAAACTGGAACAATGAGAGCCTGAATGAAAATGGTAAACTAGAGACTTCTGGGTTGGCGCCATCGTCTAATGGCGGATTCCCTCCGAGCTCCGGAGGGAATCTGCTCAACAGGGGTCGGGTTCTGCCGCGGCGACGACGCGGGGACCCTTAGAAACCACAGGCGCTGAAGCCTGTGGACCTGGTGACTCGGCGGGCACCATTTGCGCCCCCCCGACCCGCAAAGGAGCCTTTTTAAAGGCTCTGGAACGGGGGACGGAGAGCGGCGTGGTGCTGAGAGTTCGACTGCTTCCCCTGCTGAGTGAAGCCGCATGCCATGGACGGAGAGCGCTAACTTCTTCCTTTGAACATTTGGATCAAAAGTAACAACCCGTGAGTAACACGGTAATTGGACTTAAAAGGGAAATTTATTTCTGGGAATTCGGCACGATCGGGCAAGGTGTTTAAAAGGAAGTCTGCCTACCCGCCTTGTAAACATCGTAAACCAAGGATTTTATTACTAAGGTTGTGAGAATACCTTTCTTTTTGTGGAAAAAAGCAATTAACTTTATATTGGGCCAATTTAAGTGACTGTGCTGGAGGATAAGAGCTAACATTGAGAACGGAATTCACCCCTCCCCCAAAACCCGGGAGCGATCGGGGAGAGAGCCTGCGGAAGAGGTTTACAGATTTTGACAGCTGTCAAATTAGCTGTCAAAGTTGGGGGGGAAAGGAGAACTTTGTTTCTGCTGTCTTTGCTGGTTACATTTGATACAATTTGGTAACAAATTGTTAAAAATAAAGAAGAAAAGGTTAACTTGTCTTTTGGGTGGCAATTGGAAGACATTAAGTAACTAGAATCCCTCTAGAGGGGGTTCAGGACATTACAAAAATGGCTGTAAGTGGAAAAATACTGGCTGAATTGGAAAAGACCTTCCTTCTCCTGGGAAAACTACAGGAGCAGACAAATGTTTTGACTGTGAATGTAATAACAATGAAGGGAACAGTAAATAAAGTTGCTGAGCCTGGAAAGGATATGATTCAAGCTCCTGCAGATGAACAGGGAAGTGTTGTTGTTGATCCAAAAGTCCTTACAGCCAAACAGGAGAAGGAATCTGAGTCATTTGAGGAGGCGTTTAAAGAGGAACATGAGAAAGAAGGAGGCGCTGTGATGCTGCAGACGACTAAAGAGAGCCAGAGGCCTGTTAAGTTGGACATAAAGGAAAATAAGAACATGACGATGAAAATCTGGTTGGAAGTGAAGAATGGAAATTGGAGAGATCTCCTTTTATGGGGATCTGAAGACATATGGAATACAAATATGGCTAATGTAGAATTTGGAGCCTTTGGGACATTTGGACTTATGAGAAGTAAGAAACAAGATTTTGGCTCCATTGTTAAATATGGAGGTCTGGCTGGAAGAAATATGGACCTTATTGGAACAGAGCTTCTTCGAGATTCGGAATTTAAAATAAAGGACTATCAAAAAAACCGGCAGAGAGAAATTGAGAGAGGGTTAAGTGCCTCGGATGTGAGATCGCCAGGCTGATTTTGGATGGACTGATGGACTTTGGTTGGGGATCGAAACCGGGAAAGGGGGTGGTAGGGCTTCGGGAATCCAAAGGGTGTACAAATATATTCTGTTTTAATTAAGTTGGTTTTGCCACTAACATAAAAATGGGGATTTTGGGGAGGGATTTGGGGCCGACCTTAGCAAAAGATTGTTAAGAATAAGTGTTGGTGTATAAAGACTGAGGTTTTTAAGTTAAAATAGGTTAATTAAATTGATGGGGGGAATTTAGGAAAAGTATTTTAAGAATAAGTTTTGAAATATAAAGATTGAGGTTTAGGAGTTAAAATTGATTAAGTAAATTGAATTAGAGGAAACAAGGTAAAGTGGGGGGACAAAAATTGCTGAGCTAAAAATTGGAATTGGAATACAAGAAGGGCAGGTGTGGGGAAGTCAAGGAAATTGGGCACGGAATGTAAGTAAGGTAAACTTTTTCAACTGTTGTTTTTTCTTTTTCTTTTCTTTCTTTTTTCTTTTTTTCTTTTCTGTTTTTCTTTTATATATTTTTGAAAATTTTAATAAACATAATTTAAAAAAAAAGAAAATGGTAAACTAGATCCAAGCAAGACATTACAATAAACACACAACTGCAAAAAGGAAAGGAAAAATGCCTGTCTTCCTCCAATATACAGTGGTACCTTGGTTCCTGAATGGCTTAGTTGTCGAACAAATCAGCTCCCGAACGCCGCAAACCCAGAAGTAAGCGTTCTGGTTTTTCGGAAGCTGAACATCTGATACAGCTTATGTGGCCTCCGATTAAGTGCAGGAAGCTCTTGCAGCCAATCAGAAGCCATGCCCTGGTTTTCGAATGGTTTTGGGAGTCGAACAGACTCCCGGAATGGATTATGTTCAAGAACCAAGGTACCACTGTACATACTAAAGTTTATCCATGCCCTGATGTCATCATATTCTGTATTTCACTGCCTCCACTTGACACTGTCAGCTACTGCTGGCCTGAGGATCAAGATATGTGAGCTTTGCACTAGAGATTACAAAGAAGGAAGGAAATCAAACACACAGCTGCCTTTTTTGGTAGCAGCTACTATATGCCGTAATGCGGTTTTGAGTTTGGCTGTCAAACAGCTTAAGAAAACTGAGAAGCCAGTGTATTTAAATGATGATGGCAGATTTCCTTCTTAGAATAAAGACATATCTATCTATCTATCTATCTATCATCTATCTATCTATTAATTACCTATCTACTTACAACAACAGTAACAACAATAACAATTTATTTATATGCCGCCCATCTGACTGGGTTGCCTGGGCACCTTCCAGCAAATTAAAACATCATTTGTATCCCACCTTTTTCTCCAAGGAGCTGAAGGTGGTGCACATGGTTCTCCCCCTCCTCATTTAATCCCCACAACAACCCTGTGAGGGGGTTAGCCTGAGAGGCATTAAATGGCCCTAAGTCACCCTGTGAACTTCATGACTCCATGGGGATTTCAAACATGGCCTCCCTGGTCCTAGTCTAACATGCTAACCACTTCATCACACCGTCTATGCTTTTAAAACAATTAATAGGACATTTTTTAAGAGACTTCAGCCTTTACCTTCCAGACCCTTGTGCTGTTACTCCCTTTTTAGAGTTGTGGAGTGAAGGATGAAAGATAATTGCTTGCCCAGGGATACCAAGGGAGGCTGTGATCTGAAGCAAGTTTCAAAACTGGGTCAGAAGCTTCCATTCTATCTCCTGAACCACACTGACCCCCTCCCCACCCTCTCTCACACACACTTAAGTTGATGTTCATATTCCCAGAAGTGTGATAATCCTTGGGATCCACATATTCATGTGAAGCAGCTTGGGTGGGAAGAGTGTAAGCTGTTTACTTCCCTAACACTCACTGTTTACACTTCACACTGGGAAAGTCTGTGGAAAAGGAACACAGATATTTCTCTCTCACACACACACACCAGAACCTAGGCTTAGGAAAAGCTCTGTGGGGACCAATAGATCATACACTATAAATCAAGCCATTACAACTGTAAACATATATATACCATGAGAAATGGGAACTGGCCATTGCTTACTAATACACAGACACAGGTCCAGCTGTGGGGGATAGAAGTGGTGGGATAAATCACCAGCTGAGAAGAGCCAGGGTCTCCCCAGCTCCACCCCGCTTGCCTTTTAGGAGCTATCAGCCATTTTGCACAAAATGATTATAGCTCTGTGTGACAGCTATATTACCGCCAATTCATGGGACACTGTATCGCATGGTAACTGCATGCAAGCATGACATGAAAGCATTGTCAAATGCCTCACAGTGATACAGCTTCCTTGTGACAGGAAGGCAGAACCCATCAGCGGAGGCAAGCTTTAAAAGTGATAGATTTACTGCTACTCAGCTAACGTTCATCGGCCCTAAATTCAGGGAGACGCAGAACTGCTTGTCCCTATTTCCACATTGACTTTAGACAAGGCACGTAATGATTCATTGAACTATAATTATCTGTTCTAAATATACACTTCACCTAGTGTGCCTTCCAAAATTATCTCCATAACTGCTAATATACTGACTTGCCTAAAGTGCTGGGATGGAAAACTTGTTCTCCAAATGTAATTGGACTCTAGCTTCCCATTAGCCCCAGCCAGCATGGCCAATGGTCATGGATTGTGGGAACTGTCGTCCAGTAATTTCTAGAAAGCTGCAGGTTCTCCATCGCTGCTGCATCTTTTCAAAGTGGCATGCATTGTTTTACCGGCATTTCATGGATTACAATAATAAAAAATAACAATGCAGGTTAGTTGGTTGTTCAGCAGAAATGCACTTAAGTACATCAAGCTAAAAGCAATGGTTTAAAAAAACCACTAACCCTAACATCACCTAAACATCTGAAACATTACTTCAAAAACCTTCATAAATAAACATCTGCATTCTCTGTCCAAGGCAAGAAGGCTTGGACAAAAGAAAAGCTCTGTAGTCAATATATATAGACAGGGGCTGCCTAGTGTTGCCAGCTATCATGCATAATGCAGGATTGTCCCACATTTCAATGTAAAATGCTATGTCCTGTATTGATACAGTTTTGTCCTGTATTTCAGGTCTTCTCTCTCTCTCTCTCTCTCTCTCTCTCTCTCTCTCTCTGCGCCAAGTTAGGGATCCTCTCCAATTGCATGTGTTTGAAAAGGTGTGTGAAAGGTCATGTATTTAAGCTCTGGGTAGCCAAGCACAGACAGATTTACAAATTCGCGTGTGTGTATGTGTGCCTTACCATTGATGGCAGCCAACAATGTATGTTTTTCTTCTTTGTATTGGAAAATGTCAATAAATACTATGGTATTTCTAAAGAAAACATACTTGGAATTTTAAAATTCTGAGCCCAGAAACTCCCAAAACTGTACTGAGCTTACAGTCCTTCGACACAAAAAGCCACCTCAGTTTAAACACATGCAATAATCACACACAGCTTTCTTTGCTGCAACAGTATCATTTCGGGGGGATTTTTTATTGTTGTTAAACAACCAAGAGTCAGAACATTTTGGTGATCTACTTCCACTACTGCCAGAAGGTCTACCTTTTCTCCATCCCTTCCGTAAGTGACACCAAATGGCAATTTTGCTGCAGTGACAGATTCTTAGATCCAAAGTGTTTCTCAATAAATGTGCAGGTGTATTAGACTACCCATGAATGCAAGAATGAGTTAAGGGGCCCAACAGAAAGATGTGTGTGTGTGCATGTAATCTTTGCAAGCTTATATATCTATGTCCCTAAACTCTACAAGCTTAGAAGGAGGGAGTTTCCACTGTAGGCTGACAAGAACAATGCACTAGGCAGAACCAAGGTGGCACTGTGTGCTCATAAGTGGACCCTCCCATTTAGGCCTTTCCTTTCCTAATAAAGGATCTGAAGTCATGCTATTGTCACCGGAGTTTGGCATGCGCTCAGCCACTGATACCGTGGCAGCAAGCGTGCCTGGTGCCAGTCCTTATTGTCACAGCAGCCATTGCACTGTATGAAGAAGGGCCCTCCAGGATGCAGGACAATACTGGGAAGGAAAAGGAGGGAATCCTCGACCTTGAGGCAGGGCCTGGTGGCAGACTATTGAACCTGGTGTCTCGACAAGCTGCTAGGAGTGAAAAATAAAGTAAAATATTGGAAGCTGCAGAGCTTGCAGATGAAAACAAAGGATTCTATCACGTAGGAAATAGAACAAAACACTACAAAATTTGCTTTGTTTTCAGAGATAAAATAAGCACAGAGCATTCCAGGAGGGTCAGGAGAGATCTGCTTCCTTCAGAGAAACTGATGAGCACAGGGGAGAAGGGGGAAAGGAACGCGTGCATTTGAGAGTTGATAGCAAATTCTCAAATAAAGAAGGGGTTTATTTAAGAAAAAAAATCCTTGCAAGTTCACTTTTCGAAAAGCACATAGTAGGGAGGGAAAATAGCAAGGCATTTCATCCAGACTGAGAAGCGCTAAAAATCCCAGATGGGGAACCATCATTAATTTATATAATGGCATCTGTACATATAAATTAGCATATGCAAATTCTATGCAGATCTTTCATGGTGGTATCTTCTTTCTTGTTGAGGCATAAGTGGACCACCCACATACCAAATTCAGACACAGAAGAACAAACAGGTGAGGAACGTTCAGAGATGATAAGCAGATCCTGGAGTATATTTGCCATAGAAACTGCCACTGAGTTCTTTGAACAACTTTTGTTTCATTTCTCCACTAAGACATGCACTGTGAACACTTGATTGACCATACTTATATTGAGCTCTCAACCATATTTTGGTTTAATCAGAGTTGTTGTGCAACCAGGTGACATAACTGAGGTCAATGAAAGAGTGTCTGCTGCAGTTGCTTCATACCACAAATAATGCAGCTCACTGCTGATGACCTTCCTAGATTTTTTGTCTGAGCAGCTTTGTAGATTTTGAAATACATGTGAAGCACCTTTAAATTATGTCATTCAAAAACAGCCATTGAACTCAGATATATAGCATCAGTTGTAGCTGTAGTCCAAACTGTCTACTTCCACCTTGACTACCTAGCTCAGACTAGAAGGGAATGTCAGTTGCTCCAAGACCACTAAAACTTGTATTTCCTGCTTCAGGTGCAGTACCATTGATTAACTGCTGCAAGACAGACTTGCCCAAGGTCCTGGGTTTGCCATAACTGCCATTTGTTACAGAACTCTGGGCCTGTTTATCTGAGCAGCACCCCATCATAGAGAAATACCTGCAATTTTATCTACCCTTAGTCCCATGTGTCCTCAACCAGTCACACCACTGGCCTTGTTTAGCCCAACACAAAGCAAAGAACAAAATAGTGGCTGCTCTATCCAAAATATGACTGCAAACTTTTACCCACTTTCCATGGAATAAGCCCCATTGAATTCAATGGTGCTTACTTCTTAGGAGACATTTATGTGGAGTGGTCACGTCAACCACTAATTCTATCATGGAAGGGCAGCCACTTGTTATTTAATGTATTACTATTGTATATCTTACTGCTAGGAGAGGCCCTTGTAGAATTTTATGCCTCAGGCACCAAAGTAACTTGACCAGTCATGAATACTATGAATCTTCACTTGAGAGGTGAGAGATTCAGGGAATGGACACCACTTGCTGCTCTGCCTAAAGCAGGAAGATGTCTTGGACTAGCCCTACTTTAAGCTGAATACAATGAGTACAATGACATATACATGTGATCCACATTCAAACAACTTTTCCACTTTGTGTGTGTGTGGCCCAGATTCTTCTCTCCATGCCTTCGGCAGAAGTTCATTCGACACATACAAAATGGCCTCCTCCTTCCACACTCTCACATCCTGTCCTGCCTCATGTATGGCAAACTCCATTCTGTTTTTACCTCCCTGGTACTGAAATAAGAACAACTTATTTTCTTGACTACTCATCACATCTTCTGTGAACTTATTCTAGTCATTTTTTTAAAAAGGCAATGAAGAGGGGGAATGGATGTGGCATTGGCTTTTCAACTGTGGTTTTCATTTCCATAAACCTTACAGCACAAGAATGCATGAGATATTTACACAAATCTTTCCACAATTCCTGTGGCCTTGAGGGGCATTGCATTTGCATGAGTTCACCACTGCGGCTCATTTGTGCTTTCTCAGCATCATTGCCTGAGACAAGGAGCCACCAGACCCATTCCTAAGAGTTTTCTCCCTCCTTCCCTTTCTCACAAAGCAGATGGCACAAAACGCTTTAATGCTCCCAGAAGAAATTGTTCAAAAAATTTATTGGCCACCCTCAAAGAGTTAATTTGATATGTTTTGTTTATTTATCAGATTTCTGTAGCATCTCCAAGGTACACAGCATGGTACACATGGGGGTTATCCCATTTTATTCTCACAATCTTCATGTGAAGTAAGTGAGACTGAGGGACTGTGACTGGCTCAAGGTTACCCCATGAGTTCCAGGGCTCTGCAGGGATTCTTAATCCTTGTAGTCATTCCTCCACTGAATTATATGTGGCGTTCTTAGTCCATCGCAGGAAGAAATTAAGAAAGAGTGACTTCCAGGTCAAAGGTCATGTCTACATCAAGCTCAAGATACTGGTGGGGTGTGTGCCTCTTCTTTAACACAACAGGATGAGCATAATTCAGATAACATGCAAAGAATGTGTGTGGTTCTCAAAGGTCCATTGCTCTGAAAAGCAAAACCTTCACCTTTTCAATTGTTCTCTCTTCTTCTATAAAATCTAATTGCTTTGCCCATTAAGAACCATTCACATTTGCCCAGTTTGCAATGTTGAGAATTTATCAATTTCCAGACTTGTTTAATCTTCAGACAGTGGTGAATTCTTTGTCAGATTTGAAAATCCTTTTCACACAAAGGATTAGTAACTGTTCTGCTGAGGAAAGTTTAGGTGCCTTTAAGAAGTGAACATTCAGGAATATCATTACTCTAGGTGTCATATACTATTATAATAATATATTAATCATGTCTATAAAGCTGGTAATGTATTATGTGCTGTACCAGCCATGAGGCAGGTGAGGCCACTGCTTCAGGCGGCAGAAACCCCCATGGCAGCATGCCCAAAGGTGCCCTGCCATGTCCACTACCTGTCATTGGTGTTGATTTTGTGGCCATTTGGGGGGTGATCTCACATGATTTGGGGCAAGATCACACCAAAATTGGCACTGGTGCTGGTGGTGCTTCTCCACCAGCAGAGGATGGAGCAGGACGCATGGTAGCAGCAGAGAAGATGGCAGCAGCAGGAGCAGATAGGTTGTGCCAGGAGCAGTGGTGGCAGCAGGGCAAAGTAGCACTCCCCATTTCACCTCAAGCAGTGAAACAGGACACACCATCCCAGCTATATAGAAAACAGAAGTGAAACATCCTCTGTCCATAGGGCTAATAACGGACATATAACTGTATAATAGTGTGCTAAGAATAAAGTTTGCTCTTGTGCAATTCCCCTTCATTTCCATTGGGGACTTGTGCAGGAGACATTTCTGGTCTGCCAGAACAATATTACATTTCTGAAAGCTTACCAAAATGAGCTGCTAAAATTATCCTGGAAAGTAGCATGGCTATGTCAAATCTGGCCTCAGCTAAATCAACAACTCAGCTCATTCTATAGATACTTTTGCTAACCTCCTGAAGAAGTGCATGAATGGTTTCCCGAAAGACTCTTTCACAGCCTTCCTCTTAAAGTGATTGTTGGTATGATCCTTGTGTGTGAGTCACAATTTGGAGACAACATAACAGAAGGGACTAAAACAGAAACTAACATCCAAGTGAAGGAAGATTCCAAAGAGACTGTTAGTTAACACAGCCCTTGAGCAAAAAAACAACAACCCTTCAGCAATTACTTTTATCCGTGTCCCAAATTTTTTCACCAGGCTAAGGGCTCATTCACACTTCCTTTGTCGCACTGCTTTTCCTCAGGAAAACTAATCTTTAATTGGAGCATTCAGGTTTTCTCCAGATTGACATTTGCTCCAATTTAGCACTAAAAGGCAGGTTTTCCCTGGGAAAGGAGTGAGACGTGTGGAAAACAGTTGAGATCCGTGCCTGGAAAGTGCAGGGCACAGGACAAACAGAAGTGTTGATAAGCCCTAAATTTTTATATGCCCGCAGTAAAGCGGTCATTGGAATCTTTCACCATGGATGTCAAAAAGGATTCAACAGACTTTCATTCCAGTGTTTGCAGTGAGATTGCAGTTTATACCACTGCACCTTTGCAACAGGTGCAAAAGAAGCAAGGGGGAGTGGGATCAGCATTGACCAAAAAGAAATGGCTGGCTATCCACCTAAGACAGGGATAGCGACCATGGTGTCCTCCAGATGTTAAACTCCCATCATGCCTGGCCATTGGCCAAGCTGAATGGCAAAATCTATTCCATTCTGAATATTTCTATCAACAGTTTAGCCCACAAGGCAAGGAGGAGCCATGAAAAGAATAATGTACTGCAGTTGGAAACATCAGCATACTATATGTGAAGTGAAGCAAATGGGACTGCCAGGAGTTACAATATCTGGAGGGCACCAAGTGGCTACCCCTGATCTAAGAGCTACATGACAACTACATTCCCATCTTAGGGTGCATCCTGCAACTTCCCTGCTATAAAACCTAGATTAAAGGGCTGGCATGCATTCAGCTCCCAGAATTCCTCAGAAATGAATAGCCTGAACCTTCTTAAATTTGCCAATCACATCCTATGCCAAAGCCGACTGCATGTTGGACCAAATTCTATGTGTGGTATTACAAATCCATTCTAAGTGCTGCACCAACAGGAAGATCCCAAAATCCATTCCATTCTGAATATTCCTTTCAACAATTTAGCCCACAAGGCAAGGAGGAACCATGAAAAGAATAACATACTGCAATTGGAAACATCAGCATACTATATGTGAAGTGAAACAAATAAAAACTATAGCTGCTATAGAAAATCAAAAACAATTCACACATATCTGACACCATATTCATTTGTCTTGTGACCAATTTAAGAAAGCTGTTCTTAAGGGGCCAATCCAGACTGGTGTTTTATTGCAG
Organism: Podarcis raffonei; assembly: GCF_027172205.1. Classification (NCBI taxonomy): domain Eukaryota; kingdom Metazoa; phylum Chordata; class Lepidosauria; order Squamata; family Lacertidae; genus Podarcis; species Podarcis raffonei. Next base: position 40,809,558 of record NC_070608.1, read on the forward strand.
GTATATTCTGCAGCATATTATCTTAACAAAATAACTAAGTAATAGTGCATTACTGGTGGATTTTTTCTGCTTTATTGGCTGTTCTGATTCCCCAATGCTACCACATCATTGCTGTCTAGTAGGGCTATAGCACAACAAAAAACACAGAACATTTGTGGTATGGAAAGTGACAGAATTTCAGCAGGAAGTTACACGTTACATACTTTTGGAAAGGATTACCCTGAAATTTTTGCAATATTGAAAGCAAAATCACATATGGGTGCCCCTATAGCATCATAAGCACAAATAATTATGAATGCACAATAAAAAGGCCATCTGGAGAGGCCCTGAGTCTGTTTTTTTTTAAAAAAAGACTAGCAACTTTGTCTAAACACATATTTGTTTTTAAACACTTAGTATTTTCTGTATGTGAATATGTTCAGCAAGGCGCAGTTCATTATAGTTCATCTTGAAAGACTCTAGTGACTGCAAGAAAATGTCAAAATTACAGGCTTATGAGGTACAAAGTGTTGAAATACCATCCTAATGCAACATTTGGTATGACTTGACCTTGCTATTTCAACACCTCTGAGGTCTTTCAAAAAGCACCAGGATTGATTGGAATGAAAGCCAGTACCCTAGTGTACAAGAAGAATGTGGTGGATGATGGATTTCACTGTTTGGCATCATACAGTTGTACTTGACTTTATTGCTAATGTTAGATTAGTATTCTCAAAGGAAAGGTGAAAATATGGGTTGGATGTCAGATGAAGAGAGAGAAATGTAAAGAGTCCAGGGACAGGGCTTCCCCCTTAAATCTGTTCTTAGCATTGATCCCTTGTGATATGCACAGGGAGAACAACAGGTTGAAAGGTTAATAGTTTCAATTGATAATAGCCTGGAAAGAAGCTTAGATCTCCTATCTTAAAATGTAAGCTCCATCCTACAGCTCATGCATATTGAGGAAAAGGCTGCTGAAGAACAGAAGAACAGTCTGCAGGATCAAGTCAATGGCCCATCTAGTTCTGCATCTGTTCTCATTATGGCCAACCAGATGCCCGTGGGAAGCCTGCAAGGTGGACATGAGTGCAACTCCTTCACTTGGAAGCAGCCACTGTCCTCGGCTCCTGACTTTTAAACAGCTTAAACTTCAACACTGCACATGCCTTTTTTAGCAGAATATTTGTTTCTCTCCCCAGGAGGCATTGGAAAAACTCCCTCTTTCTCCTGGAAAAAATGGCTGCTATCCAAAAGATCTGGGACAAAAGCAACAGTGCAGTAGAACAGTCATTGATAAATCTGTTTCTTAGTACATATGATTATATTATTTGGCTCTGGTTAGATCCAATTCATTCCTTTAAAAACAAAAGGCTTTCAGAAAGGAAGATTTTCAGTTGCGCTGTGGGGGGACTGATTTATGATTGTCTAGTTTCTGGTGATTGCTCCCCAGATGGCAGAGGGTGTGCTCTTTATTGTAATCCCTTCTCCCTCCACTCTTGTTCAGACGTCAGAGATTTTTATTGCAAATCCCTGCTGGTATTGACCTTCATGTTCCAAGTCTTGTTTCCCACTAAATTTCCCTCCTACGGCTGGCCACAATTTTAGCATCTGACTCTCGCCCTCTTCAGCAAGGACATGTGGTGTTACCCATGACTGACATTAATGCCATTGTGTGAGTCATGAGTGCATGTAGCCCCATAATTCCCAAAGAACCAAATTATATGCTTTGCAAACCAGTTAGAGGTATGCCATTAATCATTCTTGGGGAGGAATTAGTAATATTAGGGGAAGATCACTGGTTGAGACATAGGGAGTGTGAGGTTTATTGCTTAGCATCAACAGCAGGCCTTTGGTGGTTCTGCTGAAAGAATACCCCAAATAACTTTCTTGCCATTTCCCCTCCAAAATTTCCCAACCAGCTTGTTAAGGTTATTTAGAAGCTTGTGCAATAGGTTCCTACCAAATATGGCAAAAGCACTGAAATACATTATTCTAAAATTTTCCACTAAAGTTGCATTCCTCCAATAAGACAAGGCAGATTTTGTAGTGCCTCACAAGTGTATCATTGGCCTAGATTTCTTTGCTAGCAGTGAATATGTGAGGGATCAGTTCCACCACATGGCCAAATCACTGCCATTTTATTGTATTGCTTTCTGAACCAAAGCTCTCCAGTGGCCTGACACTATAATTTGATGTGCTGAGGTTCCTGAGGCTGGTATGAGGTGAGCAGTGCTGGTGCAATGGGACAATTTATACTTCCAAGAAATGTTGTAATATTGGTGCTGTTATCAATCCATCCTCAGGCATGGTAAACCTGTATTTAGTGATGGTATTTTGGGTGTATTATAGAGACGAGACAGGGATAGAGATATGCTGATGAAGTTCCCCTGTGTCAGAGAAGTGGTTAACACCTGTTGTTTTTTTAAGGTTGAGGGCCACAATAGTTATTGGCCAGCCCTCCAAATGCTGCATACTGGCAGAAGGCATCTCCAAAGTGCTTGTTGCCACCCCATACTCTCTTAACATGTACACACAGGATGCACATACATTCACCACACACACACACACAAACATACCTCTCACACACATACAGACCACATGTATATCTCTCTCACACTGTAGACAGGTCACATACAAACCATACAAATGGAGCACAGCAATGATGTTGGCAGGAATTTAAAGTGCTGCCCGAGCTTTTGTTCTTTCTATTCAAAAAAGCAGAGCTAAAAGCACCACACACATATACATACTAACACTCCCATCAAATGCTGGCTGTGTTCTCCTCTAGGGTGATGTTATCCAGCTCCAAACACAATGACAGAGAGATACCATCTATCCCAACTGATGCCTAGAAGAGTCAAAGGAAAATGAAGGTTTCTTGAGTACTGCCTGAAGCACTCATATGGCAGTTTATTCCGTTTCCCCCTAAGTATTAATTTCCACATTATATTTGAACTTTCACATGATGTAAAAGCTACTTTCAGAAATATAATGAAATATAGCACAAGCCTGGATAGCTCAGTTGGCTAGAGAGTGGTGCTGATAATACCAAGGTTGCAGATTTGATCCCCGTATGGGACAGCTGCATATTCCTGCATTGCAGGGGGTTGGACTAGATGATCCTCAGGGTCCCTTCCAACTCTATGATTCTATGAGTCTAAGTTTAGTGTTCGTTTCTGTGTTATTTATTTCCATAAAAAAACCACACAGAAATGAATGCTATTCTGCTATATTTCTGGAAGTAGCTTTTATGTCATGTGAAATTTCAAATGTAATGCAGAAATTAAGTTAGGAAAACATGAGGAAACTATAACAAACTGCTGTGTGAATGCAGCCTGAGAAGGACAGCTGAGAATAAACAACGACATTTCTTCAAAAATCAACTGCTGCCATGAAATTTGGGGTGGATTTTGTGGGGTCCACATGAAACCACTTGAGGGGGATACGAATCATCTCTGTACCGTCCATTCACAGCAGGTGTGGAGAAGCCCTGGCTCTCCAGGTGTTGCTGAATCAGTGGTGGAGGATACTGCTCAGGCATCTGGGGCGGCGTGCCCAGGGGCGGGGCAAGCCGCCCATAGGGGTGGGGCGCACCACAGGGCCTCTGGAGTCTGCCTGCCTCCTCCCATTCAGCTGCCCTACAGCTGGGGGGGAGGCAGTGGGTGGACCGTTTGGGGCAGCGCAGAGCCTGTGTGCGCCCAAGCCACCGCGTCACTCCCAGGAAAGATGCGTGGTTCGGATGCGCTGCAGGCCCTGCGGTGAGTGCCGCCTGGCATTTTGTCACACACCTCAGTGGTGACGCCCAGGGTGGCCTGCACCCATCGCAACCCCCCTTCTTCCACCCTTGTGCTGAATTAAATTCCCATCACCCTCAGCTATTGACTATGCTTGCTGGGGCTGATAGGAGTTGTAATTCAGCAACATCTGAAGAGCCAAAGCATCCCCACCCCTTATTTACAGTATGGAACCAAAACTCACTCCATTGGATCAGGTTTCCCTACACAAGCTAAAAGTCACATAGAGCAATTTAGAAAAATCCAGTTTCTACCATTTTCTTCATTAAGATTTTTTAAAGTAAAAGAAAAGAAAAAAGAAAAAGAAGGAACAATTCTAAAAATGGCAAATGCAGTTTAAAATCAGACTGGTTAACTATGCTGAACAATAGCAGGTTGAACTCACATTTCAATACTTCATTTCAACATCTGGAAATAGAAATCGCACATAGCTTTTGAAGCTTGTTACGGTGTTTAAGCTGCTAACTTTCTCGTAACTCAGAGGGTCATGCCACTACTGATGCTGGATTTAGAATGTAAAGCTTTTTCTAAATTAAAAAAAGACAGACAAGATAAAAGGTTTCTTTTATGGAAGTTTTTGGTTTGAAGTTTCTGCAACTTTATGAGGCTTACTCACAGACATTTGTTGAAGTGAACAGAATCTCTTAGGTGGCATAACAGTAATTTAATTAAATTTTTTAAAATTAAAAAAAGTCTAAAGAGACAAAGAAGACATGCCTATTTTGTGTTTAGAATTATTAAGGTACTTTCAGATTTACTTGCAGAAACTCAACATCAGGTTAGGTTAACATAAAGAGGGATTTGCTTAGATCAAAAAACTAATGATTAAGAAATCCCTCTTTCTATCAGATTAGGCCAGTCTCTTATCATTTTTCTCACCCCTTGCCCTTGGAAGCCTTATAAAAAGCTGCTGCAGAAGAAGGTGTTTCTAGCACAGGCATAGGCAAACTTGGCCCTCCAGATGTTTTGAGACTACAACTCCCATCATCCCTAGCTAACAGGACCAGTCGTCACGGATGATGGGAGTTGTAGTCCCAAAACATCTGGAGGGCTGAGTTTGCCTATGCCTGTTCTAGCACCAGCTGCTCACTTTATTTCCAAACTGTCAGGACACATGACTGCACATAATGCCCAATAATACTTTGGCTTGGAAGGTTCAATGCAGAATAGCATCCCTAACAGAGCTGAGGGCAACTGACAGTCAAATTTGATGTTAACAAATATCAAGACCACTGATTCTTCTAGCTCAGTATTATCCACATTGACTGTCAACAGGTCAACAGGTTTAAGATAGGGGACATTCCCACTCCTACCCAGAGATGCCAGAAGTTGAAACTGGGAAATTATCCATGCAAAACAGATGCTCTACCACTGGGATATTACCCTTTCATACTGGGTGCTGAAGCACAATTTTCATGGGGACCACAGCATGTGGTGAGGAGAGGTTTAACCCTTCCCTCTCCAGCCAGGATCCCGATTAAAAAAAAAACCCTCATTCACCACTGAAATTAGCCTCAAGAAAAAGCTCCTATTGGCACTTTAAAAAAAATGTGAAAAGTTGACTGCATATACACTTATGGAATTGATTAGCGGGTTTCACATGCATGCATGAAGGTTATATTTTAATAATATTTAAACAAACAAACAAAAATCCTCAGCATTCAAAGTTATTGGTGTCATTTCTTAGAGAAGGCCTCATTAAACCTGCCAAATGTTTCCCATTTAAAGCCCCCCCCCCTTCAGTTATTTTTAAGCTAGCCAAACATTAATTGTCAAGGCAGAATTCTCTGATGCTGGCTTAGTAATTCCAAACACCTTCTTTATATGTTGTTCTGCCCCCACCCCAACAAAAAAGGATGCAGTGAATTTGCTGAAGCTGCTCCAGCTTTTCTGCAGGATGAGGTTACTGGGGGTTGTGGGGGATTGATAGCTTGTTTAACCGCAGCCCATTTCTTAAAGAGTTCTAGCATTACTAACACTTCTGGTAGGGGCCTAAAATTTGGCAGGGACTGAAACTGGATTTAGAAGGATCCTTCTCTCTGCCCCGGGCTTAGCTTGGATCATAGTTACCACTTTGGCAGCAGTAGCTCCCTGGAAAAGAAATAAATAAGCAACACCTTTCTCACTTGTGGGGGAGAGATTCTTAGAGGCTTGCACATTCTACAGCACTGCCTTGACTGCCCAAACCAGGCCACAAGACTTTTTGATATGGTGTGCAGGACAGAGAAGGGGAAGTGGAAATAAACTGGAGTTGTGTTTTGTAAGTTTCTCAGAACAAAAGTAATAAAGCAGTTCTTCATTACCAGCTAGTACCACTTTAACATTCAAAGAATCCAGAAAACTTTAGTTTGTTAAGGATGTTGGAAACTGTGAAGTTGCACCCTTGAGAAACTACAGTTTCCATGATTATTTGGTAAAGCCCTAACTGTTAATATGGTATAAGGGTGCATTAAATGTATGGTTTGGAGTGATGCAACTGTTTTGAGCTATCAAGAGGAAGATTTAGGTTAAACATTAAGAACTCTACGGATATAAGAACATGTTAGCAATCGAAAAAGCTGTTTGTGGAAACTGGGAGGTATCCTCATATTGGGGTGGTTAGGGTGGGAATGTGGACAGTCATGCCCCCATCTGAACCTGGAAGTTGAGTTCTCTTGTTCAGTATACCTACAGTTAGTGCATAAAGCTAACAGATAAAACCTCATGTGCAGTAAGCAGCTGATACTGCTCTGTTGACAAGGCAAAAGAAGAAACCTGATCTTGTGCTCTACCACTGAACTACAGCCCTCCTCCTAGTAGACAGATTTTCTAGAACACCTACACAGTCCTGCATTGTGGAAGCCTCTGACAAGCTAAGCTGGTCTGGTGGTTCAAAATGTTTGGTTGTTCAGGAAACAAAGCAGTGTAAGCCACCTTCTGTGAGAGAGGGAAAGTTGTCAGTCCATGTGGGGTTAAAAACCTCATACAAGGGATGTTTGAGGACTGGGAAGAATTCTCAGGAGGTGGGGTGGGACAGAGAAAACCGCTGAGATGGTTGAAGAAAATGGTTCAGAGCAAGCAATGGGCAGAGAAACAGAAGCCATTTTGTGTCATAACGTGACGCCCATGTCTGAGTAGTACAGCCCTACCAACAATGCACCTGATGGCAAGGTGAAAATAAATCAGAACCCAACAACAGACAATAAAAGGAAATGAACAAGCGAATGAAGAAAACCCACTGCATTGCAAGCTGAGGTGAAACAGATAACCAGATATAATAGTTATTTCAAGCCCTCTTGAATTAACTGGACATTTTTGCTTATTTTGATGCAACTAGGTCATGTCAGGGCATATACAAAAAGAACATGAACAGACACAGAACAGTGGCTCTTGTTAACCGAAACAGAAGCCTTGGCAGTTGTAGGGATGTGAGCACTTTCCTTTGGATCTTTACAGAATAAGACTTATTCCAATCAGTGACCACAGACCACCAGATCCAGCAATCCAAATTCAAAAACACAAGCTATTAAGAAATGGAGACACTGTGTAACTCTATATCACCACCATGAAGGACAAATCAAGCAAAGACGGTTCAGTTGACTACTTGTTCTGTGCTGTGTGGCGAGTGAGACAAATCCACCATTACAAACTAAACAAGTCAGAAGTTTGTGTCAATAGTCTTGTGACTGATGCTTCACCCAGATTTGTATCATTCACTGAAGCAAAAGAAGAAGAATTGCACCAGAAGTAATCTTTCAGAAATAATTGAAGGTGGTAGACAATGGAAAACGAATTAGAATTGAGGGAACTATTTGCTAAGGAAGGAGAAAAAAAGATGCCCAACACCAACAATAGACAAAGAAAACCATACCATCAGCACAAATGACAACACACATTTTCCAGGTTATGACTTGGAAACTGCTTTGATCGCCTTGGTAGATGAAGAAGAAGAAGAAGAGGAGGAGTTTGGATTTGATATCCCACCTTTCACTCCCTTTAAGGAGTCTCAAAGCGGCTAACATTCTCCTTTCCCTTCCTCCCCCACAACAAACACTCTGTGAGGTGAGTGGGGCTGAGAGACTTCTGAGAAGTGTGACTGGCCCAAGGTCACCCAGCAGCTGCATGTGGAGGAGCGGAGACACGAACCCGGTTCCCCAGATTACGAGACTACCGCTCTTAACCACTACACCACACTGGCTCTCTTACTTCAGGAGCTTAACAGATGAAGCACATCCCTGTTTGTTTTGCTGGACATCTCAGCAGGTTTCAATACCACTGACTCTGGTATCCTTCTGGGCCACTTCCCTGGAATGGGATTTGAAACCACTGTTCTTCTTGGACAGGCAAGCCCAGAAGGTGATGCTAGGGGACTCCTGTTTGATTCCATGGCCATTGGCTTGTGACATCCCTCAGGGTTCTGTCCTGTGCCTCATGCTATTAAATATCTACATTAAACCGCTGTGAGAGGTTGCCCAGAATTTGGGGGTTCTCATCATTTAAATCTGAGGGAACTTTTTTCTTCTCTGGTGTCAGTGATGGACTGAATGAGGGAGAACAAATGAAGCTTGATCCAGATAAGACAAAGGTTATCCTGGTCAATTGAAAAGCAGATCAGCAAACAGCGATTCAACTTGTGCTGGGTGAGTTATAGTCCCCATGAAAACTCAGGTTCACAGCTAGATTCAACCCTGAGCTTAGATGCCTAGGGGTTGGTAGTGACTGGGAGAGCATCTTCACGTTCATTTAACAATAGTGTGCCAGCTGTGCCCATTGCAGGAGATCTGGTCATTAGTTACGTCCTGTTTGAATTACTGCAACATCATGATCTATGTGGGGCTGTCTTTGGGAAGTGCTTGAAAGTTCAGCAAGTCAAAGATGCTATGGGCAGATTGCTGACTTGTTACAACAGCTCCACTGGCTAATGGTTGATTGCCAGGCACAATTAAAAGTGCCCTATACAACTTGGATACAGGCAAATTGAAGGTCTGTATCTCCCTTTAAGAGCCTGCCCAGACCTTGAGATCTTCTGGAGAGGCCTTTCTCTTGGTCCTGCCACCTTGACAAGCACATTTGGTGAGGACAAAAGACAGGGCCTTCTCGGTGGCTTCTCCAGATTTGCCATGGGAGTGTAGTCTGACCTCCTTTCTACTTTCTTATCACTGGCATTGACCATTGTGGCAGCGTCTTCTGAAGGTGGGTGCTGTACATTCTCTCCTTTTCTATGTGTGCTTTTAAATGGTTTTAAGTATTTTCCATGCTATTTTTAATAGGGTTACTTCTCTCTCTCTCTCTACATATATATATATATAGTGTGTGCATGTTTTAGTTGTATTAGTTTTAATTCATGGTGGGAGCTTCCTTGGGTTCTGTACTGGGAGAAAAGCAGGATATAAATAAACAAACAAATTAGGAATCCTATCATCATCCAAATGGTTTAATATGAGAATACGATTGCGCTGAGGGTGTGATTCCTCATTTCTGCGCTCAAATAATTCTGTTTCCCAAGGCTGAGCCATCTGAAAAAATCCAGGGTGGTGCTTGAGTGTTGTTAGTGCTTTTTTAAAATAAAAATAAAAATGTAGGAACACACCCTCCAGCTACGGCATATATTGTTTTTCGAATCCTATTTCTGTAAAGCATTTGTTCTTTTCAAAGGGAAGCTTTTGGGTTGATTAGCTCTTTTGCGACCTTTGATAACTCTTGGCTTTGTTTTTTGTTCAGCTGCTTGGCCGATGCCAATGCCAAATATGGACTGCTCTTGACTTAAGCAACTTGTTGGGGGTGGGGGTGGAATTAAATAAGTCAGTCAAAGGAGGAGAAGGGGGGGAGGAATAAAAACACACACCAAACACTCGCCTCACACAATAGCTGGAAAGTGGGAGTGGAGTGGCGTTTTCCTCTGTCAGTGGATCAATGTGTTCTCTAAGCACTTCCATCCTGTGAAGTCCCCTCGCACAGTCTCCACCTGCTAGCTGGCTGGCTCTGGAGGGAGCGTTGACCTGGCCACTCCCTCGTTCTGCTGGCGCCAGCGGCTTGATGGGCCTTGCACTTTGATTATTTGTGTTAACAGCTAATTTAGCACCGTGGACACGTGTGCCAGAGCTGCCTCCACTTCCTCCAGGCTTCCAACAAATGAGACTTTTATGAGATGCCTTTCACAGCTCTCCTGCCTCCTCTGGTTTGATTCCACTCCACCCCCCACCCCCGCTCTGCCGCCACTGCCACCCCCACCCTCCCTTCAGTCGCGGCTGTAATCTTTTCTACATCTTGCAGGAAAAGAGCTATTTCTGGCAGCTCTCTCTCTTAACACTCACCCCGGTCAAACTGATTTAATGGAGATTTATAGATGCAGGGCTAACACAGCTCTGAGGCACTTTCCCAAAAGGTTGTGCCAACATTGTGTATGGAATGTATTTTTATGTTTGGTGTCGGAGTTACACCATTGGCTTATTAGTGCAGCATAGTATGGAGGTTTCTTTAGCTTTCTTTGTACAAGAATGCCAGCAAAGCCTTGTGACACAGGCCCATTCACAGTCTGCCTCATCCTTGCTGCTTGAGGCAAAAAACAAGATGGCACTCGCCCCACCCCTACCCTCACCCATTCACATACATAAGGCGGCCAGATTGGCAGTTGGATTTTACCTCAGCACAGACAACAGGACAGTATTCTCCAGGGCGGCTGAGGCCATGGGTGGGAAACATTAGGCAGGGCAGGCATTGTGGCCCACACAGTTCTGCCCCCCTTCCAAAAAAACAACAACCCAACAACAACCTCATGGCTACCCCTCATGCCCAGCAAGCTACCTGAGGCCACTGCCTCACTCTGTCTCATGGTTGGGTTGGCCCCGCATCCTAGCTGGCAGAATGGCAAAACTGATGCAGAAAAGCAGGCCTAGGTTCACAAAAACTAAGTCTGTTCAGTGCTCTGTGTTAAAACAACACTGGTCATCAGCAATGCAAGTTCTTTGCCTCAAATCTTCCCTTGGCTTGGGACTCCAGATGCAAACTCCACTCCAACAACTGGGGGCAACAGAACAAAGCATCCCATACAGCTAAGCAACTACTGCAACTGTCTCCCATCCCTCCATGTCACCCCATGCACTATACGTGGTATGTCTTATCTGAACTTGATTCCTCTAAATCAGACATAGGCAAACTCGGCCCTCCAGATGTTTTGGGACTACAACTCCCATCATCCCTAGCTAACAGGACCAGTGGTCAGGGATGATGGGAATTGTAGTCTCAAAACATCTGGAGGGCCGAGTTTGCCTATGCCTGCTCTAAAGCTCTTTCCCTTCCCACACCCCAACAGCGGGAATCATTGCGGAGGTATTTATCTTCACAAGCAAGTAAACCCTCTGTTGGTAAAGGCCAGGCACTTGGTTCCAGTCTTTGCTTACCAAACATTCGTGAAAGTTGATTTTATTTTATTTTTGCTTTGCAGTATCACAGCCACTTTTGGGGTGAGGTTGAGGTGAAAGCAGTGGCTCTGCAACCTGGTGGCACCCCTCTGCCTTCTTCCCCACAAGCATCTCTTGTGCAGCCAGGTTCAGCCACCTATTGTGTGCCAGCTGCTATCTATTGTTTGCTCTACTCTCCCCAGGTACAGGATGCATCCCACATGCTTTTCCATGCAGCCTAGAGGAGGCGGCCCAAGCCATGACCAGCAACAGTGACCAAGATGTTCCTGGCAGTTCCTTCATTAATTTATTATATTTAATATATTCCACCATTCCTCCAAGCAGCTCAAGGCAGCATATACAGTTCTTCCCCTCCCCATTTTATCCTCACAACAATCCTATGAGGTGGGTTAGGCTGAGAGATTATGAGTGCCCCTAGGTAGGTCACCCAGTGAGCTTCATAGCTGAGTAGGGAATCGAACCCTGTTCTCCCAGGTCCAACACTTTATCTCCAACACCACACTGGCTGTTAATCTACTTGGTCCAGGCCATCTGCTGTACCCTTTCATGCTATGGCAGGCAGTTATTTTTTTAAGGTGTTCCTAGGATAGAGCTGGTGGAAGGCTGCTGCTCTGAGTGTGCGTCTGTGGTTGCACCTCCTCTTGGCTGCTCGTAAAAAGAGTATTTTCCTCTCTGGGTGGATCTTGAACCTTCTTGCTATGTACTATTGTCAGGGACTGGTTGGATGCAGAGGAATGCTGGGAGGAACCAGCTAGGGAACCAAGCAAAAAAAGGCTCACAACCCAGGAATGGGTGGTGGGATGAAAATGAGTGGTCAGAGGGAGAAGACTGGGAGGAGCTGTTGGAAGCTAAAGAGGTAACAGGGTTTAGTGAGCAGGGAGAGTCTGTGGCAGAGAGGAAAGGAGGGAGGTCAAGAGGCAGAAAGGAGTCCACCTGGTAAAGAGACTTGGGTGTTTCCCCCTCCTGTTGTGATAAGGTCCCCTCCACCCAGGTCTCCCATAACCAGAGGAAGCATAAAGTGGGAGGAGAAAAGACAAGCATGCAGGTGCAATCTCAGATTGCTTGGGAGAAACCCTGAAGAGGAGGGGACAGCTATAGGGAAGCAGTGACCTTCATTCTCCACAACTCCTTCATAGGGGCAAGACCTACCAAAGAAGAGTTGCTAGGCTCATTAGGCCTGACACTCCAGTGCAAATCCTGTTGTTGTTGTTGTTGTTGTTGTTGTTTTAATAAAGAGTTAACTCCACTTACGTGTGGTTTACTGCTGACTTGCTCACTCCTGAAAACTGTCTAGAAGCAGGCAGAATCCAGAGAGCCAGAGCCACCCTTCTTGGGGTGTTAATGTTGTGATCACTTCCATTGTAGGCTCTGATGGATAAACCATATATCAAAAAGACACCTCAGGCTCCACTGTCCCTCATTCTGAGGAAACCAAACCCTGGGTAAGCAGGGAACCCCTGGAATCTCTCACTTCTCAGAGATTGTGGTGGTGTGCAACAGTATTTTCTGGTTGTGTGTTGTTGTTCCCCACCCATCCACCCACCATGCTCCTTGGCTCCTCGACATGGATATAACAATCAACAGTCAGGCATCAGCTCTGTGTAAGGTCCCTGGCAAGGTTCCTGCATAAGAAAAGAGAACGAATAACCATCCATGTCCAGGAGGATCAGGAGGTGAGGAGAAGGAACTGCCCCCCACCCTTACCGGACACCACAAGACAAAATGTTAGGAATAAATAAATCAGACTGAGTAAAGCAAGTAGCAGGCAGAAAAAACAGTGCCTAATGCTTAGCTTAGCCCCCTTCGAGTGACTGTTCTGTGATGTGGAAGAGCCTTTGGAAGAAATAAGACACATGGCTGTGGGTAAAATGGGGGAGGAGGGGGAGGAATTAGAAACTGTAATTCAATCTAATATTTGAGGCTTGGCAAGTGTACCTATGGGATTTCATGAAAAATCCTGAATCTTTTTCATTTTTGAGCAATTAACCAGATCCCCAGTATTGCTGGCTCCAGTGAGCCGCTTAGCTCTCTGTTTTATTACCCATTTCCTTTCCCCTTTTGCCAGCATGAGCTCCCATCCTCCAACTTGAAAAAGAAAAGGACAAATCCCAGGCTGCTAAGGTGCCACAAAGGGGCCACCACAGACAAGTGCCAGGCAAGTGCATTGCAGAGCTAATGCAGAGCACACGTCAATGAGGCTCACATTTGGATCCAAATGCTGTTGTGTGGAGCCATTTATGTGTGGCATAATTAAAAACATCCCGCAGTAATTTAATAGATCCCACCAAGTACAGACATAAAGTCTAGCTTGCTTTCCCCCCTCCTGCTTTCCCCTTCTGCAGATTTAACTCTTAGAGAAAAAGAGCTGCAGAGAAAATAGAGGAAACTTGAGGTTCTCACTGGAGATACAGACAACTCTTTTGTTCATATTCTTTTTATTTCAGGAGAGAGAGAGAGAACAAATGGCTTTCGGAGAACGGGGTGTGTATAAATAGCGATCACATTTAAATTGCTCTTAAGCCCCCCAAGCAACAATAGTAGGAAATGATTCTTCGGGTTTGCACAGTGCATTGTTTGTGGTTACATGGAAAGATTAATGATCTGTGAAGATGCTGGGATTTTTTTTAAAAGCATGTGCTTGCCTATTCTACAGAAAATATGTGCAGTGTGTTTCCTTTTCTATGTCTTTCAGCATGCATGGATTGCTGTCCTTATTCATATTTTGTGAGAGCTGCTAGAGCTTACAAGTCAAAAGCATATGCTACACTATAACTTTCAAGCACATTGAAACCACATTTTCTCCCTCCCTGGGAAGCGTAGTTTGTTAAGGGATGCTGGGAATTGAAACTCCATGAGGGGTAAACTACAGTTCCCAGGATTCTTGGAGAGGCATCTTTAAATGCACTTTAAAGGTAAAGAGCATATGCAGCCAAAGTCTCCAGTTCAAAGCCCAGTTCATAGGGTGAACTTAAGCATCTGCTCTCTAGTAGGCAATGTGAAATAAAGAGACTCAGCCCGCCTTGCACGGTGGTTGTAAAGATTGCTGGCAACACAGTCTTTGAACACTTATGGAACATACATTAATAAACTTTATTTAACACTTCATCCTGCCACTGAAATAGCCCCCATTCATATCAGAAAAGCTGCCCCAAGAACAAGAAATAGTCATTATTAATGCTATTATAATTCATTCATTCATTCATTCTAAGGTCCCAGGGCAAGTCACAACATTAAAACACAATATTAAAAACAGTTTATAACAATTTGCATGGGAATCTTGCCCATTAATATGCTTCACTTCTAATGTTATTACAGTCCTAACCATGTGATGTAAACCCCTGGTTTGTCTAAGGACTGACCACAATATGAGTTTCCCTGACTGAAAAGTGCTGAGTCAAGTCAACAAGAGCAGAAGCGAGAGATATGCCTTTTTCAACAACAAAAATAAAACAATCAAATTTTGGACTGAATAAGAAATCCAGTCTTGGCCCCTTGAGCCTTGTCAGTTGCTTATATTCCATTGACTTTGGGCTCTGAGTCCAATACCCCCTCCTCTTTCACAGATCGGATTACCTGCCAGTTTAGGAAATTGCCTTACTGCCTGTTTTTTTTTTAAGAGTAAATGGTACTCTCCCCCACCAAGATCATGAGCAACCCACAGAGGGAGAGAGCTAAGAAAATAATAGCTGGAGGTTTCCCCCCAATAAATTCACATTTCACTGGCATGGTTATGTTCCAGAACTGAATTTCATTATCTGCCTCTGTGAATGAAATGGAAAATGCTGCTGTGCAGGGATAGGGTCATAACCTCGGACATACAGTTCAGCCCCCTAGTGGTGTTGGCCACTTCCGGGCAACCTGTTTATTGAGTATTGATTTGGATTTGTTCGCAGGGAGGATATACAATGCATCAAGCTCCACACCTTCCAGAGCAGTTCCCCATCTTTCTCCTTATCACAAAAGTCTCCAGTTATAAGAATTCTAAGGTCCCAAATATAAAATAAACGTTCATAAATGTACAAGGCAAACACACACATAAGTATATAAACCACGTGTCTGAAATAGTACAGGAGAGCAATCCTGAAGTCATTTTGACTCTCCCAAACTGAGCTCAAATATTTCTCTGCAAGGAGGTGAGGAGGTGGAGTAGAGGATGAACATGATACTATTAATACTTACATCTCATACATTTCACATCAGGATACACATTTCAATACCCATTGCTGTAATTAAATGAAAACCGAAAGATCAAATTCCGAATTTAATCCTACTGGCTGTAATGTTTTAAATAAAAATATTAATCGTGCTTCTTGTTTTAATATTTTTTGATGTCCTGTTTGCTATATTTCTGAATATTAAATTCCAAATTTGATAATAGTATTAATAGTATCATGTCCATCCTCTACTCCACCTCCTCACCTCTCTACTAATGTAAAACACCTGTTGAAAAACCTATAATGAGAGGATGTGTATATATATTTGTAACCAAACAGGGCTACCTTGCTAAGCTATTCAGTCTTGTATGCTTAAGCCAAGAAATTGTATCTTCAAAGTTATGTAAGTACATAATTATGAACTTTTGCATTATAATTGATTTTTGTATATAGTGGGAGAATTTATATTTACTTTGTATTTAATTGAACACCTAGAAGTGTATTATGTTGATTCTGATAAGATTTCGTTTGGATTATTATCAGTTAGCACTAGTAGATGCATCAATGGCACGAGACAACTGAAGAAGCCCAGAAAACTGTGCTCAGGGAGTGTGCTGTCCGCCAACCCCAACAAATTGGCCCCACTGGGGCGAAACAGCAGTCTCTCAACTGCATGGACTGCTAGGGCGAAACAGGGAGAAAACACTGGCACCCTGTCTTCTTTGTTACTTCATCTGCTGCTTCATCAGCAACTCACAGTTACCAGGAACAACGCTGAACTTACCCTTTTCTTGAATCTTCTTGCTTATTTAAAAAACAAGAAAAAACAAAAAACTGAGTCAAGAATTTGTAAGAACCTAGTAAAATCTGATATTGCAAGTTCACTTTATTTTAGATAGTTTGTAAGTTTTCATGGCACTCTCTAAGTATTTGTCTCTTTCTCACATATTTGATAAATGGTGTAAAATTATTTTTGAACAACGGTGTGAATATTTGTTGCCAACATGCTGTACGAGTCGCACTATCTTTATTAACGGCACAGGTTGCATTTTTCTAGCACCAAAGTGAAGTTAGGCTTCTCTTAGTAGCTAGCTGGAATGTGTGTGCTATTTTATAGTACCTAATAGTTCACCTTGTTGTGTTATCATATACAGCCACAAAGGCAGTCACGTATCTGCCTCTGTATTCGGTAGGGTATGTAACTGCCTACAAATAACTACAAGGCATGTAGTCTGCAAACAGTGCTTCCGCATGCACTAAAGTGATAGTATATCCTATAGATTTAACTTGGAGGCATTCCTTGATGCATTCATTAGAAATGGACCACACAGAGGACATGCTTATTTAATTAGATAGCTCCAACCCTGATTTTACCTTCCTGTGGGTTCACGCAATCAGCATAGTTCATAAAGGGTGTTTAAACAAAGAACAGGGTGTTTCTTACTCTGAAACTCCACTTGCTGCTCTTCAGTACTGCAGCAACAGCAGCGATTATTTCATTTCAGTTATTACTTTATTGCTGCTTTTATTGTTTCTTGAACAGAATCTGGAGCGAGAGCACGAGCACGAGCAGAAGAAAGCAAGGCCTCCCTCAACTAGTGAAATTGTGGTTTTCTTCCAACTGGAATCCTGATAGAGATCTCT
Organism: Podarcis raffonei; assembly: GCF_027172205.1. Lineage (NCBI taxonomy): Eukaryota > Metazoa > Chordata > Lepidosauria > Squamata > Lacertidae > Podarcis > Podarcis raffonei. The sequence continues at coordinate 40,826,529 of NC_070608.1, forward strand.
TCCATGTATAAATAAAAGCAGAACACTTTTTGTACTGCAGTATTTCTGCAATGCTACAGTTTCTCGCCATGTCGTTTTGAAAGGGTGCTTGGCTGCAAACCTTCCCACAGATGAAAATAATCTGTCTTCCCCAATGAACATACAACACTATGCACCATATAACCCTTCAGAAGAGGCACAAAGGAGAGATGGCACAAAACTGAAGACTTCAGAATCAGACAGACAGGTCCTAACAGCATCTTGCCCAACCTCTTTTGGAGTACAGGATTCTAGAATCATAGAATCATAGAATCATAGAATCATAGAGTTGGAAGAGACCACAAGGGCCATCGAGTCCAACCCCCTGCCAAGCAGGAAACACCATCAGAGCACTCCTGACATATGGTTGTCAAGCCTCTGCTTAAAGACCTCCAAAGAAGGAGACTCCACCACACTCCTTGGCAGCAAATTCCACTGTCGAACAGCTCTTACTGTCAGGAAGTTCTTCCTAATGTTTAGGTGGAATCTTCTTTCTTGTAGTTTGGATCCATTGCTCCGTGTCCGCTTCTCTGGAGCAGCAGAAAACAACCTTTCTCCCTCCTCTATGTGACATCCTTTTATATATTTGAACATGGCTATCATATCACCCCTTAACCTCCTCTTCTCCAGGCTAAACATGCCCAGCTCCCTTAGCCGTTCCTCATAAGGCATCGTTTCCAGGCCTTTGACCATTTTGGTTGCCCTCCTCTGGACACGTTCCAGTTTGTCAATGTCCTTCTTGAACTGTGGTGCCCAGAACTGGACACAGTACTCCAGGTGAGGTCTGACCAGAGCAGAATACAGTGGCACTATTACTTCCCTTGATCTAGATGCTATACTCCTATTGATGCAGCCCAGAATTGCATTGGCTTTTTTAGCTGCCGCGTCACACTGTTGGCTCATGTCAAGTTTGTGGTCAACCAAGACTCCTAGATCCTTTTCACATGTAGTGCTCTCAAGCCAGGTGTCACCCATCTTGTATTTGTGCCTCTCATTTTTTTTGCCCAAGTGCAATACTTTACATTTCTCCCTGTTAAAATTCATCTTGTTTGTTTTGGCCCAGTTCTCTAATCTGTCAAGGTCGTTTTGAAGTGTGTTCCTGTCCTCTGGGGTGTTAGCCACCCCTCCCAGTTTGGTGTCATCTGCAAATTTGATCAGGATGCCCTTGAGTCCATCATCCAAGTCGTTGATAAAGATGTTGAATAAGACCGGGCCCAAGACAGAACCCTGTGGCACCCCACTAGTCACTCTTCTCCAGGATGAAGAGGAACCATTGATGAGCACCCTTTGGGTTCGGTCAGTCAGCCAGTTACAAATCCACTGAGTGGTAGCATAGTCAAGACCGCATTTTACCAGCTTCTTTACAAGAATATCATGGGGCACCTTGTCAAATGCCTTGCTGAAATCAAGGTAGGCTACATCCACTGCGTTCCCTTCATCTACCAGGCTTGTAATTCTGTCAAAAAACGAGATCAGGTTAGTCTGACATGACTTATTTTTCAGAAATCCATGCTGACTATTGGTGATCACAGCATTCCTTTCCAGGTGCTCACAGACTGTTTGCTTAATGATCTGCTCCAGAATCTTCCCTGGTATTGATGTCAGACTGACTGGGCGGTAATTATTTGGGTCCTCTCTTTTCCCCTTTTTGAAAATAGGGACAACATTTGCCCTCCTCCAGTCTGCCGGGACTTCGCCTGTTCTCCAGGAATTCTCAAAGATGACTGCCAGTGGTTCTGAAATCACATCTGCCAGTTCTTTTAATACTCTTGGATGCAGTTCATCTGGCCCTGGAGACTTGAATACATCTAGACTAGCCAAGTATTCTTGTACTATCTCCTTAGTTATTCTGGGCTGTGTTTCCTCTGCTGAATCATTTGCTCCAAATTCTTCAGGTCGGGCATTGTTTTCTTTATCGGAGAAGACTGAGGCAAAGAAGGCATTGAGGAGTTCAGCCCTTTCTGTGTCCCCTGTTTGCATTTCACCATCTTCTCCTCTGAGTGACCCCACTGTTTCTTTGTTCTTCCTTTTGCTACGAACATACCCATAAAAGCCTTTTTTGTTGCTTTTAACCTCTCTAGCAAGCCTGAGTTCATTCTGTGCTTTAGCTTTTCTGACTTTGTGTCTACACGTGCTGGCTATTTGTTTGAATTCCTCTTTGGTGGTTTCCCCCCTTTTCCATTTTTTGTACACATCCTTTTTTAATCTTAACTCAGTTAAAAGTTCTTTAGATAGCCACCCTGGCTTCTTTAGGCACCTTCCATGTTTCCGTCTCATTGGTATTGCCTGAAGTTGTGCTTTTACTATCTCCCTCTTAACAAACTCCCAGCCATCATGAACTCCCTTTCCTTTTAGTATTACTGTCCATGGGATCTCACCCAGCACTTCCCTAAGTTTTATGAAGTCGGCTTTCTTAAAGTCGAGAAATTGAGTCCTAGTATGCTTGGCTGCTCTTTTCCGCTGTATAGTAAACTTCAGAAGAGCATGATCACTCACGCCTAATGATCCTTCCACTTCTACCCCACTAACCAGGTCATCAACATTGGTTAGGACCAGATCTAAAATGGCTGTTCCTCTTGTAGCTTCTCCCACTTTCTGGACAATGAAGTTGTCTGCAAGGCCAGTGAGGAATCTGTTTGACCTTATGCTCTTGGCTGAGTTTGACATCCAACAAATATCCGGGTAATTGAAGTCCCCCATTACTACTATCTCCCTTCCTTTTGCATGCTTGGCCATCTGTTCCAGGAAGGCATCATCTATGTCCTCCGTTTGGCTTGGGGATCTATAGTAAACTCCCACAATGAGGTCACTGTTATTCTTCTCTCCCTTAATTTTGACCCAAATGCTCTCACTTTGGCTTTGAGGTTCTAAATCTTGGATCTCTTCACAGGTATACACATCCCTGACATATAACGCCACTCCTCCTCCTTTCTTGTCTGGTCTGTTTCTCTGAAATAGATTGTATCCCTCCATTATTACATTCCAATCGTGGGACTTATCCCACCAGGTTTCAGTGATGCCTATTATGTCATATTTAGTTTGCTGTACCAAGAGCTCAAGCTCATCTTGTTTATTTCCCATACTTTGCGCATTAGTGTACAGACATTGAAGTCCATTAATCATTCCCCCGTGTCTCTTATTTAAGGATTTTTTCCTCCCACCACTAGGTCTGCGTGCTGTTTGCTCCATTCAGTCTATGACATTTGGATGATCATCTTCATCAATTGATAGACTCCTACCTTCAGGAGCACTGTCTCCCTCCCCCACATTAGTCAGTTTAAAGCCCTCCTGATGAGGTTTCTGAGATTTTTTGCAAAAACATTCCTACCAACCGTTGTGAGGTGCAGCCCATCGCTTGCCAGAAGTCCATCTTCAAGAAACTGCATTCCGTGATCTAAGAATCCAAACCGTTCCTGTTTACACCATTTGCGAAGCCAGTTGTTCACTTCCACTATTTTTCCCTCTCTCCCTGGGCCACGTCGTTCAACTGGGAGGACAGATGAGATGACAATTTGTGCATTTAATTGCTTCAATTTCCTGCCCAGAGCCTCGTAATCTCTTTTGATCTTCTGGAGGCTATTGCTTGCAGTGTCATTGGTTCCCACATGAACCAAGAGGAAGGGGTATTTGTCAGTGGGTTTTATGATTCCTTGCAGTCGTTCAGTTACATCTTGGATCTTAGCCCCGGGGAGACAGCACACTTCCCGAGACATCTTGTCAGGCCCACAGATCACTGCTTCTGTTCCCCTCAGTAGGGAATCCCCTATCACCACTACACGCCTCCTCTTAGGTCTGGTCGGGGTTCTTCCGTGAGCTGTCCGTTCCAAGGTCGCCTGCACATTCCCTGAAGACTGCCTTTGCTGCTCGTCTTCATATACCTGATCGACTGTAATGAGGGAGAGATCCTCAAATGGAGTCTGCTCTTCGTCTTCCATGCTAGGGGAAAGGACCTCAAAGCGATTGCGTATTTCTAAACAATCAGAGCGAACCCTGGGCCTCCTACTTCTTTGAGTCACGTTTCTCTGTATTCTCTGTACATTCACACCACATACCAAACCTCCTGTTGATTAACCCACATAAGAGGGAATACAGTGCGCATTTTCACATCCCACAGCTATGTTACATCAGTGAAGAAATTTGATACCAAGCCCAGCACGTGAGATCTTCAGCTATGTTAAAACAAACATTTTGCTGGCGGTGAAAATCTGAGCACCCTCTTTCACATACACGCTGAACCTATACCGTTCCAGATACTTTAAACACTGTGTAGGAAGGTTCCTTATCTGCCCTGAAAGGTATGGTTTGCTTTGAACTTACTGTTTCTTTCTCCATCTCTTGGAACAGATGGCATAGTTTTACTTGAAACAAGTTACGCCCATGTCAAGAGTGCCTGCAATTTACCAAAGCAATATTATTAACAGATAGATTAACCGTAAGTGAGAATCAGTGCAATACAGGTTCAGCTTCTAAGGCAGAGGTGGAGAATGTGTGTTCTCCAGATGTTGTTGAACTCCCAACTACCACCAGTCCCAGCCAGTGTGGCCAATGGTCAAGGAGGAAGGGAGGATGGGAGCTGTAGTGCAGCAACATCTGGGGGGCCACAGATTCCCCACCTACAATCTAGAAAGTCTCATGGAGCATGCAGCTCCCATCAAGTCAAACTGAGTTTTTGTCAGAATGAAGAATGGTGTAGAATGTTCAGTGTCTTGATGGAAATGAGGCTGAAATCAATGCATGAGAAAGAAACAAATCGGTAAAATATGACAAGCAAACCTGAGTTTACTAGATAACCATATTCATTTACTTAGTGAGTGTTTGGTATGAAAAAAAGGTTTTTTAAAGTCAACCATCTGTCTTCAGATCTGAGTCTATTATAATGAGCAATAATCAGGTTAAGCCTAAAAAAAATATCAGTAAACTCAAGTTGTACTTCAGGAGCACTAATTATTGCTGTAAAGGGCAACTGATCTTGTTTTACTGCACCTATCAGCATTTGGTTATTATCTTTGCTGTTCAGTCACAGTGGTGCAGCACTGTGTGGTGGCTAATGCAAAATTGCCTCTCATTCACCAGGGCAACCCTCGCACAGAAAGGGCCCTGCAGCTGATTTCCCCTCAGGGCCTGGCCTGCAGTTTCTTTGTATCCTAAATCTGTCTCCATAGGTCTTGAGGAGTGCTGTGTATTTTTAGGATACACAGACACTTGTGTTGGCAAGCCCGGCAGGCCTAATGAGCCTATTATTCACACTTTCCCCCATCATCTTATCCCAGCAGAGATGAACTGAAATGCTGAGTCGTATACACTGTTCGTATTTCTTTATTTCAAAACTTCCTACTCATGGCTGTTTTGTTTTGTATTGCAATATTAATGTATTTTTTTACGCTACCCCTGTGATCTCAAATGAAAGGCAGTATATAAATATTTTACATACATAATTTGTTCTTAAGGGTCATAGACTATGTGATGTCATTAAATAAATGGCAATTTGTTTTTTTATTTAAAAAAATACAAATACAGCATTTCTTACTCTACGTATTTGGAACTTTTCCAACCCCTAACCACTTTAAAAACCTTGCTATCGGGGCCTTTAAAATTCCAAAATGTGGGCAGGTAGGTTGCGGGAGAGTACACAATCATAGCCAAAGCAAGAATAATGTCAAATATGACATTTTCCAAAGTTGGGGCGGGGAGGGAGAGAGAGAAAGAAAAATCTGTGGTGGTACTCTGCAGTGAGGAGTCTATCAATCTGGCAAATATCATCTTCTTGATGTACACAGGAGGTCTACAAGTAGACAGGCTGGTTTGTATAAAGGAAATGGAGAAAAGGGGCCAGTCTATAGGAAGTTGGTTTAATGCTATCATGGAAATTGCTTTAATAATACCTGCAATGTTTCAGTGAGAAACATATTCATAATCTTCAGTGGGCTCTCCAGGTGCCAATGCCAACACTGCAATAGTCTCTCTTTTTTCTTGATGAGTCAACAAATTCCACCAAAGTTCTTCTGTGGTGGTTGTTGGCAAAATATTAGCTTGAGACTGAGGGTCAAAATCAAAACCATATGGATGGCTGCTTTAATACTATTATTATGACCAATCATTTATGTGGTGCCCTTAAATGTATGGTGTATGTCTCCAGAAAAGTGTAAGGCACATTCCTCCTACTTCTGGATTGCTGCGTTAGACAAATGCCTGGCAAACAGATAGGCTGCCAAAGAAATAACAGAACAGAGTTCAGAACATCAAAAGAAAGGCATCTTGGGAGACTCAAACTGGGTCACATTACTGTGACCCAAACTGGGCCACCTGTTTCCATGTGCTATGCGTGATGTGCCTTGTTTTCAGTGTCATGATTTGCCCTGAGCCTAAAGGGATAAGGCAAAGTAAAATCTATAAAATCTGATTTACTAATGCACACTTACTAAGGACCTGTTAATAGCTATACCAGTATATCACAACTACCCCAAACATGCTGTTGCATCGACATCAGAGGGTCAGAAAGCCAGCGCAAATATTAGGATTGTGTGTAATCAGTAAAGTCTCTTTAGGGGGCAGGGGAAAAAAACAGAATGCTGAAAGAGGGAAGTGCAGAACAGAAGATAAGTAATGGCCTAGTTCACACATAACTCTTAACGATGACTAGATTTCATGAGGTCTATGGTGACAAGCAGGGAAGGGCAGTCCTGGCAGGCTCTGTCAGAAGGAGAGTAGGAATAGGAGGAGGTTGGTGAAACTGTTGGCAGAGAGAGTTTGAGTAGTCCACTAGGAGACATCCATAACCAGCTGCTGCCAGCCATCCCAGCAGAGGAGGGAGAGTCATGTGAGCCAGCCATCACCCCACCTCCTGACAGCAAGGTTTCCCCAGCAACCAAGGCAGTGTGTGAATCAGACAATGAGCCAGCTGAGCAGACCCAGGTTCTGTTTCCAAGGATGCAGCATTGGACGCACTAGTGGGGTCAGGCCCCGACTACTCCCTTGCTTGCCCAGTCACATTGCTTGGGACAAGAACCATGCAAATGACTGTGCCCTCCCTGCTTCACTTCAAGGAAAGCAAAGGAAGTGTTTCGGGTTTTGAGGCAATGTATTAGCTTGTGCTTAGGCATGCATCTTAAAGCCCTGATTCTGAACTAATGACTATAAAACCTGTATCTTGATCTTGTTAACTGTGTCTGAGAGTAGGAGCCATGACAGTTATTGTTAATCATAGTTAAAGATGAGGTATCTGCAAGACAATCACCTAAGCCATAAGTTTTTTTTACTGCACAGAACAGTTAAAAACACCAGCAAGAGCAGTTGAGCCTTGACAGCAGTTGGAATGTTTTTGGCCACTTTTCACTCACAAATCTGAAGCTTTTGAGTACTGGTTACTCCTATCTTATCCATAGTTAAGGAGGTGGTCCAGGTTTGCACATATCACTAAGCTATGGTTAAAATTAACTACGGTTTATAAACCAGATATAAACCTTCGTTGATGAGTAATCTCTAACCATAGTTATGCCGCTGAACTATATTCACATATAACACTATGCCACGATTTAGCATGACATGAAAACCAGGCCATTGTGTCAAGCACTGCAAGAAGGAAATGGGGCATATTATACCACAAACTTGTATTGGCTAGCACTTGTGCAGCACAAACCTATGCATATTTATCCAGCTTTTAAGCACCATTGTTTTCAATGAGACTTACAGTCCAGCAAATGTGTTTAGGAGTGCACCCTAAATGTCATGACTTCCTCCAAAGAATCAAAAGATTTGACATTTGCTGAGAACACAAGAGACACACTCTAAAAGAATAAACTCATATCCATTTGTAATTGCAGAGACAAAACTAAATATTTTAAATCTATGGTCTAGTAGTTCTTTGCCTTATAGAAACTGAAGGTAAGTTCAGAAACAAAACAAATTTAACATGTATACTAAATGGTAAGTCCCATTGAATTCAACAGGACCTCTGAGTAAACACACTTAGAACTTCTTATTAATCTGTCCTTTCCATATAATCATAGCATGCTGGGGCACAATAGAGAACTTTAATGATATGTTATTCTCATGATCTGAAATTTCTGGTCAGCTTTAAAACATTAAGCACTACAAAGGCTATAAGCGAACTCCAGCACTTCAATTTTAGCAATGATCTAGATAATTTTTAATGCACTTTAAAACAGAACTTGTAAAGGTTAAATTAATGTCCAGGTCCACTGAATTAAAACTCCAGAGTAAAAAATCTGCCTTTCATTAAAATGAGAAAGGTCACCTAGAAGTTTCTTTCTTTGCTCTCCAAATCCCTTACATTTTCTTAAAAGGAAAGCAAAGCAACAGGCTTTAAACAAAATGTGAAAGCACAGAGTTCTCAATACTATAGCTGCAAATGCATGTATGTCTTCAGTTCGTTCCAGGAGATCACTGCAGGAAGACTAGGAAGGAGTCTAACAGGGCAGTCTCATACATGCCTGCCCAGAAGTAAGCACCATTGAACACAGTGGGACATACATCCAAGTAAACATGCTTGTCTCGGCTTTTAGAACAAGCAGTAATTGGAAGCTCTGGGACCTAAGCCCTTATCTCAGAAAAAAAAGTTAGTGGTATAAAGTTTTGACACATTTTTTCCATAAGCTATTTCCACACTATTTTTAAATGCTTAAGTTCATAGGATTTGTTTTAGTTTAATTGTTACCTCATTTACAATATTGACACTGCAGGGGAAATACCAGCAAATACCCTGAAGGAAATATTGCTCATGAAATAGGACCACATCAAATAGCTTGCAAAATATGACTGCTTATTAGAAGGACTATAGCACAAACCTCTATAAATCTTGAATGGTTAATATGGTGGAGACGGCTAGGAGATGCTTTGGACTACAACTCCCATCTTTGTTCATGCTGGCTGGGGCTGATGGGAGTTATAGTCCAATAACAAAAGGAAGGCACCTTGTTGGCTATCTCTAAGACATCTGCAGAGCACTAGGTTGAGGAAAGATGCTATATGCAACCAAACCAAGAGTTGTCTAGAACCTGGAGTGTGAGCTAAGAGGTAAACTACATACAAATGCATGGAACAAAGCCCAGATGTTTGATTTGCAAACCAAAAGTAGCATCAAGAAGCTGTGACTACAGAAAAACCTATACTCCTCTGCACTACTGACTGAATTTCTGGGTGGCAATCCTGGACTTAATCTTAAGTGGTGCCCAAGATCTCGTCCAGCACTTTGTTCTCACGGTGGCCAACCACATACCTATGAGGAGCCTTCAATAAAAGATCAAGTACAACAGCAATCTCCCCACTTGTGATTCTCAGCAACTGATATTCAGAGGCAGACTGCCTCCCACAGTGCCTCTGATTTAAGTTAGCCATCTGCTTGGCGACAATTGCTTCTTGATTCCTCTTGCTTAAGCCTGGTTGTATGCGCAAACAATGTTCACAGTATATCAGTGAGACACATAAATTAGTAACAGTCTTCTGGAGAATTATGCACTTAAGCAGGGGTTCTTGGTGCCAAATAACATAATGACCTTACCATTTATTTGTCACCTTTAACACACGGAAGAACAAACCATCAAATAAACAAATAACATGCATGCATTTTCTCTGTCTAAAATTGATGTGTGCCAGCTATAGCATATGAGATAATGAAATACTTCATGTCTTGCTGGTAAAGTATACGAGCTGCTAAGAAAGGGGATCTCGTCATTTTACAACAAAACACTTGGCACAATTCAAATGCATTTCATTATTTTGGTGGAAGTTCATTTTTCCTCACTTAATCAATGTCTGTTGAGGGACATTGCTTTCATTTTCAAGAGATATTGGAAAAGGAATCTCTTTCTATTCTTTCTATGCTCTCTTACATTTACCTTTAAGCATATGCCAACTTGCCAAATTTAAACTATTTTGAAGTGTGAGGTTGGGAAAGCTATTTCTTACCATTAGTTTCAGTTTGGCTTGAATATTTCTGAATATCAGAAGTATAAATATTAGGCATATGTTGAAGGAAAATGAGAGAATATCACAATGACCTTATCTGTGCCAAGGAGTTTTCATTGCTGGAAGCAAGTCTTTATGTTATACAGAACACAGCAGCCATTATCTAGCCCAGAGTACTATAGACATCCTTATGCTACAAATGCATAAGAAAGGTAAGCAAAGTCTACTGTTTCTCCCAGATAGTTGTCATTCATTCTCAAGTCCCACCCATAAAATAAGGATAGGCAGAGCCTAAGATCTTGCCAATGACTTGACGCCATATTCCCCCTACCATAGGTAGGCTGTGCTTTTTCTCCTTCTCCCATTAGGGAAGGACAGGGAGAAACTTGTGAGGTGTTCATACTCTGATCTGCCTCAGAACTTTCTGCATGTGGCATAAGCAACATTGGAGATATAAAAACATTTACTATGGCCCCATAACTCCACAGTTTTAGTCTGCGAACTGTTAATAGTGATTTTCAATGGGACAACTCAGGAGAAATTAGGAATGCAAAAGCCAATAGTTCTTCCTCCAGATATAGCAAACTATGGCAGCTATGCAGTCAAACTAATTCCCATGACTTTCACAATCTAAACCAAGGCCATCTCTACCATTAGGCAAAGTGAGGCAGCAGAGCAGGGAGAAGATGTTAAGAATAGAGTTATGTGTGCCACGAAGCTTGTCATATACCCTCTTAGCTGGCCAGCTGGCCTCAAATATAGTGAAAGACATTTTCCCAGTGCCAGTATTGATGCAAGATGCAACCGGCAGTCCAGGCAGCTTCTGAACATGGAATAGGAGTGAGCACCTCAAGCAGCAAAAAGCTATGGGCCAACCTTGCTTAGGGCTGTTTCCTTCATTATATTTTCCTAAACACATTAATAAACAATCTGCTCCAGCTGCAACGAAACATGTCTCTCCCGTATCAGTCCCTACAGCCACAGCAGGCACTGTAACTCTCTAATTATTTGATTTCACCCACAAACAATCACTCCTCAACTGTAGCCCAAGACAGATGGATGCCAACATCATTAACAAACATGGATAGAGAAGGAGTCATAAGGACATTTGTGTAGCTACAGAGAATCAGGTGCCTGTCACAAAATGCCTTTAAAAAACCCATTCTAGGTCTGTACCACTTCACATAATGCACGTCAAAGTTGCATTTCTAAATACTTTACTACATCACAAACTCCATAAACATAAAAGGCCTCTCTAGATCGTTTCTAGAGGTGGAGAATATTGAGACATGCACACTCCACCTTCATTACAAAGTGATAACTGTGCACCACATGATTTTTTAAATGTCTGAATGGATGTCAGACATTCATGAAATTTCCTGGAAGGTGGTTGGTTGCATGCATACATATGAGAAATGCTCATGACTCTTCACAATGACAGCATCTTCAAAGGCTTCCTGATCCTGTCTCTTGCATTCTGGATCAGGTCCTTGAAAACAAGGGGTTGGGTTCACCTTGCAGAGATTTTTTTTTTTACCACCAACCAGGGTAGAACTCTGCTTAGTTAGTAGCCACTTCCAGCCATGGGAGCAAAGACTGGATCCAACCCAAGTTCTGCATTTATTTCAGAAACCATATAAAAATTCCTCACAGAAATTATTCACCACCTTCCTAGCTACTAGGGGCAAACCTGATATTCTGAGATGTCAGGAAAAAATTTCTTGCTCAACCATGGGTTTTTAGGGACTATTCCACACTCATTTTCAACTTCAGGATATAACAGTGTTTTGAAAATATATTGTTTTGAGTTAGCTTCAGTGCATGGATAATTATATAAAGAGGTCACAGCATAATCTTATTCGGTCCACCCATTCGATTTAATATTCTTGCACATGTGGCAACATTCCTTTAGTTCATTGTTATGCTATTTATTTTTATTGGGTGCATGGGCTTGAATTGCTGGAGTTCTAAATATTGGCCATGATTCAAGCGCTCTGAGGCGAGCGTAAAACAAAATGCTACTCTGTGAACACCAAAATAAACATCTAGAATGATAAACAGAAGTGTAATTTACAAAGTACATGAGGATCACATACTGAATCAAGACATTCAGATAACTGAGTGTTGACTAATGATAGTTGATTATATCCATGAAACCTCAAATCAACCACTTGATTTGCAATATTGCACTTGCTGGCCTTAGACCTGACATAGGCTGATGCAGAAGCAGCCATGAACCGAATTGCAACAAATGCTCAGCAGATGTGCTACTGGCTTGCAGTTCCAGTTCATTCAAAAAGGTTTCCCCCCTCCCCAGGAATGGAACGACCAGTTGCTCCTTCAGCCTCTGTCAATAATGTTCTCTTCAGAAAACAGTATTTCAGGGGTTAAGCAAGTGGAGGTTTTCAAAATCATACCCTGGGACGTTAGTTCTACTTGTATCGTCTTTTACCTTGGCACAAAACCACTGAAAATGATCCAAAAACGATAAACATCTACTGAGGTCATTTCTGCAGTACTGTGGCGCTACAGTTCTATTCAAACACGGTGGGCTGTGTGCCTGTGACTCATTCAGTTCATTAAGCAAATCCAGCCGAGATTTGTGAAGATGTTGGAAAGAGTGGCATCTAGTGGTTCCTTCTGGCAGGTGGGTTCCATATATCAAATCAAACATCTTAGTAATGAAAAGGCAACTGAGGAAAAATCTGAGAGCTAATAAAACAGGGACACCATAGGTTCCTTTAAAATGCACACTCTGGAAGAAACAAGGTGGAAGCAAGCAGGACATTCTGCTTCCTTCTCTGAGGGGCATTCTTGGTTTGGAATTTAATGCTGCATACCAGAATCCTTGTTTATTAATAATATAATCCAGCAGCGTTAATGACAAACAGCAACCTACTACAATTTTTCCATCAGGTAACTGTCAATCCCATTTATCTCAGCTATAAACTGAGAAAATATTTTCGAAATGTTCCATGGTTGGCAGTTTCTGTGCTAACTTGGGGTGCTTCCAAGTGGCACATTTATTGAGCATTTATCCTGAGTTCTTCACAGAGAAATTAGACAATGTTGTCTATTTATTATTTTTATGTAGGCCATTGATTCTAACTTGTTTGCAAGGAGGTTAGATGACATCGCATAAAAGCAAGTGTAATCCCACACTTTTTCTGTGCATTTCCCCATCACTTTCATTACTGCAGAAGTCCAATTTTGGGAGGAAGCATATACGTTGCACAAGCCTTCCCAATCACCTATAATTGTGCAACCTGAATTTCCCAATACGTGACCGAATCCCACCCCCAAATAGTCTAATAAAGTGATAGGTTTCAAATTAATTGTCTGTCTCTTGTTCTTTGGTAGCCTTCTTGCAACATAGTTGCTGGTACCACCTGACCACAGAAAGTTTATACATCATTTTCCATTGCCTCACCATTTCCAGTCTTCTGGTCTTTAGTCTAAAGGTAAGCAGTTCTGCATGTCATAGGTTTTTATTTTCTGTCATAGGTGAGTAGCAAGGCTAGCATTAGGTCTACATGCAATATTTTAACTTGTAAGTTCTGACATTTCCAATAATGCTTCCACCAAAAAAATTAGTTGCCTTTTTGCCATAACCATAACAAATAGTAGAAAGACCCTTTACTCCCACATCCTCTCCAACATAATGACCTTACCTCCTGATCAATGTGTCTTGAACCCCTGGCAACTGGTCCTGCTGGTGTATAAAGTCCCAAGGGCACATGCTATCAGGTAGTCCAATAGGTCAGGAAACACATGGTCAGGGAACCTGGAGTTGAGTCCCGAAAAGCACAGTCCCATGGAACTTCTAAGACACCCAAGCTGTGGCCTATCAATATGGAAAGTTAAGCAGACACAGCACCTCAGCTCTGCATACCCTTTCACCCCTTGACTCTTAATTGAAGCATCTGGGCTTGACGAGGCATGTGACCCTCACCTGTTCCAAGCCTACTCCAGCTGAGGAATCACATAGCTCCTACCAGAGCTTATGAGCCCCACCTGGCCAGCTAGGGAGCTGGGCTGTGGGCCCTTGCTTGCCTCAGCTCCCTCTGCTCCCTACACCTCAGAGCCCACCATGTTCATGGAGATGGGGGCCCCTCTGGCTCTGGTGATGGGTCCTTCTAGCTCTGGTTCCTGTGCACTGACCCCCCATCCCCTTGTCATCCTCTGTCACCCCATGAGTACTTTCTATGCCCCCAACCTCTCCTCCTCCACTCCCAGCTTTGCCCCGGTGTGAACCAGTAGCAGCTACATCCCTCACCAAGATCCTCTTCCTCCTCTCGGTCATCCTGCCCATTCATGACATCATGATTCAGGATTAGTGGGGTGAAGTGCCATCTATGTACAACACTGAGGGAGATTTCTTGTACATGTGCCAACACTTATTTGAATGGCTTTTCGGACCATGTTACATTCCATACTATAGGGTCTATTTTTCTTTCTATATCTTCCTCCCATACTGTTTTCAGATTATCCACAGTTCCCGTGGACTTGCCATCCAAGATCATGTATGCACTTAAGACTTAACATTCCAAATTATAATCAATGTGGTATGTTAAATTTACTAACTATATTCAGGCTCTGCTCACTTTATTCCTAATTATGGGTTGGTGCTAAGGTGTCAGTATGCCATTTTGTTTTGCATTTGCATGCACACCTTTTTTTGGCATCATCTCACATATTTGGATGCCAAAGGCAACAAACTTTACACTAAAGCAATTGACTGAATTATTGTCACAAACCTACTTGCTGGCAGAGACTAACTTCGTAGGAATCAGATCAGATGTATCATGTCAGTAATCAATCATCAGATTTTTTTTAAAGTTCTGTTTGATATTTGAAGATTGTCTCCTTCCTCGTTCAATTGAACAATACTGATTGTGGAAATGTCTAACAAAAAGAAGCTGCAGGCATTTAACCAATATATTACTTTCTGCATATGTGCGCACACAAACATGTACAATTCATGGAGGAGCCTATGAAGAGTTGCAGACCAGACTGCCAAAAGCATTGAGGCATTTGCTTTTTAGCTCTAGAGCCTGTCTGCCTATTAGAGACAGCACAGCTGAGGATCCTCAGTGACATGTGGCGTCTCTGGCAAACATTTAAGAAAATAAGTTGGCAACCTTATGAAAGGAGCATGAATGAAAGGACAGCCACAGTGCTGATCTGCTGCAAAGCTGGTTAATAAATCAATGATTCTGAGAAACTGGAAAAATAAACTGCCACCCATAAATGGAAAACAGGACCAAGTCTAGATATTTGGACTGTGTGTGCCCAAGGCCTGCTTCTGCACTTCTCCTTTTCCCCATTACTGCCATTTTTCTCCAAGGATTTATGTCTTCAATGCTCCCCTGCCCAATATGAATTTCAGAATCAGGGTCCTGAAGAAACCATTTACCCCCATTTTGAAACTCGAGGGTTTTTGTTGTTGCTGTTGTGTTGTTTTAAAGTGTAACAAGCAATTTATTTTCTCAGACATTTCTTGAATTTTGCAGCAAAATTCAGGAAAAGATCACAATGATGGAAGACTTCATCAAGCAATGCTAATTAAAAACATCAATATTTACCTACTAGTAATTCTGTGTCTAGCATGAGATCACTGCCCCACTTGATACTCCTATCTTTTGTCTGAATAATCTGTGCCCATCTACTTCCTGAGGAGTTTTTCCCCTTATTACTTTGCTTGCATAAAATCTAATAAAATTATTCATAGGATGAATCACATATTCCAGTAGTGTCATAGCAGAGAAGCTTTTAAATGATTTTCTGTGTTTGTACACTGGGATGTGATCAAACAGAACTTATTCAGGTTTTTATTTACTAGTAAAATGGAAAAGATTCTAGTCATAAATGTTGCACAACAATGTTACAGGCTGAACCCATTTACCTAGGGAGAAAATTCCACCAACATGAAGGCTGGTACCATCTCAACCCAGCTGGAAAAAAATAGAGAAGTCCAAAATCTGGTGTTGTAAAGGATTAAGTTAAAATAAAACTTAAGAAATTAAGTTAAAATTTATCTTTCTGTTTGCTATACCTTTTTTATTTTGCATAATACATTTCACAGTGCGTTTTATGTAAATTTGATAGAACAAGTAACAAATAGATGTATTTGTGTAGAACTTGGAATCAAAATTGGCCCCACCATTTGAGTAAGTGGTCCACCCCAAAATAGCTGAACTTCTTTTAATAATGTCTATATAACCATTACAGTCAAACAGATGCTTAAGAGGGCAAATGACAAATTGTAGGACGGAAAACAGAAAAAAATGAAGAAAAACAGCAGTAAGCAAAGAGACAGTTCTACCCAAAATAATGTGTTCAAAAGCAAGTAAATCTTTACTTGGTGTCCAAAAAGAATAATAATGTGGGCCAATCTGTGAAAAGAGTTTCAGAGTTGTAGCACTAGCAGGAAAGTTTCTGTTCTATGAACAGAAATGTACTTGCAACCCAACCAGCAGAAGGACGGTCAACATTAGAACTATCCTATGAAGATCTCAGCAATCTACTGATGTTAATATTTTAGCATAAAATGCCATACTCACTAACCTTGCTTATTTTTTAAAAATGCAATATTTTTATCATTTATACTAATGAAAAGCCTTTAATAAACTTACAGTAATGAATATACACATTTCTATCCTATTCTTCTAGTGTCCATGTACCACTCAGGGTGATCACTCTTTATTTCTCATCTATGAGCAGCAACTTTATTCATTTATTGGTACAAATCACATAGTATAAAACATGAAAAGGAAGGGGAAATGAAAGAACCAGTGAACAGAGTTTTGGATGTACTACAGACTGTGCCTTTACAGACGTGGTACTTTTACCCATTGTGAAAGTTCATGATACACATTCACAGAATCTTGCTATCATATTCATAGACTCATTGAATATATGAGTCAAATCGTTGAATTCGAAGGGACCACAAGGGTCATCTAGTCCAACCCCCTGCAATGCAGGAGTCCAGTCCATGCCACACCAGGGGTGGGGGTGGAGAGAGAGCAGGGCCGTCTTTAGCATATGCGGCGCTGGGGTGCAAAGATCCACCCAGCGCTCCCAAATTTAGTTTAGCCACCCCCAAATTTTTTAGAGGGTCAAACTCAAAGTTGTTGACCTTTTTGGGGGGAGGAAAATCGCTCACTTGTAACAACAACGCAGCAGAAATAACTGCTTTTGTTTCCTGACTCATTGGGAATATTTGATGCTATGGAGTAACAGAGTGACGGAGGTGGGGGACGGGGACTTTTGAGAGGGACCGGTATACAGTACGTATACATTTGATGCGCCCCCCCCCAAATACATCTGGCGCTCCCTAGAATTTGGCGCCGGGGTGCCCCGCAGCCCTTGCACCCCCGGATAAAGACAGGGGGGGAAGAAACCTGCACTTAAGAACAGGACTATAGTATGTGACTAAAGTTGCATATAGTTTGGCCCTTAGTACCATCTTGTAAGGAAGAAATAGCACACTTGTTATGATTTTAGGTAGGAATACTTAATTATTAATGATGTGTTTATACCATTTAAGACACATCATCCCTATGTGATTTACACAAGATGTTAACATTGCAATATAAAAATTTTCACAAAATAAAGCAATAAAACAGTCAATACATAAATCAATAAAAATGATTGCTGTTTGCACCTTATATGCTATTATTATATCCTATCTGAGATTGGAATGAGAAAGAACTGTGTGAGTTGGGAATGAGATCCCAACTGTATGAACTCAAAGCCTGGATAATCTATTTGTCCCTATTTTTTGATTTGGTAACTGGGAAAATTAGGCAAGGCATATCCATTTGTTATGCAGAGGATACACTGTAATACACACACATCCAGATTTAAAGATGAGCACACATACTTGTTCTTTATGAAATTAAACTGAGCATTCCCTGTTCAGATTGCTTCCTAGTCTAAAAGCTCATCATCAGAGTGAAGCTGATTTGATGACTGCTGGAGTCCCAGCTTCTCTTCCAACTGGAAAGATATCAGATCTTTTCTGGTGATTATCCCAACAACCTGGTTCTGCAAATCAACAACTGTCAGGTGCCGAAGGCCCAGAGACCGAAATATGATGTATGTGCGTTGCAGTGAGAAATGGGCTTGAACCGACACTGCAGATTTGTTTATGTAGGGCTCCTGCAAGATAAAGTAAAGTAAAGGATTAAGAGAAAACAGGTGTAACCTTATCATATCTTAACTCCCAAATGAAAGAAGAGCACAATGCAGTGGTCGTTGTTGTTTTATCTCATTGGTACATTCAAATTATTTCTTTTTTAAAAAACATGGTATAATAGTGGTTTCATTTTTCACTAGAATTTCACATTGATACAGGAATGTACACAGATCATACAGGGAAGGGCAGTTAAAGCTAAACTCCAGTGGTACGTTCAAGAGTTCTGCGTGGCTTTGATAGGCATGTGGCAGTTTGTTAAACCAAATACGTTTTATAGTGAGGTTTTGTTACATTGCTCTTAATGACATCCTACAGCATTCCACAGCAGACACTTGCAGAAAGAAAGAACGAAAGAACAAAAAGGGGAAATAAAATTAATCTATTTCTAAGAAGGCAATTTTAAATACCACTCTGGCACTCAGAATACAAGGTAGTTTGGCTGAAGAACCACTGCAGCCACCAGTTTTGCTACAAGCAAAGCAAAGAGTCACTGCACATAGGGCAGCCTTTCTCAACCTGTGGGTCCCCAGATGTTGTTAAACTACAACTCCCATCACCCCTAACTAGCAAGACCAGAGCTCAGGGATGATGGGAGTTGTAGTCCAACAACATCTGGGGACCCACAGGTTGAGAACTGCTAACATAGGGTGTTCTTCTTACATGGAGATGGGTTCCATAAAGTGGAGTCAGGATTTCACACATAAAGCTACGGAGATTATTTCTGTGTAGGAAAAGCTAGATGCACAGCACAAGTGTATTTTGCCACAACCATGCCAGTCAGGAAGCTGATGTGAAGAGAGGTGATCTCATGGTCAAGGAAACATCAGGTATGAAGTGGCCTTGAGGTTAAATCCATTGTTTCTACATTTACTAAATTGTCACAGCAGAAAGTTTAATGCAGATACACAATTCCTAAAACTAAAAACAAACACCCCAAGTCAAGAAACATTCTCACTTGGTGACAATCACTCACATTTTTATAGTTCCCGGGCTAGATTGCTGCAAAACACTCTTGCTGGGGTTTCCCTGACAACTGCTCAGAAGCTTCAACTCATGTTGATGGTTGCCCCTGATGAATTGCTCCACTGGAAATGTACACAGCACTGCTCAGTGTGATCTGCATATTGGTTCCGGATGGTCCTCAAGACACAAACTGGAAAGCCCTCAGCCAGAAAGCCCCCAACCACTTGGATCCAACATACCTACCATCTACCACCTCTCTTATATCACAACCACAAGGTTAACCAAAATCACCTTAAAGAGGTTGCTGTGTGTGTGCCATAGGTAGGAGACAATGCTTGTAGAAAGACATAAGGCAGTTCTTAAGCTGTCCTCCAGCTACTGTAAATAAAATATTGTCATTCACAGACAACACAGTGCTGCTGCTATTCTTCTAGTCACTTTATGAGAGATCCAAACAAAGCTGCCTCTCACTTTAGCTTTCCAACACAGCAGTGAAATATGAAAATATATATGGGAATACAAAGACAGGAAAATAAGTTTTTCCTTGTGCTGTTTGAGAGCAGGGAAAATTCAAGAGCTTCGCTATACATTGTGTCTTTGCAATTCCATAGGAGTCAAACACTGACATTTAAATGATTTGTTCCATTAACACTGGATCTTTTCGCCAATCTGGAACGTGTTTTAATCGCAAACCCCCTTGAAATGGTTGCCTTTGTTGTATTTTCTTGTTGGCTCATCGTATCAACATCTGTTATGTTTATATAATATGAATTAAAACTCAGGAATGCTGTTTGTACTCGGCTACTTTTGTTGAGAGTGTAGCGTCCCGGGATTGGCAGTGTTTATGTAAATCAGTGTAGCTGACAGAGCCGTCATAAACAGAAGAGAAAATATAACAAACACATTGTTCGTGGAGGAAATGTTTGTTTTCAGAGCTGGCTCCGCTCTTACCAGATTGATGAAGCGTTGCTGATACTGAGGGTCCGTAGTGTAGCGACCCAACAACATGGTCATCCGTTGCTGATTAGGCAGTTTTTCAACTCTGATCTGCAATAGACAAGGTGCATTACTATTATTTAGTGCAGTGCAATGCAACCAGATTCAGTTTCTAGCAAGGAAACCTATTAGTACAGAAAAATTCACTGAAGTTCTTTACCCTACGGGACAAAGGTCCTGGGTGGGGGTGACATCTAAATCCAGCAGGTCAAGGTGATGGTTTCTGACATGCTGTAGTGCAAGGTGAGAGCAGATAGAGTTTCCCTACCCTGGAGGGTAGCCCATCTAGGAGAAGGAAAACTCTGATCTTAAACCTCTGCTGCCTTGTGGATCTTTGGGAGAAGAAAAGACTAAGGAGTAAACCCTACACAAATATGAAGTGGAGTCCTTAAGATGGAGGATGGCACCTTGTATGCCTCCTTCCAGCAACTCCTGCAGCCAAACTGGTTCTAACTGTATTGCTCTGTTTTCCTTTGGACCACATCTTGTTGTATAGGCAACCCAGGACCTCCATAGACATTGGCCAGGCTTGCACCCTAGGGAAGTCACTTTGGGGCTGCTAATGCGGCAGTTTGACTTAAAGACGCATACTCCTTTGTCTCCTGAGACAGACAGATGCTAACAAAAACAGCAGATTGAGATCTGGGAGAGGCAACTCATGCCGGATTGATTTATATTCCATTTTTCTGCAATGCCCCAACTCAACATGGATTCACAACAGATACAAATACAACAATATATTCCATTACAGGTTTATTACAAAACTAAAATTTATCAAAATCATCAAAATCACAGAATAAATTTTTTCAATAATCAATAATAATCAGCCCTACAAACTTCTATGTAATCATCTCCCTTATAGAACTGGATTTTCCTAGAAATATTGCTTGAAGCACTACTATAGTGTTCCACTACTTTGAAATTGTTACATCTGAACACAGGAAAAACAGTCACTCACATTCTTACCAGTCTTTTGCAGCAAAAAATTCCACTCTGGGAATAGAATAACTAATAAAGCTAGGCTACTACAAGCAGGAAGCAAGGGAAGGATGGAGTTGTATAACACATATGTAGTATTTACCAACCACTACTTTCAAAACTAGCAGTCTGATCTCCAGGAGGGCCAGTGTCAGGTTTTAGCAGGCCCTTGGGCAAGATGCCCAGAGTGGGATCCCTCTCTGAGTGGACCGATGTCCTTCACATTCCTGTATCTACAGCCCTTTCACTTGCCCTCTTCCATTAGGCCTAATTCATAGAGCCACTTAGCATGAGAGGATAAGGGGACTGGAAAGTGCTGTTCCTTGCTCACGTACTTAAAAGGAACAAGTGAACAGACAGCAATAGGGAGGAGGAGAAACAGCAAAATCTGGGGGGCTCCAGAGAAAATCAGTGGGTCCTTTGCTAGGGGGTAAGCCTCAGTAAATGCCCACCCTGGTCCTCAGATCCAGAAGTGTTCCCTGTTCCGTGTGTGTGTGTGTGTAAGATAAATAAAAGGGCATTTATTACCTTCTGATAGGAAAGAAGAGGTGCACAAGATTCAGAGTCTTCTGTAGTCTCCTTTTCAAAGACGGCTTCGTTTTCCAATAGCACACAGAGCTCAAGCCTAGTTTCATGAAGAATACATTCATCAGCAGACCTAATGACCACTCCAAAATAGCTATGAGACCAAGATTATTTTTTTATCCAGAATTTTTCATCTATGTTGTTCCTCTGGGCATTGGCCTTCATGATGGCTCAATTCTGTACTCCCAGTGAACATTCAAATAAATATCAGGCAGGGGATGAGCTCATACAACTATTAGCAACTAAGAGAAGTGTTACACCATAGTCTTCCATACTGCCGGGCCAAAATTCACAGGTAAGAACCAAATCCCTATTATTTTGTGTTCTCTATTTCCTTAAAAGGAGAGGAAGTTCAAAAGTTGCACTACCACTAGGTTTAGTTTCCTTCGGGGTACTAGAGACTTACAGTTTCTTTGGAACATATGACAAACATAAAGTCAGAGGCAGTTGGTTGGCCTACAGTGAATGTGATAGGCTGGATTAGGTGGACTTTCAGTCTGATCTAGCTAAGTTCTTATGCTTACAGCATGTATGTATGGCAAACTGAACACCACTATAGTTTTAAATTGGAGGGTATATAACACAATAAATTCAGTTTGCCACACAAAAGCGAAATCTTCGTTAGAATTGTTTTTTTTAATGACAGCTGGTCATACCACCTACTGCTCATATGACCTACTGACACCCTACAGAACTTCCATTGGTTTAGGATTTGTTATTTGCTCTTCTTTTTCTATTGATTAAATGTGACCATTCAGTTATAATTAGTTTTGTTATAAGTTCATATAGCAAAAGAAATAGTTATACTTGATAGAAGGAAGAAAAAGAAAGTTTGAGCAACCTTCTCTTAAAAATATAATCTGCATCTCTCACACAGCTTTCCTTTATCTATGGTATATAAATCATTATACATCCATCTTGCATCATGTTTTGTATTAAATCAAGATATTATGGTTTAAACAGCAGCTGTACTCAAAACCATATATATCTGCAACCTGATTCAATTTTCAAATAGCTGTTATTATGGGTCTGTTTGAAAGAAATTGCCTCACAGAGAAACAGAATTGGTTTAACAGATATATCAAATGATACCTTGCGGAAGACTTGACATGCAATCTAAACACAAGCTGAGCAAGGTTGTATTCAGTTACTCTCTAGTTCATTCAAGTGGAGGTTTAATAGGTAATAGGCATTTTGTTAATGTAAACAGCAGGAGCCAATGCGAAATTATTATCTGGTTGTAAATGTGCAAAGAGCGTTACGATATTTATCCTCATACAAATCCTGCGAGATAGCTCATTACAATGCCAGTTTTACATTTGGAATCTTAGCCATTGGCCTTTTCCCATTTGGCCATCTGAAATTTCATTTATACCTACCATTCAATTCTGTTATGAGTTGACTTTTTCTAGACACTGTTAAATTTCATTAAAACTATGAGCCTGAAAAGAGTGACAGCTGTTTCATGTTCACACATTAGACAACGTTTTCAGTACAGACATACATGAGTCATTTACAGACATTAGATCGGAGTAGAATGAACATATTCATGTTGGATGAATGGGTGTTACATTGCCATCCCCTGACCTATGCATCTTTGTTTGACATGAACAGAGCCTGAAAAGAGCCCCCCCACACACACATATGTGAGCTCACTTCTGACATTCAGAAAAATGTGTATCAGTTGTCGGTGGGGCTGGCTATTACAATATTGCTCCCCTCACATTTGAGCAGTCTTTAAACCCAGATCAGGTGTCACTAAAAGGCTCCCATGAGGCTGACTGCTCTAACTTATCCCGGACACAAGTCAATACTTCTGCCTAACTTGACTTTGTTCCTACACCAGTTGAGGTTCATATAAAGAGCCAGTAGAGTACAGTTTGCTATGCAATCAAAGCCACTGTAAAAGGTATCATGTAAGTGGAGGTCAGTGTGGGACTAGCTACACCATTCAGGCTAGATGAAAAGGAAGCTTCGGAGTTGGGGTGTTTCAAAGGCAGTTAATGGAAATATGGCGTATGTTCAATATATCTATCAATTCCAACAGAAAGTCTTTGTGGCACTGTGCAAACTAACAAATCTGTTATGGCATAAGCATTCACTGACTCATATCCAGGAAAGCTTATGCCACAATAAATGTGTTAGTCTTTAAGATGCCATGAAGACTTCATTGTTTTTGCTGCCGCAGACTCACACAGTTACCCTTCTGGAAACTATCCATGCCACTTTGTTTTCCTCTTCAGGCAATAAAGGATTTAGGAATTCCCCAAGCATGAACATGCTTTATCTGGTATTCTTAAATAATAGCTCTGAATTGAACTGTGCTCCATACTCTGCTTCATTACATAAGAACATAAGAACAGCTTGTTGAATCAGGCCAATGGCCCATTTAGTCCAGCCTCCTGTTCTCACGGTGGCTACCCAATGCCTGTTAGATGACAGCAAACATGACCTGAGCACAGCAACACTGCCCACCTATGATTCTCAGCAACTGGTATTCAAAGGTCTATTGCCTCTGTTAGCAGAGGTAGAACATAGCAGTAGCCATGATGTAACAAACCATTGTAGTTACGTATTGTATGTGTGCCCTAACCAAAGCTGCCCTACTTCAAACATTTTCACACCTGAAGCAAAAACTCCAAACAGGGCCCCTTTGACCACTGTACAATGCTCATTGTTCAGGATACAGAGAGATGGAGTCTGGGTGCAAGAAAATGACACCTTCTCTGGAATGTGCTGCCTGAAATGTTAGTAAGGATGGCTGTTGGAAGCTTATAAAAAACTGTGCTGTCAGGTGGATTACATACATATGGTGACAATTTCTGTGCATCTGCTGCTCCAAAGAGAATTATTTCACCTACTTTATTGAAAGGCAATTGAAGATTAGATATCTGATCACCATAAAAAGCTATAAGAAACGAAAACAGCAATAATGGTGTTTTGCCAAAAATGAAAATCACCCTGTTTTAGTTCTGACCTGGAGTTTATTATTTTCCTAAAACAAGCCCATACTAGCTGTGTTTTATAGGAGTAAAACAAATGTCCCATTTAGCACAATGCAAAAGAAAAGGAACATTTGTTTGCCACCCGTGTCTAGCTGGTAAGTTTGATCATATTCCAAATTATTCAGCTTTGGCCTGAAATAAACCAGCAGGGAATCACATAGGAGCTAGGCTTTGAGAAATGAAAGAAAAATCTGGATAATGAAAAAGGCACATGGACACGCAATACGTCTATGCCGCAAGTACGATGAAGGAAAGTTTTGGAACACCACTAATGAAAAACAATCCAAGGCTATTAAACTTGCCACATTCAAGAGAAAAATGAGCACCCATTATTTCACTTGGACTTGCAGAAGTCACGCTTCAGAAGTATAACAAGATCATTCTTTGATGTTGCACATATCCTTCCTATCACATCATCAAGTCTCTAAAACAGCAGCCCAAGCATGTTTCTTGCACTATATTTTGGGCTTAACAGGAAGTTCTAGAGATCAGACGGTGAACTGGCAATTGTTACTCTGCTCTTTATTTATTTAGAAAGGAAGAAACCCCTTTAGGAAAGAACCTCTTTTCAAAGGTAGCCTGGCAAGGCCTTAGAGCATTTTTAATTTATGATATTCGCTATGAAACAGGCATCATAAAGACACACATTTAAGATTGCCCGTTTGTACCCAAAGGTCCCACCTTAGATACTATTCATTCTTGAGCACTATGCTAAAGCTATCAGAATGGGAAAGGTCTTGTACCCCACCCTTGCGCAAAAATTTCTTTCTCTGTGGATATAGAAAATTCTACACATTAGGGAACTGGCAGACATATTATTATTATTATTATTATTATTATTATTATTATCCCTGACAAAATAGTTACAAAATGCACGCAATGTAGATTAAGCAATTGTTGTAGGGGTACATTCTAATAGAAGAAGAGGAGGAAGAAGAAGAAGAAGAAGAAGAAGAAGAAGAAGAAGAAGAAGAAGAAGAAGAAGAAGAAGTAGTCCAAGCAATTATATTATGGGTGAGATAATCAAGACATCACATTTCATCCTGCATTTTACTGTCTACGTTTGACTTTACGGAAATGTGTCTAAGAATATGAGGTATACAGCGGTACCTCTGGTTACGAACTTAATTCGTTCCGGAGGTCTGTTCTTAAGCTGAAACCATTCTTATCCTGAGGCACGCTTTCACTAATGGGGCCTCCAGTGCGTGATTTCCGTTCGCATCCTGGGGCAAAGTTTGCAACCAGGAGCAGCTACTTCCAGGTTAGCGGAGCTCATAACCAGAAGAGTTCGTAAGCAGAGGTACCACTGTACATCCAATGAAGAACTAAATTGAAGGGAGTCAGGCAGATCTTCTTGTGCAGAAGGTTCCACAAGCAGAAAAGTGTTATTTGTATGTACATACAGGCTGTTGCACAATTATTTCACAAGTCGACCAGTTGTGATGGATTCTTCTGTTGCCCAACATTTATAAATGGACCTCTGTTAGCACAAGAGACATTGCACCCATAGACCGAAAGCACCGAATACAATCCTGTGAGTGGCAAAATTATACAACTTGATTATAAATATCTTTCCAAGAACAGTAACTGACTCCATGCAGCTACAACTTATTCAACCAGAATATGCTGCAAAGCCAATTGATGTGATTAGTCTAATTCAGGGGTGGCCAACTCCCAAGAGACTGTGATCTACTCACAGAGTTAAAAACTGGCAGTGACTACCCCCTTTTGTGGGGTTCAGGTCAAAGTTGTTGAGCTTCTTTTAGGGAGGAGGAAAGCCGTGGTTTTGGGGGGTGCAGGAAAAAATGTTTAGCTTTTTTTAGGGGAGCCAAACTTGTTGAACTTCTTTGGGTGGCGCAGTGGTCTGAACCACTGAGCTTCTTGGGCTTGCCGATCAGAAGGCCACCGGTTCGAATCCCCATGACGGGGTGAGCTCCCATTGCTCCATCCCAACTCCTGCCAACCTAGCAGTTCGAAAGCACAACAAAAATGTAAGTAGATAAATAAGTACCACTCCAGTGGGAAGGTAAACCGCATTTCCATGTGCTGCTCTGGTTTTGCCAGAAGCGGCTTAGTCATGCTGGCCACATGACCTAGAAAAACTGTCTGCGAACAAACGCCGGCTCCCTCGGCCTGTAAAGCAAGATGAGTGCCACAACCCCAGAGTTGTCTGCGACTGGACTTAACTGTCAGGGGTCCTTTACCTTTTTTAGTGATCTACCAGTGATCTACCACAGATGTCCAGTGATCTACCGGTAAATCACGATCTACCTGTTGGAAGTGCCTGGTCTTGTTCAATGAGGTTTACATTTGACAGAGTAGAGAAAGACAATGAGGCAGCCTTCAAACTGAGTTCTCGGACAATGCAATGGCTGCATTAAGTTTTTCCTGCTCCCCAGCATCACCATC
This sequence comes from Podarcis raffonei, assembly GCF_027172205.1. Lineage (NCBI taxonomy): Eukaryota > Metazoa > Chordata > Lepidosauria > Squamata > Lacertidae > Podarcis > Podarcis raffonei. Next base: position 40,853,607 of record NC_070608.1, read on the forward strand.
CACAACTCTCAGGGCCCCAGACCTTCTAATAAGGGGGGAATTTTCAACCAAAGATACTCCCTTTTCTTCAGTACTCTATAGCTGCTGCTGGAGCTACATTATTTAGCACTGCACCCAAGGAAGAATAGAAACATGTAGAACTATTATATGGGGGGGGAGCAAAGTTATCTTTATTTTTATTCATCTGATGTCATTCTACTCCAGCCTTCCTCCTTTTTGGAGCACAGGGTGGAGTCACATAATAAATCATTCCATTGGGCACAAAACAAAAACACAAAATTACCCTGTTAAAAAGAAAATTCTTGCATTCATTTATATATTTTCAAAAAACACATCAACAATGATCCTTCCTCTGGGTGGAGTACAAATTAGAAAGGGTGCAAACAAGTCCAAGATTATGACAATGTGGTTAAATGGTAGTCAACAAAAACCATAAAAGGCAGAAAGAAATATTTTTACAACTAAGCAACTGGTGTAAACTGGGGTGAAGGAGAACATACACTCTGACAAAGCCAGTGTAAATTGATAGTAAAACAAGTGAAGAAGGAATCCAAAGAACCAATAACTGAAGAAATGAAATAATATATAAAAATGCATTTAAATACATCCAAAGCAAAACCTAGCCAGGAGGTATCAGTGAAATTGCTAGATGATAAAGGTAGTATGTTTTGTCAAATACACAAATTATTTTGCTCTTTCAAAGTACACTTTCAACCTTTCCATGTCACTTTTCCTCTTGCTGGGTGATCAGAAATAGAAAGTACGAAGGGAAACATGCACCTAAATGTTTAAGAGGATTTTAATTGCTGTGCCTGGTTCTGAGACTGAACAAAATTCCCTGAAGAGGTTCTTGCATCTCTTTTTCCAAGATGTGGTATTGTAAAAAAAAAAAAAAATGTTTATAATGAACCTAGCTAACTTTCAATTGCAGATGACTCCATCACATACTTGCACTATAGGACAAATATATGATCAGTCTTTCCATACATATTAACATTCCCATCATGACCATATTTGAATCTAGCTGTTAACATCATATACTTACCTCAAAGCCACCCACAGGCTGTAGTTTGGCTACATATGTTTTTCATTTGCCTTTCAGAATTATAATTCACACACTACATCACTCCAGCTCACTCTGAAAGAGCTTTGTACACCTGCACAGCTATCTGTGCAACAAAACAAAGAAGAAGAAGAAGAAGAAGAAGAAGAAGAAGAAGAAGAAGAGGAAGAAGAAGAAGAGTTTGGACTTGATATCCTGCCTTTCACTCCCTTTAAGGAGTCTCAAAGCGGCTAACATTCTCCTTTCCCTTCCTCCCCCACAACAAACACTCAGTGAGGTGAGTGGGGCTGAGAGACTTCAAAGAAGTGTGACTGGCCCAAGGTCACCCAGCAGCTGCATGTGGAGGAGCGGAGACGTGAACCCGGTTCCCCAGATTACGAGACTACCGCTCTTAACCACTACACCACACTGGCTCTCAAAACCCTTTACTTTTTAAACAATGTGAAATGATGGCGTTCTTTGGCATAGACATTTTACACTATGCTCCAGACAGCTGCCTTAGAGTGATCTAGAAAAAACTGCACAAAGAAAAAATAACTATATAGAAATTATTCATGTATAGACTAAGAGATTATTTGCATTTAGATACAGTGGTACCTCGGGTTACATACGCTTCAGGTTACAGATGCTTCAGGTTACAGACCTGAAATAGTACCTCGGGTTAATAACTTTGCTTCAGGATGAGAACAGAAATCGTGCTCCGGTGGCACGGCGGCAGTGGGAGGCCCCATTAGCTAAAGTGGTGCTTCAGGTTAAGAACAGTTTCAGGTTAAGAACGGACCTCCAGAACGAATTAAGTACATAAACTGCTATTTAAATTATAATCTTATAACTTCCCAACATTATCATCTTTGTAGACTGCATATGTTCATGTTTAGCGAGGTCAGATTACAATATAGGGTTGGAAGCTACACATCGTGTATCACGGCAGACATTTTCCCATTCCCATTTGCTCTGTTTCAAATTCCCTATTGTGCCTTACTACATTTTTAGCAGCAGCGATTTATGGAAGAATGTCAACGCTACTGTGTTCAGTTATTTACTGCAGTTTTAACAGCACTATGATAAAGGGCAGCATGTGACTTAGTGATACTCAGAGTATACCCACTGAACTTAATGGGTTTAAGTTAGTCATTATTTTAATGGGTCTTCTCTGACTATGACATAATCAGATGTCACCCCCAATAAATCATATATACACTCTGCTTTCAGGCAGTAGTTTGTACTTGCCTCATCATCTCATAGGCTCAGGAGGGAGCAAGGTTTCAAAGGCAAACTAAGATAAAATGTTCAACATTTTGGTATTGCACCAGTCTAGGTGTTTGGCCTTGATTTTCTGGACAGTTTGTAACAATCCATAGTTCTTATTTAAGAAATACAGAGTGTCTCATGTTGTTTATTCCAGTCTCACAAAATTTATCCCATGGCTCTCATTCATTTGGTTTAATCCTAGACATATCAGGAGAGGTGATACTTCTGAGGACTGGGTTTCTCAAAGAAGGAGCTAGGAGATGGTGGGAAACAACCAGACAACAACAAAGCAAAAAATGATCGTCAGCTAAAAATGTTGTGCTGTCCTTGGTGCTAAAAGTCCATGGTCTAAAAGACAGACAGAAGCCTATTCATATATCTGGTAGACATGGATGCCAAACAAGAACACACAGGTTAGACCCATTCCCTGTATACCAACAAACACACCAGCCACATTCCTGATGCTGCAGGTTCAGTGACATTCTACGGAGATGAAAATCCTGGACAGTCAGTATTCCCACCCTTATGGAATAGCCCTACATACATCTGTACCCATACTGGCTCCCTACCAAATATGCAGCAGAAGCGAGTCATGGCTGGAACATGGCCTCCAAGGGTAAGGACTATCCTACATGTTCTGACCTACACACACACACCACACACACACTTCATGCATTTTTTCAGGCACCAAACACCTAAGTATGGGAAGATAAACTTAAATATGCTCTGAATAAATCACAAATGGAACAAAATATTCAGTTAAAAAAGTACCCCACTTACTGTATTAAGCACTCTTCCTAGAGAACGACTCTTTTTTATTGTGCTAATCTTGGAAAAATGTGGCCTCTTAGAAAGTTTATTTCTCAGAGTTTTCTTTCAAGGCTGCAAAGAAGAAAGATTTGAAAACTGCACTGGACATTTTCTTTTGAGCAGGATGATCATCTATTTGTTTTTTATCTGAATATTTTTATTTTTATTTGTACTTTGATCAGATTTTTAGGAGGAAACCTTTTGCATACAAGCACTAAGGCCATTTTACCATATTTAGTTGATCAGTCGTATGAGTTTTCATTAATCACTTAAATTTGCATATGAATGGGAAAAATTAGTTCTGAAGGAGGAGGAGGAACTGGAAAGTGACCCTCAACTGGTCTATAGAAGATACTGTTCCTGTGACTATTGCTTATACACCTGACTTGGGTAAATCTGCATTCCTGTCACTTAAGTGGCTTTCTACATGATCAATAAAAGTAAGCCCTTAGTCTTTGCATGATAAACCCTTTCAATGAGAACAGCATAATATCCTGTCAGTATGTGTAAAGGATAGGAACAGCCTTCTTGTGAAAAGAAAGAATTATTCTATTTTAAACATAGATTAAATAGTGCTCCTTGCTCCTCTAAAAACAGTAATAGATATATGCTCTAGCATAGTGGAAGGTAAATGTTTGAAAAATATGTGTGTGTACACACACATGCACTCAACAAAACCATGAGCTATATGCCAGAGAAACAGAGGAGGCAAATCCTGATTGTGATTTGTTTCAAAAATCTACATACCATAGTTAAAAGAGCACTCCCACACTAGAATTGTGCTGCAGGGGACGGCATACTTTCCAAAGTATTACAATAGCTATAAAGTATTCTAGATGCCTGTGACATTCAAGTAATTAAATTATACACAGAAATGACAATAGCAATTAATGTTTTAACTGAGCATATTGTGCTTTTGCTACTCAGAAGCTGAAATAGTCCAGTGGAGAAGCTGAGGGAGAATATGAAATCTGATTAGAACAAATGAGAAACTAATGCACATTTTTTTGTGCAATACACTTATAGTGAAGGAAGGCCTTGAAAGCAATTATGACATTGGGTTGTATCTAATGCTAGTCCTACACAGAGTAGGCCCACTGTAGTTAATGAGCATGACTAGCTTAGGTTCATGGATTTGAATGGATGTACTCCAAAGAACTGGATAAAACCCACTGAAATTTCCCCTGTTGAATCGCCAAAATAGGTCAATGTATCATCTCATTGTATTCTCTTTCTTAAGCAGCACGTACTTAAAACATATGGTTACACTGATGAAACACACATGTCCCCAAGCAAATGTTGGCTTAGCAAGTTTTTGATTTCATTTGCCAACCAGAGGAAAAAGTATACCTAATAAACATATAATAACACAGACGTAGTCTTTTGGATCAATTATTTATCTCTAAAAGGATATTACTGCATAATGCAGCTTTAAGTTTTCAACTTTGTCATATTTTCTAAACTATGATCTCTTCAATTTACTTTCAGTTATGTGACACTGCACTTTACTGGAGTGAAAGCATGCATTAGCTAAACAATGCAGTTTGGAGTTAGTGTTCCCATGCATCACCATGAAAGTGTTTGTCTCGTCAGTGGTGTCATTATTGTTACTGAGTACATCTGCTCTGCCATTGCTTTCTAACACAAGAGCCATTTCTTACCAGAGAAAATAATTAAAGACTATGGATGTTTTTGAACAATCTTCCAGATTATAGATTTGATGAATTTTAACAAGTAACTGGCTCAAGCAAAAGAAAAGTTAGTGAGCTTTTCTGGCAAAGTTGTTGAGCTTTTTGGGCAAAATAGCAAAAAAGAGAGAGAGAGAAGATGTTTTGGAGCTTTTTAAAAAGTAAAATCACACCCCAAACAGCACTGCTGACATGGGTTGCCATATGTCCAGATTTTTCTGACATTTTCCAATTTCTACCCAGACACTTCTTCCAGCAACAGTATTCAGGGTATGTCTGGAAAATTCCAGACGTATGGCAACCCAATCTCAGATGCAATCCCTGGTAGAAGTGTCCCCTGCCTGGAATCCTGGAGAGCAACTGTCAGTAAGTGTAGACAATACTGCACTAGATGGACCAAAGTTCTGATTCAGTATAAGGTGGCATTCTTATGTTCCTAACCAACAAGCTATGGGTTTCAGCAATCTCACTATGCAAATTAATATTAAATGTACTTGCTATTCTTTTTGAAAACAGTGTCAAGAAAACTAAGAGGGTACATTGACTTTTCCTTACAGAGATGTTTTGCTACTACCTGTGTGGGTACTACCAGCACTTCACACTTTCACTTCTAAGTATGCAGTACGAGAATTCATAGGAGTTCCGAGATAGCTGCTAGAGAACCATTCACACATTAGTATAATTCTAATGTGGAGTGTGGCAACATTTTGAAGTCATCTAATTACAGTGCCTTATTTCCTGGGGCACCAGAAACAAGCCTCCGTTTGCAAAAAATAGCTGAGCTTCAAATAACTCTGTTGTCAAAATGAATCCTGAGAAATTGAATCCACCAGTTTGGAAAGGCAGGAATGAATGGATGAATAAATAAATGAATGAATAAACTCATAGACTGCTGGCTAGTGACAATTCATTGCCTAAGGTCATATTTTTTAGCAGTAGAGGAAATGCTTAGGATGAAGTCCTTCAATTTAAAAAAAAATGCATGAGCAACCAATACGGGGCACAAACTATGCTGGCTTATTAATGTCAGACTATCAAAAAATGAGCAAAAAATATCTGCCACCCAAGTGAACTGGCAGAGTTTCTCTCCCCACTTTTATGTTGGCGTACTGTCAGTTTCAGGTTGAATACGTTTCTGGCAATGCCCACTCTTTTGCAAAACGGTTTAGCCTGAAGACTACCAATTTCCAACTACCACTGAAATTTCAGTAAGCTCCAAGGATGGGAGGAAAAGGAGCTGCTTCAGTGATGAAATTACACAGAAACGCAGGTAAACTGCCAGAAGTTTCACTTATTTGCTAAACTGGCAATACAAGTTTTTCACTAGTTTATCTTTACAGGCAAAGTGTTGGACATTTGTACAGACATGATACAGCATTATGGTTTCTGGTTTCTCACCTTTTTCTGTTCTGCTAAATAAATCGAAAATATTTCCTTTTGTTGAAAGGCAGACAAGACAAACAAGCAACAACAGATTTACTGCATTGTTCAGAACAGAAAAAGAGCACTGCTCTCACAGTGACTGTTGTCATGGTGATTAACCAGATGCCTGTTGGAAGCATGTAAGCAGAGGGCACAAGCGCTTGTGCTCCCACAGTATGCTGAAGGTAGTACACAGCCATTGTGGCAAGTAGCCATTGATAGCCTTACCCTCCATTAATTTATCTAAAGTCATCCAAGATTTATCTTTAAAGTCATCCAAGATGGTAGCCATCACACAAGGATGGGGGAGAAATTCAATTCTGTTGGCATTTTAATGAGAAACTACCCAATTTGTGCTTGTCAAACCAACATACAAACTGAAACACAGCTCCCCTTTAAAATTTGTTTTTCTCCAAATTTTGCAATGCAGTTCTCCAGTCAAACCACATGTACAAAATGCATACATTAGGGGAAAGTTTGCATTGCATCAAAAGTCAAACATGAGTTAAAGTAACACAAAAATGTGCTGCATTAGAGGAAATTGCTTGCAAAAATGTGAATATTTGTCAAAACTGCACAGAAGCAGATTAATTAGGAGAAATTAACACTAAGATACTGACAAATTTTCGTAAGAGAATTTTATTCATGCACCCCTACCATCACTACAGCTTGCAGTAGTGAATTCTGTGATTTAACTACGTGCTGTGTGAAGAAATACCTCCTTTTTTCTGTCCTGAACCTCCCACTGTTCAGTTGATATGGAAACAGGATGAAGTGAACTGAAAAACAAGAAACTGAGAGAAACCAAAAATTGACAGATTTGTCCATATTTCTGCCTGGTGAATAATAGGTTCCTGTCTACATTACAAAGACTAAACAACAACTAAACGCAAAGAAAACAGAATAGTTCCTTAGTAATTACTTCTCATACTTTTCACAAATTGATACAAAAGCTTAACAAATGTGCTTATTATAGCAGGAGTCTTTGAATAGCAAAATTCAATGACCCAAAGACTGAGCCGCAATAAAAAAATACAATATGTGTTGTGAGAGAGCCAAACAAGATGTAATGTTACATGAAAGATGCAGAGGCAGTATGTCTACAGGGAAATTTTGTTTTTATTTTTACTGAAAAACAGTTTCTGTGCTTAAGAAGAGGGATCTCTCAGCCCTTTCCTTTCCTGTTGTTTGTCCCCTCAAAATTACTTTATTCTCCCTCTTCACAACCAAAGAGGGAAAGAGAGACAAGCTGGTTGGGGAGGACAGTTTTGAGCAGACCAAGGGCAATCCCTTCCCTCCTGCCATTCAGCCATTTGAACTTGGACCCTCCAGTGCCCATATAACAACAATTCTCTCTCTTTATTTATAAGACACTTACCACAAAATTCCCCAAGAGACTTACAAAAAAAGGTTAAAAGCCAAAAGGCATAACATACAAAGCAATACATTTTAATAAAACCATTCCAATAACCCATACACAAATCCAGCAAGCGAAAAACAAAAGCTCCTGCAGCAAGGACATTTCATTCAATAGCCCATCAACCAGCTTGTCATTATAATCCATCAAATGCCTGGGAGAAGAGATAGCTTTTAACCTGACACTGAAATGATGTTCATCATGGTGCTAGGTAGAGCTCACTGGGGAGAGTGTTTCATAGATGGGAAACCATAGATAAAAAGGCCTTCTCCCTTGTTACCATCTTCCAAACCTACCTCAAACGGGGGAACCTGAAAAAGGCTTCAGAAGAGGACTGAAGGGTTTGGTTAGGTTCATACAGCAAGAGTTGCTGCAAAAGATATTGCAAAAGATATTGGGGTCCTAAGCTATATAGGGCTTTAAAGGCTAAAGCCAGCACTTTGAATTGGGACTAGAAACTTGCAGGCATCCTGCACAGCTGTGTCAAGATTGGTGTTATATGATCTGCTCATCTTGAGCCTGTCAACAATTAGGTGTGCAGCAGCCAGAAATATTGTATAGCCAACAGACCAGAACTGAACTTCACAAAATCTAAAGTGCTTGTTTTCTCAAGATCTTGGAAGCCTCGTAGGTGGGAGATCAGTGGCAACGCGTTGGAACAGGTTGAAAACTTTAAATACCTAGGCATCCTATATAATGCTTCCTGGAAATACCATTGTAAGCTTGCACTTAACAGAGAGGATACTCTAGCTCTGGCTATCACCCATCTCTTCTCTAACAGCTCACAGCTTCACTAAAGGTCTTTAACGCCAAAGTAATAATAATAATAATAATAATTTTATTATTTATACCCCGCCCTCCCCAGCCAAGGCCGGGCTCAGAGCGGCTTACAAGCAATAATAAAGTAGCCCCCCAACTCCTGTATGGTGTTCCATGATGGATTGGTGCAGTTAACCAATCGTTGGAACGCATCCAATCCAAATTTCTGTGCAAAATCCTGGGGCTGCCAAATGGTGTGCCCTATGGCTGGATACCATATGGCATATGGCTCTGAATACCAAAGCATGACATTGTGGAGAATGTGGCAAGATTTTTGAGTGAAACTATGAAATTACATCACCATAGGTCATAAGAGCCATCTTCGTACCTCATGATGTCTGGACAGTTTTATCCTAATGTAGATCCTGCCGTGTTTTGTCAACTGTGTTGTGTTCTGATCCATGTATACGATGCCAACAAAGGAGATTGATTGAATTAGGTGGCCACATACCGCACTAGCTACAGTTTCCAAACTATCTTCAAAGGTGGTACGCTAATACTTTTTAAAAAGGTCTGTCTTATAATATCTAGTTTGGCACTCAGTCTCAGAAGCTGCTTTTGACACTCATTTGGAAAAGTGGTATCAAAATTCCTGCATTCCAGGAGGTTGGACTAGATGACCCCAACTCTACAATTCTATGGTTCTATGAAAATAAGGTGGGTGAGAGAACTGGCTCCACAGAGAGAAAAGAATTATTTCCTAACTACATTATCTTTAGGCCTGGCTAAGATGTAACAACCTTAGTTCAAAAACAGATCCTGGTTTCTTATCTTGATTGCTAAGTAGCATGTTACCAGAGAGCACAAGATTGTCTCAATTTTGTCCCCATACGAACACCTTGGCTCATAATCCCCCTCTTGCCTGTTAACAGCTAGCTGGCAAAAGCTGGCATGCCAGGACAAAGTGTGTTTGCAGCGCTAGTCACCATGAACAAGAGAGCTTCCAGTTCCTCTGTGCCTCAGGCTAAGGAGTTCTTGGATGCACAAAAGGCAAAAGTTCCCCAGATTGTAACGCAATCAAGAAAACCCCTTACTACTTACCAAGTGACTATTCACAGCCCAGAGTTCTTCCAAATAGTACTGAACTGCACTCACCTAGCCTGAAGCATGCGTCTATTCAGTAAAGCACAGGCCATCAACCTCCCTTTTTCATCTGGAAATCTTTATTTCTGTTGCCACCTGAGCTGCTGCCAGTTTCTGTCTTTTTAAGGCTATAACTGGTTTTGGCCCCCTGAACTCAGCTTGATTTAAAGAGAGCACTCTTGCAGGCACACATGCAGTATGACAGATTCATGGAACTCCCAGCTTTGGGGGCCCATCTCTCACTCCATTGTCCCGCAATCCTTGGTTGGTAAAGCCTTGCCATGCCACACCAGCTCTTCCTGCTCTTCACCCCAATGTTGAGGACCCCCATTCACCCTCCCTTTGAAGTGTTTTCAGTCAGATCTATTGCAATAAGTCACATCCTCCCTCTTTCTAACTTCCCAGCTTCCACAACATCCCCCTTTCTTCCCCCTGCTCCCTAAACTAAAGCATCATACCATGCAGCCACTCACAGTTCACTTTTGCCTAATCTTTCACTCCCCCACTTCTGGGACAAGCCTTCTGTAAGTTAGCTTGCCATTCACCTTTTTCTGGAAAAAATCTCTGGCCTTGCCTTCTCAGGTGTCTTGTGAACCACAAATGGTGATAATAAACAAATAATAATAATAATAATTGCAAGGAATAATAGTTGTGAGGATACTCTAACCCAAACCCAGAACAATACCCCTAAAATTACACACATTGTGCTACTATATATTGTGGTTAAAAAAGAAATAAAGCTAGTTTTTGGATCAGCTCTATCAGACCTAAGAGAAGCCTGTCAGAATACAGCCAGGCCTACAGGGGAAAGATTCTCCTAGCACTAAAGTATTCACTCTAAGTTATTTGTGGTCCTGAAGGGCTAGTTCCCAGGTAATGGAAACGTAGATGCCAGGCATATATAGAATGCACGTCCCATGCAAACATAGTTATGACCACAGTGTTCCGGTTCAGTCATCATGGAAAACTCCTTTAAAATGACATAATATAAAGCAAGGCATACAAAGAGAGAGAGGAGTAACTGGGCACATGGTTCATTCTTGGGTCAAGAAACCATAGTTTATCATTACATCTGAACTGTAAAATTGTCACAGTTTTCTGGTAAGAACTCCAAAAACTGTAGTGTGGTACAGGTTTGCAGAACTGTTAAAATTTAGAAACGATAGGGATGTTTTCAGCTAAATTATACTCAGAGTAGATTCATTTCAATTAATGGACCTGTTTGGGGGGTCTGCTATGCATAGGAATAACATTGAACACAGTCCTTAGGCTTCCTACTTCTCAAACAAACAGATAACACATTTTTCACAGTGCCTAGTACTGTTGGGTTCTCATCCCTTACTGATTCACGTGAAGATGTGGCAGACACCTTCACTTTTTATTCCCATTGTTTTGTGATTTAGTGCGGTATTTTACAACTATCAGACACTCTCACAATTGGCAAGTGATGGGAAGTTCAAAATGGTATGGGCAAGTTAACAAGGGAAAGAATGAGACAAGCATTTTGGCTCGATCATTTATTAGCATCAGTTCTGGTTTTATTGCAGTGGACAGCTGGGAAATAAATGTGTGGGTTATGTTTATTTAATGTAACATATTCAACCTGGTGGACACCATAGTTTGCGAGCCATGAGCAGTGTAGTTCTGTGGTTTCTCGTATGCTTTTTAATATCATTTAACAGAAGCAGCAGGACAATGACAGAAAAACATTATAAGAATATATGTTGGTCTCTTCACACTTTGGGTTGGATCCAGACATTCATTGAATTTAGGATCCATTGAAGTTAATGGGTCATGACTTAAGTCCCATGGCCTGGTTCACATGACACAGTAAGCCAAACCATGGCTTATCATGGCCACACAAATGCACACACGCAACTGATTTGCTCTACCCTGGTGCTTTTTGCTCCTTCATCACACACTGCGCTAAGCCAAACCAGGGCTTGTGGTTAAACCTTCTCCCTTTGCTAATCATACCATTGTTACAGGTCATAGTTAGCAAGGACAGAGCTTAACCATACATCCAAGTTCAGACAACATGCTAAGCCAAACCTTGCCTTAGCTCAGCATGGTGTGTGAGCAAAAAGGACCAAGCAGGAGCAAAGTGATTGCAAGCCTCTCTCCAGGAGCCCACGTATTCATGCAGTCACAGTAAGCCATATTTTAGTAACTTGTTCTAAACAATTTTAAATATTGTATTTAGGGATGGGGCCACAGGTCACTTGACAGATTATCTGCTTTGCATGCAGAAAGTATCAGATTCAATCCCTGAAATCCCCAGGAAGGGCTGGGAGGGACTCTTGTGTGGAAACATGCAGTCAATATAGGCAATATTGAGCTAGATGGACTAACGATTTGACATGGTATAAGGCAGGTTCTTATGTTGCTACATTGCTGCAACCCACCTTGGGATCTTATGGTGCAGGCAAGTAAGAAACAACAACAACAACTTGTTAACTGAACCTGGATCCAACCTATTTTGTTTGTAGGCATACAGTACAAATGTGACATTTTAAAGTATGAATGTTACAAATATTCATATACCGGTAGGTACTAGTGCATCATATAGATACACTTATCAAGAATTCTTGATTGGCTAACTCAATAGGAGAATCTCGTTTGCCCTTCACAATATGTGAAACAGCTGTGTGTGACAAGGAACATTGGGGGAAATTATCACTAGGGTTTAAAATTTAATGCAACTGAAATGAAATGCACATTACTTCACCCAAATATGCACATCATGGATTACACTCTGATAACTTGTATAGATTTCAAATCAAGTGACTCATCTTAAGGAACTGTTTTTTATTCTTCTGAAATGCCCAAATGATGTGATCAAGTGGATACTCATAGTCCATCATCTCCAGGTTTTCAGGTTTAACTGAGTAAAGAGGTCCCTGCTTACATTCCAACTATTTATAATTTTTTATTGGGAAAAATGCATTAATGGTTGGGGGTAAGCAAGGAAACAGTTGTCTAGACGGCAAAAAAGGTAGGGTGTGTCCAATTTCTTATATATGTCATACACCCACCCACATAAGCACACATCTTCTTGTTGTTTGCTCATCGAAACTAAGCCAAAAGTTATAATGTTGGGATATTCCCCCAAGAACAGTTTGTTGTTGCTGCTTTCTTTTTTGATTGAAATACCATTATGGGATAGAGGCTATTTGTATGGTTTGCTTGTTTGTGAAATAATCTATTACAGATATCAGTAAGGGATGAGCAGAACAGCAATGATTTGCACTGGACCAAACAACAGGAAACAAGGACTACATAATTAACAATAGTTGAGTCAAACATGTGAATCTGACCATTTGCTTAATAACATGGCTTCCATGTTTTATTCTTCTTGAAATTATGTAATAAAAAAAGCTCATTAAAGCTTATGGACAGAGCAGTACAACAGGAAAATGAAGTGTCTTTGACTAGAAAGTTTTTCAAAGGAAGCTTGCTTACGCTTACCAACATTTGTATCCTCAGTATTTACCAATAGTTTCCAAACTGGCTTCCACCCAAACAGCAAGAGTGGGACAGCAAATGTTATGGGGGATCAGCAATTCCCAATTAGTTTGCAAGCTGCCAAATTGCTAGTTGCTGCAAAGTTACCTCAAAACCACTATCACAGAGGACATGCCACCCTAGCAGTTATATTTAGATGGCATCATTCCCTGGAAATTGTTAGCATATGAGTAGCTATAATAAGTAGTCATTGGTCTCCCTATAGAGCTGAGTGATGCTCATGACCATTAACACTTGGCCTTTCCCATATCTACTGTTTTCTCATCCTTACTTTCTTTTCTCAACTGTGACTCCCTCCACTTACTTTAAAGAGCTAGATTGCATGCACCAGATACCCAAGGTCAATATCAACAACTGAGTTCTCTGTTCAATGAGAATTTTAAAAGCAGTAGCATTGCTACTCCATTGTCTTTTTCTTGATATTGTACAAATTTGAGTTGTAAATGTGCTCTGTTCTTTAAAAAATAGAGAACAGCAGGAGGAATGAGTAGTTATGTAATCTCTCTGAGATATTTTTAAAAACATGAAAAGAAAACAGAAACTGGAAATTATTGCCAAGCATTCCTAGGAAGAGCCCAGCTGTGCCAAAACAACCACAACTGTGTACAAACACAGGATGCAATCCTCCATTATAGAGGGCATTTAAGGCGGGTTTCCCAACTTCCTCTCTCTTGTTTCTTGGTCTCTTTTCTGATGAAGCTCATCTGGCCTCCATAACATCCAGAATTTCCCTCTAAACAGGTAACTGTTGCACTAAAAAAGGCAGTAGCTTTCATCATAAAACATAGCCTATCTTTAGATTATTTGTGCTCTTGT